>NC_138378.1:66703379-66768379 GCF_054177405.1 Leptonychotes weddellii | reverse complement strand
AATCCAGCTTCTTTGAGAGAGTGACCTCTCTGTGGCCAGTGACACCACACAACCACGCTAGAGTGTCTTTGGAGGAAAAAACAAAACAAAACAACAACAACAAGAAAAGGAAAACAATTGTGGGCCCCAAGAAAACTAGGTTATTGATCCTGGAAAAAAAATTCCATATTATTTTTTCAAACATCCAAAGTCAGGCAATCAAAATAACTGTAATACGAAACAGGGCAATTCTGAAACCAAGTAATAAACAGACATTGGGTGAAACCTTTCATGTGTAAGTGAACTCCCCTTCCCTCCCTGATCATCTTCCCAAAGGTTCTGGATGAATTAATTGTCCCATGATGCTACATGATGCAACATAAAGGGGAAAAGACTCATAGGAAATCAACATCTGAAGTATATATGTTGCACAGAAAAAAGTAGCCATATCAAAGACTAAATGTCAAGAGACATTAAGAATAGAAAACAGAGATATGTGAGAGGGAATTTTATGTTTTAATTTAATTTAATTTACGTGACTTTTGTATTGGAGCCTACTGAACTGACAGGAAATGAAGATAGTGCCTATCCAGCCTGAGATATGTGAGGCTTGTAATTGAAATTAATTATATGTTCTTTACATTTTCCATTTCCCTTTTAAAGTTGGCCAGGTGGGAATGCTTTAGCTCTTAAGTTACAGAGTCAGGTTCAAGCTCTGTAAATCCTTTACAGTCAACCCTCAGGCTTCCAGAGAGCCCCCACAGCTCCCCCAGCCAGCTCTGGCCTGAAACATTCCTTCCCGACCTCACCCTGCTTAAAATCAACTGGCCCCATCCCCAGGTCACCCTGGCTGGCTGCCCATCCACACATTTATGTCTGCCTTTTGAGTGTTTTCAGAAGCCCATTAAATTGTGCCTTGGCAGGCCAGACACCTTCACCTTGCCCTGAGACCCAAAGAGAGTGGGTTATCAAATTCCCTCATCGGACAGTCACAGCCTGAGTTTTTGAGCCCTGCAAAGAAGCTCTGCCATTGCACGGAGTAAGACGTTAGGACTTGTAAACATGTCATCCAATATTATAATATGCCTGTGGGGTATGGTTAAGTACAAAGGTTGGGCGGGCCAAGGGATACAAAGGCTGGCCTTTCTATGGAGCTGTCTTAGTGCACATTATTTTTTGGAGACAGCACAATATTGTATTTACTTGCTAAAAGAGCTGACTCTCATTCTTAAAGCAGCTGGCCCCATAGCAGTCTTTGAGATGGCTAGAAAGTCAAAAAGGGATGTACAACACCCTTACCTTCTGCGGGGAAAAAGATGGAAGGCTTTGCCCCCACCCACGGAAAAGCTCCAGTGCTCCCACTCCCACCCTAGTTCTAACACTCTGACACCCTGAGTTCATTCAAAATTCAAGATAGTTGGGGTAAAGGAGCAAAAGCCTGTCTTGACCTATCTTCCAAATCTTTAGGCAACTTGAAATAGATCTAGCTTGTCCCTTTTCCTACCCCAAATTACCACCTAAATTTTGCTTTGACAACAATTGAATAGTTCTGTGATTTGGGACAATTATGTCCAACACTGGCCTACTGCTTAAGGCAGAATTAAGATGCAGTAATGGGTTGAGTAGTAAGATCCACTTGCATCAGCCTTATTTCTTGTCTTGGAGATGAGATAGAATTGCTGAATTGGAAGACGTAGATGCTACACTGGGGAGAGGCCAAGATCTTACCTCAGAAAACTAAATGCCTCCCCCTCCTTCCTTCCTTCCTCTCTTCTCCTTCCCCTTCCTTCTTTCCTTCCTTCTTTCCTTCCTCCTTCCCTCCTTCCTAGTCATTTATCACAGTCCCATTTACCTGCCACAAGAAATCTGATGGAATTTAATCTATAACATGGTTCTAGACCAGAAGTACAGCTGCACAGCAGAAAGGGGGCAGTGGGGGAGGGGGGGCTGATACTTTATAACCCACAGAACAGTCAGGCCTACTCTGGACAGAGGATAATGCAAACTAGCTTTGCTGGAAATGAGCTGCAAAATACCTTCATTTTCTACTATAGTGAAACCCTGATAAAATCACAACTGTTAAGGTCATACAGTATATCAGGTGGAATCACAGTCTTTAGAACTCCATTATTAATGCAGACAACCTCACAATCAAAGAGGATGAGAGCACAGTTTCCAGATGCCAATGATTTGATCCTATCTTATTTGGCTGTTTACATTTAAATAATGTGACTGTATAAATTTAAATAATATGAACCACCAACAGATGGATCCCAGTGAAAAACTGCGCCTTCTCTGAGACCCTGAATGTACACTATACAGTGCTTTACAATTTATTTGAGCTGAGCTCATATTAAAAAAAAAAAAATGGGGTGGGGGATAAAAAGAGAGAGACTCATTTCTTCTGCCATTATGGAAATAAAAGGACTACCGCTTTAGTTGGTGGCTGACTGTGCCAAGGAAACATGCAGTCCTCTAACCTCCGGTACAATGTACCCATAAGGTACCAAGCATCAAAGCATATTAAAAGATATTAACTGCATATTTGCTTATGAACAAGATAAAAAGCTGTAGGGCCTCCAGGTTCTCAAGCTGTGAGTGGAACAGCTTTGCAATTTGCCTGCAAAACTGCATTTTGATCTTAATGAATATAAAATGGCTGCCATTAAAAGTAAAACAGATTATTTCGGGTCTTCCAGGGCCTATAGCTCTTTGCCGGCCTTGGAGGGCCACTATGATCTTTCATTAAAATCTCACAGCAGGGCTCCCTCACCAGCAAATCAAGCCTTGCAGTCTAGGAGATTGGCTACATTTAAAAGTAATTTTCAGAAATCTACACAGATTTTCAATTTGGTAATGAAAGCCATAAGAGAATGCAGGCGGCATTTTGTCGAATATTGTTACTGATCCAGCGCTCACATTCGTTAGAAATTAAACTGCCCCGTAACTATCACACTGATGGCAGCTTGCCATTTCGGCGGCTCTAATCTCCGTTTGTTAATGAGTAGCATGTGCTAATTGTTGTCATCCTTACTGCAGAGCAGTCCTTCCCTAACAAACACATTTTACCTGCTCAGAGGTGGAATCTTTCACTTTGTTGCCGACCATGTTGGAACAGAGCACTGGAGCTGAGGTTGCTTGGTAAAGAGAGAGAGAAGCGGCCAGCTGAGTGGCATTAGAAAACACAAGAGGGAATACAATCTGAAATCGGGTGCCTTTATTTTATTTGGATTCGCCCCTTTGTTTTTTTGGTCTAGGCTGTTTTCTAAAATCCTGGAGTAGGCAAAATGTTCATACTTTCATGTTACTCCCAGGAACGTCTGGGCAAACTCACAAAGTCTGGGGACGACTGGGTAAAGTCAGTGGTAGTAGAAAATGAGGGAGGGCCTTATGGTAAGGAGGGATGGAAGGTGTGGAAAGTGGAAAGGCTCTTACTTGCTATCCAAAGCCCAGCACACCTACAGCCTGAAGTAAATGCCAAACTGCTACTGGCTTGCAAAAGAAAGCTTGAGCCTTCACCTCCATTCCTGGGGAGGGAGAGCGCTCGAAAGGGGAAGAACTAATAAATTCAGCCATCTCGAGGTGCGATGCAGGCTGACCAGGCAGATGGATGAATCGAGAGAAGCACAGAAAATAATTATAAATGAAAACATGATTAAGTAGAAAAGCTATATAAAAGCATTCTAAGACAGACTAGGTATTTTTACGTTTGTATTTCTTTGTATTAGAACTGAGGAAAGTTAAAAAAAAAAGAGGCAAGTTATTTTTCTGAGATTCTTAAAACAATGTCAGATTATTTTCCCTTTTGGAAACACATTCGATAAATTTTCTTTACTTGGCAATTCTCTCTACCTGGCACCTTTAGGACAGAGCACTTCCCTGCACTAAAATGTGACGGACAACAAAAGCTGCTCTCCACCTCCTCGCTGGCTGGGCATAAATTCTTCCTGCTGATAGAGAAAGAGTCTCCGTTTAAAATAGCAATTCTCCTTGGAAGAGCACTGGTAGCTGCAGAGCAGATATGCAAAAGACGTGTTTCTTTTCAGAGGTCAAAGCAGGCATCTTGTGGTTCAGCGTAAGCAGGGCTGCAGCCCCTCTGAGCATACCACAGGTGCCTTGGAGCACCTGGGCTAGGCTGCTTTGGTTTCCACAAAGTACAATTTTAATTGGGTGGCATGTCTGTGATTTTAAGGGAGTGACATGGGGCGCCTAATAAGGTGCCACCGCTAACGTGCGTTAGTTTTGAAGAGAAAACTCGGGCCATTTCCTTGTCTCTGTGGCCTCAGGAGACTTGTGGGAAATAGATACAAACAACTTGGTAAGCAGTTTTGAATCTGTTCCACCTGTAGTTGCTATTCTAATTGCAGGAAGCACTCATGTAATATGTTAGTGTTTTAAAAACCCAAGTGACACTATAGGAAATTCTGCTGAATCCTCCTGAACTCAGAAGTCTGAGACTTCTTTTATTTCACCTGTCGTCAATTGTTCTGATATTCCTTGAGAGCTTCCAGGTACACTTTGACAACTGTATACTGTAAGGTCTCTTTTACCATCATTTTGGCTTGTGCTAAACTGTGGGTAGAGTGATGGTACGTTGCCAATTCTGACTCTCAAGTATTAAAACATAATTGATATTAGTATCCCTCTAATTACTGGAGTGGGGGGAAAATTGCACTTTAAGTCATAGAAGTTACTGTAATTAGTCTTCAGATAATCAAGTTAAATTTTACTAATAGTAATAAAGTACAATTATTTATTTGCTTTGTTCCAGAAACAATTCTATGGAACAAGCATTGGCCTTGCTTTGTCACTTTAACCTTATTAATTCTGTTGGAAAATACATATCCAAACATACACACACACACACACACACACACTAGGTGGGGTATTTTATTTAAAAAATGAAATAAAAGCTAAAACATTTATAGCCTTTTAAAGGGACATCATAAATTTTTTCAAATAATATTTTTATTGCATTATGAACTTGTTTTTTTGCCCTAGCCCTACTTCGGAAATTGCAGATATGGTATTTTCAAATTTCTGTTGCAATTAATTTTTTAAACTAAATGTTAAAGCTAAAGCAAAATAGTTTTTGGAAAGAGAAATATATTGTTTCAAATAAGTGACTGCTTGAAAGCATACATCTACTATAAATCACACTTCTCTTAAAATTTCATTCTTAAGAATAGAGGTCTAAATCAAGGTCTACATAAAGATACATTTTTTAGCTTTTTTTTTTTTTTTAAAGATTTTATTTATTTATTTGTGAGAGAGAGAATGAGAGACAGAGAGCACGAGAGGGAGGAGGGTCAGAGGGAGAAGCAGACTCCCCGCCGAGCAGGGAGCCCGATGCGGGACTTGATCCCGGGATTCCAGGATCATGACCTGAGCCGAAGGCAGTCGCTTAACCGACTGAGCCACCCAGGCGCCCCATTTTTTAGCTTTTAAAAAACTTTTAGAATATTATAGATTCTGTTTTGATCAAGTCAAGCTTTTTTTTTTGCTTTGACAACATAATACAAATATGTCTTATACTAGATCTAACAACCAGCTTGAAATACAGCATTCTCGTACACACGTATATTTTTGTATGTATTTACTCAAATGGACCTCATAGAGTCAAGCCTCTGAGTGACAAATGTGTTTAATTCCCAAAGTTAATTGGTCAATAGCTTTAGAATTTGTAATTAATTTTTCCATAGAAACAATACTTAAATAACAGTTTGGTTCCAAGCCTAGCCCATAGAAAACAAATTTGTCATCACGTAGCTGAGTTGAAATGCAAACTGCCTTGGCCTGTCCTTTGGTTCCAGGAAACAGAAAAGCATAAGATACAAAGTGAGGAAAGAATGAGATGAATCTGTAGGGGAAGATGTGGAGAAGAGCATGATTTCCTTTTTCCTGTTCAGAGCCTGAGTTGTCCCACCTCTATAGGCAAAGGATCCTAGACCCAGGTATCTATGGCCTCACACTGCCCCGGACTCTGTCGCTCCTGAGCCAAGGCTATACAAATCCACAGTTTTCATGACTCCAAGACCAACTACCTCTCATTCCTCCTCCCAGTGCTCTCATCGCATCCCAAAGGCTTTTAACTAGACCTTGGAAGGACTGAGGAGCAAAGACAAGAGAGAAGCGGTGAAGAACTCACATTTAAAGCTGGGTGCTTCTGCTTCGGGTTTGAACAAGGAAGCTCGTGACTGAGTGTCCTATGCACCATGCATCTCAAACCCATGGGGCCCCCTGGTTAGTGGCAGCAGTACTCGGCACCCCATTCCACCGCCACCCCTGCCACCATGGCCATACATAATCCTGTAGTAGAAGACTCACTGTCATGAGGCACAGAAAAGAGATGGTCTCTAAGGGGACCTGTGACAGGCAGCAGTGTGTGTCGATGCCTGCGAGTTAGGACCACAGAGGATCCTGTTGGATATTTCTATGTTTTCCCTCTTGCCCAGGCCCTCAGTAACATGCATTCTGTAAGGCGGCATGGACTTCTGTTGTGATGAACGCCATCCTATGGTTCCAGCTTATTAAAGAAGATAAAGATCCTAGAAGTGACTTTTAAATGAAATAGAACCCAACAAGAAAGAAGAAAAAATATTTCTGAGGAGCCAGGAAAGTTTGAATCTGGTGTGAAGAGGGTAAAAAGAAGGAAGTTTGGGCTGGTGCGGTTTCGTACTATATATGGAGCTACTTCCCTGGATAATGAGTATAGAGCAATGACAACCTCCCTCCCATTACACAAAGAATGAGGAGAACTCTCAGGACAGTCACACTGGAAGAGTTTTATCAACTTCTCCAAGAAGCAGAGGTGGAGAGGGGAGAGAGTAGTTAGCTCTCTACAAAAGAGTTCAGGGGATCATGTTTAGATCTCATGTGACATGAACTACTTTCCTGGGTTGTAAATGCAAAATGTATGTAAAGATCCCACTCTGCTCTGTGATTATTGTGACAATCAGTGCTCTCTCCAGAGATATGGTCACTGTTCATCTTGGCCATGAAGATGTAAGCAAGAAGCTGGAGGACATGGGCATATAGGTGTAGAGGCATCTGTCTCCAATTTTAGTCAAAAACCTCAAGAGATTTTGGGAAATTACTAGGTGGTCCAAAAGAGGATTTATTTTTCCTATACCTCCTGATGGTAAAAAAAGGGTCTTCTGCACAAGAAGAAGTAGTCCTTTGAAGACTGGAGCCATAATATCACAGCCAAGCAAACTGTGCTAAAATTTGAATCCAAAAGGGCCAAAACTAAACAAAGCTTTAAAACTTTGTATTAAGCTGTATCAAGAGATGTGATTCAGAGACATTAAGTCGTACAAGTCAATCAGGATTTTTCAGAAGAAAACAACAGCAAAGGTGGGCAGATACAATGTATTTGTTCTGTGTGTTCATATAAAACAACAGACTAAGAATACTACACTGAATGTGTAACTTTAGTACAAAAAGCAGATAGGACCCTAGACCTACATCATGTCTTTGTGAGATGTGGGCCTCCTGCTTAGGAGGGCCTCCCAGATCATCCGAGGGCCTTCATCAGTTTCTTTCTTTCTAATCTGTTCTAAACCAATATAGTTGTACAATGCAATAAAAATAAGTGGCTATAAAAAGAAAAAATTTTAAAAGATATACAAAATTCAAGCCTCTATTTTTATTAGATTCAACATACATAACATTATTTTTGTTAAAATTACTTTAAAAGTTTCAAAAGAATTACTTTCCATTCTGTACTTATCTTTTTGCAAACCAGTAATAAACAGCTCACAGACTGGCACTGCTTTATGAGCCACATTTTGAATGGGTATAATTGGCCCCCCAAAGAGTCTGTAACGTGGATGTGGCTTCCTATCAAGGAAGAATGGCCATGAATGGCCCTGAAGAGGAACTATGATAGAACACATCTCAGTGAGGTTAAAAGAAGGGGAAACTCAAAGTCATTATCATTTCAGAAGTGGACTGACGATCGGTCCCATATCTTCCTAACACAGATCACAAAAGTAATACAGAGGTAAGTTAAATTAATGACAGGAACATTTTCTCCCACAGAGGTGCCAGAAAGTTCTTCTAAATGAAGATCTTCTGGTAAGTGTTTGGTTTGCCTTCTGCCAGTTGCATTCCTGAGAAAGATGAGAGATCAGTCTGGAGAATTTTTATTTTGAATTTATTTTGACCAAGGAGGAAGTTTCAGTTGACGAGGTAAAAGTGATGGGAAACTTGGAGGGAAGTAACATGTCATCTTAGAGTCACGTTCACAGAAAAATATTTCTGGACATAGGTATTTATCTTAGAATTTAGGAAAGCAGGCATCAAAATAGAGAAAATGTAGATGTAATCCTATGGCTACATCATTTTAAAGGGAAAATAAACCTATTTTTAAAATTCTGACAAAATAATCACATATTATTCCAAAGATTATCCCAAGATAAATGAAAAGAGCATTGTTTTTCCCTTTTTAAAGCTATTGAATGCAGGATATAAAGGGACACAGACCCCGAATGGAAGGCTGAAAACATGATGAGGAGCCAATATAAAAAGTGCCTTAAGAATGTTGTCAGGAGGGCTAACGCTTGGCTATAGGTTGAAAAACTGCCAAGGACAACAGAAAGCTATTTTAAGCTCTGTTTGTAAAGAAGAACAAAGGGATAGGTACATTGATTGGGGCACACAGCAAAATGTTAACAGATGTCACAGGGAAAACGGAACTATTCAACTCCTATTTTGATTTTGTGGTCCCTATCACGAAGAATGATCTTCAAACTGGGGAGGGCAGAGCAAACAGAGTTAAGAGTGAACTGGGGCCCAAGATAAGTCAAGACACACTAAAATAAAACCTGGTTGCTTCAAATGAGTTCAAGGCTCCAGGCCAAACAAATTATCTCTCAGGTTACTGAAATAAATCTAAAAAAGGGTCCAGATGTGATTATGAAAATCTTGTCACTGATTTTTATTTTAGAATCATGGTCTAATCATGGATGACCAGGAATTAGTGTGGCCTAAAGAAGGAAAAACTTAATTTGCAAAAACAGAAAAATGTCCAGAACATATCTCTAGCAAAATTCTAGAACAGATTGTCACAGGCATGAGTTGTTTATGCTTAGAGAAAGAAGTAGCAATAACCTTAAATTAACAGAGATTCAGCCCAGATCACATGAATCTCTCCCTCCCTCCCCACCTTCCTCCTTCGTCCTTATCAACCTCATTCCCCTTCTTCCTTTCCCTAATTTCTTTGGGGTTTCCTTTATATTTTATAGAATGATTAACCAAATAGTTTGGGGGAACAGCTCTCAGTTTTATCAAGACATTTAATACATTACTGCATAACATATTAGTAGACTGAAAAAAAAGTCAGTGTAATTAGGGTGACTCAAAACTGGTTGAACAAATGTTCCCAAAGAATACTTGCTAATTAATTGGGGGCAACCTGGAGAGTTCTCTAGTGATATGTGCCCTTTGGACTTCATTTTACCCCTTTGTTCTTTCTCTTGTCTTTGTACATAGCTTTTCTCTAGGACTTGCCATATTCCATGAAAATATATGCTGTTGTGTTTGTCTCAATTACATTCCACAAATATGCATTTGGTGCCCACTTTGTATGAATCAGATGGGCTCTGGCAACATGAGCTGGGTAAGATCCAATACTCTCCTTTAAGTAGCTTATAGTTTAATGGGGAAACAGAGGAATAAGTCATCAGTTACAATGCAGTGTAATATAGAAAAAAGGATGTGAACATTTGTTGTATCCCAACTGTTTTCTAGGCACTATGCTAATGGCTTTACATTACATCAAATCCCCTCAGAAATGATATGAGGTAGCTTTGATTTTTCCAGGAGTATTGATGAACAAGGTCAAAGCCCAGAGAGATGGTCAACATGCTCCCAGTCAAACCTCAAGTCAGATACGGAGCCAGAATGCAAAGTCGGGTCCACTGGATTCCAAAGCCTGTGCTCTGGTATACCCCACAACAAAACCATCTAAGTCAAGAGGGTAGGCCAATGTCCAGCAAAGGGCAGGTTCTCTGAGTGTTCTGGAAGTGCAATGCCATCCAGAAAACCTTCCAGAGAAGGGGAAGCCTAGCCTGAGAGAGATGCAGACATTAGCCATAGGAGGTTGCCAGAATGTTGAGGACAAAATTTTAGGCAGAAGGAATGACATGCAAAATCAATTGGGTTTCAAGGACACGAGTGCATTGTGGCTGTACTTTAGGTGCATGTGCCAAAGTCTGGAGAACTTGGGAGAGTCAGTTCACAGTGAAACGGAAAGCCAAATAGAGAGGTGATAGCAGGCTCCCATTCTCTCTCTCTCTGTCTCTCTCTCATACACACATACACACACCACATAGACACAGAATAGGAACTTTATGAATGTGTATTATTAACAAGTCTTAATTACAAAATATGAAGTTTCAGCGCATCATGTTCCCTTATTGCTTTATTTTTCATATGTGTTATTTGACTTCTTCCTAACTTTTAATGTTCTCCTCTTTTCTACTTCAATTTTTCCTCTATACATTCAACAGATGTGCTTCAATTTATGTATGAAATGAGTTCTTGCAAAGTTGTGTGATTTTTTTTCAGTAAATGAAATATTACATTAAAGATATGAGGGAACTTCCTTTATAAAGGAACCTTATGCCAAATAGCTTTGTAAAGCAAATAATGACCCTATAACCAATCTTTCTCTAAATCTAGATTTCCATATATCAGATTTTACTAAAAAGAGATACATCTGTACTTTATTTTTACATCTATCTGCTAGCAGTACTGCAACATAATAGTATGCCAATTTGAAATACCATAATTTTTATACTTTTTCAGTTCTCACAATGCAATCTTAGAAAATGTATTATTTTCTATATCATACTCACACATGCTTTCTTTTCCTTAGTGAAACTGTAGCATTTTCTTCCCCTTGATATCAGGGAGGTTGTCAGTAAACTACAAAGTTAATCATCATGCATAGGGCAATTATAACATCCTTCATCTGGTGCGAACTACTTTGTATGCATTTTTACAACAGATTTCTAAAGTATGAATAATTACCTTGACCACTTTACAAGTTAACAAACTGAGGCTCAGAAAAGTCGAAGGACTTCTACTGGGGTCCAAGCTGTGCTCTGATCCAAGTCAGCCTGACTTTACAGCCACAAAATAACTACTATTTTATATATCCTCTTATTATTAGAATAATGAACATAAAGAAGAATTTTGTTCCTATGGAACGTGACAGTTTTTGCTGGATATTGGTGGTAAAAAAAAAAAACACAACATTTTTATGACAGTTAAAATAGATTCTAGCAATTTCTCTACTGTCAGTTGTCTGGACAAGACATTTACTCTTTCAAGCCTCAGTTTTTCCATCTGTGAAATAAAACACCTAAGCTCTTCTCTGCCAAGAACATTCCTTTACTGTCCTGCTACCAGGAGACAATGCATACACCACATGTACTCCTTCTATTTTCCATTTATTTTACTAGAAAGTGAGTTCAGATGAACATCTCTATCACAAGGAAACACTTCCACTAGCTAACTAAAAATTCAACTAATTTTAAAGAAGGAAATGGAAAGAAAAATTAATTCTTCCTTTTGGCTGCTATGGGTCAGGATGCTATCCCCCCGCAGCATCATTCTCAAACCAAAAATCTTTCATAGGTGAAAAAAACTGAGTACACAGCTATAATCTTGATCTAAGAGAGAAGATTCAGATATTTTCTGATTCAGCTAGACCGTGGTGTTTGAAAAAGCATGAAGAGTTTCCAGATGAAAGTCCCGAGCCCGCTCCTGGCTGTTAACTAAGTGTCACGGGCAGCCCCAGCCTTGGCCACATGCACTTCGTCCCCCAGACCTCACAGGCCTTCACAACTTTATTATTCAGCAAGAGAAAGAAACTGAGCTTCTGATTACCTTTCTTTTGCCTCTTTTCCTTTATGATCAAGGTGACTTATAAACAGCTGCAATAAAAATGATTTTTTTTTTCATAAGCATCTTCTCAATAATATCTCTGAGAAAGCAGGGAGGCTAAAAGATATGTGACATTCACAGATTTTGCCCCTGAAGCCACAAAATACACACGAGCAATTTCTTCATTTGACCAAAATGAATGGTCATCACAAAAACAAATGTAACTTTGGTATCCCTGATTTGGCTGAGACAGCTTTAGGGCTCAAACTTAATAGACTTCTTCTGACCGATTAGGATCAGTGCGGTTGCATCATCCTTCCAGAGCCCACAGCCAAGACCAAACCACAGGCACGGAGCTGCCCTTGATCCATGACCTTAGCATACAAAGCAGCGGGCTGGAGAATGTCACAGGACTCCCAGGGAAGGAACTTTAAAGACACTGTTCATTTTGCTTGGTGGTCTTTCACAAAAGACAATTAAGCATTAAGAATAGATTGATGCTTAAATAAAATGCCTGACAGTAAAAGCACATTTCTATATTCCAAAGGCCCGAGAAAAGCTGTGCCTAAGAAGGGATTAGCTACTATCAGATGATATTACGACTGGATTAATGATGTTTCACATTCACTATATTTATAAAAAAGAGAAGAAAAAAAGAACAGGAATCTTTTAAGGAGCAGATAAGTGATTTCTATAAACCTTAAAAGCTAAAAGAAAATTCATTTTTAAAAGGACAGTAGTTATAATAGTACAGTATTTATTTGTAAATCCTTAATTGGAGTATTTTTTTCTTGGAAAAAGAACAGCCGTACATTTCAGGTAAATTGCTGTTAACATAGTCTGTGGACTGTGAGGAACGGGTGTGTGTGTGGGAGAGAGAGAGACAGAGAGGGAAGGTGGGGGGAGAGAGAGAGAAAGTCTCCTGTATGGATGCTTTATATTCCACCAGGTATTTTAAACCACTCTTATTTTAGGCAATTGTTTTTGTAATAGATACACTAAAGGTGATCATTTTATTTTATTGCTAGTCATTGCTGACTGCAATATTTTGCCAGATGAAAGTAATTACTATGACTATATTACTTCTCTAACCTGTTCTGTGTATTGGATCTTTGATACTCATAGCATGAAATTCCGTTACCTTATTTTAAAAAAATGTCATCTGATGATGTGCTCTGACCTTACTTACATAAAGACATAGCAGTTATTCTGTTTTTTTTTTACAATCTGTATCTTTACATCTCCAGAGGTTGCAGGAAAACTCTAACCTTGTGTAGAAATATAAAGATAAGAAAAATTGAACAGTGCAATGGCTAATGTCGATATTATAAGTAAGGAAACACAACAAATCATTTTAGGTCAATGATAATAAATGTAAGAAATCCATATCATATCCAACGAAAGAAGGAAGGAAGATGAAAGAAAGGAAAGCAGAAAAGAAGGAGAGAAGGAAGGAATGGAGGAAGGCAGGAGAGAGGGAGGGAGGGATCAACAAAGCAGAGCTGATAACAACAAACTCAATCCCACCAATAAATTGTTGGCTAGCATTACATATGGCTAATATTTACATATTTGAAATCATGTGTTACCTGTCTCCTTTACTCTAGAAATCGGTCATGCCCACAGAACTACACTGAGTTTAGAAGCTTTTATTTGGAAACATGATCAAAAGAAAATACTACTGAAAAAAATAATGTCTGTTAGTTTTCTATTCTGACCAACTAGCTAATCATCTAGCAAATTCCACTGGAAGCTTCATGTCCTAATGTTGCAGCCAGAGTAGCAGCGTTAGATCCAGAAGCACTGATTACCGCAGTAGGGCATGTGAAGTGATGGTAGTTGAGTTCCAAAAAAATGAGCAGAGAAGAGAGATCTTCCTGCTCCCTTGATTTTCCTTCACAAACATAATCCTCCCACCCTCCCCCGACACCTGCCACCTCTAATCTTACCCTGGGTCCATGAGTTTTCCTCGAGAAAGCCATTCGGCTCTCCATAGGGACTTGGTATTGATCCCAGAAGAAGGTTGGAGTCAACTCATTTCAGCTGCCAAGTTCAGAGAAAAGCCATGCTTTCAATGACACATATTAGACATCTGTGGTCCTGACTTGAACTTTTTTTTGCAGTGATGAAAGACAGCACTAGACAAGGTTCTCATCTCTCAGGAGACAGGTGGAACGTGGCCACAAAGTTTCGTGGGTGTGATGCCACCTGAAAGTCACAATGTGTTGTGATTTTTCTTCTCCATTTTTTGATTTTTTTTTAAATTGAAAGCATAGACCATGTTGGCCTGGGTCAAAGTCCTCAGAAAAGGCTGCCTTACTGGAGTCCTTCAACATTATGCCAAGAGTTCTAAGAGCTGTATTTGCTGCCGGAGAAAAGGAATATCTTAATCCACAAAGCAACTGATAGACACATCAGCTCAGTCATTCCGAAAGTCCTTAGCGCTGTCAGGGTATCCCCTACCTTGCACACCTCCAAAGTCCTCAAACCATGCGGGCAAGTGGTAGATGGGAGTGGAAGACTCCTTCTGAATCCCCACTGTTAGGAGAAACAATGTTTAGTAGGGGGTTCTAGTACAAGGCTCCAACATTTCACCAAGTCTGCTTGATTCTGCACCAAAATCACATAAAATGAACAACCTCACAGTTGCTTCAGTCTGCAGGAATTAAGACCCTAATTCACCTGCCTCTAAAATAAAGCTTCCTCAAATCTGGTCACTCTGACAGCTACAGTAACTCCTGCAGTTGAGAGCTCTGCACAGCTGCAGCCAGAATTGTGTTTGTTTATGTTCTTATGAGGGATTGGGGTTTGAGGCTTGAAAGGGAGATGTGGGCGGCGTAAGTAGCAGAGAGGCTATCTTTGAAGCTGCAGGAATGGACAGAGCCTCTGAAGGCGCCGGGGTGGGGTGGGGGGAGAAGAGCCAGGGGCTCAGGCTGAGCCTGTGGAGCGTCCTCTCCAGCAAGGAGAAGAAGGAAGGGGAACACAAAGTGGGAGTGGGCGGCTGACGGGGAGCTCACTGTGTCACAGAGGCCAAGGGTTGCCCACAGCAGTCAAAGATCACTGGCCACTGTGGACTAACAGATCGGTTTCAGTGGTGCGGCAGGCACAGCAGTGTGAGTACACAGAGGTTAAGGACAAACTGGATGTGAAAGCAGAGGCGTGGCACATCCACCTGTCTGAGATGTTGGAAGGAGAAGGGGGAAAGTATAAGTTTACCCAGAAGAGGCAGCAGGGCCAACAGAGGGCAATAATTTAAAGTGCAAATTGTTTGCACAGGAAAACATAAAAAACATATTTCTAACCAGTGTGGGCTTAATTTAAAGTGAAAAATAGTTGCATAACTATACATTAAGTATTTTAAATACTTACACATGAGAAATATTATGATATGACTATGATGGGCAAATCTGGTGAAAGAAGTAGGTAACATTTTTAGCAAGTGCTCTTGAAGTTTACATAGTTCTTTAATATATCCTTCAAAAGTCCTATGTGGCAGATCTTTTTGTTATTCCCATCTTACAGAAACCAATCTTCCCTGGAGTACAATTAGTTAGTGGTGGAGGTGGGACTTGTATCTTCCAGTGCCCCACCCTTTTCTCCCTCTATACCAAATCAATTCTTCAGTAGAAGAAAGAATTACTAAATGTACTTTTTTACAAGACTTTTGATAAATACAGAAGATTTTTTTTAGGTAAATAGATCTTCCTGCAGATAAATCCCACAACCATACACCTTCGCTCTATCTCAAGAGTGTTAAACCAGCAGCAACTAGCTTAGAATTACCTTTCTTCCAACAATTCCAACTGCAAAAGTTGTGTTATTCCCTATCTATCTATAGCAATGACAGCAGGAAGAAAAGGGTTGCTAATATATAAATACCATGTGCCCACTCCAGTGTTGCTCTCCTATGTGACATACATAAAGACAGTTAATTTTCAAAGATCTTTTTCGTCTCTACACATCTACACATCCATCCTGACATATGCATTGCTAGTTTGCTGGAATAATCATACCAACTTTTTTAATACCAAAAAAAAAATCTAAAGTAAGATTTCTATAAAGGATAATTAAGCAAGTTAATATAGTAATAAGTGGAATACACAATAAGAATATGTACTAAAATATCTGCTTTGTGCAATGCAGAACTGGTGTTTTAGGAGATTAACAATTATGATCGCCAGTCCTCTTCTGATTCTATAATACTCCACACAATCTTTTTTAAATTACTTTATTAACCTTTCCTCCTAGCACAGAAGTGCCCGATTATAGATAATATTTCAAAATCATCTGAGGTGTAAGTGTGTTTGATTTGCTCGGTAATTATTTGTCTACTTTATTACATTGGCCGAGCACACAAGCTCCTTGACCAGCTTTATTTCAAGTCCAGTTAAGAATAGGGTCATATCATTTTGTGGATCACTCCCTTTGGGCCCCGACGTACATGAAATTTTCATACTGGAGGTGGGGATGGTGCATAGAAACATAGTACATTTTAAACATGGAGAAGTCATTCCCTGTCCTGTCATTAAAGGTTTCAGGCCCTGGGCTTAATGGAAAGAATGTTGTTCACAAGTGAAAGGAAGGTGTTTATTCCCCGCATGATTAGGAGGCAGGGCGTTGAGGGCTGAGCATGCAAATGCCCCTTGATGAAGTCTAAAAGCTTATCACTCACATACCTCTGGTGGCCTTACCCAAGGTCTTTATAATCTGTCCCTTGTCATTCATGGCACCTAGAACAACGCTTCTATTTTGATCTGAATCGTGAATGCATTTCCAGCATGTATTTTGACCCACTCAAGGCAGAAAGGAATGAGCAGGGGGTAACCACAAGGGGAGATGGCAAACATTTTCCTTTTAACAGGGGTCCGGAGGAAAGAGTACTGCCTGAAAATCAGACTGGGTTTTGCAGAGGGAAAGTTTGCCTGGTCCAACTTTACAACTCAGGGGCAAATGAAATTGATACTTACATGTTCTTAAAGATTAAAATGCACTGGGATGAAACAGGGTTGGTCGGCTTATTCTTGAGGGCCACCACCAGGATAAAAGCACAAAGCTGGAGGACTCTGTTTATTGTCCACAATCAACAAATTCTGAAATTTCCATATGGAGCAGGATTCTGGGGCTCTGTTAGTAATACAGGATACGGCTGGTCAGCTCAGTCACCCATGGAATTACAGTGTAGGGTATGGATGCCAGTATTTTAGACCCAAACCGAGCATAAAAAACACAAAGTAAAATTCAGTGTCAGCACAAAGTTGACAGCGAATGATTATAACAGCTTCGAAGCTTGAAAAAGAGTGTAAATAACTAGGATCCCCTGCGGGCTCACTCAGCCTGCATACATAACAACCATGATGGACAGCCTCTGTGGTAAAGTCCGGGAAACGAGGCACTGGGAAGATGCAAAAATTCTGCCAGCGAAGAGCCTTAACTGTCACCTTTCTGACTAAATCAGCTACTTTCATATAGAGAGAGAAACAGAGCAGTAGGCTATGCCTTTGGAAGACCAATTGCCCTTTTGCCTAGGAAGCAGGAATGTTAATTATCGGCTCTTCTGTGGTTATCAAGGCACTGCAATCCCCAGCTTTTGCACTTCGCGAACACTCTTCTCCCTGATCTTTAATCCTTGGCGCTTTTAGTCCACCAAAGATTGTTATTCAGAACAACTCTGCCATTTATAGAATGCAAAAATAAAGGCAAAAAAGAACAGTGAGCCATCCCAACTCAACTGTTACCTCACTGTGAGCACTTTGACTGGAAATTTAATTTTCGTTTCTTTTTGTATGCTTAGGCACACCAACGTGCACACACAGATACCTGCACTCCACCAGGAATGGTTTTCACGTCCTGAAAAACGACAAGCACGTCATGGCATGCGGCCTCCAGCCTGGTGTAACAGATGCTGGATGCCGGCTTTGTGTGTACAGAGCCTCGTCATCACTTGCACTCATCAACTCAAAGGAGAAAAGAAAGCGGCCAGGTCTTCTGCACACACCTAACTAGCACTCCACAGGTTCGTAATTCATTTACAAGATAATTAATCAATTAGCAAATGATCTCTTTCCCCTTTGTTATTTATGCTGCATAAGAATTGCATCTCCAAATGAAATGGCAGGCCACTTGTATTGAAACTTTGCCCTTCAAACACATTGGTCTTATTTATCTGAATTGAGCAGATGCTTTGCAATGCTAGCCCATTGTAACTGGACTGTTTGCTATTAGAACCCAAGTAAGATTTAAGCTAAACAGAAGAGCATAAATATGACATCCTATAGACATTCATGATGATCAACTGTGCTGTATCATCACCAGCCATTGCTACTTATTCATATAGGAAAAGAAGGAGAAAATACACTTGACATTGCTAAGAGGGGAACTACAGTCACTGGAAGGAAAGGTGAAGATGGAACTTACACGGTTATTGGCTCGAGAGTATAACTCTGGGGTCTTAAAATGCAACTAAACTACTACAGTGTATACATTCTGATTACAGGCTCAACAAATCCCATTTCTTTCAGAGCTCCAGATTATACCGTACCTCTTTGGGAAGCAAAGATATCAGGGAGCTTTTGCCTGGGGACTGGGTGTTTTTCATCAGGTCTCCCAGATAACCGTCACTGAGGAAAAGGTCGAGGTAACAACAGTATGATGGTAATTCCATCAGATCCTGCTCTGATCTGAGACTGGTCAAAGAAGGAACGCCTATACCACCCCTTCACCTTTTAGGATGTTAGACTCCTCCACTGTAGAAGATGCAAGTTAAACTATGTGATTTTTTTTTCTTGTTGTTGTTCCTTGCACAGCTATTGTATTATGAATCTCTGCATCCTTCCATATTAACACTGCTGCCAGGCGGGATAATAGAAAACACCTTCCCCCTCTAGCCAGGGTAAGGGTCTAAAAATATTTTAAAAGCAAAGAGTTCCCAGAATCATACAAACATTTCAGCAGCCAAATGAGCAGAAAGTCTGTTTCTGTTGCTGTGTTTTTAAGTCAACAATTATGTATTAAATTACTCCTGTACACACAGAACAACAAAGGCATTTTGGGTCCATTTGTACAGGTGAGAAAATGGGTCAACTATGTAACACTGAACCCCAGGTGTGCGCATGGCAGAAAAATTCTGTCATCTATTGCTTTCATGGAGGACTTCTGGGGCAGACTCAGAGCCCCACGTAGTCACTTGCCAAGGCTTTAATAATAGAACAGCTACAAGGAAAACTTCCCTAACCCTTTGCTCTGTTGAGAAAGGACTTAAGAATAAAAAGCATTTAAATGTTTTAAAAGGAACTGTGAAACTTAGTAAATGAGAAAATTAGAGAAAGGTCATTATAATATGAATGAATACCCTTAAAACAAACAAACTAACCCCAAACCTTACTGTTCTTTTTATCTTTCTCAAAAATAGAATGGTCAAATGCATACTGAAGCAAACTCTACTTGTTAGCCATGCTGAGCAAAGCTGGATTTGTTCGCTCGCAGGAATAAAAAGCACAACAGTGAATCTTGGAGGCATTATTTCTTAGCAAAATTAGCATAACCCAGCACATCAGACTATTAAAATTTAAAAAGGATTTCAAACTGTCCTCGTATCATCAGCAGAGTCATGTCACAGATTTTTTTTATTGGTTCGGCAAACTAGGTGTAATTGTATCAATATTTTAATGCTTGATGCATATTGCCTGTGATACATTGCTTGCATAAATAAAAAGCACCAATATTCAATTGCCAATGAAATAATCACACACTCTAGATCTTTATTATATCATGCATTATTTAATTACAATAATCAGAGTCCTTTTGAAGGTAAAACAAGATTAAAAAGGTTTTGTTTTATTGGATCTATATATTTGATTTAAACTTTACATGTTAGCTTTACATTAAGAATTTATAAGGCATCAGTTCAAATGGTGCTATTATAAGAGTTTATTTCTTTTATAATTAGTACAGTACTCTTAAAGTACTCCGACTACGAGAGATAATATTTCAGTATTTTAATGAGCTTCTTAAGTGTAATTGATGTAACAATCATTGAATTACACATTTCTACCTGAAGAATAATGAAGGAAACATTTTAATGAGAAATTTAATCATTATTAGCAAATGATCTACTAAACTGCCATTTGCTGACATTTAAAAGCTTAATGGCAGAAAACTGTATTTTCCTACATCTGCATCAACATCAATGGCGATTATTTTCTGTTACTCTGATTTCAAAACCAGGTTAACTCTCCACCGTCACTAATTTATTTATAAATTTGAGAAAACTTTCTTTAACCCACAGTTGTCAGACCCTTCCAGAAAGTGTGGGGCTTGACACTTAGAGGGATAATTTAAATAAATTAGCCCCTTTTCCAGCCTTCAGCAGTTTTCAGCATAAAAGGGCTCTTTCTTGTGAGTATTCATGCTTGCATCAGCTTGATTTTGATGAATGCCCTGCGAATTCCCTGATAGTACCTCAGACAGAGAGATTTTAGACCGATGTCAACAAGGGG
The DNA here is from genome assembly GCF_054177405.1 of Leptonychotes weddellii. NCBI lineage: Eukaryota > Metazoa > Chordata > Mammalia > Carnivora > Phocidae > Leptonychotes > Leptonychotes weddellii. The sequence continues at coordinate 66,748,010 of NC_138378.1, read as the reverse complement.
TTTTAAAGCTCCCTCATATCAAGAACACATCAGCATTCAGAGGGGGGTAGACCTGAGTAAGAGGAACCTACTATGCAGCTTTGCCAACTTCTGGGGTTGGGTTTTACTGCTGAGTTTACAGAAATCTCTGTGCCGCGGGGAGAGAGATTTAGAATGGAGACATCACAGTGGAGTCTGTAACCATGTGTTTAGGGGGCATAAAAAAGAAACACAAGATAATACTAGGTGGGCAGGATTTCTGTAACCCATTGTAGGTTAAGAGAGTTAGAAGAAAAGCTCAACCTTCCAACTGAAGTGCTGGAGAATCTCACGACCTTCAGATCTTTACCAGGCGTCCATGTGCCTTGCTGGTTTCGTAAGGGCCAGTCATTCCCAGGACTCCTCAGTGGAGTGCTGCTTCTCTCACTGTGTGATTTGTATGATGGGAACAGTCAATCTAGTGGACAGAAAGGAGTTGAGGTAGACACACACTATTATGTATCCAATGCACAGTGAGATTTCTTTCTTTTTCTTTCTTTCTTTCTTTCTTTCTTTCTTTCTTTCTTTCTTTCTTTCTTTCTTTCTTTCTTCTTTCTTTCTTTCTTTCTCTCTTTCTTTCTTTCAAGTTTGAGTTCTGATTTGGAATCCTGACCATGAGTAGGCAAAAGGGAGGAAGGAGAAAATGCTAGCATTTGACTCACACCAGTGTCCTAATGATCACTGAAGTCCCTTTCAGTCCAGGTATACTAGGTTTCGCCCAGCTACTCTTTTTCCATCTCAGAATTCCCATAGCCCTTGATTTTTTTTTCTGTCTCCTTAAGGAACTTGTTCTTTTTCACTTTGCATGCTGTTATGGACTGAATATTTGTGTCCCCCCCCCCCAATTCATATGTTGAAATCTGACCCCCCAGTGTAATGAAATTAGGAGGTGGGGCTCTGGGGAGGCTATTAGGTCATGAGGATGGAGTCCTTAAGAATGGGATTTGTACCCCTATAGAGAAGGCCCTGGAGAGCCCATAGCCCTTTCTGCCTTGTGAAGACACACTACAAAGAAGGAAGTCTGCAACCCGGAAGACAGCTCTTTCCGGAACCTGACCATACTGGCACCCTGATCTCAGATTTCTAACCTCTGGAACTGTGAGAAATAAATTTCTTTTGTTTATAAGCTCCACAACCTATGGTAATGTGTTATAGGAGCCCAAACTGACTAGCATACATGCTCTCAAAAATGATCATTAGAATTAAAAAAAAAACACATCATTTTTTATTTCCCTCATAACTGAGGGGGCTAGGTTCTATGGCTGACTCGCCACTGCTTACTGCCGATAGCTTGGGGAAAGCTGCAGCCCTGACAGGTTGTGCTGGGCACCACACCTGGTCATCCAACATTGGGTCTCTCTGTTGTTTGTAAATGAGCAGGCAATAATAATGTTAGTAAATGGCCTACAGGGGTTAGAGCACTCAAGAAACTATGGATGGAACATCTTTTAAGTAAAGGGCAGAGCTGAGAAACAATATCCCAGCTTATTATTTTTTGTTTGGGTGGTCATGATGCAGCAGGTGATTGTCGATATTGTTTATTATGGGAGATGTCATTGCCAAAACTCCAAAAGGTAAGACTGACATACTGTATTGGACTATAATTTTGAAGTTTATTCACAAATCAATTCTGATCCTGCAGTGAAAAACAAAATTACAAAGGACTACTAATAAAGCGGATCTCTTCTGCTAATTACAATATGATTATAAATCCTAAATACTGTTACCCATAAAGGTGGGACCTGTGTGTTATATCTCGAAAGGATAGGATAGCACTGACATTTATTTTTTTTATTAAAAAATATTTTACATTTATTTTTTAAGATTTGGATATCATTTGTTCATAACTAGAATATGTGTTTTTAGAGGTAAAGGACAACTTTCACATTATAATTTAGAATTAAATAAGCATATTTTTTTCCAGATCTCCTATATCAGAGGGAAATAAAAATGCAACATCAAATAAAATATAAGTGAATGTCTGGCTAGAAATATGAAGGGTATTTTCAGAGAAACTGGGTCAGGATTAGTTATTAGAAATTTTTACCAAAATAATATTAGGATGGTGTTATTTAGTTGTGATACCATATACTGAGGCACCCTGAAACATTCCCATATGAGTTACCAAATTTTTATTAACATACAAATTTTTTTTGTTTACAATCAGATTATAGTGTTATCTATCCAATGGAGCAATTTCAGTCAGCTAGTCTCAGGAAAAGAAAAGTACAACTTGTTCCAAGGTAGAAAGAGAGAAAGTAGGGAGGGCAGAGGGAGGAAATGTAGAATGGAAGAGCAAGGGAGAGAAGGAAAGAGAGAGAAAGAAACTGCAATGAATAGCACTAAACCAATGCAAAAGAAAAATGGAGTATTTTCTAGAATGTGGAAGAACTTTGCCTCCTGAGAGCATAATGCCCAGGATAATAAACAGCTCTATTCAAATAGCAACACAGTGGTAAAGGGCAACCACATGAATTGTATGATAGTTTTGGATGCAATTTAATTCCTTCAAGAGTGCCACCAAATATTGTAGTATTCAAAAGAGTGCCATTAATGAAAAAGGACAGATAGATGTAAATTGGAGAAAATGAGAACAAGAATTAATTCAAATGACAAGTACTTTTTAAACAAAAGCCTCAGTATTCTTATAAGGTTTTTAATGATTCTCTTTACCCTAATCAACTCAGTTTTATCCATTGTATTGGAATCCCAAAGACTAACTCATCCAGTTAGCAAACCAGATATAAACAAATGCTACTTTTAAAGATGCATTTCCCAAAGGATCCCTCCAAAGACTGGGGGAACATGAGATGAAAGCCATAAAAAAGATTAACGATGCCCCCTCAGAGCAGCCGCATGTTGCTGCAACAAAGGTGGTCAGTGACAGTTCCCCCAACAGCTGTTAAGGGGATCCCAATCCAGGAGATTCTACCAATTACGTAAAAGCTTATCAAAGAAGTCAGAAAGCATGTTCAATCAAGTGAGCGTCCCTTTTTCTGCTATCATTTAAGGAAACATTTTTTCCCTCCAAAATATGAAAACCCTCTATGTAATCCTAAGTAAACATGAGTCCAGTTCAGGCTTTGGATCTACTTCACTGGTACATCATTCCCAGCTTTGATAAAATATTTGAAATGCATGCATATACACTTACACTTCACAAACACACATACACACACTCACCCTAGATGCCTGTTGATTTGCTTGAGATACATATCACCAGTTCTTTTTTGGGTAAACTCCTGTGTCCGTTTATAAGAAAGAAGAATCATAACTCAGACTTTTCCCAGTTTCAGCTTAAATTTTCTTTTTCTCTTTATCTGAATTATTATTTCCTCCCCACTCCATCTCTGCCTTCTCACGGCCTTTTTTTCCCCTTCAAGTCAAGCCCAAATCCTTGGCTCTCCAAAGGATTTTGGTCATCCACAACTGGAAAGGAACCTCCCTTCTTTAGAAATATCATAGTACCTGTAGTCTGTATACAGCATACCATTTATTGCCTTGTATCAATTATTATTTTTAAAAGTATAGATATTTTCTGTATGACTACATTATAAACTCCTAAAGGTGAGAGTTCTGCCATATATTGCAGCTATTAAGAGAAAGGAACCCATTATTAAGAGAAAGGACTCTACTACTGTGTGTCCCGAGTAAATGCCTCAACCTCAGTTTTCTTCTCTGTGGCTGGGAATAATAAAAGGATGTCTCATCAAGTTGTTCTGAGAATTAAATAAGCTAATGCATGTGGCACAGTGCCTTGCACATAGAAAGATGCTCAACAAGAGTTAGCAGTCATCGTTGTTGTTGTTAGTTCTGTCTCTTGGCTCCTCAGTGCCATGCTCTGTACCTTGCACACTACATGTACTCAGTGCTGAGATTTTTGATTGCCTGATGAGGGGTATCTATGGTTTTGGCCATGCCATATCTAATTTCTCTCTGCCATTCCTCACTCATAGCTCTTCCTACATACAGCCTTACCTCATGCAGACTTCATGTGGCCTAATGGAGGCCCATCATTCCACCAGCCAGAGGAAGGTATGTGATGGGCCAAGAGATTGCTTAACAATCAAACTTCCTTTCAACTGTTCTCATCCAGAAGTCATTCTGGGAAACTATTTAAGCATATAAAACAATCACAGTCCTTTCCTAGACTTGGCAAACCCTCAGGTACTAAGAGAACACCCTACTGCCATCCCAGAAACCCTCATCTCTGGGAAAGTACAGACAGCTCTAAGAACTTGTCCGGTGGCCCTCCTATTTGTGGGCTGCACCATTTCACTGTTACTGGAAACTCATTATCAGTGAATCCTTCCAAGAGGATGCCTAGTAAATGTTGTATGAAGAGTAGCAGCAGTTGCATTTGAATTTGGCGTGTGCAGGTATGTTTAAGAAATGGTGGTACAAGTTTCTTTCCAGTATATTTATTTACCTGAAGAATCAGGTCCTTCTGGGAAAGCAGAGATATTTGAGCTAGGGCAGTGAACCACATCAAAAGAGGGGCTCCTTTGCCGAGATGAATGACTGAACCTCAGTACTTTATGGCTACTTTATCCTACATGGGTTTTTATTTTTGTAGTTCTATGAATTAATCTTGCTTTCTTCTATTTGTCCTCCATGGATTAGCTCCAGTGTTACTTCCTTTGAATCCTGGGGTGGGGATAACTGCAACAGGAGGGGAGACAAGAACAAGGAATGCTACACAGAACCTCCCTGGGTTGCTCAACAATCCTTATCCTGAATGACACCCCCCTGGGCAAAGGGTATGGGAATCCTGGCGTAGGTATTGTTTGGCATCAGCTGTCATGGGCGGGGAATGTCTTCAAGAGGTAAGGCTGTCCTACATTGGTGCTTCCAGTGTATACAGTGGTACCTGAAACATCAAGCATGGGCAGGGTGGATGCCTTCATCAGTGGGTATGAGAGCTGTTATCTTCACAGGTGCCAGTGAATTGTCATTCTTTTAGTGGGGGCAGGAGACATAATCATGGGAAACAGGAGTGGAGGAGAAGAAAACGAAGACATCTTACCCTGAGAGAACTAATGCAAGAAGCATAAAATAAGGTAACCCCCAGAAATTCCCAGCACCAGACGTGGAAGGAAGCCTAAAATGATCATAAAGCATAGAGGGAAGGAATCCAGGAAAACAATCTTCAGTGATTGTTGCTGTGATTCTGATCCTCCCTCGGACAGTCAAGGCCTGTGAGCCTAGAGTTACATAAGCTTGAAAAAAGTAACATGCTTGGTAACGTGGGGAGACATGGCTCTGCTGGCCCCGAAGTGAAAACATTAATTTTAAATAAAAAAAAAAAAAGTGCTCTTTTTTTTCCCTTTTTCAAACCTGACATCCATTTCAATGTTAACAACCTAAAGCCTTTCAAAACATGGTGTAAGGACTTAATGCTATCTTTTGTAATTGCTGAAACTTTTATTAAAAATGTTTGGTTCTAAGCCCTGAAGATCAGTCATACAAAAGTGAGTGACACATTTAAAAGGCTAATGATCCTGTGAAATGTCAGGCCCAGGAAAAATTTTGGAGCCACAGTTGGTAAAAACTGATAAAAATAAGTACTCCATATAAGCAGTAAAACTTCCCAACAAGACCTCCAAACTTAAAACATGATTTTTGGAGCCTCAGATTTAGTTGTTTGTCTCTCAGATCAAAGCCATGGGTCTGTTAAGAAAAACCTATGTCTATTTTTATGGCATGACTTTTATTTACAGGAGCATAGTATAGAAATAATCTATATACAGCTTTGGCCCTAAATGCTGTAGAGAGTAGCTGGGATTTGTGGGGGGTTAGTATTATCAGGACAGACTCTCTAGCAGCTTTTCTTGCACACCTAATTTCTGCCAGGGACTACCAACTGCTTATTCCTAGGAAACACCCATAGGTCACTGAGGTTGAGAAAGCTTCTGGCCATCAGTGTTCATGGTTCAAAACAGAAAATTCAGACTTTGGGTCCTGGATCTTTGTCCCCAACAAGAATGTTAACCTGTCATTGCTTCTGACCAAGACGGAGTAAAAGTGACCATGTTAAAACTCTGCCTGAAAAAACTAAACATACCAGATAGTATTCTGGATGGTAGATATCAAGGAATGGGCAGTGATCCTTAAACAATGGGAAGGAATGAGATGAGCCCTACAACTGCCATTAACATAGGCTTTGACAGAGTATCCAGGCTGTGGTAGAGGGAGGGGGCACCCAGGCAGAGCCCAGCCAAATCCCAGGTTGAGGAGACAGTGCTGGGTATGGGGAGACCCAGGCAGCAAGAGCTCCCAAGAGAGAGTTCTAGACAAGAGAGGGTTGCCAGAGGAAGACTCTTGGAGATCTGCAGAGAGGTTCTTGAGTATTTAGCAGAGTATTTACCAGCAGAGGCCTGTGATGAAACTGAGGCCAGGGGAAGAAGCAACCAAAAGGATTACAGAAAACACTGTCTGGTGCCGACACAGAGCTGGGAGACTGCCTGCTCCCACCAAGACTGAAAAACCTCATAATTCACAGACCATTGTGAGGAGTGCACAGAAGTTTCTTGCCTCATTAGTGGGAAATAACCAGCCCTAAGCTAAACACTGCTCTGGACTCGTTTAAAAATCTTAAAAGTAAGACCTTCCAAAATTCACATTTCCAGGTAATTCAGTTGTGTCCCAGAACAAAAGATATAAATGTTTATGGGAACACAAAAATAACAAGCACCCAACAGGGTAAAAGATTACCAGATATGCAAAGAATCAGGAAAATGTTACCTTAAAGCACAATGAAATCAATAAATTAAAACTAACCAAAAATAGACACAGATGTTAGTATCAGAAGATAAGGACATCAAACAGTTATTATGACTGTATTCTATATGTCCACAGAGTGAAGAAGAGACATAGAGGGTAAAAAGACCAAAGACTCCTAGAAGTGAAACAAATCTGGATGGGATTAACAGCATATTAGTCATTGCAGAAGAAAAGATTAGTGAATTTGAAGACATGGCAATAGAAACCATTCAAAATAAAAAAGAGAAAAAATTTTTTAAAGCATCAGTAAGCTGAAGGACAACTTCAAGTTGCCTAGCACACATGTAATTGGAATCCTATAAGGAGAGACGAGGGATGGGGCAAAAAAGGGAAGAAATAATAGATGAAATATTTCTAAATTTAATGAAAACTACAAACCCAAGAATTTCAATGAACCCAAGTACAAGAAATATGAAGAAAACTACTCCAAAGTACATCAAAACCAAACTTGTCAAAACCAATGATAAAAAGACAATATTAAAAGCAGCCAGAAGAAAAAGCCACTTTCCATACAGGGGAACAAAGATGAGAATTCTATCGGATTTCTCTTCAGAAACAAAGTAAAGGAGAAACCAGTGAAGCAATGTCTTTAAAGTACTGAAAGGAAAACCACCCCATATGCCCAGAATTCTATACCTAGGGAAAATACTTTTCAAAAATGAAGGTGAAATAAATATTTTTTTCAGATGTAAAAAATGCTGAAAAATTCAGGACTAGCCGTTCAACATTATAAGAAATGTTGAAGAAAGCCCATTGGGAAAAAGGAAGATAATATCAGATTAAAAAAAAAAAAGGTTGTCTACAATAGGAACAGAAAGCACTGGAAATGCCAACAAATGAGTAAATACTTGAGAGGGTTTTCTTATTAATTAAATCTTCTTAAAAGATAGCTGAATGTTTCAACAAAAATAATAGCAATGTGGTGTGGGTCGTATAACACATGTATAGGAAGTAAGTATGAGATCAAGGGCATAAGGACCGAGCCGGCACTGAAAGTATACTCTTGGAGGATTCACATGTCCTACAGGGAGGGCTATAGTAGCACTTTGTGTAGAACGTGATCAGTTAAAGGATATGTACCAGAAATCCTGAAGAAAGCACACATACAAAAGAGTTAGAGCTTTTAAGCCAGCCAAAGAGATAAAAATAAAACCATAAATAATAATTAACCTAGAGGAAAGCAAAAGAGGGAGAAAAAGTGAACAAAGAACAGATGAGGCAAACAGAAAACAAACAGAAAGATGATAGACCTTAACTCTAACCATATCAACAATCACATTGACTGAAAACTTGTTTGAACACTCCAATTAAAAGGCACAGATTGTCAAATTTAATTTAAAAAAAAAAAAGCATGGCCTATATGTCATTTACAAGAAACACAATTTAAATATAAAAAAACAAATACTTTAAAAGTAAAAGGATGGAAAAAGATATCCCATTCTAATGCTAATTAAAAGAAAGCTGGAGTGACTATATTAATATCAAACAAAGCAGATGCCAGGGTAAGGAATATATTACAAAGGGTAAAGAATGTCATATCATAATGATAAAAGACTCAGTTCATGAAGAGGACATAAAAATCCTAAATGTTCATGCACCTAATAATAGAACTTTAAAGTACATTAGGCAAAAACTGAGGATTCCTTGGAGAAACAGACAAATACATAAGCATAATCTATGATTTCAATATCCCTTTCTCAATAATTGATAGAACAAGCAGACAGAAAATCAGTAAGGACATAGAGACCTTACAATAGTATCAACCAAATTGACCTAATTGAGATATATATGTATACACATTCTACCCTATAAACATCAGAATACACATTCTTCAAATACATACCAAGATAAACCATATTCTGGGCCATAAAACATGTCTCAATAAATGTAAAAGGATTCAAGTCTTGCAAAATATGTTTTCTAACCATGAGAAAATTAAACAGGAAATCAAAACAAAAAGATTTCTGAAAAGTTCCCTTATATTTGGAAATTTTAGCACATTTCTAAATAAACCAAGATCAAAGAGGAAATCAAAAGAAAAACTAGAAAGTAATTTGAACTTATTGAAAATGAAAACACAACATATTATTAATTTGTAGAGTCCAGTAAAACAGTACTGGGGGCTGGAAAAGGTATTAATAACATGAAATGTCTGTATTAGAAAAGAAGAAAGGTCTGACATTAATAAACTCACCTTCCACTATGAGAAATAAAAATACCACCCACACACATAAAAACAGGATAAATTAAACAAAATAAGCAAAAGAAAGGAAATAATATCAGAGAAGAAATCAATGAAATGGAAAACAGAAAAACAGGAGAGAAGATCAGTGAAATCAAAAGCAGGTCCTTTGAAAAAAAATGAAAACTGGTAAACTTCCAGCCAGACTAATTAGTAAAAAAGAGGGAGAGAAGACATGAATTACCAACTTTAGGAAAGGGAGAGGGGACATCATTAAAACTTCCAGCATATTAAAAGGATACAGGAATATTATATCAATTTTATGTTAATAAATTCAACAACTTAGACAAAACAGGAAAGTTCCTTAGAGAAACAAATTACCAGAACTCACCCAAGAAGAAAAAGATAATCTGAATAACCCTATGCATTTTTTAAAAAATAATATTTTTAAGTTTAAAGCTTTCCTACAAAGAAAACTCCAAGACAAGATGACTTCACTGTTGAATTCTTCCAAATGTGTAAGAAAATAATACCAGTTTCACACAAATTCATCCATAACATTGAAAAGGAGGAGTCACTTCCCATCTCATTTTATGAAGCCATCATTACCCCAATGACAGAACCAAAAATAGATATTACAAGAAAACTATAGATCAATATTCCTCATGAACATGATAGAATTTTTTAAATTAGCAAATGGAATTTGCTGGAAAGATTTTGCTTGAGGAACAAAATACATCAAAGCTAGTAAGACCACACAGAGTAAGGTCTATGATCCTATGATGCTGTCAACTCCTCCAGTAAAAGAGCATTTTATATAACTTTCTCATTTCCACAAAGTCAAAAAAGCAGAAATTCTCTTCATTCACCAAAGTGACTATGGTTTGGCTATTGAGGAGGTATAAAGTTGTGTTCAGAACACAGATTCTGAAGTCAGACTGCCTGGGATTAAATTTCAGCTCCACCTTTTACTACCTTTATAACTTGGCAAACATTGCTTAACTTCTCTGTGCATCGATTTCAACTGTCTTAAAATGGAGATGATACTATCTCTTTCTTATAGGGATGTTGTGAGAAAGAAATATCTTAATCCTTATAAAATGTAGGGAATGGCGGAATGAGGCATGGGGAACATAGTAAGGTTCACAAAGTCTAGCAAGGAGCAATGGTAGAAGTAGGAGTGACTGTGTCATGTGCATAGCCATGAAAGACCCACATTGAACTGAGTTCTGAAGAATTTTATGCTTGGTGTTACATCAGGAAGAAAGCGAGGGACAAACACACCACTAACAGGCATCGGTGTAAACAAGCACTTAGTAGCCAAAAGGTTATTAGTATTTTCCAGAAACTGTGATTAAGATAATGCGTGTTGAATGTAGAATATATTTTGGGGACATGTAGGGAAGGGGAAAAAGAAGAAGTGGTAAGCAACATAGGAGTAAAAGCTGGAAATTGAGAGCAGATAATGAGGAGCCTTGTGTGCCATGAGAAAGCAGCCCAGTGTGATCCTGGTGAAGATAGAAAACCATCCAAGAATTTAATACGAGAGTGTCATAGCCAGATAAAATAGATTGAAGAGAAGGAAGCAGAAGTCAGGAAAACTTCTAAGAAGCTGGGTTAGTTCTCCTTTTGCTGTTTGTAACAAATTACCACAAGTTTAGTGGGTTAAGACAATACAAATTTACTATCTTTCAGTTCTTGTGTTAGAACTCTGGCACTGGTCTCGCTGATGAAATCAAGGGGTTGGTGGGATTTCCTTCCTTCTGGAGGCTCTGGAGTGAATTAACTTCTTGTCTTTTCTAGCTTCCAGAGGTCACCTGCTTTCCTTAGTTTGTGGTCCCTTCCTCCGTCTTCACAGCCAGCAGTGGTGAACTGAGCCCCTCTCATCACAAATCACTCTGGCCTTTTATGCTCCCTCTTCCAACTTTTAAAGACCCCTATGGTTAAAGTGGACTCACGCCTGTAATCCAAGATGATCCCTATTTTAAGGTTACATGATTAGCAAACTTAATTCCCCCTTGCCATGTAATGCAGCATAATCACAGGGTCTGGGAGCTGGGATATGGACACCCTTGCTGGGGGGCATTATTCCTCCTCCTACAGAAGCTATTACAAAATCTCAGGTAAGACATGATAAAGGCCTGAACAAAGGTGGTGGTAATAGAAATAGACAGGAGGGAATATATTAAAGAGTACCTTTAGATGCATAATTAAAAGAATACATACATTCATTTGGGTGGGATTGGAGGATACAGAAGACATGAGAGAGAACGGGAAATTAAGGATGTCTCCTAATTTATTAAGTTTAAAAAGTCTGGTGAAAGATGATGTCATTTTAATTATTGCAAATTTGGTTTCTAATATGTGATTATAAAGTTCTCATAGAATATTAAGAGTGAGATGCCCAAAAGGTTGCTGGAAATTGGGTCTGTAATTCAGGAAAGCAGTAATACAGATGACCGAGATCTGAGCACTGGAATGTAGTGTTTGAAGTTTCAGAGTAGATGCTGTAAATTACCAAGCACCCTAAAGACATACACACACACTCACACTCAATATTCAGCAGCTTTCATTGGTACTACCTATTATTTAATATGACAAAGTTAAGCTCTATATTAAAAACAAAATGTAAATGATCTACTATATGTGCAACTGAGTCTTGACAGGTAGCTCATAAGAGGAGCAAATACTTACCAATATAATGGTAAACCCTTACAGAGGTGGCATTCCCAAGCCCCCCAAATGTGGAAATGCTGCTAAGGATATGTTCTACTCAAAGAAGCAAAGAATTGTGACACTGACTGTAGTCCGTGACTGTCCAGCCCCATGTTCTCATGTTTTATCTCTCACAGGAACACCTAGGAGATATTTCTCCTACTGGAAACCATGTTTTTACTTAAGATTTGGGCATTTCCCCATTTTGTGAGAGGTTTCAGCTATATATATATATATCTTTAAAAGGCAGTGTTGTATATGGGAAATCTCTGCACCTTCCCTTCAATTTTGCTGTGAACCTAAAACTGCTCTAAAAAAAAATAAAGTCTTGGGGCGCCTGGGTGGCTCAGATGGTTAAGCGTCTGCCTTCAGCTCAGGTCATGATCCCAGGGTTCTGGGATGGAGCCCCGCATCGGGCTCCCTGCTCAGCGGGAGGCGGCTTCTCCCTCTCCCTGCTGCTCCCACTGCTCTGTGTCAAATAAATAAATAAAATCTTAAAAAAAAATAAAGTCTTTAAAAAAGTTAATATCTGAAGCGTGATTATATCCCACTTCAGGATATTGCTCCCAACCCCCCATGATTTTTAACATAAACAATTTGTTTTATTCATTAAGAAAATACAAGTGGTATGATAATATTAATATACCAACAAATAAGGGTGATCTCTTAGAATCCTCTCTTACAGAAAAGACCCGAAGTATTATACAGATCTGTTAATTCATAGCAATGCAAATGGTGCACAGTACAAACCATGAGTAATAAAACATCCTGTAACAAAAACTTAGAATTCCATATAAATGGTTGGGGGGTGGTTGGGAAGGCAGGGTGGAAATGTCCATTTAAATATAGGACCTTGATTAATTTTCTTCCATAGTGGAATCATAATAACCAAAAATAAGCTCACTGATGTAGCTGTAGTGACATATGAGTTGGAACGCATAGCATGTACAAAGGTGAGTAATAAAAGTGAAGCAAACAAGCAAAAATATATCAAAAATGACTAAAATTATGTGTTTTCATTGTTAAGAAATGTAGTGAAATTCTCATCTGGTGAATTCCAATTCAGCATTTCCTTGATATATCTTTTATAATTTTCACTCTAATTATAATGAAAATCATTTTTCAATGTAATTTTGTAATAAAAATGTTTCTTTATTTCTCATTACATAAGAACATGATCTCGTACAGTTACTGAGCAGGCTTACAATATGCACACTGTATCTTCCCTTTCTTACCATTTAATCTCTTCATAGTCTACAGATGTCAAGAGGTTCAGATTAAGCTTGTTAAAGATCTGCTTCACTCGAACTCACTGATGATTATTTATTTAGCAGTTTTATGTAACCCTGTCATTGATAAGCACTCTATTAATTTGCCGAGGGACAAATCAACACTAGTTATTTTTCTACTGGCTATTAGACTCGGTGCTGCTGTTTGTTACAAACCACTTGCCAGTTAATTATAAATTATGGGTCCTCTTTGCCTATATTAATTGATATCTCCTCTGCCTTTGTAATACTAGACAAATAAATTGAAGGCAAGATTTATTAAGCAGTGTATGTCTTGTGTCTCTTGATTAGTATTCTTTACTTTTTTAACATTTATACTTGTTTATACAGATTTGACAGACCAATGCATTAGAGAAATGGTCTTTGGGGTGTTTTGTAGTAAAGAAAGAAAAAAGATTTAATGGGCTTCCTACAAATTTATTTCAAATGACCCACCATTCATTGTATGCAATTCCTAAAATGCCTTTTGACTTTGTGCTACAGACTAGTGATAGCAGCTTCCCAATTATGCAAAAGCCAATATTCAATAGTTTTAAGTCTATGCATGTATTTGCTATAAGGCGAACAAATATGAAATGTATATAACTTAAAATCTGTATTACTTTACACATGCAATATGCAATCTCTCCTTCGCTTTATTGCATAAGTGCATTCTATTACATATGTTTTTGCATATATGTGGAACCCTTTTAAATTTTTCTCATCTAAACAATCTGTAGGTGTAATACATAGTGACAAAATGATAAACTATAGCCATTTTTAATTTTCAGAAGCATGAATTATGGATGGCACTTGCCATAGGACATGCACCTTTCCATTTGCAGCTCACAGAGGAGCCAGGTAGGAAGAATTTAGGCCAGGTAGGAAGAAAAAAAAAAAAACATTATACAAAAGGAAGTCTTAATTCGTTTGCTCCCTGGACAGCATCAAACATTGAAGAACTGCAAATTTAATGGGAAGGATTACCCCAGAGGGTCATTGGACTATATTCTGATTTCAAAGGGCTTCAGAACCTAGCTATCTGCCAAAAGATCTGGGTCTCTGAAATCCTAATTTTATATATAATTTTTCCACTTAATTGACAATTTTGACCCACGTTACATTTGCGATTCCTTGAATTCCTAATAATTCCCCATCTGATATAAATCTAGCAAATGGACAGTTAGCCCACTGGGGTAGGTGGGTTGTTTTTCCATTAGTTCTCATGGGAAAGGAGAGATATATTGGTCAAGCAGATCTGTTCCTATTTTCAACTCACACATAATTGAATCCCTTCTCCAACATATTCATGTTTGAAGATTTAAAGACTCCCCAATTAGAATTTAGAGGAAGCCTTTAGAGTAAAATTAGCTAGCTCATTCAGAAAACATGCACTCTGCTAATGTGCTGTGAAACTGACCTTGAGTCACTTTTTAATAATGAGATTTCAAGAATCATCTTCTCCTATATACCAGGCTACCTTTTGTTAGCTGTTTCTGGGCACACCTCCCAATGGATGTCATGAGTGATAGAATTTCCTGATAGCCTTGATTCATTGGATTATGCAGAAAATATGCTATTAATCATCCCTCAACAATTTATTATTTTGTCTGTATATCCTCCATGTTACCCTTCCTACCATTTACTATCTCACTGCTCAAAATCTCTGTCCCCCACAGTCAAACAAGATCTGAGAGAATTAGATTTAAGTTATTAGTTACAACTTGAAATTACTTTGATTAGCAGTGGATTGGGGTTGACACTAACCTCTCAAATAAATCATTTTTGATTATTCACATTTCACATATTCACATCACTTTTGAAGTCAATTACATGGTTAATCCATTGTTTGCCGAATTGCAGTGCACTTTTTTTTTTTTTAATGCTTCATACTGTATACCCTAACCCAGTGGCTCTCAACTGGAGCAAATTTATTCTCCCATGGACATTTGGCAATGTCTGGAGACACCTATCGTGTCACATATGGAGGAAGGAAAGGGACTGCTATTGGTATCTAGTGGGTAGAGGACAGAGAGAATGCCAAACATTCTTCAATGCAAGAAGAGCCTCCAAAACAAAGAATTACTGGTCCCAAATGCCCACAGTGATGAAGCTAAGAAGCCCTACTCTAACCCCTCAAGATAAACCCTAACTTTCTTTCTTGAAGGGGCATTAATAAGTAGAGCAAGGATTTTG
Source organism: Leptonychotes weddellii (assembly GCF_054177405.1). Taxonomy (NCBI): domain Eukaryota; kingdom Metazoa; phylum Chordata; class Mammalia; order Carnivora; family Phocidae; genus Leptonychotes; species Leptonychotes weddellii. The sequence goes on along the minus strand of NC_138378.1, from coordinate 66,732,848 downwards.
GGGGAGAAAGTTTAAAAACCTAATATGACTACATTTTCTTATTTTAGGTGACTCATAGAGATTGCCTAATTTGCTCACTGATATGGAGCGGGCCTGAGGTGCTCAGATGACACTGGGTTTAAAATGTGCACACTTGGGAATGGAAATGAATCTTCTGTGAAGCTTGCTGTGTGCTACCTCATGAAAACATTATCCGAAATGCATTTGAGGGAAATATTCAATTCTATTCTACTCAACTCAGATAGTTGAATTAGGAGCTCTGAATTGGTCAGTGGGAAGAGTGGAAGGAGCTATGAGTTATATAGATCATCAAGGCAATCTGGTCATTGGGGCAACACGCAGAAGAGGAAGCACATGTGGATAAAAGGGCATGAAGTGGATTTTAGTGTACCTGGGAAAATAGGAAGATTTACTAATCTGAGATGTGAATGTTTTCATTTAAAGATTATTTATTGACATCTAGTGGGAATAAAGTACCATGTACTAGAAACAGTTGTCTTCAAATCTTTATTTCTCCACCCCAGAATTATTTTTAGCATCTAATTATGTAAAATGATATATATGTGTAAAATACGCAAATTCAAATGTTCAGTATTAGTAAAACATAATTTCTCATTTAAAACTATAAATATATGTTATAATATTATCTAATGTTCTAAATCAAATATGATCTTTTACACAGCCTCAACATGCACACCTCATTTTGGAGACTGCTGCACTAGGAAATACAACTTGAATTCTTTATATTCTAGTATAAGGAATTCTAGTGCCCCACCAGGTGATGATCTTCTTGAGGTTGGTGATTATGTCTTTTTTTTTTTCTTTTTGTTACTAGTGCTCACAACAAAACAGGGATTCAATCCCTGTTTTATTTAAAGAATAAATGGAGTTGGCCTATAAAGAGCTGATCCAGTAGGATGGGATATGTTGGGTACACACATAATTATACTGTAAGGCAGAATTGTAATGTAGTAGTGATTAGGGAAAAAGCAGATTTGCCTCTGTTGTAGATTTTTTTCAAGATCTACTTTGAAGGTTGGGCAGGGAACTCACAAATTTTCCTTCGATTATTATTTCTCTTTCTTAGGTGGTCCTTGGGTTATGACCACATTTCCTCTTATATAAGAAAGCTCAAGTAAGCTTTATTAGGTCCAATTAAGCTAATTCCCTATTACATGTAAATTTAATATTGGATCCCACTGTATTCCTAGATTCCTCCAGTATTAAAAAGAAACCATCCAGTTAGGAACCATTAAACCCACCTCTTTCCAAAATGAGTTTAATTATTTAAGTCATGCAAGATTCTTTGTCTTCTTCCTTCTTAAACTAGTAACTTTTCCAGTCAATCAGTAACCATGCTTGACGTATCACAGGATACATTTATCATGCCAAAATTTTGGCCATCATTTGAAATTCTCTGGAAAATTCGTGTGTCCTTTGGCACTGTTTTGCTTGTTGGAGTTCATGAACAAGTAGACCAGGCTAGATGGTCTCACTTTGGATGAGCAGGGAATTTTCTGCACAGTGATCAAATAGTCATCCCCATTCAACTTCTGCAACAAAATAATTTTACTGACTTATTCTTTGATTTAGCTCTCGAGTGTGTTTGCAATATGGAACCTCCATATTTAATATTTAATATCAATACTCAGGGGAACCTGAGTAATTCTTGCATAAGTTCTCTATTCACTGAAAATAAGTTGGAGAAATAATCTTTTACTAATAGAGGCTTTAGCTTTCTTTTACCTTAGAGGACCAAGTCTATTATATGCCACATTCCTTCTTTCCCATATTTCCTTTACACTTTTGTGACATTCACTGAGCAACCACTATGTTCTTGAAGTTGAGATTCCAAAGATTCTGCCAACCCTGAAGAAAAACACTGCTTTCTAAAGTTGTCTGAACCCACAAGTATTATCTAGCCAATGGCCTTCAGAAAAAGTCTCTCCCTCTGTATAATTTGCTGAATATAACTATCGATGACAGAAGTCTGAAATTGTAGGACAAAAATCAGTTGAGCAAGATTTGCTTATTTACTTACCAAACATTAATGTGTATTGAATGCCTGGCACATAGTACACTCTATATAATAACTCTCCATGAGAGATACTATTAGTATCTCCATCTTAAAGGTAAGAAAACTGATGAACAAGAGATTAAATATCTTGCTAAGGAGCAGAATCTACATTTATTTAGAGGTAAATATAATACTAAATTCATTATTACGTGAAAAACCGGTCCACTTAGAAGCCACTGTGTGTCTGATGGGCCGTTAGAATTTGATTGCAGAATTTTCTGAAAGGGGGTTGTTTGGGATGTAATTAGCATGACAAACAAGGGAAAGACACAAGTTTAGCAAAAAGCTCACTTTGAAGGGATAAATTTCTCTTTTTCCTTTTTTTAAATGAGAAAGCCGGGATAAAAGGCACATAAAATAACTGCTGACTGAGTGGAGCTCTTGAGCTAAGGACTTGTGCTGTGAAAATCTTACTTTGTCTAGCAAACACTATCACACAGGAACCTTGAAAGAGAAACATTCATTTTTCTCATTCTCTAAACAACAACAACAACAACATCAACCCCAGCTCTGACCCCGTGACCTCTCCGACAATGGTGAAAGCCACACGTGGTAGGGAGCAATATAGAAGCAGGGCTTCCACTCCTTGAATGGGCTCCTTCTCACTCCCAGCGGCGGAGCCTAACTAAGAAAGCTGAATGGATGCATGAACATCACTTACTAAGGCACCTTTGGGTGGTAGGTACAAATGAGTGACCCAAATCATCGCACATCAATCAGTTCCGAGCTCCTCCTATGGTGAAGACAGGAATTTCATGTCACAGTTTCTTGGCACAAAGCCGAAGAGGATACATGACTGTATACCAATTCCATCATTTTCCAATCATAGTCACATTCAAGAAAAAATCAAACACAGTGACCAGTACTAGTATGATTTGGAGGGAGTTGTGGTTGCTTCAAAGGGGCTATGGCATAGTGACAGCAACACCATAGGCTCTGGAGTAGAACAGAACCTTCTTCAAATGGTAACTGCAATCTACTGGCTGCATAAGATTGGGTGATTTTCCCTCTCTGAGCAACTCTTTTTCCTCTTGTAAAATAAATGTAATTCTTATCTCTTGGGATTTGAGAAGATTAAATGAGACAACAAGGTAGCACATTAATTTGCATACAGTGAATGATTTAAAAAAATGTGAATTTTATTATTGCATTAGTCCAGGTCCTCCAAGAAACAGATGCCAAGATGGGATTCAACGCATAAGAAATTTATTAGAGGAAATGCCTGTGAAGGAAAATGGGGAGGGAGGCAGGAGAGTCTGGGAGAGCCTTTAGGCCATGATGTGAGTGACCCCAGGTGAAGGAGAGAAGGAAGATTGAGTGGAAGAATCTTAAATTATCATGCATTTATTTCTATGAGAAGTCTGGCAAAGTCATCATGCAGTCCTTGAACCAGATTTGCCCATCAGAAGATCCTGAATCTCCTAGGAATGGGCCTGCCTCAATAACAATGTTGGGCTTCCTCATAAGCTATACACCCCCCCACTGGAAGCACAGACTCACAGGGTGATGGATCACCAACACAGCAGTCAGGGCCCTGGGTCAGTTACGTTCCTTGCAGTTACACAGACATGTTCTCATGGTCACTACAAATATTATTCAATGCAGATCCTTGGGCAAACCACGTTATTCAGAAAAGGCAAAAGGGGACAAAAAAATAGAACAATATTACACATAGGGTAGTGTTACCTCAGGACATCTTTAAAGTTTTAAAAATGGGACTGAAGTCGCAGGTATGCAAAAGGATGCCATTTCAAATTCTAAAATGATTCTTGTTGGGATTATAAGCAAGTTATGAAAACAAACATTTAAAAACTGCTTTCAATTAATCCTTTCCTACTTAGAGCTGACTTTCATGAACAACGAAATCCTAGATTTCCTTAAATTTATTATTTTTCATTCTTTCCTTTTTCTGTCTTCCTTTTTTCCCTTCAGATTACATTAATAAGTGGTTTTTAGCTTCTTTCTGGTCTTGCACCAATTTGAGAATCTGAGGAAAGCCAGTAATCTTCTCTAGCATCCCCAAAATGCACATACATCTGTGTAAAACAAAGGGTATAATTCCAGAGGGTTTGTGGGTCCTGTAACACCTATCAATGGCTGGCAGATTCAAGATTTAACAGCACTTAAACAGTGCTTAAATTTATAAAGCTATTAACCTACATGATTTTAAACTATCTTACAATTCTTGGACTACTTAGTTCTCTGGATTAAGATAATCCAACCAGTTATTTTTATGATGACATCTTGTTTTTGGGGTTCAAAATCTTAATGCACATGAAGGCACTGTTCAACCAAGCTAGACTGAATGGGCACACCCTGTGTGGATTTACATTTAAATACATAAACAAAGCGCTTGACTGAGTGAGGAGTTCTTTCTTATTCCTTTGTTTCTCCATACAATGTGTCCAAATTGGGTTGGTCCGCATGCTAGGTAAATTCAACCATGTTTTAAAGTCGTTCATTTTAATATATTTTAATTTGGTATTACACTACAATTCTAGGTTTGGCATTGTAAGCGTCTGTTACCACATATTTGGCTTTCTTTTCCTTAGTTAAATGTTTATGGTGTAGACGTCCTTCCTCCTCTTCGTAGATGAACTTGTACCCTTTTGCTTTCCTGTGGCTCATCAATGCATCAGCCTTTCCGGAAGTAATTATAAATTAGATGGACAAAATGGGGGAAAAGAGGGGAAAGACTAATGAAAATTCAGTCACCACTCTGAATACACTCGAGTCTGGATTCTCAGGCAGACGCTGTGTGAAATACAACATTCGTCACATAAGTGGTGTTGGACCCACACGATACCCATGTGTGTGGGGGTGAATTAATTATTTCGGGGGGAACCAACTATTTTTCTAGCAGTGGATGCCTCCAATTACTCAGTCTCCAAAGGGCCTGTCCAGCCTTGCCACCTTAACTCTGCATTTTCTTTCTTTTGGGGGTTAGAGCCAACATTTCAACCTGGCATTTTTTTCAGCTAAAGAACATAGTAAATGACAGAGGTCTGGAAGAATATATTTCCTCTAAAGCTGGTGACCAATTAGTTGCTTGCCACTGACTGTCATTTCACTGCTATGAGTGCTGTGTTCTTGTAGCTTGGTGATAGACACACTGTTTATTTTCCACTTTACAGTCTTTGCCAATACTCCGAGTCCCACACAGCTGCCTTTAATGCTGCTCTTCTAGATAGCTTGTGACAGGGGAAAAGATAAAAGGTATGTGTGAGTGGCAAAATGGCAACCCTGAGCAAACTTATCTAGGGTGCAAAGTAAAGAGAATAGTTATTTTACTACCTCACCTTTTATTTTAATGCTTCTAAATGAAATCATGGAAAACACGAAGTCCGTGAGGTTAACGCTCAAAGACGTAAGTGGTGTGGCTAAAGACTTTGTAGGGTTATTAAGCTGTTGACAGTATGAGAATCCGACACATTCACCACTGGTTCTGTAATTGTCTTTCATCTAGGAGCAACTTCCTCTCTCCCCCCCACCCAACTTTTATGATTCATCATATTTATTTTTTGTTTCCTCAAGCAACATCTTTTATTAGTTGCACACCCACTACAGAAATTTAATTTCTGCAAGAGAACAACAAAGCAGTTGATTATTATTATTGAGAATCTGGTACAACATCGAGTGAAATAAAATCTATAAGGCATTAAAATGACAGATTAGGCAAGAGCTGTATTCATTTACAAGTGTTAGAACATCATGCTAATGCCTCACAAGCACAACATAAAATGAAAATCAACTCTTTCATGCTGCTTTACGAACAACACTGCGAAGCGCCTAGGAACAGAAGCCAGAGTCTCTGTTAAAGAGGCACTGTCCTTTGTAGTGTGCTCAAAGGTTCATCCTTGACAAAACACAAATAAAAACACTCCTCTCATACGCACAGCCAGAAGCACTCCATGGTTATCCTTTGGTCATCCCAAACTAAACAACGCTAATCCCGGTAAGATTTAAAGCATTCATATGCACCTCATTGTTTTTTAGTGGAGAGTAACACTTCACTTATTAGGCAAACTCCATTTTTTATATCCCACCTGGAAACCAAAAAGGCAGCCAAGAAAAGTGGCTCCTGGAATCAGCAATTCAGGTTATTACCCCCCACAAAAAAGCCCTGATGATTCATATGTACTTTAATCACTCGGAGCCTATTAACTCTTATATAATATTTATGTTTTTATATCACATGTTGTAGCTCAAGGCAGATAAGAAGCAAATTACAAGGATGCTAGAGAATATTAGGCTGAAATTTCTAAAAACTAGAGTAGTTCTCCTGATAAGAGACTCTGAAAGATAATAGGCAGAATGTCTCAAATAATCTCCAAGGCCACCATACCTGAGGAGATCTTTATAAGAGAACAAAACAAATTCTGTTGATAATATTGACACAAATCATCCAGAGACAACTAAATGAGTTTCATCTTTCTCTCTACTTCCTGAAAGAGAAGGATGTAAAACATTTCATAGTAAATTCCATCAAAATATTTAAATTCTAAAAAGGTAAGCATTTAAGGAAGCTGAAATTTCACAGATGTAGAAGAGTTTATTTTCTGACAATATTGAATAAAAAATGTGTGGTACATCTATATTGTACACATGAATGTGTATATTTGAGAATAAATGTATAATATACAATGCATTTATTAAAATATGACAGATAATATGCTATACTATATATTATTAATTATATATGTAACCATACCTATGCCAGATAAAGAAATAACACAGTTTTCATAAATGAACTCTTTAGAGATTATTTCAGATTGCTTTAGTAGTTAATTCTAAGAAGGTAACATCGATATCAGAGCTTCCTTTCCTTGAACCACATATGGAAAATATTGAAAAGTCTGATTTCTTGGGTTCTGTCATGGGTGACATTTAAAGAATTAGAATCATTAAGTTGACCCTGTTGAATATCTCCTCTTAATGCAGTAGGCAGCAGTAATGAACACAACAGAGGTTTCTAAAACTCTTATCCACAAAATCTCAAACACCCTTTGCATGCTACACCCTTTCCCCTAGTTGTACCCATGAGATACTCTAAGGCTCATGTGTCACACACAACTCCTAGTGCACATGTGATATGTCTATCCCTTCTTCTCTGTTCACGAAAGCATACTGGAATATAAGTTCATGAGAATGGAAATCTGACCTGCAATAATTTATAAAAATGTAGAAAGGGGGGCACCTGGGTGGCTCAGTCATTAAGCGCCTGCCTTCGGCTCAGGTCATGATCCCAGGGTGCTGGGATCAAGCCCCGCATCGGGCTCCCTGCTCAGCAGGAAGCCTGCTTCTCCCTCTCCCACTCCCCCTGCTTGTGTTCCCTCTCTCACTGTGTCTCTCTCTGTCAAATAAATAAATAAAATCTTTAAAAAAAATGTAGAAAGGTAAGTCATGGACAGACTTTATTATTTTTGTTATTAATAACAAATTCCTCATGACATAGCTTGGGCATCAAGGTGAAGAAGAGCTGACTGGAAGGAGAATGTGGCTGATGGCAGGAGACTGTCTTTCAGTCCTAGCTGTGTGATATTTCACCTCTAGGGACTATAGGATCCCGTAAAGGAGGGACTGTGATAGAGTTCCAGGCTTAGACACCTCACAAGGTATTGTGAGAGCTAATTAGGATCACAGGGTGTAAGAAGGGTTCCATACAAAAGTAAAGCAGTATTAATGTCAAATAATGAACCATGATTTCCCAAAGTCCTCATATCAAATATCTTCCCTTATGGCCTGTGACTCCCAGAACTCCAACAAACCCCCCTCGCTTTGAAGAAAAGAATAAAATAGAGAATGCCTTGCACTTGCACATAAGCATACTTGGAATTAATGATGCAATATACCCTGCCTGATAAGGCAAAGAATAAACTGGCCAAGAATCATTAAAACATTGATTTTAGAGCCAGAATACACATCTGACAAACACAGGCTAAATAAAATGGCTGGAAATGTGATAGAACATCAACATGGAAGGTACATAGAGATCTCAGGTCCATGGTTGCACATAAAGATTTAATAAAGAAGCAGTCATCCCCCGAGGTGGGTAGAAGAAAGGAAAGGAAAGGAAAGGAAAGGAAAGGAAAGGAAAGGAAAGGAAACGAAAGGAAACGAAAGGAAACGAAAGGAAACGAAAGGAGGAAGGAAGGAAGGGAAAAGAAAAAAAAAGAAAAGAATAAAGGAAGGAAGGAAGGAAGAAAGAGAGAAAGAAAAAGAGAAAGAGAAAGCAAAAAAGAAAGAAAGAGAAAGAAAGAAAGAATAAAAGAAAGAGAAAGAAAAAGAAAAAGAAAGGAAGGAAGGAAGGAAGGAAGGAAGAGAAAAAGAAAGAAAGAACACACATGAATTTGAGCTCTGGCCTTCTCCCCACTGACTGGCTGCTAATTTCTTGAACTTCACCCAGGCTGTGTGTCCAACAGACCACATGGTGATTGCTAAATTGCTCAATGACCACAAGCTACAACCATGGGGAAAATACTCATGAAAATTAACATCCCATTTAATACTTACCACATTTCCAGCCAACGCTTTGTGTACCAGAAAGTCCTCGAACTGGCTCCAAAACTTTTCAATTCCTGACAAATGCACTGGCCCCTCTCCAAGGAGCTGGGCAGCAATCTGTGCTTTATGCTGGTGCGTGGTTGCAGCAGCACTGCTGGTGGGAGAGCCAGTGGGTGGAGGCATTCTTCTCAAGGAAGAAAAATCTGAAGAGCAGTGGTCTTCGGGACTCACTGAGGCACCAAGAACTCTCACTCTTCTTGGCATGGCAAGGGCATGGCGGGGGCAGGGTCTGAAATGCTTTCAACTTTTTTTGAAGTGGATTTTGCAAAATGGATGGCATATAATAAAAAGCAGGAACTTTGAAATAGTAACAAATCCCCGATTAATTTTTTCATTAGAGAAGAAAATTCATGTTTGTCTTCATAGTGTGAGGACATCATTGGGAGTAAAGTTTCTAAAATACGAACCCTTTATGGTTTTCTTAAAAAATGACCACATAAATAAAATTAGTCTTGTCTTCCTTTAATGAGTTTATTCATATCCTCTTATTTACTGGCCTTTCTTACATTCCTCCTACCACATATACTTTAATCACAACTCTATGCCAATAGCTTCAAACATCTGTCTTTCCCCTATTAAAGTTACAACTGGTGTGACCCATACTTTAGTCACTACCTGTCCACCTCTCCCTCCCATTCACACGTGCTTACTTCTTAGCTATGCTAAGAAAATCTAGTTATTTGCATTTCTCAAGTATTTTCAGAATTCCTTTATACACATGTTCTCATGAAAAAGTTGGTTTTCAGGGAAGGCTGAACACATTCAAGATCTATTTGACTCAAGGTCTGATTTTCTTTAGGCTGCATTATGTTCTCGAAAATACGAGGTTTGCATAATGATTCTTTTCAATGGCATGACCACAGAGTAATCTATGAGCTGGCGTCTTAAAGTCTTCACATCTTCTTCTGCACCTAGTCAGGGGGTTTGCACATACAGTGTATTCACGCCATATACTTGATGATGTAAAGCCTATCTATGCAGGCTTAGCAATGTACATATTTGGAAAGAGAACAGTCTAAGCAGTGCCAAAGGTGGAATGTTTTAGTCACCCACCCTCCTTTCCCCTCAAAAAAGGAAATGCAACATGACATCACCACAGGAAGACTCAGCTGGAAGCAGGAGAACTTCGTTTCACTGCTGCCTCTGGAATTAGGAATGTGACTAAGACTGCCCAAGTCATATCCTCCCAGGCACTGACCCGATAAAGAAGTACTGAGACTAGATCATTTCCAAGGTCCCTTTCATCACTAAATTCCAAGCTTAAGATAATGTTTTCATCATCTTAAGAAAAAAAATCTCCAGAATGTGTAGGTCACTCCATACCATTAGAGCCACTGGCCAAGCAAGTACTATGGCCTTGTTAATGCGATACCGAGGTTGGAAACATCTATATGTTGAATGTTAAAGCATTTGGATGACTGACTGAGTTTTCCACTTAAACTTTTTCTTTTTTGGATTGTTGGTGTTTAGATTGGTTCTGAGAATGTTGCCAAGAGTTTCTCAGTCTCTTAGATTCTTGTACCTTGATATTAAGGAAAAAAAGGACTTCGAGTGGCCCCCGTGCAATCTCACAGTGCCTGCAAACCCAGGAGCAGGGGGTCCTCTGGGAGCCTGTAAGCAGCTGCTCTCCTTAAAATGTGGTTCTCCAGCGCCATGCACCAGTGCCTCAGAAGGCTTCCTGCCAGCAGAGCACCATTTTTAAAGGAGGTACGTAAGAGAACCATGCTATTCAGGTAAGTACACCTCAAACATTCTGAGTGTGTAAGATAAGCAACAAAGAGAGTTCTGAATCATAGTTCAAACGTCATCCTTGAGAAGCACTGTAAAATCTACTCTAAACTCCCACCACTGGTTGTTTTAGACATTATCCAAACGTTTGGTTTGATATGCTTTAGAAAAAATGGACTCATTTGGTGATTTCCAGGCCCTGAGAAATGTCCAGAGATACAAAAGGGAAATGAATAAGCAATAGATTGTTATCAGATGTTCTGATGAAACTTTAAAGTGAATATAAGAGGCTGTCCCAGGAGCAAATAATTAAGTCAAAGATAAATTTAGCTCTGGTCAAGAAGAATGCTTGAATCTGTGACACCTTCCTTTCCCTTCAGTTGGCTTTAACATACTCTAGACTCTTTCCATTAATGACTTAAAGCCATGGGTCCTACTGGCTCAGATTATATGTGAAGACCTATGTAGAGAGGTATGTAGAATGGTTAAGAACTTGTACTCTGGAGACAAAAAGGCTCAAGTTCTAATCCTGCCTCCTATTTCTATAACTCATGAAACTCCAGTTTTTTCACCTGTAAAATGGGTTAATTTCCATCACACAATGCTTGATAAAGCTTAAATGATATAGGCCTTATTAGACATGGTACTATGCAGGTAGAAAATGCTTACTATGTGGTAGTCATTTAAATTATTAATATATATATTTGCTTCATCTTATAGTTGCCTTTCAGATTAGTGAAGGCCCTGTGGATGGCATATTTACAAGTGGATGGGGAAAAACCCTCCTGTAAACGTGGCGGATTTAGTTGTGAATGGAAAGAAAGAACTTAGACTCATGTGTCTGCAGCATTTGTATCACATGGTAGCTGAGAATAGAGAACAGCAAGACAGAGGCCTAGCACTTTGTAATTATTTTTTTTTATTAACATATAATGTATTATTTGTTTCAGGGGTACAGGTCTGTGATTCAACAGTCTTACACAATTCACAGTGCTCACCATAGCACATACCCTCCCCAATGTCCATCACCCAGCCACCCCATCCCTTCCACCCCCACCACTCCAGCAAACCTCAGTTTGTTTCCTGAGATTAAGAATTCCTCATATCGGGGGCGCCTGGGTGGCTCAGTTGGTTAAGCGACTGCCTTCGGCTCAGGTCATGATCCTGGAGTCTCGGAATCGAGTCCCGCATCGGGCTCCCTGCTCGGCAGGGAGCCTGCTTCTCCCTCTGACCCTCCCCCCTCTCATGTGCTCTCTGTCTCTCTCATTCTCTCTGTCTCAAATAAATAAATAAAATCTTTAAAAAAAAAAAAAAAGAATTCCTCATATCGGGCGCCTGGGTGGCTCACTCCTTAAGCGTCTGCCTTCAGCTCAGGTCATGATCCCAGAGTCCTGGGATTGAGCCCCGCATCGGGTTCCTGCTTGGCGGGAAGCCTGCTTCTCCCTCTCCCACTCCACCTGCTTGTGCTCTCTCTCTCTGACAAATAAATGAATAAAATCTTTTCTCTCTCTTTTTTTTTTTAACATATAATGTATTATTTGTTTCAGAGGTACAGGTCTGTGATTCAACAGTCTTACACAATTCACAGCGCTCACCATAGCACATACCCTCCCCAGTGTCCATCACCCAGCCACCCCATCCCTTCCACCCCCCACCACTCCAGCAACCCTCGAGGCCTAGCACTTTGATTCAAAATCTAGCTTAGTCCTGAAAGGGAGTAATAATTTCAAGGATCCCCAAACCTGGTTTCTTTCTTTCTTTTTTTATTTGAGTATACATGATACACAATGTTACATTAGTTTCAGGTGTATAATATGGTGATTCAACAAATCTATATGTCATGCTGTGCTCACCACAAGTGTAGCTACCATCTGTCACCATATAACGCTATTAAAAAACCACTGACTATATTACCTATGCTGTGCCTTTTATCCCCGTGACTTATTCATTCCATACTGGAAGCCTCTATCTCCCACTCCCCTTATCCCATTTTGCTCATCCCCACCTTCCCTCTGGCAACCATCAGTTTGTTCTCTGTATTTATAGGTCTGATTCTGCTTTTGGTTTGTTTATTCATTTTGTTTTGTTTTTTAGATTCCACATATGAATGAAATCGTATGGTATATGTCTTTCTCAATCTGATTTATTTCACTTAGCATAATACCCTCTAGGTCCACCCATGTTGTCACAAATGGCAAGATCTCATCCTTTTTTTATGGCTGCTTAATATCTGTGTGTGTGTGTCTGTGTGTGTACCACATCTTTATCCATTCATCTATGAATGGACACTTGGGTTGCTTCCATATCTTGGTTATTATAAATAATGCTGCAATAAACATGAGGGTGTATATATCTTTTCAAATTCATCAAATCTGGTTTCTTGAGTGTAGAAACTATCAACCAAGTGTTCAGGGGAAGCAGAGAAAGGGAAGGACATGCTACTAACTGAACTCTGGCATATGGTCAAACCCAGTTCAGACCAGTGGGCAAAACATGTCAATATGAGGAGCAAAATGTTATTTACAAAAATAAGATGACTGGAACACCTTCTCCTTTCTTGGAAAGCTTCTAAAATCATCCCTTGGTAGATGGTTCTTTGTTTAACATAGCCATTTAGTGGACCTTTTAGTTATGTGAAAGCAGGTGTCCATGCAAAGTGGAGAACGGGAAGAAGGGGTGCTCAGTTGCTCAGCAGAACAACTTTATGGGGATTTTCAGCTTTCCTCTGAGGCTGGGGGAAAAAGAAGGGGGGCAGGTTGAAAGTCTGAAGGGAGAGGCAGTGAAAGGATTACAGTAGGAAGAACAAACCCCACTTCAGTAGCCTAAGGCTGAGTCCTAGGGATAACCAGGTGGCTATGCCTTGCAATGAGGATGTTTAAGGCTCTATAAGAGCAGAGAAATCATACAGTCAATTTAAAGTTGTTTTCTGTTCCATGCTGTAATCCCTTTTTACTATTGGAAACCATCAATAAATGCATATTATGTGCAGTAACTCATTTTTTGTGGTGCTTGAGGGAACAAAGACAGTGCTCGTAAGTGCAGTTGAGTGTTGTGGAGGGAGTTCAGAGAAAGCAAGAATTCAGAGTTAGAGGTGCCTGAGAGAGCATGCATTTCCTGCTTCCTTTCAGGTCTCCAGAGTGAGAGGTGCCTGGGGGAGCACAGCATTTCCTGCTTCCTTTCAGGTCTCCAGAAACATTGGGATCATGGGGGTTAGAGCTACTTTGTTTTTATCTCAATGACAAGAGTGAGACAGGAATGCTGGGAGACATTTGTGGATCTCCAAGTTTTCTGTTAGGATGAGGGCAGGAGGAAGTGTACAGTTTACTGCATAGGGTGTCTTGATGTCAGGACACATGGGATCAAGGATAAGAACCCTCAGAAAGGTTCAAGTCCTTAGGAAAGAATGCACAGAGAGAGAGAGAGAGAAGAAGAAGAAGAAGAAGAGAGAGAGAAGAAAGAAAAGAAAAAAGAAAATGATCCCCATGATTTCCAAAACAAGCCTGGGGCAGAAACATAAGAGACCTCAGTTTTAATATGAATGAGTATCTCAACCATTTCCTGATCGCAGATGCATTCCTTTGCTGAACATTTGGATCCCTCTAACATATTTTGAGAAACTGCCATGTCAAAAGCTGAGTAACAGAGTGGAGAGGGCATGGGCTTTTGGAGGTCAAGACCTGGATTTCGGTCCTAGCTGTCACTTGCTGGCTGTGTAAACTTGGACTCTCTGGGCCTCAGTTTGCCTACATGTAAAATGGGAAGATAATCTCTATAATGCAGTAATGCAGTGTCCAGTTAGATCTGACACAAAGCTTGTGCTTAATGAACATGGTAGCTGGAATGATTTTTCCACAAATGCCATTCTAGCCTTCTCAGTGCACACAGAACTAGCTGCTGTAGAGATGGTCCAAATAAGACATATGCCCCTGGCCTTCAGTCAAGCTTGAGTTAGGGAGTGATCAAAACCCTAGGGTTTTAGAGGGATAAAATTCACCATATTCCCCCTGTGTAACAGCTTCTTTGTACTTGCTTTGGATTTCCTTTTTCTTTTCTAAAGTCCTTTCTAATTCCAGCTAAAGCTAGCAAACAGCACTGCTTGTTATATGATTTTAAAAAAATACACAAAAATATTTATCTTATCTATCATATAAAAAAGCTATGAACTTTCAACTGGGAAAATAAGCTAAGTGCAAGGGGAATAAAGCAGTTAAGGGCACACAACATTTAAAAATAAAACTTTAGAAATGGCAGCATAGGAGGGCTTTTTTAAAACGTCATTTGATTTAGTAATTCCTTGAGAAAATTAATGATCCCAACTAGTAGAAATGTTAGCACTTTTTTTTGACACTTTCCCATACACGCTCAGAGAATGTGCACTGTCAAAGCTGGATATTACAACACGAACATGCTGTGAGAAATAATGCGCCAAATGTGCCTGCTGGAGAGATGCATGGCCCCTCAGTGTCCTGGACTCAGGAACCATCTGATGGCCACTCCGCACACAGAGATGAGGGGCCCCCAGACCGTCTTCGAGCAGGGTGAGGGTCAGCAGGGAAGGAGTCGCCCTTGCCACTTGCGGTACAATTACAGACGCCGGTACTCGTCAGCTCAGGAGAGGAGGAGAGTGAGCAAAGTGCCTGGTCTCATTTCCCCTGGCTTATCGCCCCCAAATTACTCTTCCGAGCATAGCAACAGCAGTTTATTAGAACCAGAGTGAGGGGCCAGGGGTTTTTAGGAAAATGAGTTGCCGTGGCACAATGAGAATCCTGTTGGCCACGGACCCAGAGAGCAGGCCACAGAGGAACTTGGCAAACGCTGGCTCTGCAGGGCTCTGAGAATACGCCGAGACCCCTGAGTACAGAAGCAAGGCCCGGGATGGCCACGTAAACACTGTGGAGTAACACATACGAAACAGGACACAAGGATTGTGGTTTCAGTAACCATTAGAGCAACTATTATATTCCATGGGGCTAATGGTGCCCGATTTTTGCCTGATGATTTCTGGAGAATTTTTATGTTAAAGTATAATAAGCTGAAGCAGGAGCCTTTCACACTGTAACATGGCTCAGATGATGTTGTCAAACACCATTACTGCACTGATGTGCTCATTATCTTAACATGGCATACCAGGCATTAGACTGGACCATATGAAATTGCCATTTCTATAGATCTCATATGGCCAAATTTCATAGGGCTCATTTCATATTTTTTGGTTTGCTAATGTCTATCTCCCACCTTAGAATGTAAGCGCTGTGAGATCAGTGGCTTTGCTGTGTTCACTGCTGTGCTCCTGGAGCTTAGAACAGTGTTGACACATAGTAGGCACTCAAAAATATCGAATGAATGAAAAAGTGCATTCTGCTGATAGTTAATGAAAATTTATTATGTGCCAGGCACTGTGCTAAGAAAGAGACATATAATTATGAAAAAGACCATCTTAAAGAGCTTTGAGTCCTCTTGGGAGAAGACATTGAAATCAGCAGTCACCAAAGAGCAGGTAAATGTGTGATAAAGGGGAATGCAGGATGCAAGCAGAGCATGTAGAGGGGGTAGAAGCCTGGATTTGGTTGGTAAGGGAGGAAGCGAAAGAGGGCTGAGGTTTGGGTTCCCAGTCGAAAATACCTATGTTGACATCTGAAGAGTAAATAAGAATCAGGCAGATGAAAAGAGAATTAGTAAAAGTTGGAAAAACCTAGCCAGATTTCTGATGTCAGACATGTTCACATATGGCTTCACCAATCACAGAAAAACGGGTATTAGCCATCTACCCATGAAGGTGACTGTATATACCAAAGCAAGCATTTTAGCTGTTGCTCTGGGTAGATCATTTAGACCTTCAATCTCTGCAAAACCAGAATAAACCAAAGGCCTGCAACAGAGGCAAGATTAATTGGGTAAATAAGCAAAATAATTGTTATAAATGCCAACAAGGGCAGGAGTGCCTTCCTGGGAAGACGTGTGCTTTTTCTTTTGACTTCATGTGTAATTACCTTGCACCTGCATATAACAGGAAATAGTGTTTGACCTGCTGTGCATCTATTTGCTGTCTTTACATTTAATAACTCTTCTGGGCAGACTTCTCTTATTCCAAACACTTTAGGGATATGGAGATTTTCAGGGTTCAATGATAAAATCATCATTGCTACTGAGAGCATTTGTTCTATCAAATGCATTAAACAGGTAGACCCCATCTCTGAGTAGGAGGGATGTTTCCAATCTATCCATCCTGGATCACACAGCTGACACAGGTAGGTATATATTGAGAAGTTGAGAAGTATAAGGTAGGAGGAGTTCAGATTCCATCACTGTAAAGAGAGCACAACCTTGCAGGTCCCAAGGTTGCACAAAGAGGGCTCTCTAGAGTGTGAAATAGAAAAGAGAAAGTCATGGAAGAATGAAACACTTTGCCATGTACCCCTCCAAATGCAGACTATTTCTCCCCAGACTTCAGTTTTTGCTTGTTTCCCCTTCCCTCCCCTCTTCCAGGCAGATGGTGGGGGGGGGGGGGAACCACATCATCTCTGGTTTCAAATCCCTAAACTATTTCCTCATCATGGCTCTCCCAGCCTGGCAAGGAAAAGAGCTACTGTCCTCACAACCTTGCACTGCTTCCAAGTCGGTCCTTCCCTGGAATGGCATCCAACAGTATAAAAAGCAGCTTCTTCACAGAACAGCTTCAGCTCGACTGAGCCTCTGGGAATGGAACGCTACAAACTGTGGTGCTTCTATTGTATGAGCAATTCAATGGGCATTTCATTTCCAGTCAAAATCCAAACTAGTTAAAGTCAGCCTGTACAAGCTGCCTTGCTGAGAAACAGCAGCTTGCATCAAAATTACAATTATATTGTTTTGCCATGTCAGAAGCAAAGGTTAAAATCATATCTTGGCCGGACATTGTTTCTATAATATTGGCCCTCTGCAAAGCTGCCGTGCAGATGAGCCCAGAAATGATGTGAAATATTTCTAATACAAATTTTATTTTTATGTGAAACTATTCAAATGCTGCTGTACAACATGAACTACCTGAACCAAATCAAATCCTCAGGTCAATTCCTTCTTCCGAGTGCTCCTTAGATAACAAAGTCTTGTTCTGCGAATCTGTTCAATATATTAAAGTTGATTCACTCGGACAGTGTGTAAGATATAATACATTAATCTGGGCCATTTCAATTTCTGAGGCTGGGACTATAAAACTGGTGTGCTGCATATCTAATTTTTTTTGAATACCTGATTTATGCATTCCTCTGATGCCGAGTGTCGATGGTATGGCGGATGCGGCTGCTACATTAACAACGGGCTGCATCAGCACTCAAATCTTATCTTGTTAAATCAGACAAATGTAGCTCGATGAAAAGGAAGGAATAAATGCCTGGGATGGTTGAAAGGAGTGAATTTTAATCCTGTTTGTTAGGGGACTTCCATGGTTTGCACTGGGTGACTAAGGTGGGGGGACCCCCTGAGACTTTGGGTACCATGATTTGTATTTATATGTGATATATATAATGGGCACAGAGCACACATATGAAAATATACACTTTATGCAAATCAGCACACACCCTTACAGCAGATACAGTGCTGCAAATGCAGTCTCTATATTTTACAGATGCTGTAAAATCTCTATTAGATAGACAATTTGTAAAAATGGGTCCCTTTTTAATATTTCCATTACAAGTATAAAAACTGCTCCTTTGTGCATAATTCTCTATATTTTTTCATCAAAAAGAAGTTACCATGAAGGCTAAATACCAGGAGGATGGAACAGCTTATCACAATCATTATAAATATAATGTTTTCAGGAACTTTTGTGGCACACTGAATACTGCTAGCATTCTATAGACAGACAATATTAATTCTCATTGAAGGGAAATAGCCCTGTGTTTGCACAATCAACACCTTTAGAAATTATCTTTGTGCCATACAAGAAAAAAGTTTCATCCATGCATTTAGCACAAATGGCCAAGACATTTAATAATAAGTGAAATGCACTTTAGAAATAAATTCTTGGGGAGGATCCTGTATTACTAAACCATAATCTAAATCTCCTTCTCTTAAAATGTCCATGTAGTTCAGCTTCAGAAAACAGAAGTCAATCAAAATCCTTTATTTACCCAAGAGAATATGTTTGGAAGCACAAGAGCACCATGGTACAATTGTAAAAATGCATCGCCCATTAAAATGCAAGCATCACAAAATAGAACAATTACAGAAGAGGCCAAGTTGGAGCTAGAATTATTTAATTGGCTCAAAGATGAACTTGCCTGCTCAGTGACACTTTGAGAACATATTATTTAAACATAAATCAGTGGTGCTTTCATTGGCTTCTCCCCTTCCTTAGTGTTTAATTATAGAAGGTGTACGCATGGAAGGTGGGAGGGGGAGAAGTCTCGTAAACAATAGGTACACTTGTACCCCTCTCTTCCTTGTGTGTGTTAGAATTTCAAGGTCTCGGTCCTCTGTCTGCAACATTACTACCAGTTACAGTGGTCAGAGTTGTAATGAGCAAACACTAAGGCCTGCAGTTGGATTAGTACCTGTAACCAAATGGACTGGGGCAAAACTTCCACACAGGTTTTAGAAATAAAAATGGGGTTGCTAGAAGGGATCACAGAGAGCCTCTTGCCAAATCTAGTCATTTTGCAGATAAAGACGTCAAGGCCGAGAATGAAGAAAGCCTTAGCCAAGTTCAAAGCTAGGCCTAGGCCCAAGTCATCTCCTATTCAGTCCATTGCTTCTTGATTGCACCATACAGCCAAAGCTTTCCACACCTCACGCAGCCCCCACCTCCCAACAATAGCCTCAAGCCAGAGCCCCTCCCTCTTACACAAATCAATATTCCCTAGACTTCTCATTAGCATTAAAATTTGGACTAGATGTTTCTGAAAATGTCATGAAATCTCAGCTCATGTGAGTCTTATCTTAATAGTAGTAAATTGTGAGTCATGTCTGGGCAAGATTTGGAGAATAAAACTTGAAATTATTTAGCTCTAAATAGAATGAAATATCTTCATTATCCTCATTAAAGGACTCCAAACTCGCCTTTAATATGATACAGTGTAAACAGTTTCTTTAAAAGAATCAGTAGGAAGTTCAGTAGCAGGTGATGTCAGCGGAATGGGGACCAGAAGCATGGGTGATGGTTCCCGGTTCAGAGAGAGTACAGTGGGAAGATGGAAATCAGGCCACTCCCAGAGTGTCAACTAATCTCTCACATTCATTAAACACGTGACCAAGTGTGTAGAACAAATGGGAAAGTGACTTTCAGGCTGGAAAACGAAACAGCCTCCAAGCTGGTCATTCAAGTTGTTTCACCGAAGGGCTCTGCCCAGATCCCCAAGTTGTCGAGAATGAAAAGAAGATGACAGCTTTACAGACCGACATGTCACCCAGCAAGGAAAGCACCAGACCCTGCCAGAGCTGCACTCAATGGACAGTTGGTGGTGCAGTGGGGTGGTGCCTTGGCTCTAAGAATAGTCTGGAGCGATGAGAGACCATAGCCACTCCCAAAACATTGTCTTTCTGAGAGAAGCTTCGGGTCCTAGAAATGGACAATGCTCAAGGAAAGTGTGGATGGGGTGGAGGCGGAATGGACACATCAACTGGGTCGTTCTGATTACTAGAAGGACAAAGAGACCTGAAGCCTGAATTAAGCCTTCATTAGTACACGTGGGATGCTGCAGATGTAGTAAGAGCAAATAATGTGAGATCCAGGCCTCACTAGATTCTTGAATTTATGTCAAAGTAGCTCCATTACATATGTGTCCCCCAGGGTCAGACTACATTGGCTGGTTTCCTCATTCCTCATTCCATACATGGTGAACTAAAGAGTCAATGGAGTGTACTTCAAAAATGTCTCTATAAAACACGTTTTTAGTGTCCACAGAACTTAGGTTCAGTTTAAGGGTGTATTAATGTGTGCACATTGCATGTGTGTGTGTGTGCATATGTGTGACAAGGAGGGGGGAATAATACATGAAATGTCTCTAAGGTCACAGAACACTGACCTCATTGGCGGGGCTAATTTGATTGTGCGGGAACAATAGCACTGCACTCCTCTGCCGGCGAAGTGCATGCTAATTATGCGATTTGCCCTTGATAAGACCTTGGTGGGTCATTCAGCAGTTGTGATCTGTCACTGACTTCTAATCATGTATTATCGTCTGGGTGAGTCAGAATGGGACCCTAAGCTTTCTGTCTTTACAGCAATGTGGCACTCTAATTACCTTATGCCAAGTGGATATGCAGCCACTGAATTAAGTGATCAGTGCAATTGCCTTCAAAATCTTCCCTTTCTCCTTTGTGTTGCTTCACGGCAATTTACATTTTAAGATGCCGCGAAGCTTTTGGTGTGACTGAAAATGCCACTCTAAAAAATAATTATTTTATTTTTAATTTAAGGAGGATAATATTAAATTCAAGCCATACTAGCATCTTACCTTCTTTCTGTGGCATAAAACCAGATGCTACAATAAGAATCCTGTGAGCAAACTTGTTGAAAGCCATCATATTGGGAGCCTGGCTTTTACTTTCAAAAAATAAACATAATAAAGGGGGGTGGGAGTGGTTTGGAGTATGGAGAGACTCTGGAGAGTAGAGGACTTTCCAAGCTCCTTAAGTTTTTACTGTATTAATAATTTGCACTTAATAAGCAGACCTTAACAGTAACCAATATTTTCTGCTTTTAAACAGTGCTTGGGGTCCACCGAAGGGATATATACACTACAGAAAAAAATTAAAACCCCGGGAATAAAATCTAACCACAAAATGTTCATTAACTAGGGTAACGATAAACTGACCTTATAAGTATTTTAAGGTCAGTAACAAATACCTTACATATTGATTACCTTGTTCCATGACAGTGTCTTTGAAGGATCAGTGTGATCCTAATTATGGTAATACAGTTTGCATTATTTTCTTGATACTTTAAAATATTGTGAGAAGTAGGGTATAATTCTCTATTGTTGCATAGCAACTCTCAAAAACTACAAAGCAATCTGTTATGCTAAACCAGTTGTATCAACATCTGTATTTGCCTAGAGAATGATCTAATGCCTTTTGTAAAGAAAATGCACTGCGACGTTTATAAAATTTGATAAGATACACTGATGTGGATGATCCTTGAAAATATGAACTCTGAAGTGCTCCTTGAAAGTTGTCATAAAATAGACCAAAAAAAAAACAAAAAAAAAAAAACAAAACCAACCATCACCACAACAACATCATAGAGCAAAAGTTACTGTTCTACTAACAGGAAACAGAAAAGGATTTTCAAAGCATTTCTGCCTTGTGTGTCAACATTGCTGCAGAATTCTTTTATAGTAACTGAAAAATCAAAACCAAAGAGGACAATTGAGAGAAAAATTGCAAGCCTTATTTTCCTTGAATCACATGATGTGGAAGGAACATTATTTGTTGAATCCTTGGTTTGTTTGGGTGGGAGAAGGGAGAGGGAGAGGGGGTGAGATGGTGAAAGAAATGGGGTGGAGGGAGAAGGAGGGGGATTGAGAGAGCCCAGAGGGAGGGAGGGTGGGAGGGAGGGAAGAAAGAGAAGAAGAGTCGAGAAAGAGAGAAACCTAGACTCAGAATATTCTGCATTCCCTGGGTGGCAAAACAAAAGAGGCCAAGGAGGGGGGGGAAAAAACCTGTGGAAAGTTGACACAGTCAAGAATAATGGCGAAATCTATCAAGTTTGATCAGGTCTACTATAATGAAGTGAGGCTTCATATTCCAAGCAGGGACAATGAAGACAGGAGTCAGGCTCTAGAAATGCGCTGCTCACTTTGTGCTTGGAATATGCAGCAGCCAGCAGGGAGCCACCAGATAATTACACAGTATTTGTGCGGTTCCAGGAAGCTTCCTGCGCAGGTTGAATGCCCGTGCTATATTAAAAGGCAGCACAGTGAAATGTTTTTAATGAATATTTTTGTCAGAGAAAGAAAAGGCATTTGAATGATTGTGTGTGAGAGAGAGAGAGAGAGAGTGTGTGTGTGTGTGTGTGTGCACGCGTGTTTACGCTTGCGCATGGGAAAACCAGAGGTGGAATATCACTGTCAAAATACAGGTACCTTTATTTATTTTTATTCCATTATTTACTGTTTCAAGCGTCTGACGTTCTTTCAATAATATGAATCACAACATTCGGTTAATGTAATTTAGGGCTAATTGTACATATAATCCCTTAACTAATATTTGCTAATAATATCTTTCAATGAAATAGTGCATCAAACAGAGGCTTAAAACAACTTTAAAAAATTCCAGTAGTAAATGAAATGTTTAGACACATTGAATCAGGAAATCTAAAGAAGTAACACAGATGTTGATACTTACTAGTCAGTAGCCTTTGGCAGTGATAGCTCTAAAACATAAGAATACACTATTCAGCTCTCTTTAATTCTCACCTAACAGATGTGAATAATCCACTGAATTTTAAACCCACACATCCTATTCACAATGCCCCTTTAAGTTCATTTTTCAGGGCAGGCAAGCCACATGCAGTATGAGAATTTACTATAAAAGGTTGTGTTTTTTTTTTT
Source organism: Leptonychotes weddellii (assembly GCF_054177405.1). Lineage (NCBI taxonomy): Eukaryota > Metazoa > Chordata > Mammalia > Carnivora > Phocidae > Leptonychotes > Leptonychotes weddellii. Next base: position 66,709,949 of record NC_138378.1, on the reverse strand, counting down.
TTTTAAGTCTAGTCCCACTCACCTAATGCCACATATATATCAGATTTTTTTTAAATGTATTTGATGAGAAAATATATAATTTCCTTACATACATTTTCAAGTGTCGGTACTACATATATAAAGGCAGTTTTTTAAAAGGCTAAATGACACCGAACAGTTAGCAGGAGACATCACACAATAACTTCTTTACCCAAATTAAATAAATACTGCATTCTGAACTCTTTAGACAACAAAAGCATCTCACAGATATTTGCCACTCGAATCAAAGATTTTCAGATTATGTAATGACTTACGTACCAAGGTATTAATTTAGGCCCCAAACTTTCACATTTTAAGAGAGGATATTGTATTTCACATGGCTAAGTACCGATTGTGAACCATGATCACTTTTAACAAGGACATCCTGATGAGGTAACATGGATCTTTATTTGAAGGGAGAGTTCCTGCCACATCACATGACACAGATGGTAGGGGTCAACAATTAAGAACAGTGAGAGTCGCAGGATTTGTTGGCTGAAAGATGGGTCTGATGAGGCAATTTTCTCCCTTTTTTTCTCCCAAAGAGTAATTTCAAGTAGATTTCTCAGCCGAGAGGCCTGCCACTCCCTCTAGCAACCCACTAAAATTTAATAGCTCTGACCCTCAAAAAAAACCCTAAACCAAAACAAAACAAAACTACCTCATTCAACAAAAGTAGAGACTGGCCCTAGATTATTGTAAGAGAAAGCAATATCCATTCCAAATTCTCAAGGATTCGTTTCAAGGTTCCTGTCATTGAAATGTTTCTTTTTGTATGCTGTGTTATTCATAATTGCAAATACCTAAATGGAATCATTTAAATGAAAACTGGTTTCTTTTATCACAGTGGGGAAAAAAAAACTAACCCTTTTAATAAACAGATTCAAAATGAGTACACATAAAATACTGAAAAGGGAATTTCAGTAGGTATGTATGGCCATGTATATTTAAGGGGAAAGAGAGATGATTACCTTGGCGTGTTTAAATCTGATTATCAATCTGTCCTCGAAGGCTTTCAATTCTAAAACATGAACAACGGTCAGATATGTTTCCTTCATTTGAATGATAGCTGCTTACATATAACACTCTATTGTCATGGTATGGAGTAAAAACATAAATAATTCAAGATGCTTTTTAATCATCCTCTCTACTTTTAACTTTTAATAAATATATGCTGCTACTTTATTAAGCAGTTTATACTTGTCCTAAAATTCATAAAACATAATGGTCAAAATGGTCTATCTTTTTAGAAGTTTCTATAAACAAAGTTCATTTCAGTATCATTTGACCAGAGACAGAAAGCTTGGGAGAGTAGGGAATGGTCTTTTCTCCCTTTGTTGGAATTGCTGGAAATATATACACAGGGACAATGTTCAATCACAGGCAGAAACAAAGGACTCAAGAGAGGTCACCCTTCCATTTTGGTCTTATCTTAATTAGTAAATATTCTTTAATCTTGGACCAAAATAGAGAATAATCCCATTTAAGTTTTGTTCTATACCTTCTTCCCCTATAGCTACAATGAAAATATAAATTTACACATAGTACAATTTTTTTTTTATGATTTTTTTCTACAGATCTTCCAATTTTAGATTCCATCTTTGTTGTCAGTTGTCCTTTCGAATCTCCCTGAATGGGGAAGTGGGGACTAGACTTTGATGGATTGGAAGGGGCCAGGCCAAACACCCGTGCTGGCCTGGGGGATGCTCTGGGTCGAGTTTGGAGGGAAGCGATCTTGGCTTAGGAGACTTGAAATAGCACTGCCAAAAATCTTGGTGGCACTTTCATAGGGCCTGCTCTGCTGTGGCAGCCACCTAGAACTAAACTAGATCTGCCTCGTTTTACATCATTTGCATTGAACCTCCACATTCTGAAGTCTCAGATTTCAAAAGTCTCCTTTGTGAAATGAACAGCAAGGTTTTCATTAATTCCCTTAGCCTGGGTAGAGTTGTAAAACATTAATCTGTAAAAATAGATGAAAAGCCAATAATCTTTCCCCAGTAGCATAGAAAACTACTCTTCCTCCACCCTGGAAGCCCACAGGTTGTGTGCCCCCCCCCCCACATATACAGATGCTGGCGTAGTCATAAACAGTATCTTCATATTAAAGGAATGTTACCCTCAAGCTTAAGGGGTCCTTGGAAATGCCAACGGCTGCTTTCCAGCCCCTTTGCGTGCAAAGAGCTTTGTGCCATAGAAAAAGGTTCCTCTCTACCTTCTAAGCTTCATTTTATTCAATCGGCTCTTTTTCACATTGTTATAGCCAGTGAATATAGCAAAGTTGGATTCAGAAGAGAACCTTAAGCATTATTATAACGCTTAGAAGAAATGGCTTCACACTGTATAATCTATCAAAGGTGTCAGATTTACAAAATGCAGATTTTCTGTCACATTTGGGCACTCCAAGCACTGTATCTTTTCACTAAGGTGCTGACTGCTGTTTTAATGAGGCCCTTTGGTGGCTGTAAAAAACTGAAAGAAGAGGATTAGAGGGGTTACCCTAGATATTGTCTATTTGTCTTACAAATTTCACACTAACTACCAATTACATCGCCATAAACCTTTTGGCTACTTCAAGCTGTATGCCATATAATACATAAAAAATACGCTATGTTAACCTCTCCTATATTATACGCATAACTACAGCCACTGATGCAAGTAACATATCTAATGAAGCCAATAATGAGGCTCTTTAAAAGTAGTCTTGTTATAGGAATAATATTAGAGCAGTTCAGTTAGAGGCTAAGGTCCATTATGGAATACTTCCTATAAACTCTGGTCCCAGGTCTGGAAAGATGCTGACACACTAATTCAAGCTCAAGAAGGGCATTAATCTTGCAACCTTCTACTTGTCATGCTTAATGGGACATCCTGCCTAGGTGCAATGAACCTGATATATTCAGGTAAACATAATTTAATAGGAAAGATAAAAAGAAATAGACTTTTGGCATGACCCTAGGGAGATGAAAATCTCTGCCATTTTATTTGAGAACCCAACTAACAAGAAGAATCTACATGGTGCTTGGTTGGTACAGGGTTGTACTAGTAGGCATGCAAAAATAGGTATTGCATTAAAGAATAAATTGAAAAATCATGGTTAAAGTTTTGAGATATTATTGTTGTTCCCCCACCCCCAGTTTCCTGCAATCCATTTTGTTGGCCGGGAATGATAATGCCAGACAGGGAAGGCAACTGTGTTCATCTTGGGGAAGAAGACACATATTAATGTGGGGTTAAGCATCTGAGTGTGAAATCAAGATCTCCAACAATACAGCACGAGATTTAAAAAGCAGGCATGAATGTCAGTGAGTAACCGTGCGTCCTCTTTCATTTGCAATCACTCTTAAGTCTAATGAGCTTCCAAAAATTGTGTCAGGGTCTCAGATAAGCTTATAGAAGGCAGCTGTTGGAGAAAGTAGAAGTCCATCTTGCCAAATCAAGCGTTACACTAGCGTTATGCACACACATGTTCCCCAAGATGCACATGCACGTACGCACAGGCATATACACACAAGAGGTACGGTGGGGCTCGGGCTCCCTCATTCCAAGCCTGGTCTCCTGCTGCTTTGAGAGAGACAAATCTAAAACGGCCCCAGAAGACATTGATTGGCCTTAACATTTAAAGCAGCTCAGTAACATAAAAAAATCGAAATAGTTAATATTCTGGGTGATGAATCAATGCTTCAAGTCACTGAATGGGCTTTGTCATTAGGAAATTTGCCAAGTTCTCTTTGATTCAAAGATAAAATGAACATGGCATTTTTGGTCAAGTTTTAAAAATTACACAAGTAGGAACTATGATTCATAAATTTCTAAAAACACCTGAAAACGGTTTCCCCCAGCCCTTCTTCCAGCTACTTTCAGATAGGTTAAAATATGGTTAAATGGATGATCTGGATGATAATGTGGTTAAATCCATTGTTGTGAATTTGAATTTATCACATTTCTGTATTTAGCTAGCCAGGCACTTGTAAATCTACAGGGTTCATTTTTATGGAAAAATCAATGCATTTATCCCCCCTGAATAATATATGTTACTTGTGAAAATGAGTCTTTTACTTACAATTTATTTCTAACAGGGACAGAGAGAAATGTATATGAACACTCAACAAATGAGTTAAAATAAAACCCTTACCAATAAAAAATCTGTTTGGATAGTTCTGAGATGATAGGTCTTCCTCAGTCTTCTGCCTCAGTTGTTGGAATATCTGTGGCATGTCAAGCCATTTCTGCTTATCACCAGTAGTTGTTTCCTAGATGGGAATGAGTGTCATCAATTCCACTAGACATGATTATCCAAGATGGTAAGAAAGCTGACCATGCCAGAGGAACCAATTTGACCTGTAATGATTATCAGAACGATGTCAAAGAATAATACCAACAGAAGATAAGTCACTCTTTTGGTGCAATTGAGTAGACTGGGATATATGCAGAAAATCAGGCATTTCGAGCACCACAGCTAACTTTTTATTCATATTGTTATTTTTGTCCAAATCTCTTAAGTGTCTCATCTGCAAAGTGTTGAGAAGAGTTACTTATTCATTAAGCACTTTGCATAATCTTTATAAGTAGCACCATGGAAACCAAAAGTACTGTACTACTTTGGTCTTCTCCCTGGTTGAACTCAGAGAAAGGAGTTCCTATTCCATAGTGAATAAAGGAGAAAGAAACGAACACAAAAAAGGTGGTTATTATAAATGTCTTCTTAATGATTACAGCCTTGGATTTGTATCTATCCATCTCTGATCCTTGAATCAGAATGGGGATTCATAAACTCAGTCTTGGAGGTAACCACAAGGCCCTTCCTAAATATTCAAGACACACCTACTAACTCTCACTGCTTAGAGACTGCCTGTAGACATCAATGTAGGAGTAGAACTTTATCCTGAGGTTTTCGCTTTGCTTGATCGTGATCTGGAACACCAGGCCCTTATTCTTGCCCTTAGATGACACATAATTCTATCTAGGTAGGTAAGGTACAAAAGAAAGAAAATCTGCCAGTAACGTACACTAGCGCCATTTGGAATCTATGGGCCCGATGCCCAGAAATCTGAATTAAAATAAGATTTGGAAAAAGAAAAAAAAAACTGTTGATGTTTCTAATCATTCTAATAAAGTTATCTACCTTCTGCTGGATCATTTTTTTCTACCAGGAGCTGTGCTCTATTCTATATGGAATAGACTACGCTAAGCTGGATAAAAAATGTCACCTTAGGCACCTGAATTAATAGTTCAGTTATGTACGCGGTTAAGTCTTTACTATAGATCAGCATAAGTGTGCTAGACAGACAATTCTTTAGAGCTAACATTTTAAAAAGGTGCCAAAGCCCCTTTGAGATCTGTGTGAATTATCCAGATTCAGGGGGAAAAAAGTTAAATACCGTGCTTTTTTACCCCCCTCCTTTTCTTAGTTGCACTGAATAAGTAAAATTGCAGCAAAGTTGGCAAGAATAAATACTTCCTCGGTTTTTCTAAAGCTGCAATTAATGATAATGAAGCTATACCTTATATGGCAAGAAATACAGTACAAATTGGATAAGTAAGAAAAATGATCAGCCATTGTGCGCCTCTGATATAGTACATCAAGGTACCGCCACTGTGAGGCTATCTTTATTTGAGGCCATTAAACAAAACAATATAAATCTGCAGGCAGGTGTTTCTTGTTGCAGAAGTATTGAAAGTTGTAATGCAAACAATCTAATTTTAGCATCTATGTAGAGTGTGAAGTAAATTTACTGATCATTGATGCATTGAGCATGGGAAGAAATAGTCAGCAGGAGCTTTCAGCGAGATTATCCTATTAAAGCAGGAAGACTTCATGTGGTTGTTAAGGAAGTAGTCAAAAGCAGGTGATGGAAGTGGGGGTTTGACGACTCGTCAGTGGGCCCAGTGTACATGTTAAGTTGTTGTTTTCTGCTCAGCTAAGCAGCAGAGAATTGATATGTTAGCAACGAAGTGCAATGACAATTAAATTGTAACTGACCTACATGTTACCGTCATTACGCGTTCTCTTTTTTACTGCTTTCCCTCTTATTTAATCACACAGTATGGGGTTTTTATTAGGCTGTAATGTTAAAATCTTCATCCATTTAGCCATAAATGTGTGACTGGATATCTATCAGACTTCCTTGCACTATACAAACAAAGCCATTTTGCTGAATCACTGTTGACTTGTTTGTGGCCTAATTTAATGAGTGTAATAACTTACACTACTATCCAGTTAACATTTAGGAGCCCAGAAAAGACCTGCTAGCATGCAGTAAGCTACTGTATACATTCTCTATTCATATCACTCCCCTTTGCAGTAAATTTTATACAATAATATGCACTGCTTACAACACAAGCTCAGTTTCCATCAGCCAAAGGGAGCATTCCAGGAAGTTCACTAAGCTTAGGCTGAAATGCTTCTTACATACAAGAATCAGCCAGTATGCTTTCCTTTTTCTGTATGCCACAGCAGTTGTATCTTAACCCCTTAAAAAACAATAAACACAGGTTACAACCTGCAGACCAAGATAGCTCAGTCCTTCATATTTTCTTTTTTTTTTTTTT
>NC_138378.1:66593671-66703279 GCF_054177405.1 Leptonychotes weddellii | reverse complement strand
GTCCTTCATATTTTCTTACTGATGTTTTAAGCCTCTTCCCAGCCCCCCTCACCCCCTCGCCAAAACTCACGAATGAAAAATACTGACTCAAGGAGAGAGAAAGAAAAATCACTGTTTGTTAAACAAAATAAAGTTACAGGATAAAATATAAAAGCAAGAAGGCAACAAATAAAATGGGTTGTCTCTATTTATATTTATGTGATTAAGCTGTCTGTGATCTTGAATTATGTACCATTTTATATTTCCCTATAAGAAAGCTTCCCATCTTCCCCCTCAACCCACACATATCTGTATGTTGTCTTGTTAAATGATTCCTTTACACAAACATACTGTAATTTATTTGTGTTTCCATTACATTACTTAAAAATTTTTTTTAAAAAATCTTTGTCACCTCATCTGCCTTAACTATTTAACTAGCATCTGAAAATTCAGTGGATCAATTAAGTCACCAAAAAGTCTCATTATTTTCATACAAATGTTATGCATAGATGACAAATGTAAAGCTCTTCACTCGTTTGAAATAACCATTACTGAAAAAGCAACATACACTCTCACACACATATATATGGACTTCACAATTTATAAACAAGTATTTTCACATTGAGAGATTTGGAGCAGATGGACTTCATTTTTTCTTTACCCTTTCAGAGCAATATCTCTGCATTGTTTGTGTCAAGATTTAAGTCTTTAATTACTATCTATTGGGTAATACCTCAGATTGACATTACAATCTTAGAAGTCTCTAATACTGTGGGGAAGAAAATCACAGATGGAAGACATACTTTTAAATTTTATTTCATTCTGTGAAATAGACAAAAGCAACCTCCTACTCTTATCCCAAGGGAAAATGTATCACTCTGGACAATTGCGAAATTACTTTGGTTTTAATAAAGGATGGGCCAAGTAAAATTTTTGAGTATGCTAATTAGAGCTTCTATGTCTGGAATTGTATCTTAACTACCAATAGAAAAAGCATTTTACTGACAAGTTTATTTAAAATAAGCTCTCAGATCCTGGAAATTAGGGCAGAAAAGCAACAATAATAGAATTTCCTTTTTCAAATTGACCTCCTACTAGATTTTTGGTGCTGGAAAAAGCATATTAAAACAAAGAACAGAATCTTTGTTCTCATAGGGCATATATTCTGGTATGTGTGGGGGGAGGGGGATACATGAAAAAAATAACAAGTAGCATGTTAGAGGGTAATAAATAATGAGGAGATGCAAAAATAAAGTAGGAAAGGAGGAGAAGGTGTGCTATGAGGAAGGTGGATTTTATTCTGAGTGATCATGATAGACTGGGAAGGTATGTTTGAGCAAAAGACTTGAAGGAGACAATACAGATACCTGTATTAATGTATAATCTAAATACATATTATATGTAAAATTAATGTATAGCTTTATACATCCCATGTTATATTAATAAAATAGTGTCATGATGAATTGGATTTCTACCAGAAAAAGGTTTAAAGAGTGGCTAGCAAAAAAATATAAACCATAGGTGGTGTGGAGTCAGGCCACCTGGAAGACTGGCCCTTGCATCCCCTCACAACTTCCCTATTTTGAATCCATAATCCATTATTTTTCCCTGGAGTAAACCTGTCACTTTGGGGATCTGGAGTGATAGCAGTTCCAAGCCAGGCTGGGTGAAGATGTACCTGTGTTATCTTGACTACTAGTATGTAGCACATGGATAATCAGATAACCATGACCACTTTTTGGCACTTATTTCCAATCCAGGCACTACCCATTAAACACCCTTGTGAAGTAGGCATCGTTAGGCACAATTCAAAGCTAGGCAAAGTGGAGTTCTGAGAAAGTAACCAACATGGCAATGTTCAGCCAACTACTGAATAGAAAAGTGAATTCTCTGACCCCTGTACCACAGCTCTTTCCATTCTCGTTAGGACAAAATAAAAGCAAACACAAAACCAAGCAAAACAACATGCAGTGTCAATCAAGAACATCAAACTCATGGGAAGGTTAACAACAAACTGGAGTAGAGGCTGAAAGCACCATTAAATTTGAAGTTAAATGTTACCATTTATGCATATTATGCAAACAATTGTTACATTGGTGCTTCTTGATCTAAATTGTGGATACTAAATCAAACTTTTGACGAGAACTGCCAATTTGTTGATGCTTCCTTCTTTCCTGAGGGTGGCTTCTGCTAACCCATATGGCACTTTTGTATGGGTAGAAAAATGGATCCTTTCCTCCAGATGGACACAGCTCAGTGTTGGGACTAGGCAAGTAGACTGCTAGTAAGATTTTTGTCCTCATTGGGTGTCGTTGTGCATGCACGACCAGCACCAGCAATTCTTGGCTGCCCTACTTTCTAAACTTAAACAGTGGCAACCAAGCTAGTGAAAGAAGTTAGAGAAGCTCCATCTTTATTTGAAGTGGTCATTTCCTTCATACTCTTGTGTGACTCCATCTTACAACATTGCCTTTCTTGACTAACATTTTTAAAAATCCATGGTGGCAAGGGAAATTACTGGGAATTTTAATACAAATCTGTAAGAAGAAATAAATTAATTTTGGTAACAGGGCCATCTTGGATGAGCATGTCTGAAGCTGCTGAGCACTTACTCTGTCCACCTTCTTTTGTTCATTTCCTTCCCAATCTCTGGAACCAAGCTACTTCAAGCAACAACAACTCAGTATAAAACAAATGTGGTTTTTGAGCCAAAAAAATAAAAGTGGGTTCAAAGCCCAGGTCTGCCATTTACAAACTGCATGATTTTGGATAAATTCCTTCATCTTTCTATGTGAACTTGTTTTCTTATTGGCTTAAGAGAAATGGGATAATTGCTTTACTTTTCAAGATTTGTTTCTCCCTTCACTTTGCTACCTGATATCTATAGGAAAAGACCTATGTTCCTTGGTCCAAGAACCTCTTTAGTGTCACTGGAGTTCTATCTTTACAACATCATCTTCGGTCACCACCATCTTCCATCCCCCCACACTAAAACACTCCACTTTTTTTTTTTTTAAGATTTATTCATTTTAGAGAAAGAGAGAGAACATACCCACGTGCACACAAGTTGGGGGGAGGGGCAGAGGGAGGGAATCTCAAGCAGACTCCCCACTGAGTGTGGAGACTAACACGGGGCTCCATCTCATGACCCTGAGGATCATGACCTGAGCCGAAATCAAAAGTGGGATGCTCAACTGACTGAGCCACCCAGGCATCCCTGACACACTCCACTTCTGTACTGTACTCTATGCTTTCATAATACCAAAATGATTTTAATGCCCACAATCACACCATAATATTTCATGCCTCTACACTTTCCATACTATTCATTCTGCTTGGAATAGCCACATCTCCCCACAGCTTCTTTGGAAAATTCCTATTCATCCATAAATTCCTGACTTGGCTTTTACAAAATTAAATGAAAGAATACATGCTAAGTGTTCAGTTCAGTGACTGGCACATAGGGAGAACTCAGTAAATGTCAGCTTCCTCTTTCCTATGAAAACTCCTTCCATACAATTAAATATGCTTCCTACCCTGTGTAACTGTACCATATGTAGTCTTTTCATACATCCCACTTTATTGAAGACCAGCAATATGGATGGCATAGTGAAGAAAGCATTGGGTTGGTATCATTCTCTCTCCATTCTGGTCCCAGCTCTGCCACTTTACTAATTCTGAACTTTAAACAGATCATTTAGGCTCCATGGCCTGTACCTCAGGGATAACATTATTTACTTTCATTGGTGGTTATAAGAACTAGAATTAATGACTTCATGGTACATGGCCAATGAAAATCAGTTGCTATCAGTATACTATACAAATCAGCTACTATTACTATTACTCTACAGTAACACCACTCCACATCACTCTGCATGGAGTGCAAAAAATTTAACCTTAAAAATACAAGCTGAGTTATTATGTAGTCAATTTTGAATACAGGTGAGTTTGAATCCAGTAATGAAATCCAATATTCAATCATGTTATATCTGAATTTGTTTTGTTGCAGAGTGCTTTACTATGGGATTATTTTCATCATTACCGTGTATTTTCTTTCATGCCTACCTTATTCACTAGACTACTAGTTTCTTAACTACAGACCATAAATTCTTCCACATAGTGCAGGATTCGGATTAAGAGTTGGACTGCTTGGGTGCCAATCCCAGCTATCACCTAATTCTATGACTCCGGGATACTACTTAAACTCCCTAAATCTTGGTTTCCTTCTTGTAAAATGAGGGTGATGATGATGGTGAGACCTATATTATGGAAGATTGTGAGTAAGATGGTGAGGCTAACAGAATCTGACACTTATTAAGTGCTCATTAAAGACTAGCGATTATCATTATCATCTTGTTCTTACCACTATTGTGATCATTCTTATTATTGACCACAGCACCTATTGAAGAACCTGTTCATGTATGAGGCATTCAGTAAATCTTAGTTTAAAATTTCATTAAATCCTCTTAAAATTTGGACGCTATCATTGAGGAGAGTCAGTCCCCTTGCAGGCATCTCCAGATGGCTGAGTGTGAAAAGATCACTCTCTAATTGGCCTGAATTCACCCAAGTCAGCCATTCTCTCAGCACCATACTGAGGGCCTGAGGCCCTCTCACCCAGCTACCTCTCCATCTTCCACCTCCTTCCACCAGAACTGGCCAGCCTCGGGGCAGCTGGCTTCTATCTGCCTCTCCCATCAGCCACTGCCAAGGATGCTAGGCAGTCCTTTATTGGAGCCAGGTGGAGCTGGCAAAGCCAGCTGTTGTCCGCCTTGTGTTGCCTGGACTTGTGGATGCCAATCTTCCTCCTCCCTGGCTCAGGATAAATCTCTGGCATCTTTACTCATTTCTGCAAGCCCCAGGCATAGGGTCCCAATACTCAAGATTTTCCTTGTGGGAATGGCACCATTATGAAAGTGATAATCCTATCATTCTTTTACCTACACTCACTTGTTTGTTTTACTGAGAGTAGATCAATGTAAATGAGACATGGCATGCTTTGCCCTCCAGAATTCAAAGAAAATAAATATGCAGATTCAATAAAAAGAGGAGGGGAACACCCAAAATATCTAAACAAGCAACTTCTGAATCTAGGTGCCTTACGTTGAATCCTCCAACTCTGGGCACCTCTTCTAGGAAGTTTCCATTTGTAATTATGCTGAGCCACAAGCTGATTGATCTTTCTTTAGAGGGGAAGTGGAAAAACAGAACTTAAGTGTTTTCAGCATTCAGCTCTCCTAACTGCTACAGCCACGGCAGGCTTATCTGGTGGGAGCTAGCAGGAAGCCTATAACCGCTTCATCCTCACTCCCCAAACGCTGGCAACAATTAAATGAATTCTTAAGAAGAGAATCAAAAAAGCAGGAGGCAAAATGAATGGCTTATCCAAGTGCTGAGGAAGGAGAGGCTGTGTATTCAAGATGGAAAGAATATAAATACACACACACACACATGCATATTATGTTACATATCTATAAAAATGTGAAATGTTATTTATTTTGAGAATACCCAGTCATTTCCATCTGTAGTAAGAATCCATAATAACATTCTCTGTTTATATAACTCTTTTCACCTCAAGAGATCCCGAATGCATTTCAGACAGCTCTATATACAAACAGAGGCCAGGAGCTCCGCCATCTCTGGAACTGGCAGTGGGAGCCAGGCAGAAAACGTGTGTGTGGCTGCATATATCTTGGCAACCGCTGATGGAAGAGGGGCAAGTTGGTCAAGGACAGTGGGGCGACCCCCACATTCTTAAGACAGTGTCAGAGGGGCCTTCAAAGTCTGGGTGACACCTCAAATTTTGATAGCTAATTAAGAAAAAAAAAGCTGAAGAGAACTCCATTTATTTACTTTGGAAGGATGAAGGATGATGTGGGCCAGAGCAAGGTTAGTGAAGCAGTGACTCCAGGGAGTAGAAATAAATCTGAGGCATAGATCACAAAGTCTTCCCCTCTAGCTTATATATTCTTATTACACCGAATACACTTAAGATGGGAGCACACATAAAAGGGTAATATATGTTGATTCATTGATACCCCCGTTTTCTGCTCTCCCAGAAAGGACTGACTGGATTACCTGAAACCCTCTCTCTTTTTCCTTTACCAGTTCAGTCCACAACATAGTTGGTCTGCTTCAAAATAATTCTCATTTTTTTAAAAATGAAAAATAAGAAGGCAGCAATAATTTACAGGCATTCCCACCTCAGAAACCAAACCTTGGCAGAAAAGTGTATTTCTACATGGCCCTAAAAGTGGATTCCCTAAGCCACTTGAAAGCAACACACTGGAAACTTCCAAGTATCCAGCAAATAAACTGGAAAATGGCTAGTCCCTGTTAAAGAAAATAGGACTGACCAAATGCCCAGTTATCAGGATTGTACTCAGAATCCTTAAATCATGCTTGTCTGATGAAAAAAACAACTTATTCCTAGGGACAGAAATGGGAGATGGGATGAAATGACACATACTACTATGAAGAAAGGAGAAAAGAGATTCTGGTGAAGTGGTCAGCTTTTGAAAACTTCCCTTTCCCACAGCACTCTTGGACCCTTTCAGTAACCCCTCTAGCACCTTGGTGTCATGGTCCTCCCACTGAGGTACACCATGCCAGAAAAGTCCAATGTCTGAGCTCAGCCCAATACAATATAGTCCCTAAATACAATATAATCTCTCCATTTTAGACATTAGCTTTTCTAGGGCCTGTGACTTTAGGGACTTCCCACGTAAACTCAGCAAAAAACCCAGGGAGGGACACAGGGATACTGAATTCCTTTGGGGCTTCAATTTGAAGCAGCGGTAACAGTGAAGATTACCTGGTACAGGAAACAAGCCTCACTATTACTCTTTTGGGTTGTGTCCTTTAAAGGGCTATGGAGGGAGAAATGGCAGGGGTGGAAAGACAACTGGGGCCGCTCAAAACATTTCTGGGAAACTTATCCCTTCCTACAAAATATGCCTCTACTTGCCACACAGCCTGAAAGAACAGTGATAAAAACAACTGAGCACATTCAGAGCAGTCCACTTGAAAGGGATATTCCCATACTGAATCTGATTCTCACATTATCTCAAGGAAGTCAGGAGAGTAAAAGATTTACAAACCAGGAAAGTATGAGGCTTAGACCTGCCAAATGGCTTAATCACCTTCAGAGCTGGAGCTTTCTTAGAAAGTTCTTATTGCAGAATTCCAAGCTCTTTCTATTGTACCTTGCCCCAAGTTCTAATCAGTAGGTGGGACATCTGTGATGAGCCAGTGCTTTACTTTGACCTTCAGAACCTTCAGCCTTCGCCTCTCCATTAGACTGAATAAGGGCTAGGCAGACATGAGAGGCTGTCAGGTTTTTTTTTTAATATTTTATTTATTTATTCGACAGAGAGAGAGAGATTGCGAGAGCAGGAACACAAGCAGGGGGAGTGGGAGAGCGAGAAGCAGGCTTCCTGCTGAGCAGGGAGCCTGATGTGGGACTCGATCCCAGGAGCCTGGGATCATGACCTGAGCCGAAGGCAGATGCTTAACGACTGAGCCACCCAGGCGCCCCGAGGCTGTCAGGTTTATAGGGAAAAGCAATGGGGATTTTATTTCTTCTTTGTAGTTCCCATTTAGTTGCTCTTTGTCACTCTTTATACCATCCAAACACACATTCAGGCAGAAACAAAAGGAGACACTAACTTTGACGAGAAGATATATGCATGTATGTATGTGCATTTATTTTAAAACTGCAATAGATTACATATTATTTCAATTCTGATGAATTACTGAAAATGTTTAAAAATTGTTACAAAGAGCCCCCAAATGGAAAAGACAGTCTTTTGTTGGTAGGACCAGGAAATCAAAGGTTATTCAGTTCAAGTCAGAAAAATGATCAGAGTACTAAAACCAGAGACTATCTCCTGAAATTTGGAAGATGTTGTTCAGCACCAAAAAAGGGATTATGAACCTGTTTATAAACTAGTCAGTAAACTTTGGAGCTCATTCTCCTCAAGTTAAGTCTAGGCTTACAGATAAAAGTGAAACACTCCAGCAAATCCAAGGAGAATTTGGATACATTCAAGCATGGCAGGAACTCAATGGAAGGTTTGAAGAATACCCATACTTTTCCCCAGCCTTGGATGGCAACTGTGCTCTCCAAGACATGTTTCTTGGTGCCCCTATCAGAGAAAAACTCATGGCTATACAGCAGATAAAACAGCAAACAGGCCCAATGTGACACTATCTTAAATAAGGAATGGGTCACATTGTCCTTTTCCTGGTCTTGAGGTAGATTTCACTCTGTTCTGGAGTGTTCTGCAGCTGTTGGCAGAGTTGACCATAGGAATATTTATTTTAAGAGAGATTTTCTTACAGTTGAGTGGAAAGGGACGTTGTCGCATATTTAGAGAACATATAAGCATGTGCTAAATGGAATTTTATCCCAGGAAACAAAAATGAAGACAAAGGAATGACCTTCATATGTGAAAACTGCCAAGTGGAAGCAGGGGTCTATCAGTCAAGAACTTCAAGGGTTTGGAGGAAGTAAAATTCTGCCACATCCAGAAGGAGAACAAGAAATATTAGTGAACAATTCTAAGAACTTCCAGCAGGATATTTGTTTACTTGACACCAGATGGCTGAGCCAATATTATCATGTGCAAAGTGCAGGGGACAGGTACCAGCTTAAGATAAGGAAGAGCTTCCATGTAGTAGAATGAATTGGCTAAGAAAGCAGCAAAGTCTTTTTCATTGGTTATATTTTGAAAGAAACATAAAGACTAAAAAAAACTAAAGCTAAAAAAATGTTACAGCAATCCAAACTGACTATAGGAGCCAGGTAGGTAGCATAATGTGTGAATCATCCAGGAAAAAAATATACATTAAACATATGGAAATAATCTATGGTTCCATAAAGACATTTGCTCTCTCCTGTGTCTTCAGTAATGGAGCCTTTCCCATCAACTTTTAAAAGGGACATAAGAATAAAGGGACACTCATTTAATTCAACACAAAACAAAACTATGTTAAGAGTATGATAGATAGGTAGCTGACACCCAGCCTCAGCCCAGGAGCCAATGGAGAGTGGAGGGGACAAAGGAAAGTTGGAGAGTGTGCCTTGCGGAAAAGGGAGTACAATGCTAGTTGAGTATTGCCATGTGGGGAGGCTGGCCTAATGTGGACAGCTTTTCCATTTTTATTTTTTAAGAAGGGCCAGAAATCTTGATGTGGACATGCAATCTCCCATTTTTAAATGTTTGTGCAATTATTTCCAAAAGATACTCTGTGGGCCAAACAAAACATGATGTAGGCTGGATCTGGCCAAGAGCCCACCAGTTCATGGCTTTTGCTGGATAGAACAATTCTGTTATAAGTATGGGTGTGGAGGGAAATGGGGAATTGTATGGTCTATAAGATCCTGTTGGGAGCCCAATAAATAGCACCCCTCTTCCTGAATTCTGAACCAACTGAAAAATGAAGACAAAAGAGTGAGCCATGGTGGGGGTTGGTGCAAATTAGAACTTTCTTACTGAATAAACCAAGGTTGGGGAAAATGGGCAAGAGGGCTTCCTGGAATTGGAGACATTGGACTGGGTCAGGCCTTTCTTCCCTCTCCTCTTTACCATCACATCCACCTGTAGGATGTGCAAGTAGCCGGTTCCCTAAAAAGACATCAAGCAGAATGGGGGCAGTTACCCAGGCTTAGAATCTTCTTCCAGATGCCCCAGTTGTATAATTCACTCCTCCTCCCACAGTGGAGATGGGGGAAGGGGGCTTGAATGAAAGGACTATTAGAACTCAGGAGAGTTTCAGATACACAATAGCAGTGGAGAAGACAGGATCCCCCTCAACAGTTATTTCCAGCCAAAAGCACCTTTAGCACACAGTGCATCTTTGTGTGAGTTACAAAAAGGCACTCCACCCTGGCAGATGAATTGCAGAAAGGCCCTTTCCTCCCAGCTGATCAGCCCCAGGCTGGGGCACATAGCTTGGCAAGCAGTACCAGGGCTAGATTCCAGCCCACACTTGCCTACTCGGCCTAGTGCCTAAGTACAAAACCCCACAACTGCCCATAGTAGGCCCGCTTCAGACTCTAATAATCCTATCAGTTTGATTCCAGACTCTTCAGTCTCCAAAATAACCACAATGTGAGTAGCACCCACTCTCTGTCCACCTCAAACTGTTGGAATTAATATTGGTCCAGGCTCTGTCAAGCTTGTGAATGGGGTGAAGCAGAGGAAAGGTTGGCTTCCTGGCATAGTCTGTGCTTTATTATTATTATTATTATTATTATTATTCTCTCAATTTCCCAATCACTAAGTTGGTACAAATTTCCAAAGAATGAACAGCCATTTTTTTAGCATGTCAGAATTTAGTGAGGCTATAATCATTTCTTCACAATGATTTTTAGTAAAGAATATATTAAGGGAGACATTGTTTTAAAAGTTTCCATGTACAACTGTGGCTTGTCCCAAGTTCTTTGTATTCAAATGTCAGACTATAATTGTTGGTTAGCAGCAAGGTTACCAGATGGGTTATAAAATGCATCTCAAATGAGTATCAAAAGGACTTAAGGAAAATAAAATTAACAGCTGGTGTAGTCGAGGCAGGCTACAGTTTCATTATAAAAAACAACAGCAAAAAATTAACACCATCCTCATTAGAGCTGAGCAGATTTCTACACCCATGATATAACATCTTCACTTCTAGAGTTCAACCCAAGAAAAAAGAAAAACACAGGGCTCTAAGTAAACAAACAAACAAAAAACAAAAAGGAATGGAAATTTCTACTTATCAGAGGTGAGAGACATGCCCATGAAGGGGAAAGCAAAGTGAAAAACAAAGAATATTTAGTTCAAGCTGATCTCTCTTTAACATTTCATAACCAGGGAAATGCAATCAGCACTGTCTCCAGAGAGACCCACATGGATGTTAGACTTCTACATTCTTTCATATTTCTACTCAAGCCAGGTGCTTCAGAAAAAAAAAAAAATTAAATATCTGATACTACTTAGCTGGAAGTGAGTTCTTTCCTCTACCACATTGCCAACAAACAGAATTCCCATTTTTGCCAACCTATTTCCAGGTCACTGATGTGTTTTAAGAAAAGAGAGCAGACATGGTAGACTGGATAATCTACAAAAGCCACTCTTTCAAAACTCCACTTACTTGAGACTCACCCATTCATTCATTCATTCATTCAACTAATACTTACCAAGGATCTCTAAGCAGGCATGGTACAACTGCTTCTGCAGCACCCTTTCCTTCCCCTATGAGCATAAACCACACAGCCAAGGTTGTTTTTATGTACAGTTTAAAATCCACGCACTTTTTTTCTCAGTGAGATGCGCAAGTGATACGTTTACCCTTTCATAAGTATTTGAAGAAGAAACAAGCAAACAAACCCACTCTATTCCACATGTAATTTTATGTGTGTAAAAAGGAGGGAGAACGTATTTTGATTGTGGAGAACATGTATTTGTTATTATCACATTCACCCTAAGGCACTAAAACTATAGAGAGGAGTTGGGGTGGGGGACGATGGGGAAGTAAGAGCAAACATCCTGCTGTTGGCAACCTTAGTTACTCTAATCTCAGGGCAGAAGTCTGTGTCTGAGCCTTCTGCTGTGGTGCAGAGGTTTTCTTCATTTATCTTTCAAACTCCTTCCACTTGAAGACTTGTAAGGTGAAAAGCAGGTCTGCAGATAAATATCCCTAATGTAAGATGCCCATGATGATGAGCTTGCTTTCTCTTCTCTCTTCCCTCAGAAAGATAACAAACAGAGGAGGAAAGCATGGCACATGGGGAAGTGGAGTTAAAATGTACTGCACGTTACTAATCCTAACATAACATTGGCAGCTTGCACCATCCCCCTGCCAAACCCAAATTAACACACTGCCTTACTGGAAGGCAAAGGCTGCAGCTATATTTATAGCTCAATTAACAAGTTTCATAACTAAACCTCCAGAAGTCCTAGGCAAACCTGACAAATGCTATGCATCTTAACACCATGGTGACCCTGCCAGAATGCCACCATCTTCTAAAGGGGAACAACTCCTGCTATCACCTTGCGAGAACAATGATGATTGGCACTGGCCCATCTGATAAAGGGAAGCTGGCTGGGCAACTCGGTTCTTGTCAGGGGTACGTCTCATAACAACTCCTAACCAACACACATACGGTTGATTCAAGCAGGCGGCTAATTCTTCTTCCTTTTGCAGATGGATGGAAATGCCTGCTACTTGGGAGCCAATGGCTGCAGAGAATGACTGCCATCTTATGACTCAGGGGCCTTGGTCCTTCTGGGAACAGTGTCACAGACACACAGGGTACATCACTTGGCAAGTACTGTAACTTCAAAAGAAGCAGAAAACCTCTTCATAATCTCTTCTAAGCAGGTTAATTTTCTTGAGGGAGAAAGATTCTTCAGAGGATTATTAGTGCACAGGCAGCATTGTTAGGATGACTAGGGAGGGTGCAATAGTATTTTTAACACAGCACTTGACTTAGAGCAAATTGCCTTCAGTGCTCAGGTAGACTTTCCCTTTATTCAGGAACAACATACATGTTCACATGGCACAGAACATTGTGATGATTTGCCTGCACATCTGGCTTCTCTGTGGGACTGTGAGCTCTTTGAGCTCAGGGAAGGAGGAGCACTCTACTATATTATGTCTTCCACAGCACTTAGTTCAGAAGTAAGTAATAGAAAGGGTTCAACATTTCTGAGTGAATGAATGAATGAATGAATGAATAATTTAATAGATAAATTGGATTAATAAATCATTTAATAGATAAACAGTACTCTTCTCCCACACACTATCAGAACTTATAATTCTGCAAACCTCTTGCTTTAATTTTCTTGCTGGAGTAAAACATATTTCATGCACCATCCTCACATCTTCTACCAACTATAATCCATCTCCAGCTACCTCTATCATAGATCTCTTCCCCATTAAGAGCTGGCCATTTGGATCACAGAAATTTGGAAAAACACCTACGGTTTGCTGGTCAGAGCCTCCAATCTATCCATATTGCTTAAAACCCTTGGCTGCTAACACAGGGCAGAAGTAGATGGTCAACTATTCACACTGTTTTAATATATGCCAGGTGCACAACTTTGGGTAAGTTACTAATTCCTGAGCTTCAGTTTCCCTGTCTATAAAAGGAAACGGTTAATTTAGAGTTCCTTAAAAGTGCCTTTTCATCTTTGAAATACTACGAAGTTTATTTTTCTGCCATCTAGTCATACCCACACATACTAATGGCACACTTCTTTGTTCTCCTATCCCCTAAAAAGGATGCTTGCTGAAGTTGTATTAATACACCCAAGCTTCTGAATGTGGTATGAGAGAGCCCATGCTCTTTTTGCCCCTTGGTGTTCTCACTGCTGGGCTTTTGATATCCAAGTACAAGGGTATTCTTTCCAAGGAATGCAAGTGGACTATTTCCTCAGGACAGCTTTGTGGCTGTTGAAAAAATTAAGCTATAAGTATAGGATAAAGAGGCTAAGACAAAGTGAGGTGCTGTTATTAAGGTAGACTGCAGTCAAACTAATAAGGATATTCTGCCAGCATTCAAGGATCTACTGCCTCTCCCTGCTTTTTCAAGGAACAAGATCTGGAACAAAGATGCTTCTGCAACAGGGACCACAAAAAGGTAGGCTACAGACTAAATCTGGCCCCCGAATACATTCAGTGGCCGGGTCATGCACAGCTGCTGTTACTGATGTTTTAATGTGATCTTAAGTAAATGCCTTTGGGTGGGTCATGGGCTGCTCAATTTGTCAATGGTCCTTACCACTCCTTATGCCTTATACTTCTGTCTTATCCCTTTCATTCATTCATGATACTGGCCCTTTGCCAAACACACTGTATCTGTCATCTCCCACTAAAACAGAACGTTATGTCCCATGAGTGTAAGATAATCTTCTGTTTGTTCACTATGTCCAGTGCCTAGGCGAATGCTTGGCTCATAATATGCATTTTGTACTTAACTGTTGAATGAATGAATGAATAAAACCCCCCTGCCAGTTGTTCCCTCTCAGAGCTCCCATTACACTCTGCTCACTCCATAACAATAGCCTTAATGCAACAAACATTTATTAAGTACTCGACACTGTGCCAGGTACTAGAGATATTGAGGTAAATGAGATAGAGTTCCTTGTTTCAAAAGCTCACATTTAAGAAAACGGAATAGGCACATCAACAAATATACCAACACAGCACAATAGTTTTGATGTGCTATGAAAAGTGCTATGAAAAGATGGGTATTTCGGAAATCAGGGAACATTTGCAATGTGCCTCTGCGGCAGTAGAAGTTCATTACCTGGACAAGGGAGAGATGGCATTCTACACCTAGAGAATAGACTATACAAAGTCACCGAGCGGTGGAGGTACACATGCTCAGGGCCCAGACTACTCCAGTCTAGGTAGAAGAGAGAACATGGAGGAGGAGTGGCCAGAGGTGGCACTGAGAAGGAGCACCTTTGCAGGATTGTGAAGACCTTTACAACAGAGCCGAGGAGTTTAGATGCTATTCTGCAAGGAAGAGATACTATTAAAGTATTTCAAACAGGGATTGCCAGGGAGACAATGGCGTTTCAGAAAGCTACTCTGACTTTCACTGTAGGGTGTAGGTTGACATGAGAATAAGCTCGGAAGTATTTACAGTAGTCTAGAGGAGAGATGATGGAAGCCTAAGGTGGGACAAGTTATTTCTCCCGAGAGAAACATATGCAATAAAAATTTTGGAGGTAGAATGATAAGATTGACAAGTGAGAGGGGAAGGGAGGTGAGAGACAAGTAAAGGTGGAGGTTTCTGGCTTGGGTCAACTGGATAGATGATGTTGCTATAGAGGGGATGACAAAAGAAGTAGCCAGCATGGGTACAGTCACTGAATTGTCAATACCATGGTCAAGGGTGACCTTTTTCATGGCGGTTTCAGAAAAATGAGGGGAATGAAAATAAGTGCAGTGGATCAAAGAAGGAACATGATGTGAAGAAATCAGAGGCTTGTAGAAGAAGGTGTCATGTATTTATTTTTTCAAAACACTTGGTAAAGGGGGTCAGAGGGATAAATAGAGCAAAAGAGACTTTTAGGGCAGTGCAACTATTCTGTGTGACAGTAGATGTCTGTTATTCTAAATTTGCCCAAACACAGAACATAAAACACCAAGAATGTGCCCTGATGCAAACTATGGACTTTGGGTGATAATGATGTGTCAATATAGGCTCATGGATTATAGCAAATGTACCACTATGGTGGGGGGATATGGTTAGTGGGAGAGATTGTGTATGTGTGGGGACAGGGATATATAGGAACTTTGTACTTTCTTCTCAATTGTCTTATGAACTTAAAACAGCTCTAAAGAATAATGTTTATTAACGATAAAAAAAAAACAACAAAAAACTTGAAGTTTGTAAAGGGGAACATGGTGGTATCCTGAGAGGAAAGCAAAGTCAGGAAAGGTAGTGGTTTTCTCTTCTCTCTTACAGAATGAGAGAGACTTATATAAGTGTAGTGGCTTATAAGTATTTATAGGCTGTGAAGTGGTCTGTGAGGAAAATATTTGAAAGAGAAAATATAGCTGATGCAAATAAAAGTTCTTGGGAAGGACTTAGAACAAGTGTCTAGTACATAGTAATTGCTCAATAAAACGTTGGATCATTACCACTACCATAATATCCATTACTTTCTTCTTTATTGTATAGTAATTTAAGTCAGCTCATGAATGACACCATTAGCTCATACAAAAAAAGGTTATGACTGCTTTGAGTCTGTGTTCCTGATAATCACTTATTATAATTCCTCCAACAGAATCTTCAGTTATTGATTGATTCATTCAAAATAGTTATTGATAAATATGGTAGAACTGGAATCTTCACAGGTGGTCACTTTGGTTTTTGCCTTTATTCTGAGTATACTTCACATATTTCTATCTTACCCTCGAAGTACCAGATGGTACGTATTAAACAAATGGCCCTGGCCCTCTCAGATCACAATGATCAACTTGTCTGTGTCAGTTATGAGAACTTCAACCACAGGCAACATAATTATAAGTCTAGAAAGAGACTGAGGGCTCTAGCTGGGGCAGGATCAGAGATTCCACAATGACATCCAGATTGGATTCCTTCTGTTTTTCTGCTATGTTGGTCTCAGTGTTGGCTTCATCTAAATGCTGGCTTCCCTCAATGTCACAAGATGGCCATAGTAGTTTTAGGTGTCACATATAGATAGAATGACAGCCAGAGAACAAGAGACCATTTCTTCCTGGGTACCATTCTTGTAAGAGGGAAACTTTCCAAAAGATCTCCAACAGACTCATCTTACATCTCATTGCCAGAATTGTATCACAAGAACTTCAAACCATCCTTAGGTAGCTTTGGGGTATAGGGCCACTATGATTGCCTTAGACTGATCAGGAGCCACCCCCTTGGGAAGGGAAGCAACCTCTTCAGAAGTATGCAGTCTTGCAAAGGAAAGGTAACCCTGGAATGAAGAGGATTCTGTTTGGAAGGATAAACTGTGGGGTGGCACAGAGAGATGGATGTTGGATAGGCAGTCAACAGGGTTTGTTAGATTTGAATCAAAACTAATACAGTATAAGAAAAAAAATGATACAAAATGGCAACCCTCCTAACTTGTGGACATAAAATTTGCTTCTGGAAGTTACTCTATGAGCAAAGAGATGACATAATAGTAAAATGATAAACAGGTAAACAGCTACTAAAAGTTTCAACTAGGTGATATGAGAAGGGCCTTATCAAAGTGCTTGGAGACTCACCACACACATTGCATTGCTGTCTCAGTATAGTTCCCATGATGTAGCGACAGAGATTCTTCATTCACTCCACCAACATTTCAGGGTCTGTTATGCATCAGACCTAATACCAAAACCTAAAAATAAATATTAATAAAATCGGTTTTCCTTCACTAAATATATATGACTACTCAATAAATAACTGTAACATGTGTCTTTAGGTCCATGATGAGTATGCAAGGCACAGACTAGCACAAAATGCACAGTTGTCAATTTTACTTTGGGGGTAAGAGGATTTCATAAAGTAATGTGATGCTTGAACTAGGTCTTAAAAAATAATTCACTGTTTGTGAGATGAAAAGAGGACTGGGAAAGATATTTTTAAAAGAGGACATATTATAGCCAAAGGTGTACAAGTGTGAATTAGTATTCTGCCCCCATGAAACTCCAAGTGGATCCAAAAGTCTAGAGAATAGAGTTCAAGAAGAAAGGCAGATGGGGGTGAGCCTGGAGACTTGGGCAGGAACCAGATGACGGAGAGAGAGCCTTTTATATCTCATGTATATAAATTGGGATTTTATGTAATAAGTAACACTGAAGGCTTGAGAAAGTGAATAGACATCTTAAAATATCATTGACAGCTGGGTCATGGGGAGACTGTGGTGAGAGTAAGTCTAGAGGTGGGGTGTTCAGTTTAGCAGTTGTTTCAATAGTTCGGGAAAATCATGACATCGCTTAAGCCAAGGCAATAACAAGGAGCCTGGAGAAGAGGAAGGGATGAAATATTTGATGGAATTCAGTGAAAATCTGAATGTGGAAAAAGAACTGGAAAAGTCCAGAATGACTGGGTAAGTGAAAGTATGATTAATAAGGACAGAGGAGACAAGAGGAAAAGTAAAAGTAGGGTGATCAACTTATCTGGGTTTGTCTGGGCTTTCCCAGTTTTAGTGCTAAGAGAGCTATATTCTGGGAAGCCTCTCAGTCCCAGGCATACCAGAGTAATTGGTTATCACATAAGGGCAAGTACATTTAGAGGAAAGTGTGGTAAGTTCAATTTTGTAGGTAATGAATTCCAAACCTATCGGGCAATAGAACATTCAACTGGCATCTGCTTAACCCCCATATAGCTGGCCAGTTCAGTGAAAATTCAACCAACTAGTGTTCACTAACTATGCACCCCTCTAAAAGATGGTTTTCAAACAATTTTCACATTTCCACTCCATGTTGCAAATACCACCCAGCTTTTGCACAGTTAAGAAAGGAGGCCCTGACACAAGTGGTTAGATAGTCTTTCTCCACCAGGGTTGGTGGGCTTCAGATACAAGGATGAATGATGGGCACCTTTTGAGCCCTTTAGGCAAATCACTTAAAAAAGTTATCCTTGGGGCACCTGGGTGGCTCAGTCAGTTAAGCATCTGACTCTTGATTTCAGCTCAGGTCACGATCTCAGGGTCGTAAGATCCAGCCTACTTAAGAGTCTCTCTCCCACTCTCTCTGCCCCTCCCCCTCCTGCTTCTGTGTGTGTGTGTGCGTGTGTGCACGCGAGCGCATGCATTCTCTCTCTGAAAAAAAAAAATCCTTAAAAGGAGTATGTCCTATGGTAACTTACAGTCATTTCTATCAAGGGGACTACCCATCTGCTTATTACAAAATTATTATTCATCAGAAAACAGGGTGTTTCCATTCCTTATTTATTAATCTTTGTATCACAGACATACCTGTATTGTACATATATAAGCATTCAACAATTTGTTGCAAAATGAATTCTTTTAAGCCCAAAAAGTATGTATTACACTTATTACATATTTAATCAAAACAGCTATAATCTCTAAATTCCTTTATCTTTTTTCAAAACAAATAAGAATTTGAAAACCAGGAAGTTTTAGGTTTGTACAATAGCTCTGAGATGATTCTAAACATCTAGTTTAGCTTAGTAAAAGCCTGGAAATATGGCAAGAAGGTAGTTCCATTCAATACATTTATTTGTGCTTGAGACCAATATTGTTCTACCAAATAGCATGGTCTATAAACTGACCCAGTGCTCTGAGAGTCCCCAAATGCCTTATTTAAAACAATGGGGCAGACATTGAAGATGGTGTTCAACTCTTAACTTAGCAATTCCCACTACTGATTTAAACCAGACCTTCAGTGTTATTTTAACATAGGTTTTGGATTTAATTATCTTAAATGTCTAAAAGAATGCATACAATTCCCAAACTGTTTATCTGTTTTATGGTAAAATCTCTTCCCCTATCCCTAGAAATCTGTTTTAATTATTTAATCAGTTTGGCTGAAACTCACAAAGCATTAAATTGTTAGTTGTTACTTAACATTCCTTATAAATTGCATTTATTAATTTCTGGATAGAGACTTGTCCATTGCTACAGTAATTTAAATTAGTACCACATGGTTACAGACCGCTGCTGAATGATGATTAAATCTTTGGGGCAAATTCAGTCTTTTAAGATTTAAATGGCACTAGAGATAAGCTAACCAAATTTGGGGCCAAGAAGTTACAATTTATCAAAAATGTAATAAACCATGGCCAGAATATTCATCGTAAGCAGCACATAATGTGGTCCATGAAAGGACATTTTAGCATCTCTCTCACTGTGGTCACAGGGAAGTGCTGACGGTGCAGACACAGCAATGCTCCATTGATATTTAACAGTTCCCATCTACAAGGTACTTTGCAATATTGTGGCTTTTTATACACTCAAGTCCCCCTGACACTCTATCAGTCATTTTGTTATTCTACACAGTGACATATTCCTTTCTTGGTGCTGTAATTTCACAGGCACAAACAATCAACATAGCACACAACCCCTTGGAATCTCAGCAACAGAAAGAGGAACTGTAGGATCGTGTGGCATTTCAGAATGATGAATTGCTAGGGGCAAGAGTTCTGTAGGGACTACTGACTCTAACCTACTTAGGTACAGGTGATGAGGGGGAGGCTCTGGAAAAGTTAAGAGATCTCTCTCAGGTCACAAAGGTGAAGAGAGGCTCTAGAATTCCATTTCCTTACTTGCAATCCAAAACTGTTTCTTCAACACCTACTACCACCACAGAGTCCATTCAACTGATATGACCCTGGATCTTAACATTTACTCAGATCACTGAAAGGACCTAATCATTTCTTCCCAGGGAACCAACTGGGGAAATCCAGTGATTAAAAAAATGAATCTTCCCATTGCTTCTGAATACTTAAAAAATAATACTAATTTAAAAAGAGGGTAACAGGCAGGGCATAGGGGAGACCATAAGTGTCTCCTACCATAAAGACTGACTGAAATACTCAGGTAAAATAACAAAATCAACTCATAAAATAATAGATTCATCTTCCTGCTGCTAAAGATAAATATTAAATAATCCTAGGTGCTGCTGGCTGAAAATTAATTTCTGTAAGGCAAATAGTATAGTATGTATATGTGTTTCAATTTCTGTTTGGCAAGGTGCCTATTTTGAGCATCCTGCACAGACCTTTGAAGTACTTGGACTTCTCTGATAATGCAGATGCTTAAACAAGAATTGCTTCCTCGGGGCTCCCAAGCACTGTAAAAAAGTCTGTTTTGGATTGTCAGGCTCCCAATTAATTCCAGGTATTCAGTCTAAAAACACAACATTTTTTAATGCATTAATGATATATTGCAACCTTTCTGAATTGAATTGTGCCAGAAGATGGGAGTGACATTAACTTATTAGAGGAGTCACAAAGTGCTGAACCACTGCAATTTGTGTTCCCCAAATTACAGTCAGGTGCAGTCGCCTGCATGGGGCAGGTTGAAACAGGATACAGAGTGAGAAAAAAAGTGTTTCAGATAGAGCCCTCTAATGATTAATTTACAATGAAAAAAGGATAGAGGGCAAATAGTACATTGTATTCTAAATCATGAAACTATTATAGACGTCCCACCTGTCTACTCTTAGACCATCTGAGAGCTAAGACATTTTATCCCCCAGCCCCAGTTGTTCTGACTGTGCTTCTTTAATATTGGTGTTTGACAAATCACATAAAATGTCCCCAGGAAGCCAAACACACTCAGGACCACTTCTGTAGAAACCTCAGAAATGTTAAAATGAAAATAACAACCAAAACAATAACAAAAATCCACAATCTGAACTTTCCCAGAAATTCCCTAAAAGCCATAACCATTTTTTTTTAAATCATGAACACTTATCCCTGAAAGAATCTTCTGTTAGCAGCACGGGAGTTAAAGCATGTGGTATTCTAGACCAAGCAAACAGCATGAGGCAAGGTGAGCCCTTCGTGGTCATGGAAAGAAGAAAATCACTAGGAAGTCAATACATGGAGTAACCCTCACTTCCAAGTTTACTCAAGTTCTTTCTACAGAAGGATTTAGCAGAACATTGGCTCTATAAATGGAACCAGAGAGTGGGATCCCTTACTTTGATATTCTACTAACACTCCATGCCTCTTTCCAGAAGGGACATGCAACCCAGCATAGTGACCAAATTCTAACTTGCGTCACTACATTCTGTCTCCTCTGAATACCTCCTGGAACTTCATCTGGTCTTCATTCCATGTTGTAAACCAATATGAGCTGTTGGAAAATTGCCCTAGAGGTGGCTGTACTTCAGCACTGGGCAACATGACTCATGAATATTTTTAAGTCAAGGCCATATGTTCCTCTCCTCTGTAGAGTATGGAGCCAAATGGAGCTTCTTAAATAACACACAGTGTGGCAGCTACTGCCAGGCACACAAGGAAGAGGCTCAGAGTTGGACGTGTTGTCACAGTCAGAGATGGGAAAGGTCCATGACTCTGAGAGAGAATACCAGCTGACTCGGAGCTAAGAAAATATTGGGAGAATAGAAGAGATGTTTTCTGTGCTCTGTTTTCATCTTTGCTTCTATGCTTGATTTACTTTACAAATCAGTTAAGGGAAATGCTCCTACTAGGTCAGTCTTCAAGTTAACCCAAGTCCTCCCCCCCTCACTCTCTCCCAGCACTCCATCAGGATTCCAGGGTGCCCAGGAGATGCTGCCCAGAAGCCCACCAATACCCATAACTGTAGTCAGGGGAAAGAAAACTTCCCTTTCTTTATGATATAACAAAGTTTCAAATTATACAGACACCCATGGACTAGGGTAAAGTGGAAGCAGCTTTTGAAGAACAGCTTTTGGAGGGGATGGGGCTTTGTGGCAAAGGAGAGAAATGGAAGGGATGAAAATAATAGGAACAGTGTTGCTTGAAAGAAGACAGAGACTGAGAGGGACCAGAATGGAAAAGGAGAAAGGGCACAGAAAGGAGAAACTGGGGAACGCCTGAGATTCATTTTATTCTTGACAGGTCTGCCAGATTTCTGCTTTCTAATGACAATTCTGTAAATTTCCAACATTGTTTTGTTTTTAAATAGCGATCTGTTTAGAATTATCCAGCTTTAGTTGACCAACTGAATTTATTTTACGTTTCTGGGTGAGATTAATAACCTGATAATTATTTAAGAGCCCAGCACTGTTAGCCACTGTGTTAAGAATGAGGGATCGGCCATGAATAGGACTGACATGATTCCTGCCCTCCCAGATCTTATGGCACTTTACTAGCATTTGATAAGCATTAAAGTAACAACTCTGTGGGGTTAGGGAAGGGTCCCTGGAGGAAGTAAGAGCTAAGCTGGGACTCTAAAAAAATAGTGATCACCTTTGTCAGTCTAACTCACCACTTGGAAGATTAGGAGTCTCCTCCCTGCCACTAGTGGGCTCACTGAACCAGGAGACAACTGAAGGAAACATGGTTGCAAGTATGGGGATAAACAGAGCTTGCTGGAGAGCAGAAAATGTAGTGTGTCACCAATCCTAGGAGGCCGAAAAGATGCCAGTTGAGGGATTCAGTGTTGACCCTGAGTTTCTAAAATGTCACAGGAAAAATACATAGCTATGCCTTCCAGCCCCAAACGATTCTTGCCACCATTTCCCCCGGCCCTGATTAAATGCCTTCAAAGTAAGCAGATACAAAAGGCAGGTAATAAATTTGATTTTCCCTTGTCCCTTGTTTACTTTGGCATCTTGCTTACCCTGTGCCTTATTCTATCTGGCGATAAGGTTCCTCTGGCCCTGGTTCTATTACCACATCCCATAAGTGGCACTTGGGCACAAACAAGGTCTGTCAGGACTGAAAGAACTGCAAAAACAAATGCCACCAAACTCTTTGCAAATTTGACATTTGGAGTTTAGGGTAAATCAACCGCCCAACTCTAATTGGGTTGGTAAGCTTGCTACAAAACATGCCTGGAATAGCAGGGGATTAATTTGACCTCACACCTTCAGTAAGAGTTATTATTTTTTATTATCTTTGACCATATTCCCAGGATACAGAATACTTTGAAGGGTAAAAAATGCAATCATCCAAGTGCTTAGACTATCCCATACCAAGTATCTGTATGGTTAGAAAAAAATGAGTATTTGCCCTCATGTAGAAAATATCTGGGGGAGAGATTTTTCATTTTTTGTTTAGATAGGTTGCTGTCTGTTATACATGGGTTTAATTATTTTCCCCATTTGCTTTTATATGCACTTTCACTCCTGTTGTGACAGCGTTTATTTTTATTATTATTATTAATCCCAGAAAAAAATGAAAAAGATTTAATATGGAAAAGAGGACAAATGCCATAAAATCTACTGTAATAATGTGTTCAGTAGGAACCACGGTCATTGCAGGGTAGAGTTGCACACCTACTCATTCTTTTGTGATGATCATGTTTTTACTATTTCAAATTTAATACTTTTTCTAATATATTATATGTTACCTCCCATGTATTTAAGCTGTACTTAAAAGCATGCTAAGAACTGGTAATTCTTTAATGGTTGTTCACTTACAAGCGATTGTGGGTCATTACACAATCATTTAAAGGGCATTAATGAGAACCATTTAATGGTTTTAGTAGAATATCATTGTAAGGGACAGGGGAAAAGTTACTGGCTGTAAATTTTTATGACCATTTCTTACAAAACGTATTACTTTAAAGATTTATGTATGTAACAATGAGTACAATAAAAGCCATGCTAAAAATAATTTGAAATCAAAGTAATGCATATAGATAAGTCTTTGCTCTGCCGCAATTGGGTGGGCACCTTTAAAAAAATCTTCCTTTTCTCCTTTCTTCCTCCTTTCCTCTCTCTCTCTCTCTGCCTTTCATTCTTTTTCACTTTCTTCTCTCCCTTCTCCCCTACCTTCCACCCTTATTCACAACTTGCAGTTTCTTTCTTAAGAGAGATTTACAGTACCATTAAAGGGTTTGGTTTTAATGAAAACCATTACAGACAGAATTTTAACCAGTATGTTTTTTGGTTGGTGAGGGTGGAGAACAGAGGGGTAAATATAGCAGGACAATATTGCATAGACATGCCCCAAATGTAGTGGATCTTTGTTTATAGAACTTTCTCTCCTATATCATTATTTTAAACTATTTCCTCTTATATACTATAGGACTAAAATAGAAAATCCAATACTTTCTAGGACATCACTCTCTAAGGCAGGACAGGGGACTAAAAAGGGAGAGGAACTAGTCTGGTAGTACACCCACGGAAATCTGTAAAATACATACAGAAAGGAACCTCACTCATACCCAGAGAAGCATGGAGCATCTTGCTCCATGCAGCTCACCTCTTGCAAAAGAAATGGGTATTTGAGAAGCTCACTCTACTGAGGGAGTAACCTTATTAAAGTGCTTTAATAAGACAACAGTCATTGTATTATGCCTGGTTTTGTCCACTTGTGATTCTCATGGAATACATAATGAATAAGACAATGCCCCTTTCCCAGGATTCTTGCATAAGCAGGAGGATATTTCTAATTAAAAAGGCAGAGTTAGCGCAGCACATGAAATGAACAGAACCATATCTCTAGAAATGCTGAGATTTTACTGTTTGCATTAAGTAACGCTTGTATTTCTCTCTGAATCTAGCCCAATACCCATTACCAATAAGATGAAGATTTAAGATAACTTGGTCAAAAGATGGTGAATTACAACTTTTAATTAAAATGTAGAAAATAGTTGCTTTAAAATAAACATGATAATACTTTCATGATCATTAATTTTTTATGGAGAGAACAACAAAAGCAACCTGAATATTTTAGAATGTGACATTATAAAGTCAGGCAAAGGGGATTTTTAGAAAATTATGCATGTCCCAGAGAGAAGATTGCGTAGTTGCTATTCTCCATTTCTAGTCCCCATGGAAACCCTGGTAGAATGCAAACCCCACACATCCATCCACAGGGATTCCTCTACTTGACCTATTCAGGTAAAGCAAGCAATGACCAGGATGGTAAGAGGGTAAGGCAAGCACTGGGGTTTATAGCTTACTGACACCCAACAGCAATTCAATGAATGAACACAGGGAGAAGAAGAGCTGATTTCCTTGTGTAGCCTAGATACCTTGATATGAAATTAAAAAAATAAATTTAATGTGGAGTTGAAATATTATTGGTTCTATGTTCCAGATCCAACGTAGCACGACTGGGGTGTGTGTGTGTGTGTGTGTGTGTGTGTGTGTACACAGGCACACTATGGTTCCGTCACCAGAATTATTTCATAGTGATGCAAACCTAGCTTCATGCCTCTTTCTAACATTATCTCCAACTCCACCCCTGAGTGAATGTCCTATTACTAGTCAGCCTTTCCTGGCTTAGTGTTCGTGCACAGTCTTCTCTCTGTCACATCACCGTGCTGATTCCTGCCAGGGATCACCTTGACTTCTCTCTGACCACATGCTCTCTATCTTGATCACTTCAAGTCCACCTCCTGAAAGAAGCCTTCCCTGATCTAATGCCTGGCTTCAAAAATCTAAATCTACCACCAAAAACCTAGGTAAACCGTGGTGAGAGTTACAGGGAAAACAGA
The DNA here is from genome assembly GCF_054177405.1 of Leptonychotes weddellii. NCBI lineage: Eukaryota > Metazoa > Chordata > Mammalia > Carnivora > Phocidae > Leptonychotes > Leptonychotes weddellii. Next base: position 66,677,702 of record NC_138378.1, on the reverse strand, counting down.
ACTGTGCACCCTCTGATAGGGCTTTTTTTTTTTTTTTTTTGATCATTTGGCTTCTTCATCATTAAAATGAAGAAATAGTCATGTCTGCTTTATAAGGCAGTTGTGATAATTACATCAAAAACATATTTAAAAAGCATCTGGAATAGCACAGTTTCAAAACAAATGCTCGTTCTATTTCTCCTTACGTCCTTTTTCCAATTCAGAGAAATTTGTGTCTAAGCCATTTGGATGTAACTATTTGTTATACTTACTTTCTTGTGACTTTCACTTTTTTTTTTTGTGAGTCTTGATTCTCCATCATCTCTTCCCATTAGTCTACAATCTCCCAAAGGAAGGGATCCTAATATCTGTATCATCATATTCCCTTCCTCATCTAGCATAGTTCTATATGCACAGTGAGGATCAATAAAATTTTATCAGAAGAGTGAATATTAATTACTTTCTCTAATATTTGGTAAAAAAATTAATTTCCATAAAATAAAAGCCCTAGTACGCTGTATATGACTGAATTTACATAGAGTAGGAAAGGAGCATCAAACAGTCTGATTTCAGGTTGTTTTCTATCACCTGAGCTGGACAGCTCTGTAAGGTAATAGGTGGTACTAATGAAGTAAGATCATGCATTTAATCCAAATATGGTTGTGTTGACTTTACAGACAGAACTTCACTGTGCCTTGAGACCATATCTGTGTATTTCCAGGCAAGTGTTAAAAAATAAAGATAAAGAATGTTACTGGCCCCAAGATGGTCTTAGGAAGTGAGCAGCGAGATCAGTGCAAACAAAGGAAAATAAAAATCAAGCCTCATGCACCACTTGTGATGGAAAGATGGCCTTGAGGTCTTGGTAGTCAAAGGACAGTACATTTTAGCAGTTAACATTTAACTTTCCACTGATGAAAGGAGATGTGGTGCATGAAGGCAGCAGAGCAAAGTGGTTATGAGTTTGGCCTCCAGTGCCAGATGGTTTGACTGTTCTGTGACCTAGTCAAGTTACATAGCCATTCTCTGCCTCAGTTTCCTGACTGGTAAAATAGGATAATAACAGTTCCTGTCTCAAGCATTGTCTCGACGCTTAAAGTGGTAACACCTGCAAAGCCCTTACATCAGGGCCTGGTAGAGAGTAAAGCTGTGTGAGGATTAGGTATTAACTTAGCAAGATCTGAAAAGCCTCTCAATGATTCTGTAGCAGCGTTTGTTTCTTCTGTTCAGCCGCCTGCTCCTTCATTATTAGGAGCGGACCCCAAACAGCATGTCAGAAATGCTGAGACTCGCTCCCTGGGTGTTCCTTCCATTCCATAGAAGAGTAGGAGAAGAACAACAGCAGAAGCACCATGGGCAGTGGATCCCCACATCCCATCTGCATTTGCTAATCAACAAACATGTGTGCCCCTTTTTCTGGGATGCCCTGTGTTTTGAGGTTCTCAGGGCTAGTGCCCTTAAGTAGCACATCTGGATACAGAAATACCAAACTAAAAGCAAAATGAGAGATGCAAAATAAAGAAACAGCTTTCCAAGGTGTGAGGCAACTTAGCAGATAAAGGAGAAAGGGGACCACACCACCTAAATACCTTCCTCCAGAGATTACAATAAAGCAAGAGCCACTAAATGCACGATGATATACATATCAACAACTTCTAACACAGCTGAGCTCTCAGAATCCAAAGAAAATGTTGGTGGTGCCTTCAGACATTATCCATCTGAGCAATGGTCAGAAAGTACTGATTTTTGTGAATTCTGCTAAGAAGTTCCTATAGCCTTAAACAATATGCAGTAGGATGTGTCATCTGATTTTGATGTGATTTCTAGAAAGAGAAAGGTAAGTTAAAAATAGGGATTCCATTTTAATACATGTTTACTCTTGCCTTTGTCTGGAGTCCAAAAACGACAACATGCTCTTCCCATTTACTAGAGTAGCATTATTTTTATATAAAGTTTGAAACCATGTGCACTGCCAAGGCACCCCTCTGAGAAGGTAAGCCTGATATTCCCATCTATCACGTACCCTTCGGACTCTTTTAACTTAAGGGCTTGTCATTTCAGTGGGGAGGAAGATCTACCAAATACCAGCCACGTGAAGTTTTATTCTTTCATGCTGTTTGTGATAAACTTCAGGGGACATATTTACCATTCAACAGAACCCAAAATTTCTGGGGCCACCCCAGCAGGAGAATAATATCACTGCTCCTAGAGCAGCACTGAGTTTTAAGACACTGCCAAACAGTCCACTCACAAAATGTGACAGTGTATATATTTCCTAGAGGTAGGGGGTAGGGGCTGGTGGTGGGGAGCTCTGCAAACTTCTAAACTACTTGGTATTAATCTACACCTCATCTCCCACATTATTATTATTATCATGATGACAATGATGATGTTATTGTTGTTATTGTTCTTTGTCTTCTTAGGAATAGCCTTTTTGAGGAAGAAAGAACTGTTCACCTTCTGGCAGGGTAGTCATTCTTTTGGATCACAGGGTATTATTTTGCCAGCTTCTCGGGGTTGCTAAATTGCTGAAAAAACCGTGGGGGTTTGAGCTTCATGCCTGGAAGAGGCACAGCTGGAGATCAGTTCTGGGTGCATGCTTCCACTGTGCTCCTCTTTCCCTTTGGCCCCATTCCCTACAACTGTAAGAAGGAGAAAAGTTGCCAGACCCAGCTTTGTTTTCATATTCACTTCAACCATCATTTCTAAGGACCTAATCAGACCCAGGTCTGTGCATGGGACTGTTGGAAATAAGAGATTATAAATTTGGGGGAAAAATTAAGGTTGAGACACGTTAAATTCACACACACACGTGCACGTGCGCACATACATGCATGCATGCATGCATACACACACGTACACACCATCAGGCCTTAAAGAGCATAGGGTAGAAATATCCTCAAGCTCTCCTGTCCTTAGAAATGAGTTAGAACATCCCTAGCAAAGCCCTGGGGAAAGTGCATTTGCTGGGACATTAACCAAGATATTTGGAGATCTCACTTTTCTGCTGGAAGTAGGAGAGCCAAGACAATGTTAATTGCAAGAAAATGAGCAAAGAAGCGGGTTTTAACTTTCATGCTCTAACAGGGCCAGAGAGGGAGATTACAAGGAAAGCACAAAGGCAAATGCATGAGGCGGTCTCCTGCCTCCCCAGGGAGGGAGATGAGCATCACAGGATTTGCTGTAGAGGCCCACGGCCAGCACAATCTATTAAATAGCTCAAGTTAGTCAATGTGGAAGAAATTTTTAGACACACATGCCCAACCATATGTGCATGGCCAAGATTTAAAATAGAAAAGTGAGAGACTGTTGGATGACTGAGGATTTTTCCCTTGCCAGGAAGTCCTCCTTAAGGATTTCATAGCTTGCAAAAGAGAATTGCTTGCCAGACAAGCCAAGAAAAAGACACAGAAGATTGGGACCTGCTTCCTTAATGATGAAATGTCATACTGCTATGTAAATCAACCCAAAGAAAAGAGGCAGGCATGATTAAGATGGCATTGCAGAAACAAGGGAGGTTTCTCGACATCTCTTCCCTAAACTACTGCAATTCCTCAAACCTCAGGGCTGGAGGCACACACACACAATGGAACCTTATTGGTGGTGGCACTGGGCAATAAGGGAACCCCTCTGTCATAGGAATTCCATGTCACAATGAAAGTTACACTGTATGGCCCCCATTCATGAGGGCAAATTCTCTGTTGTCAAGTTGGTGGCAGATCAATGAGCTACCCTACTAGGTTTCAGTGTTTGTTTTGACATATGTGGATGACATGATAAGAACATAGGATGGATCTCATTAGCCAGGTAAAAATCAGCTTTATTAATTTTCAATCATACCAAGTAGAGATTTTTTTAGTGCTGTTTTACTAGCAAACACCCATCTTAGCAAGCCTACGCCTCAGTTCCTCTCTTTCTCTGCTTCCCCTCTAGCTTCTCTCCTCCTCCCCTTCTTCCTGAGATGGCCTGCCATTCTGTCATATGATGTAAGAAACGCTGAGATCATCTGTGATGGCCAATGTTTTGTTATGTCATCACTTAATATGTATGGTTGAAAATATTCTTGTCATGTCTGAGAAAAGAGTGGTTTGGGTACAACATAAAAATAAAGCTATTCTCTCACACCTTGGAAGCTTCGATACTTCAGGGCTCTGACTCTTGGTCATTTACTGTAATTTATGTGTTCCAGAAGAATTGCAATCACATCTTCTAGAAGTTCCATATCCCAGGAAGCTTCCTGCTAAATTGTACCATCAATTTTCAATTCACTTAGATTCCTATAATTTTATGACTAGAGGGGGCTTTAGAATTGATTTAATCAAATTCTGTCATTTCACAGAAGAGAAAGGTGAGGCCCTGAAATGTTAAGTGAGTTGTTATATTACAAAGGTACTTGCTAGTAGGTAAGTCAGTGTGAGTTTCGTGGTCCTTTGCCTTCTAGTGTAGTATTCTTAACACTACACTCAACTTCAGTGCCATGCAATGTAATTAACTCTTCCATGTTCCCGGGAATAATATGGATCTCCCTACCAAAAATCAGCCTATATGTTTAAAGTTCAGCCTACTGAAGCAAAAGTGATTTCTGATGACCGACTGGAAAAAAGAGAATTCCTTCCAGAAAAAATGGGAAGATGCTCTGCTGCTGATAACAAATCAAACTGGGATTGTCTGAGTTACATTAAATATCATAAGCACATTACTAATTCATGCCAGGAACAGTCCTGTATTATGAAGAAAATATTAATATGATGAAAGACTAGCCCACGAACCACCAGAAGAATATCTGTCAACCATACGTGTTTCCACACAGTAATAGGAATCACTGCTTCATAGGCAGTGATGTGGCTGCCACGTTCCTCCATTGGGACCCACCCAAATGATCACCTCCACCATCATCGACAGCTAAATTTGGTTTGGTGTGTCTTCTCTAGAAAACAATTAAGTGCCAGGAATTGACAGTCTTCATTTACATCCCAGTTGTAAAGGTGGTAGAAAGGAGCCTATCCACTCTCTTCCCAGAAAGACAGGAGAACAACTTCAAGGAGTATGACTTCACACTAGATGATGACGCCATGGCTCTTTACGGAAACCCATCCTACAGTCTTCAAATCATGCCATCAATACTTCTGACCCATGGGCTACATTTTGATCTTCACCTTTCATGTCAAAGTCAATTACTCTTTAGGGTGCGCTTGGGGAAGGCTTCTAGACTCCTAACAAAATGGGGCTCTATCACTCTTGAGGAATCTCATAATCAAGCCGAACAACCTGCTTTTCTATCCCCCCGCCTTTTTTTCTATTCTGACTTTTCCAAGTAGTGAAGGGCAATAGAAAGAGGATTAAACTGGAAATCCAGAGACTTGAATTCCAGTTCTGACACCTTAACTAAGTACACAGCTTTGGGAGAGCCACTTGATTTCCTGGGCCTTGGTTTCCTCATCTGCAAAATGAAAGCACTGAAGGAGTGAATGCAAATGTTTCCAGCAGCTTCAGCATTCTGGGAACTTCTTATAGCACAGGACTATTGCCAGAGAGAGGATGTCAGATTATAAAGCCCCTGAAGATACAGCTTAAAATTCTCTTTATTACAGTGTCTAACAAATTCTGAGCCCTGAACAAATAATCAAGTGACAAGGGAAAGAATCCCAGCATTATTTATTGCCCTGCAAGTTGCTATGAAATACTAATGTCAAGTACTAGTGATGGTACTTGAATTACTGTATGTACGCAGATAATTACTGTATGTAATTTGCAAATATGCAATAGCATGTACATTGTAACAATAAGGATAACAATACAGTTGATAACAACTTAGGCTTGCCTAAGATTATTTTACTTAGGAGTTTCAAAGTGTTTCATAAACATTGGCTCATCTATTTTCTGAATACCAATAATGCAAGGTACAGCTGGGGACAGAGAAAGGGAGGAAGTGAAGTGTATATCCACACTTTGGAGATGGGCAATCAGGGCCCTGACAAAAGTACTGATTTCCCCTGGGTAACACAAAACCAGAAACAGACCTGGAAACATGCACCCAGTTTCCGGGTATGCAGCCTGCTGCTCAGAACACAAGCCCATCCCAGTTCTCCAATTTACAGTATGAAGTTTATGACATGGCATTACCCAGGCACTTTAGGGTGTCAATTTCCTTTACAATTTTATAAAATATTATTTGGAAGGAGGAAGAAATTTATGCTTGTGAACTAAGAGCTCTCTTGTCTGCCTACCCTCTTGGGATAAGAGTTGGTTTCACCTGAACAGAGTTGCAAATAGGAGGCACACACTCAATGCTGGGAAAGCCATGGGGTTTGCTTTTGATTTAAAGAACGGCTCTGATTTGGCTACATATTTTAAGCAGGCACTGTATAATACAAATCCACTGAATTCACTCAGACAGGAACAAGTTATGCCATCCTAATACTGTCTAGAAAACAGATGTATAGTTACTGTTTTCTTTTACTTTTCTTATTTTTTTTCTCTTGCTGCACAAAATTAGTTCCTTGGATACCGAGATTCTAGAGGCTCATTGTCTTGCAAAATATTCAGGTGCTTCGCGATGATCTACAATAATAAACCTCCAGTGCTATGGCAAAACACAGATAAAAATGTGAAAAAATATATATGCATGTATATATAAAATGAAATATAGATGTGGTATGAGTGAATCACAACACAAAGAGAAGGCAGGTAGGGCAGGAGGAAGATAGCTTCCTTTCCAATCATGTGAATTGGGAAATAGAATGGATGCTCATTAAAGTAGTTTACCAGGACTCCAATTTGTTCTGTGATTAAGAGGTATCGGTTGGAGGAGATTGGTGAGGGAGATCAATATACTTGTCTTCATTCTTAATACTTTTTTAATGTCTCTGTCTCCATGGAGCAGCTCAATCAGAGATGTAGAGTCAATCTTTATCCACCAGGGGCTGCACTTCAGAACCCAAAACCCCCAAAACAAAAAACTAAGTTTTGAGCTATAGCAAGTAAATTAAGTTCACACCCAGCTCCCTCTGTCTTAAATGCCCAACTTTTGTTCAAGTATTGTCATGTTTCTGTCCCATAGGTGTGACAGGGATGAGACACGGAGGATGGAAAGAGTCATGGAAAAAAACTACTCATTGATCTTAAAACGAGATGGTGGTATAAAGCACTTAACACAGTCTTTTACACTGAAGCACCTCATTGATGCTATTCCTCCACAGCTAAGGCGGGGCGGGGAGTTCTTACCTAAAGCTCCATGGTGCCATAATCTGAGGCCCACAGTAACAAGATCCAACTTCCTTTCTCTAGGTTTCCCAGATTCAACCTCTCTGGAAATGGTTCTTAGCCAGGGGTAATTTTGCCTGCCAGAGCACATATACAATGGAGACATTTTTGATTGTCAAAACCAGGGGGAGGAGAACTACTGGTATATAGTGGATAGAGGCCAGGGATTCTGTTAAACATGTTATGATGCATGGGACAGCCTCCAATAGCAAATAAATGTGAAGTAAATAATTGTCCAGCTCAAAATACGAATGGTGTCAAGACTCACAAACCCTGCTCTTTGGTGACAGGGATACCTTGATGCTTCTACCCAAGTGGCCAGTGACATAACTCACTGGACTCTGGATCCCTGATCCAGAATTACTTTAACAATCTGAAATGCAGAATTCCTCCTGCTTCACAATATGTATGTCACATACAGCTAAGTGTAGGGTCATTTTCACTGTCACATCTTCTCAAAACGAGTCAATTCAAAGGACTGGGAAGGGTCTAGGAAGGTGTAAAGGAGTTGAGCTGTTGTTGTTATAACCCTTCTGTGCCTATAAGTTTTTATTTGTATGCCACAGGCTGTTATGTGTTCATTAAAACCTGTTTCCTTCACTTCCTGGACACGTAGACTCTATTTCCCAGGCTCCCTTGCAGTTGGATGCCATGTGACTGGATCCTAGCCAATGGGGTGTGAGAGGAAGTAAGAGAAGCCTTTCTAAGCCAGGCTTATAAAATGTAGTCGCATGACCCTTTACCCTCTCTCTTTCCTTGACTCCTGTCCATATACAAGGTCCCAGTAAAAGAATCCAAGTCTGAAAGGGATGGTGGTTCCACCAGAGAGAAGGAACCTTGGTCCCTGAAGGACCATACTGAAGACCACTTCATTGGACTTTATGTGAATGGGAAATAAAACAAGCCACTAGGAGTTGGGCATTGTTACAGCAACTAGCATTACTTAGCCTAAATTAATACAAGATGCATGTATTATTTTAACAATTATAATTCAAATATAAATAATTAAAAGCTAGTTTTCAAATGTTTGTTGAAAGCATATTGCTGTCAAGTTTCTGTTTTAGACTTTCAAAAATGCCATAGAAATTTCTTTTTCTAATATAAATTGACCCATATCACTTTCTACCTTAAAGCACTTCAGGGGCTTCCTGTTGCACTTAGTATAATATTTAAGAATTCTTATCATGATTCGCATGGTCCTTCACAATTGCAAAAGAATATAATCCTTGAGGTATAATAACAGGGGTGTGTTGATGAAAGGATGAGCTTTGTCTCCCACTAGAGCTATGAAGAGTTCAGATACCCCTTTCCACATGGCTAGCAGCTAGAGTGTAGGCTCAGATAATCTAACATTCCTACCCAAGACTTTAAATCTTAAGGAAGTAAAACAAAGACACAGGGATAGTTGAGGAATCATTCAGGCTAAAAGTCTTGAGAATGGGGCTACATTAGCACCAAATGTCTAGGGCATTAGTGGCAGTGGCATGCATTATTGCCCAGACTCTTCCTACAGAACTTTGTGTTGCCCTACTGCCTAGCCTCATTTAGATCTTGCCCATTTCTGACCTTGAACTTCCTACTAATTCTGTGAACAATTATATATATATTTTTTGCTTTAGTTAACCAATTTTAAAATGGATTGCTTGCAAGCAAAACCCTTGAGTGATAGAAACTCTGCCCTTACCCCAGGAATGTAAGCTCCATGAGGGCAGGAACTGTGTCTGTTTTGTTCAATGTTATATCTCCACCCTGCTACCTAGTATCTAGCACATCATAGAAGCTGATTAAATATTTTTGAACGAATGAAAGAAGATAGCAGAATATCAAGCAAAATTTACAAATCAGCATCAGTTCTATCCTTTCACTTCAAAAAGCAAGATATAATAAAATGGGAGGCCAGGAGGGGTTGAAGTGGAGGGAAATTAACACCTGAGTAATAAGAGTAAGGTACTGGGGGAAGGAAGTGCTTGCTGAAAACTAGGTGGAAAATAGAAAGCCAACTTTAACTCTATTCCCTCCTGCTGGACAGTAAGAGTAGTGCAATAACTACAGGTCTCACTTAACCGTGGCAATTGAGTTTTCCAGTATGTGACTGCTTCCCAAAATGTGAAAGCTTGTTAGTGTAGACTCATGTTCCCATCCTGAAAAGTGATTCCACCTTTCTCACTCTCAACATCCTGGCTCCAACTGCTTCAACTACTTGGCAGATTGGTTTTGAGGATCCAACAAAATTATGTATTTGGAAAACGGGGCACCTGGGTGGCTCAGTCAGTTAAGCGTCTGCCTTTGGGCTCAGGTCATGATCCCGGGGTCCTGAGATCGAGCCCCGCATCAGGCTCCCTACTCAGCTCTCTCTCTCTCTGTCAAATACATAAATAAAATCCTAAAAAAAATGGTGGGAAACTTTGTGGAAATCACAGAGGTCTGCATATACTTGGTGCAATCTGATATGGTGGAGCTGACTTCAGGTTTTCTGGAGGACTTCATGCTCTCTTATACTCATTCAGGAGCATGCCCCTGAATCTTCTCATGAGGAATAATCACTGCAGACAGAGACTACTTCTGATTTAAAGTTCTCATGGAATATAGGCACTTCAACTTGGTAGCAAATTCTTGTGATTTCTGCTGCAGAAAGGTAGAGGAAGCACCAGGAATGCAACCACTCAGGGACAAAGCAAGTGGCCACCCTATACTTGGAAATTTCAGTCTCCAGAATCTTGAAGTTGCCATTGTACATATGACCACACAAACTCTCCATCTGATGGCTTATACCTAAAGCTCATTTATAGGGTTTGATAAGTTTTATCAAACATGAACTTAAATTTTGACTCCCTTCAAAATATAAAAGCCCCAAGGGTCAAAAATATTTTGTGTAGGGTGATATAAAAGGAAATATACAGGAGGATGACTCCGGGAAATCTGGTTTTTTATTGTTGTTGTTTTGTTTTGTTTTTTCATTTTTGTTTTGTTTTTTAGGAAACCTGGTTTTTAATTCTATCTCTGTCACAAAACTAACTTGGTCAAGGATTATAACCACGCTGGAAGTCATTTTCCTCATTTATAAAATAAGAGTGTGGAATAGAAATGGGTGGATTTCAAAGACATTCTAGCAGTATACTTCTTTCCTTAAGTCAACCTTTAATTCTTCACAAGTGTTCAGTAGATAAAAAATGTGTAAAAATAGAAGCAATGCTCTGCTTGCAGCACAGAGCAGGGATTGGGAGCCAGGAAAAGGCTTTATGGAGAGCAACTGTGGAAAGCAGTGGACAAGCTAAGTTCTGCACTAAAGTTCACAAAGCTCTAAAATTGAGCACTTGTTTTTTAAATTTTTAATTGAAGCATAGTTGACATACAATGTTACATTAGTTTCAGGTGTCTAACACAGATAGTCAACATTTATATACATTACAAAATGCCTACCAGTGTAAGTATAGTTGCCATCTGTCACCATACAAAGTTATTATAATATTATTGACTATATGAACTTGTTTTGTTTGCAGAGTGAGGTGGGTCTGAAGGTAGATGGGATGGAGTACAGAGGAGAGCAAAAGAGGACCAAGGAAAAGTTTGGAAAGTCCTGCTTTGTCTAGTTTACAACTGTACCTAATGGGGGTACTGACTGCCACTTAAGCAAATGGTGGTCTGGAATCCTAGTCACTCAAGATGGACAAATGATGGCCCATCAGCAGGGATAGAGCAGAAGAGCATCCTGCTAACCACCTGTAGCTGGCTGGGCAATCTAATAAGAGATATCTATAGCATTTTCAGGGACTTGTAAGTGTCTGTGAGTAATGCAATGCCCACTTCAGCCTAACCTTCTGAACTAGCAGCAGGTGCCCACTGGCTGCAGATCAGTGGCTCAGCCAGCTGAGAGTTAATCCCTCACACTCTGCAGACAGAAAGGCAGGGAGGGGAGGGGGTAAGGCAGGGAGAACCAAGTTGGATGCAAAGAGCCAGACACAGCCTCTTGCCATAGTCCCTACATAAATCCCTCTCAAGGAACATCTCTCCCTCCAAAAGATGAGCATACTTATCAAACCATCAATAAAGGGAGAAAAGAAAAAAAATTAAAGGAAAATCTCCCTTCCTGAAATGTGTGGTAGATTTGGGAACCCACATTTAAAACTATATCTCTGGACTAAGTTCAAATCTAACCAAACGTGATGTTTCCATCCAACCTGCTGTAGAAAGAAGTTCTTACTTCAGAAACTCAAATGCACTGATTAAAAGTGAGCGCCACAAACACACACTCCAATATCATCAAGAGCGAGTCAGAACCCACACCAGAGTTAACAGGAAACTCGGTGGAGGAGAGTCAGAGTCACCACTGAAACAAAAGCCCTGGCTCTGAATGCCAGCTCAGCAGGCAGCGCTCGCCTTTTCAATGGGACTCACTCTTTGATGTGTGTTTTTTAACAGCAACTTTCATGTGGTGATGGAAGAAGCTAAGAGCAAGGTGGTAGCATTATGTGAAGACCAATGCTTTCAAATGCCCTTTGCCCTTCAACAGCACCAGGCAGACAAAGAAGAACCACATAGCCCAGAGAAGCCTACCTGTTTTTTAAAGAATATCTGTGCTAGCAGAATCTAAAAGGGTGAGAAGGAGCACGCTCTTCAATGGCAGAAAAAAATTTGGTGGGGTCACTTAGAGAGATAGATTTGGCTTAAAATAGGAGTTCACTTACAGCTGCACTTGGATCATAACCCAAATTAAAATTATTTGTGTCCAATTAGCTTAAAATAAAATATCCCGGCGTGTGGCAAGTCTTTCACACGTTTATTTTCCATAGCGGAGGAATGAAGCAGCAGTAGAAGTAACAGGACCCAGAGCTTTGGGAAACTATACAGGTGGGTCTTGTTTTACATAATACATACATTCCTGGGAAAGCTAAGTAGAAATGGAACAATATTTTTATATATAAGGTGCATGCTATTTTAAAAGCATGTCACTGAAAACTACATTTTGACAGATTAACAGAGTTTTTCATATTCTGGGTTTGTCTAATGAGGTTGATTTACTCCAAGGATCTGAGCCCACTGTTTGGGGCCTCCTCACTGCAGCAAGTTCCTCCAGGGGACCTTTAAAAGCCATTCTGGGTCAGCTTACTAAAAAGGCCACATGAGGAAGGAGCCAGAAATGCACCCAATATCATTAGGTAGGAATAGCCAACTAGGAACTCTTAGCTGCTCCATGGAACGATGTATTACAGGACATTTTCTAGAACTGGGATGGGGGCCAGCTGTTGTCAGGAGCAATGAGAGAGAGAGGGGTAGATACTGGGTCCATACAACAGGATGGGATGCTATTCAGTGTCAGGTCTGCACACAGTCCATGTTCCACTGAAAGCCAAGGGTTCAGAAGGTGATGGTCAAATGTGGTTACCCTGGCTGGCATGAGGGAAGCACAGACAGAGCACAGAGCTTCTCACAACCTCAGGGGACACCAAAGCTAGAAACCATTTGTTCAGGGCTTGGCTGAGAGGAAGGTGATGAAGTAGGAAGAAAAGATGAGGAAGAAGAAAAGGAAGAACAGGAAAGGGGGAGATAAAGAAGCAGGACTCTTCATCATATGTAATGATAAAGGCTAAAGGGGAACATGACAAAATTCAAGATTTTTTAAAGGATTGGTTGAATAAGAAATCATTAACAAAGTCCAGGATGTTATTGTTAAGTGTCTGGCCATACATGCCATACTATACCCCATTCCTTGAAGCTTAATGAATACATTTTTAGAACAAATACATGGAAATACTACTTTTTACAGAAAGCCGCAAACTGAGCCACCAAGAGGTGGCTAACTGAAAATTGAAAAAATATTTTTAATATTTCTCCATTTTTTATAATTTCCATCAAGCCATTCTGATATTGGGGTTTTAAGAGACACTCTGCACACCTCCATTTGTCTGGTAACAATAGCTCTATGCTGTCTAAGGCCCTATGACGGCATCCATCCCACTATATTATAGCAGTTTTTACAGTTCTCCCTTGTAGAGCACTAAAGCTGGCTCCTGCCCACCTTCCAGGCCCCTGCCTGACCCCACCAGCTGCCCAGGAGGACTGACTGGATGTTCCTCATTCTGTGATGTGCTCCAACCCAGACACCAGCTGCTTTTCACCTCCCTTCAGCCTCTAGGCAACTCTGATGAGCCTCCTGCTCAGCTTTCACCTTCCCTAGGTCACCTTCCCTGACTCCCAGCTTCGTAAAAGGGTCTCTCCTGTAATTCTTCAGCACCCAGAATTTATTCTCACCTAGTATCCACCAAGGGAATTTGCAGTTACCTGTTGAATTGTCCATCCATAGCCAGCCAGTGAGCACTGTGAGGGCAGGGAGTGGGCCTTTGTCTATGTAGCCCCAGCACCTGTCACTGTGCCAGCAGATGCTCACTCACCACTGCTCAAAACACGCTGCTACAGAGGAGCCAACAGGTGCTCCTGCATGCATCCCTTTGTTGCCTTGTCATTGGCACTGTCTGACCCATTCTGGCATGCTTTATGGTCTAAAAGCATTAAGTCCAGTAGCAGGACAGGTTTTTCCGTCTTCTTTGCACAAGTTCTATAGGCTGTACCCTGAAGAAGGTAGCCCTGTTAAAGAAAACTAGCCACTGCCCACATAAATGAGATGTTGCCATGAGCTTTATATTAAGTGATGTTACAGAAAACTGGAGAGAGAGTTTGTTGTGGTTTGCATAAGGACAACTGGGGAGAGCTTCATTTTATGTTGAGTACATATATGTGAAATACTTAGTGTATTATTTGGGTTCTCCAAGAAGTAGATGTCAAAATGGGATTAAATGTGTGAGAAGTTTGGTAGAGGAAGAAGGGGAGGGAGCTGGAGAAGGCAGGGAGAGCCTTCAGACCACAGTACAGGTCTGACCTTATGAAGGGGAAGGAAAGTGGGGAAGAATGAAGACCAAGTAGAAAGTTTCCACTGCAGCACAGTTCCAAGAAAGGCTCATTCAGGCCAATGAGGAGTCTGTCTGTCTCTCTCCCTCTACCCTTCCTCTTCTCCCTCCCTCTCTCCCTCTTAGTTTGAATCTGCATTTAGAATTCTAGATTTTTTATGACCTCAGGGAAAGGTCATTGCTATTATTAAAGGCATCATGAAGTACAAAAGCACCGTTTCCACAAGTCATCACAAAGGGAATAAATACCCCAATCTATCATAAGCCTCAGTCTTGAATATTAGCAAGAACTCACAGAAGATGGACTGAACCACTAACATTTATTGATTATAGGTGCCATGTTCTCTCCTAAGCCCTGTGGGAACTGACTCACTCAGTCCTCACAATAATCTCACCAGGTAAGTATTAAATTATCTCCATTTAAAGATGAAGAAATTGAAGCCCAAGCTGTTTAGTTACTTACTCATTATCATGAAACTAGTAAGTGGCAGAAGAAAATTTAAACTTAGCCCATGCTCATAATGACTGCATTTAATAGCAGCCCAAGTAACCTGGCCAGAGGTGCTATCTGTTGCAGAGGCAGCTGTACACCAAAATGTTCTCCTTCCTGTCCTCCTTCCATACTTTGGAGCTGTTGCTGGGATATGGCTTTCTTGGCCACCCTGCCCCTCACATGGCTTTATGAGTAGTATTTGTCAATACTCTAGACTGAGAAGTGATGTGTGCCACTTCTGGACCAGCACCTTTAAGAAGAGAGTACAGACTCCTCATGTGTCCTTTCTTCTCTAGACTGGAACCCTTGATGCCTTGTGACCCTGAAAACCACATGCTGCCAATAGCAGAGCTGCCATCGGCTGAGGTCTTTGAATGCTTTTGTGAGACACCGTCCTGCTACTGACTATAAACCAACTCGGACTTTTGGCCTTACTGTGTTTCAGTCATTGTTATAATGACTTAATAAGGGAATCTGAATGTTATAGCAGTTATCCTTCCCTGCCTAAGAAGATGAGGAGTTATCTCTCTAGAGGGGCACGACATAATTGGCTTAAATTCACAGAGATAGTGACAGCAGATGCAGGAATCAAATGCAGACCAGTTGCTCAGTGAGGGAAGGAGAGCCAACAGCGAAGGGAGCCTCAGAAGTCTTGGCAGAGGCCCCCTCAGTATGACTGTTGTCTCTGGGGAGCTACTTTAGAAGGTGGAACCCAGCAATCCTAGTGTCAAAAGACTCAGAGTCAAGTGTTGATGCATAGGATGGATCTATCCTAACTGAAGCAGGACTCAGGTACCACTGCAAATGTAAGGTTTGGGAAGTTGGCATAAAACAGGGCAGCACCATGAGCCATTGTGTGGCAGAACAGATTGTTGGGGTCCTTCTAAGTGGAAGAGTCTTTTACCCCAGAGAAGTGGGAGAAAAACAGGATTCAAAGCAAAAGGCTGTACAGACTGTTGGTTGGCGTGAGGAAAAGGGCCACAGTTTGATGATATGCAGCAATTCACAGTGCACTGTCAGTCTCCAAACTCATTTCAAACCCATACAGAGAAGCTACTAGGAAAAAAAGTAGATACTCTCTCTTTCAATGACCATCGTCTAAAGGGCACTAAAATGCTGAAAGCCATTGCATTAGCCTGAGGTAGTCAATGCCTTCTGGATAACAATCTTTAAAATACTGGGCACCTCTGAACATAAGTCTCCCTCAGGCCTCTAAGCTTCTTTTATCCCTGTCTTTTATCCATGGTCCCAGAGAAACTCTCCCTGAAGCATGAAGAATGATCTTTAAGCACTTGGAAATGACAAGGCCTTTCTGTGCTAAGCGTTCAGGAGTCTAAACCTGTCTCTATCATGGTTCCTATTCCGACACAGAAACTCCATGGAACCCCAAGAGTAGGGTAAGTACAACACAGTATGTTTTTTCAGGGGACAAAGGGTGCTAACAATCCAAAAGTACACTGCCTACTCAGGGTACATTGTGCATTCTAAAAACATATAAGTGCTCTTCTGCCTTTATGAAGAAGGTAAAAGCAAGAAAGTGGATTAAATGGACAAACAACAGCCTACTTCAGATTTGGATATTACATTGTCTTCAGTGAAGTGTTTCTAATGTTCCTGAAGTTTGCAAATAATGAAAAGGGTATCCCGCCCATTGAAATCCAAGTAAATATGCTGTAATTGGTTTAGAGTGCCTTTAATACTAGTGTTCTCATGTTTTTAAAACTCTCTTTTCCAAGTTTCAATAACATGTTCTTGAAAGATACACTCTCTAAGTAATTCTTTGTCCTCAGGAAGACACTCAAATCACTTTTCTAAACTGATGGTCTGGCATCCTTCCAGAACTGATTTAGAAGTTATGGCTCACACCCCATGTCTGAGTCTTCTAACCTTGGCACATTCCTAAGTCCCATGAATAGGGTTGGCAGTTGGGAAGGATGGCTATAAAAAGAGAGAGAGAGAGCTGCATGCATCTAGCTCTGTTTAGCAAATTTTGCTTTCACGAAAATCCTAGAGAGTCAAGAAGACATTGCCAAGATACCTACAAGATCTCAGAAACCTGTTGGACCATTCCATATGTCATATCACACTAAAAATAACTTAAATTTTTATAGAGCTTTGTAGTTTGCAAACACTTTATATGCATTATCTCATTTGATCAATATAATAATCATGGAAAATGTGCACAGCAAATATTATTATCCCAATTTGATAGATAAAGATACTGAGGTACAGGGAGAGTTATGTTCGAGGTTACTCAGCTATTATTCCCTTGGCTGAGAAAGAAACTCAGTCTTTGGGCAGGAAGTTTGTTCTCTTTCCACTACACCACTCTGCCTCCTCAGAAGCCAGTCTGAATTTTGGGGTTTCCAATCTGCTTCTGACAATGGCTAGGCTGCTCACAGGACTAGTCATACCAGGCCAAAGAGGAGAGATCATGGTCACTGGGAGGAATGCCACCTCCACGCAGAATTCAAGTAGACATTGGTGGCAGTATCAATAGAGGAAAAAGCCCCTTGACACAGAACATCTTAAAACTTCAGCACAAGCACTCATCATTTTCACTAATGTGCAATTTCTCTCAGAGCTCTTTGGAATTAGGGGTTTGCTTTGCCTACTGTGAGAAAGGCATCCACCAAGCTAAATTGGGCCCTCAGGCATGCACCCAGCTTTCTTAGAAGCTGATACTACTTAGATGGAGTCCTTCCATGCACATCTCCCAGGACGGTTTTAGATAGCCTATGAGTATACTTTATTTCCTTTAAAACAAGTAACCTAGAAAATGAAATAACACATATTAGATTAAGCTCTGTCCCATTTGGCTAATTCAGAAGTTAATGGAAGGTCTCTTTCGGTCATTGGGATTGGCAGAGACACATTTAGTGAAACTCTCGGGGGAACCCCACACAGGTACAGTAGCAGCTTGTACCCATAAATTAAGAATGGCACTTAAAGGCAGCTTTTTCCTCTCTAGGAGGGTGCCATTCAGGTTTCTCTTGACAAAGGCCCTGCTTACCAAACTCCCCCACAAAATACAAAGAATCAGAGACATGGGGGTGGGGGGGAAAGGAAAGAGAGAGAAGGAGACAGAGATGGAGGGAGACACAGAGAGTGACAGAGAGAAAGAGGGAGACAGAGAAGGGGAGGAAGAGGGAGTTAGACCTTTAAAATGGGTATGACACAGTGGAAAGAGAAGGAACCAGATCACTAACAAATACAGTGGAGGTGCCCACCTCGCATGAGGTTTATGGCAATTAAAAATTTCTTTCACCTCTTTGAACCGCACACAGTGCCTACCAAATGGACTGTTTATATTGGAGATTTAATACAGAAAACTGATTTATAATTGTTCTGTGAAGTAAACATTGACTTTAAAAATAGTAGAAGTAATAAAAAATAAATCTTGACTGTTCCATGACTTTAACCCCAGTCCCTATGTTGAAGCAAATATATCCAGAATCAAATCATTTCCTGAAGACACATTCTGTCTCATTGTTTTTGTGATCTTCAATTCTGTCACAAAGTTGATGAAGCTACTCCACCTGCCTACCACTTTCCCAAGAATGAGTCCTCTTCTGATAAAGAATAAAAAATGCAACGACCTCCCCACCTCCTTCTCAAATGCACACTGAGCTTAGCCACCATGATGAGAAGACCATTCATATTATGAACCGTTGAATCATTTTATTTCACACTTAATTCATTTTTTGCATCTATATTTACAAGTGGAGGAGGTCGAGAGATGTTTTTTATTGTATTAGGTTACTACCTTTCTCTATTTTTGGTATCAGAGTAATGCTACCATCATAAAATTAGGTAGTTTTTGATGTTCTTATGCATTTAGGAATAATTTAAAATTAATTGGCTTTTGAAGTCCCCAGGATTTGTTTTAGTACTAATACTTTTATTACATTAATCACTGTTTAAAATTGTATTTAGCTGGTTAGTTACTTATTTCATTTTGGCTATTGCTTACTTATTTCTTTCCAATTATTCTTAAACACTTTTGGTAATTTACATTCTTCCAAAATACTTTCATTTCACTGAGGTTTTCAAACTTATTGGAACATAAC
The DNA here is from genome assembly GCF_054177405.1 of Leptonychotes weddellii. Classification (NCBI taxonomy): domain Eukaryota; kingdom Metazoa; phylum Chordata; class Mammalia; order Carnivora; family Phocidae; genus Leptonychotes; species Leptonychotes weddellii. Next base: position 66,658,995 of record NC_138378.1, on the reverse strand, counting down.
TTTGCACAACTATCTTATGATTTTTATTGTCCCTGAATCCATTCTAAAATTCATGCTCCCGGGGCGCCTGGGTGGCTCAGTTGGTTAAGCGACTGCCTTCGGCTCAGGTCATGATCCCGGAGTCCCTGGATCGAGTCCTGCATCGGGCTCCCTGCTCGGCAGGGAATCTGCTTCTCCCTCTGACCCTCCCCCCTCTCATGTGCTCTCTCTCATTCTCTCTCTCTCAAATAAATAAATAAAATCTAAAAAAAAAATATATATATACATACATTTAAAAAAATAAATAAATAAAATAAAATTCATGCTCCCATTTCTAATTCTGTTTGTGGTTTCCTCCTTTATTAAAACTGACAAGGTTTTATCAATTAATAAAATCATGTACAAAATAAATTAATAAATAATATATTGTAATATATAAATATATAATGTATAAACTTAATTTATGATAAATATAAACATTATATTATTATATAAATAAAATAGTTTTTGCTAATACCTACAGATGATTAATCACTCCTATTATTTTTATATTTCTGGTTCTTTCACTATTTTTATCTTTATTACTTACTTCATCATAGTTTTATATTTGTTTAATTTCCAGAGTTTTACTTTTAATTCATTTGTAATTATCCTTTATTTCCCCAAGGAAATGAAATATTTTAAGGCTATTACTTCACCTCTGAGTATAGCTTTGGCTGACTCTTACAAGTTTCAGTATGTAGCATTCCTTATATTTATTGTTTACTGGATCATACACAATTTTATTTTTTATATCCTTTGAGCCATAAGTTAAGTTCAATTGTCTAAAATATGGAAGTAACCTTTTAAAAATACTGTATAATAGCCAGTTGAGAAAATGACTATTTATTCCTAATAATATTGATTCTAACTAAGCAGAGAATACTTTTTACCATTATCTGTTACTTATTAGCATCTCAGTTTTTAGTAAGGTAGTTTTCAGTTCTTTCTATATGTACACTGCCACATTAAACTACTTTGATTTTCTGGGAGTTTGAGACTAACTTCTAGAGTACAGAAAGTTCTAGGGTATATAGTTCTAGAGCTCCATGAGGGCAGGGACTATGTTTTGTTGTTATTGTTGTAGTTTTGTCTAGGTAGCCCAAAGCCTAGCACAGGGTAGGTACTTAGTAAATGTTTGCTTCATGTTTATTTGATTTAATATCCACCTCATTCCAGAAATTCATGTGGTCATAAATATTTATTGAATAAATTAATATACTATACATTTTTAAAAAAAGGATTTCACAGAGAATTTTCTATGTGTAATGATTTTACTAAAAGTACCAATGAAAAGAACAAAAAGTGGACCCCAAATTTTCACCTATTCTTGCAGTAGAGGAGGGCAAGGTTGTTGTAAATAGAGGAATTTAAAGAAGAATTATGCCCAAGGGCTTTAGCATAGCTTCAAAATGAGTTCTTAAAAAATGTGATCTTTTATGTGTTTTTCTTTGTTATTTTCTGCCTCCTTCCTTCCTTTCTTTCACTTCCTATCTTCCTTCCTTTTCTTCCCTCTGCCCCTTCCTCCCTTCTTCAGTAGTGCTCAGAAACCACTTTCAGTGATGAAGGCTGACATCCCTTATTGGATTTGGGGTCTGATTTATGTAAAAGAACTCACAATCTGCCACTATTCTAGTCATCAGAAGTGAGTCTCCATCATTCTGTAGATGTAATGGAATCTCCCCTTTTCTCAGCATAAATTCTCTGCCTTAACTTCACAGTCACAATCCAATGGGGAAGCAGGTTATCTCCCTCCCACCCCACTTGGGAATGACTGTAATAAAATATCAAAAGTTAATAGAAAACATTGAGACTGCTTAAAAATCTTGGAAGGAATATGAAACCATAAATTAGCAAAAGGAAATGGCTTAATTGCACTATGCCAGGAGTCAGATGCCTCTTAGGTACAAAATAACTATTGAGGAACAGAACTCCAGTGAAAGCAAAGCAGAAAGTTGGGTGAAAGGCAGGAAACTGATCATACCTCATGACTCTTCTACTGGCTTGCAACAAGGAGGGTAGCCTTGCAGGAGAGTAATGACCCTCATTTTACAAATGAAGACTATGACCATTAGAGAGATAAAATGACTTTTCCAAAAGTCACAGCAGTGATTTGTGTTCAGCTCTTCAGATTACAAATAGCCCTACCACAATACAGATGCACCTGCTGCCTTTTAAGAATCTGCTCCACCAGAAAAGATCTATTTCCTAGCCCCTCAGGAGATGCACTTCTCTGTCTAGACCTTTGTTCTAAGTGCTACAGTCTCTGGAATTTTCTCTCTCCCCACTTTGTGCCATGTGTCTAAATCTCATGTATTCCTCAGGGAGGAGGTCAAGTCTCATCTCTGCCACATTCCTTTGCATATGACTTCAGACTCCTCTACACTTCCTCACTGTGGCAGTGACTTGTCAATGAACCATACATTTGACTTATGATTGTAAGCAGCTTGAAGGCAGGTGCTGCAGGGTTCTTGCAGTGTGGATACAGTGGGTCAATGGAATGGTATAGCACAAATCCCAGATTTTAGTTATTGAAGAACAAGAGGTGAAAAGAAAACATTGAAAAAGAGAAACCAAGAAGCCATTGACTGCAATCTGTCAATAAGATAGCCCATCATGTAGGAATGCCAACAAAACTGTTCAGGGGCAAATATTCCAAGACACCATCTTCCCTTAAGAATGCATATCCACGGGGCACCCGGCTGGCCTAGTTAGAAGAGCATGTGACTCTTGATCTCAGGGTTGTGAGTTCGAGCCCCACGTTAGATGTAGAGATTACTTAAAAATAAAACTTAAAAAAAAACTGAATGCACTTCCAATAAATTACTCTCTCTCTAAAACTCCAATACTAACACAAAGATGATTACCTAATGTCAACAAAAACTTCCCTAAATGATTATTCCCAAGTATCTCATAGCTTCCTATGAATTAGTTGGATTTTGAGGATTTAACCTTGAAAATTTTATTAGGATCTGAAACTTTCTTCCAGAAGTTTTTCTTTTCAATGCACTCTGAGTTTTTCAATTTCATGTACATATTTAATCAATATTTTAATTCTTACATAATGTTTTAGGAACTGCATCATTTTTCCGACTTTCTCCTATGGGACAATGACAGTATCTTTTGTACATAATACACAGTAGTTAACATGGGTTATTGAGTTCATTTCCTTTCTTGCTAAATAAAAGAGAAAAATTTTCTCCAAATTTTTAAAAATTGCAATTACCATATAGACATAACCAACTATGTCAAAAATTTACACAACACTAAGAGAGCCTATCCTGTGTTTGCTCCCCCAGCCAGCCCCACCATTATTCTATTATATGAAACACATTTGTTTTGAGGAATTTCTGACATCTTCTTAGTTTGTATTGTTCTTCCATATCTGTGCCTAGTTAGTTGGCAGGAAATCTAATTCCCCGGGAAGCATATTATCTGAAACTTACGATATGTATATGCCACGTGTAATTTTTTTTTCTAAATTTCCCCTCATCTTCTTTGTCGATACCTATTTTTAAAAGTCATTATTGCCTTCCAGCTGTCCAAATTTTCTTCTCACTTTTCTCTTAAAAACTGACTTAAAGCAGCAGGTCAATATCTCAGCCATCATTAATTTCACACCCTCCTCTTCTCATTTATTCACTGGTCTTTTTTCTCTTGAGGATCACTTTTTTCCTTGATACATTTATAAAAGACCTTCTTACTCCATCTAACCTCTTTTACTAGCAATATCTCATTTCCCACTTTTGCACTTCTTATCTTTCTTTGCTAACTTTAAGTTGTTCTGTCTATTTTTATATAGTTCCTGTCTTCTCCACTCCCAAGGCAATTGTCCTGTTATACATGGACCTTGAGCAGCCACTGGGGATGACAAACTGTATTTTTACTAGAATTTCTAGAGGCAGAGGGTACCTGCAGCCCTGTGCTTTCTTCAGTTCTCTTGCTGCTACAGTGCAATGGCTTAGACTGTATTGTCTTAGACTACTTCACACCTATCTATAATTATGAATCTTAATAATCTCATTGTATCATACATATTAGATTTCCTCCCAATGTGTTTTTCAACTAGGAATCATAGCTTGTAGTGTTGTTATCAATGATCACATTTCTAAATAGCAGTGGAGAGAATGGAAATGATTTAGTCTATAAGGGTGAGGTCATTTGCATACTTTTAAGTGATTTGCATGCTGGCACAGCCTGGAACTGGTTCAGAGGCTTCCCCACATTTCTCCCTTCATAACAAGGTGTAGCTTATTTTCCTCACTAAAAAACTGTCCTATATTTTCCTCTCTCATACCATTCTCTCCCACTAGAGAATAATACACACTAACACAAGCATGACATCGCCAGGTAGTCTCTATCTTCTGAGCTAATGTTCTCTTTGGCGTAATTCATCATCCCTTCTGATTTTTCAGGGCTGGTGACAATGGTGACTCCCCTAATATCTGAATGAAGTCCTTCATAAATATTTTGCTGAGTGATTGATATCTCATCCAGTTATCTTTCTTATACCTCTTCCCCTCCATATATAACAGATGAGATTCCATCACCAGAAGCAGATGTTGTGGAAACAGTATCAGGAGCCCAGAAACCCTCGTTCTAGCCCCAACTCTCCCATTAACTATCTCTGAGATCTCCACGAGTTACTTAACCTCTCTGGGCCTCCAACCTCCCTGTAAACTGAAGTTGAAAATGTCTTCTTCAGAGGCTTACCAGGTAATTAGAAAAGATGTATATAAAGATATATATACCAAAGCACTTGATACTGGGATTCTTGATACCTCAGCTAAATCAGGTTAACTTTCCAAAATCAGATGAAATATAGATTATTTTCTGTTTCACCCATCCCCCTTGTTAGCTTCTCATAATAATAAGCAAACACACTTCTAGGAAGGTCCGTTATATTTTGAGAAATTACTAATGGTGACCTGTCAGATATTGAACAAAAGAATAATTTTAACCACTCCCACCTCCATCCCCATCCATGTATCATTAGCAACCACATTCTCCACCTTTATTTGTATAACTTAGGAGGGACCCTGCAGGGAGAAGCAAGGCTCTTGTTTGATTTCTGACTGAACCTCATTCATTGAAGTAAGGTGTCAGGGCTGCCTGTGGATCTGGAAAGCATTTTGGAAGTAAGAAGCAGACAAATGTAAATCTTTTAAACCCCTATGATAAGCAAACTCTCCTCAGTTCAACATATAAATATAAACATTAAATCAAATCAGATGCTTATACATTTTTTAAACCCATCATAAAACATTTTGTTTTGACAGCTTGGTAATGTAAAGTAAAAACACTGACAGCCAAAAGAATCAGCATCTTTGCCTGCCTACTACCTGAAAGTCTTTCCTGTATATAAATAGAAAAAAAAAAAGAGAGAAAAAGTATGTTTATGTAAAGGGAAACACTGATTTACTAGAACTGATTGCTTCATAGTCTAATTACTTTTCAACTGGCTGTTCCAAATTAAGATGTCATTGATGGCTTTTGGTGATATATTTCATTTTAAGCAAATTTATTCTATAATGGAGTACATCATAATGGAAAGCAGAGTTCCTACTCTTCCCTCCTCTTTTGTAGCCTGATATCTTGACAAGTAAATTAAATTTAGCAGTTAAAATGCTTCCATTAGTAATTTTATTAAGTTAATTAAAGAATCTCTCTTTCTGAATTTTAACTACCTTCCTTTCAGAACAATGTTGATTTCTTTTTTTCTTTTTTTAATTTCATGTGTTTAGGGACTGTGATATATTCTAGGACCAATCAACAAGTCTATCAGGATTACATTTCTGTGGGCAGGATTCTACCAAGAAAATCAAGTAAAAGGAAAAAAAAATAGCTCAAAAGTCTTTGAAAGAGATGGTCTGTTTCATATCACAGAAGAACTAGGGTTTTAATATCTTTTAAAAAGGGAAGAAGAGGAGGAGAGGAGAAAAAGAGTAAACCAAAAACACACTTTTTGGGCTATCTATGTTCCCAGGGAAAGGCGGAACTCCTAAGTAGTATATCCATACAAAGAGGGTAAATCATGAATACCTCAAGTAGAGTGTAGTTTATAGATGGAAAGAGAAGAACTACAGCTCTTTTCTTCTTACTCAGTAAGTGTGCAAGCAGTACTGAACAAGATCCTGAAGCTGCTAAAGCACATGTTAAGTGAAACCTTGGGCCCTCTCAAGAATGTGGCATTTTAAAAGAAGTTAAACATTTCTAAGAGATTTAGGGTGAAAGAGTTGTCTCATTGACCATTAGCTGTTTCTTGTGGTTGGTGTTCCTGAGGAATCACAGAAATGATTTCTAGAACTAGAAAGGAGCATTGAGAAAATTTTATCTTATCCTCCCATGTTAAAGATGAGGAAACTGAGGACAAGGGATTAGTAACATCACCACCCTGAGAATAATAATAGCAACTCTAACAATAGTGACTGATATTGATTCAACTCATCACTGTGAAGCTTCACATACATTATCTCATTAAAAAGGCCAATGACGGAGATTCTTCTAATGTCCCAACATTATAGATATGAGAAATAATGCTGAATGAAGATTAAGTAACTTGTGTAAAATCTGTATGACTCCAAAGTCCTATGTTCATAACTAGTGCACATCTTTACCTAGGATGAACAACTAGAGTTCATTCAACTAGTTAGTGGTTCCACTAACTAGACTAAACACCAGTTTCTCATGTTTGCTCTTTACAAAGTTGGCCATATTAAGAGAATGGGAAATCTGGTAGTTAAGCTGAAGCTTGGGCATTGAGAAGACACTATGATTTATTTTAAAAGAAATCCCATTGCCAAAGTGCCCAGGGGAATATTTGCTTTATGAATAAAATGAAGGTTGCAGCCATGTGTTCAGACCCAAAGTGACATTTTATTTAAAATTAGGGGATACCACCTGTTACTCATTCATTGAGGAAACGGAGATCCAAGAATACAGCCCATAGCAATTTCTATTTACATCTCACACCTTCTCTCATTTTCTAATACTTTGAGCCTATCAAATAGTTCACTCTGGGAGCTCACATGCTCACTGTCCAATCTCCATCATTCCTCTCAAAATCACTTCCACCACCTCCTCAAATCCTCATGTTATATTCTTGCTCAGTACAGTCTTTCACATGCCCACCTCAGGCATCCACCCCAACTGCTGCCCTTTTTCTCTGGGGGGACTGAATGCCTTCATAGCTATGTCCCAAGCTCACCACTTTTCCATGGGGCACCATGGCTTTTTTTCCTTTCTATCCTTGCCCCATTCTTTAGATTCTGTTTCAAAATAAAAGCCCAAGAAAGGAATCTGGCAACTTATAGATGCTTCCTGGCAGGACAGAATAGATGATGCCATTAAACTACTTAATAGGCCAGATGAGAGAAAAATCTAAGACCACACATTATATATATATCTATATCTATATCTATATATCTATATCTATCTATCTATATATATATACATCTATCTATATCTATATATTCCTTCCCTCCTTTTTTACAACTGGAAAAAATTAAAAAGGCAGAATGCAGATGCCTACCCCAGATGACTTTTGTATATTCTTGAGAGCCTGCTGTACTTTTTCTCCTTTCCCTTCCTTCCTTTTATTTTCTTTCTTTTTTTTTCTTTCTCCCAACATCAAGATAAACAAGGTTTAAGAGCTTTATTGCCCTTTGCCCCTAATTTGATCCCTTGTCATCCTGGAGATAGGTTTTCAAGATGGCACGCCACAGTTTCTGAAGCACAAGAAATTGGTAAACGTCTCTGGGAGTATTTTTTTGTGGAGGATGTTCCCTTTACTAAGCATACTGCTCCTCTAAAATGATGTCCTTAGAAAGAATCTAGCATTCCACAATATTTCTATAATTAATAGCTAGATGGACTCAGAGAAAAAAGAAAGTGGATCATCTGGTATGTTTTTTTAATTAGAAATGATCCTCCCTGCCCTGAAAAAGAATGCTACCTTTAGCCTAGAAGCATAATTTGTATATACCTGACCACATAACAAACATGTTTTTATTAGAAATTTACCTCTTACCTCCTTGATACCTTGCCATTCACATTCTATCTATTCTTTGGTGAGGCTCTTTTTCAATTATTCTGAAGATCCTGTTGTTTTTTTATATGGCATTCAAGTCCAGTAGTGAAATCTGTTTCATATTTGTAATCAGTTTTCAGCTCTGGAAGAAGGCCAAATTGGTAAGTCCCTGTGAGTGAAAAAGAAAAAAAAAAAGAAAACACCAGAATTTAGTTATACAACCTGAGCTTATAAAAGATGAGGGAGAAGAACTTGCAAAACATCCTCTCCTTTAACCCCAGTCATTTTGGCCCCGCTTTTAACCTGGGGAGTGACCAATTAAATGTGCAAAACCAAAAAAGAGCCATTGGGATTGTGAAACTATGTGGCAAAATCCTCATTATTAATCACATCGAAGGAAGAATGTGTGATTTTAAAATAAAATATCAGGGAAAGATGTAACAAGTTTGATGCAATAGGTATAGTTAGACCCAGATGTGAAAGATTTGATAAGCTTCTTCTTACTTGTCCTTCACCCTGGAAGCTTCTGAAGAGGCCTGAATATCTGGCTTAAAGTGAGTGATGCTACTTGAAATGAAAAGCAAGGAGATTGCAAATCACTCTTCTGCACAAGCTTGCAATAAGCTATGGCATGGCTGATGGACAGATTCAGGTATTTAAGTGAGTGTGATTTCTAAGCAACAATTTCTAAACCCTACATTGTCGTTGATCTCCATCACGCGATTGGACATGTTTACGAAGGCACATGCAGTGGAATGAAATGCACTGGGAAAAATGCTGAAGTCATTTTCCACCACCACAGCTGTATTACTGCAAAATGAAGCCATATTATCCTGATCAGCAATAGACACCAGCTTCACACCCTTCTTCTGGTTAATAGTCTGAGTCCATTCCAGCAGAGAACCTTTCTTTTTCAGGAGTCCCAGCTATGGGTTTGGTTGGAGGAAGGTAATCTAAAGTGTATTCTTACATAAGGCTAAGAAACAAAAAAGGATGTGAAGAAATGGTACAAGACTATACTTTTGTCTTTTCCATTTATTCCTCTCTTTCTTTCCTTCTTAAAGGCAAAGACATGATAAAGATAAAAATTGCCCCAAACAAGTTTGATTGGTCGAAAAGCAAAAGCAAAGTACTCAAACAGCAGCCTTTTAAATCAAACACAATTAACTGTACCTTGAAATATATGTTCTACAATTGTATGTTCAATTAAATAGCTAAAAACAATTTGTAAAAGTTGAAAACCTCAATTGCACACTGAAGTTACATAGGTCTGTTCAGAGTCCCTGCTTCTTCACAAAGGCCCAAGATAAGTTACTTCTTCAAACATTAAAAGCAGAAATTTTCATTGTCTAGTAGACACTCATAGAAAGCTTTATTGTCAATTAAATCAAATATTTGTATTGGACCTTTTCTTAAACCTTGTCAGAGAGAAAAAGAAAACACCAATAAAAAAACAAACTGTTTTTCATGATTATCAGAGCACTGGCTATCTCTGATCCAGCCCCACTTTGTCTCTATTGCCCATTGGAATCATTTCTGTGCATTCTACTTCATCCGTTTCTAAGTTATAGTCTGTGATATATTTCATACATATAAGCAGTTTAACCTAGGCTGGTTGAGGCTATTTCCATTTCAACCACTGATGAAAAAACAGTATTGATAACAGCCAGAGCACAGCAATCTACAATTATAGCCATTCCAATTGCTTGCAACCTAGTGGTGAAATTTTTCACATTCCACTTACACACATCTATTAGACTATAAGATACTCCAAGGCAGAGACCATCTTCATCTTTAAATCATCACAATATCTGCTATAATATTGGGTATATTGATCTCAAATGATGAAATAACAGAAGGAATGAGTGAGTGAACGAATGAGTGAAGGAAGCAGGGAATTAATATTTAAATACAGGCAACGATTATTTGTGTTATAGTTGCACTATACTGAGAACTGTCTGGAAGAGTTTTCAGAGTGCGACAGAAAAAGCTTGGCTGACTATTCTTGGAGAACACGTTGACTGTTTGTTGGATGGAGACAGTTCACCAAGAAAGCAGATTTTGACCCTTCAAGAACTTGAATGTGATGATGAGTTTATGACAGTTCTAAAAGCCAACATACGGTCGGTGGCCAGATTGTGGTTCTGGACTGAGAGGCTTCCATTTGGAAGGCAGACAAGCATTTGAATTATGGGTCTAATGAAAGTGTCAATAGCAATCCTGTTACTGGAGGAGTTGTAAAACCCTGCTTAATGAACTAGGCAGGGACACAAAAACACAATGGTCTAAAATGTACTGTAGGAGAAAATGATAATTAGCCCAGATTTCATGTACAAGATAAAATGCATAGGGATGATATTACCACTGAGCAATATTATAGCCCTTCAGGGGACTCTTTTGTTAACAGGGTTTGGCTCAGCCTTTTCAATCCTCCTTATATGAGTGGAGATGTACGACACACAATCATGAGCTGTGAGTTGGGGAAAGATGTCAGATGGTAAAATTCCTCTCATAGATGCTGACAAACGTTAATGACAATAAAAAGAGTTCTGGCCTCATTAAGGGTTCATTGTTATTTAGGAGGCTTATGCAATATGGGATGATATGCCAAATGGCTTCCTGCACAAGAAAAATCAGGGTGAAAGGAAAGTCATTCCCTGATCTTGAAGTTTACTTTTCTAGACCACCAATCATCAGCCAGGAAAGTAAGGCAAGATGAGGCCAGACCTACAGTGAATAAGTGGGCAATAGCCTCCTACTTTCACTGTTAAGAGTGAGAGAGCCACTGAGGTAGCCCTGAGTACAAAAGAGAACTTTGAACTTGGAATCAGGAGACTGAGACTCTAGTTTTAGCCTGCACTAACTCTCAGTTTGAACTTTCTCATCTCTTAAAAAAGGGGTGGAGGTGGCTTGGAGTGGCACTTCAAGAACTCTGAATGGCTTAAGAAATCATCTGAGGATTCTGTTAAAATACGTATTCTGATTTTGTTGGTCTGGAGTAGATCTGAGATTTTGCATTCTTAACAAGCTCCCGAGTTCTGCTGATGCTGCTGGCCTATTCACTGCAATATGAAGAATAGGTGACCAGATAACTATTTCTCAACTTGCAAATTCTTTTTTTTTTTAAAGATTTATTTATTTATTTGAGAGAGCAAGAATGAGAGAGAGAGAGAGTACATGAGAGGGGAGAGGGTTAGAGGGAGAAGCAGGCTCCTCGCCGAGCAGGGAGCCCGATGCGGGACTCGATCCAGGGACTCCAGGATCATGACCTGAGCCGAAGGCAGTCGCTCAACCAACTGAGCCACCCAGGCGCCCCATCAACTTGCAAATTCTATGAATCTACCAAAGTCAGTGATAATCTGTTGGCTATTTGTTACTGCAAGTGAGAGAGATGGACAATTACTGAGGCTTTGACAGCATCAGTGCAGTCTTTTTGTGTGTTTTTTTTCCCTCATCTTTTCAGTCTAAATAAGCTGCTCTAACCTAGTTAAAAATTACATGAATATTCTGTCCTTTAAAAAAATAAATTGGTCAGGAATCTTGGTAGTGGACTATTAATGTTGTTAGGCTAGCTAATGATTGCTTTTGAATCAACTGTTTTATGACCAAATGGATTTCATGTGGAAATATAAAATCAGAAAACTGGAAATTATGAGTTAAAATTTTGAACCCCAAATTTTGAGCAAAGAGGCTCAAAAGATAACAGGTAAGGTATAGTGACTATACATAAAAATAAGCACAATAGCCAGAGGATGAAATGTAGGGTATGGCTTGTATCTTACACAAACAGTATCCTAGATGTTTAGCCTGTTGAACGTGACCTAGAAAGCTATAATCCACTGGGTTCTCTCCATAGATACTTTCTTCCCTCCTTTCCCAAGCTTAGTTTTTAAGAGAGCATATGTATATGGGGGAAGGAGGGAGGAGTACCATATGAATCCATGGCTTTAAAAAGTATTTCACTAATCTGAAGACAGGGATTTTGTATTTAACATTTTCTTGATCTCACTAAGCACAATATCTGGCACATAATAGGAGCTCAACTAATGTTTGTTAAAAGGAATGAACTGAAACCAATGAACATTTGATAAAGCTGCAAGACTGAAATTAGGTAAAGTTCACAGGATCTCCAATAGTTTAAAGGGTCAAGAGTTTGGTGGGGGGGGTAAGTTGGGGAAATGAATCGTTGGTTATTAAAAAAAAAAAAAAGTTTTCTCTTCCTCCTCTCAAAGAGGAAGGTTTGTCTAGAGAAGAATCAATGAATTAATCTTTGAACAAGATTTAATGAGCTCATATTATGTGCTTTATGCTTCATATAAGCTCTTTTCTTTCTTCCAACAACCCTGTGAAGTAATTATTTTTATCATCCCCAAGCTGCGCCAGGTGCCACAACTCGTAAATGGCGGAACTAGGGGATCATCCAAGCGCATCAGACTTAGGAGACTGTATTCATCATTTAACTTGTAATGGAGTTGAGGTGGGGAGGAGGAAGAACAAGATATTTTTTAAAACAAGGAAAAAAGAATATATTTCCTAAAGTGCCAAATTATAGAGACTGTGAGTTGTAAAGAAATCAAGAAAAGAGTGAACTCACTTTTGACTTGGGTCAAGGTTGGTTTCAGGGAGTAGGGCTGGAAATGGGCCCAGAGTTCATTCACTCATAACATATTTGTATGCCCCATGTAGTTGGATAGACAGTAGAAAGATGAGGTGAAAAGATGAAGGGTCTTGAAGAACGATGACAGTGATTAGTGTTTGTTTTTGAGAATAAAGGGTCAGAAGGACTTTGTAATGCAGGCCAGGAGAAAGCAACATATGGGAACTGTTTTGTTGTCGTTGTTATTGTTGTTGTTTTCATTTTCAGCATATATTGGGCACCCAAAATACATACTGCCGATAGGGTGTGGAAAAGGGAGCGTGTGTTGCTAAGATAACCTAAAGGCAAACTGTGAATAAGCTAAAATCTCCAGCCAGACAAAAGCCTATTTGTAAATTACTCCACTTAATTTCCCAGGTCATGATTGCCTCTCTCTGCAAAGCAGTTTATGACATTCTCAATTAAGAGTTTGCTATAAAAATGAATGAATGAAGTATTTCAAAACTGCTATGAGATATTAAAGATGAGTCACTTTTAAAAAGTGGTTTTGTTTCCTGTGTTCTGGATAATGCATTTGAGAATGTAGTTTCCAGCCTCACCCATCACCCCATTGTGAAATCAAATTGAATGACTCTCTGCTCTTAGAATGATCGCTCATTCAAATGCATTCAATAAATAAAGCCCAAACACAATGAGGCACTTTTCACAGAGCATCCCAGAGAGCTAGGGCCTGGTCTCTCTCACTGTATGAAGCTGAGATTGAAGTAAATAAAGCATTCACCCACACTGACTGCATAATACATAGTGACTTATTGTTTACTAAGCTCTTACATATACATTATCTCATTTGATCCTCACAACAACCATATCATAAAGATGCTGTTGGTTTATTATCCCCATTTAACAGATGGAGAATCTAGAGCTCAGAGTGGTCAGTGATTTGCTCAAAGTCACACAGCAATCCAAGAGGTAATTTAAATCTCATCCTCTCCTCCCACCCCCACAGGAAACTTGTCATAAGTACAAAACAGTATAATTAATAGAACCACTACAGAGACTGGGGCAGAATATTTAAATCATTCAGATCTGCCTCTGGTAATTTTGTAAATACTAAGGAATTCATTTTCTACCTTCTGCAATTCTGTGAATTTTACTCTGGACTAAAGGTCATCCAGATATGATCCTTGCTCAGAGTTATGGAAATGTATGCAGTCTAAAGGAATATGGGCCAAATGCAGAGTAAAAATATCAGTGTAACTCCCAGTGTCATTTATTCTTGCTACCTCAAATCCTTTTTGAAATTAGGCAGATTATAAATCATATAAAAATATAAAAATGTAGACCCTTGCCCTAAATTCAATTATCATATATCAGGGGGGTCATGAGTGCAGTAGGTTGGGGAGCTAGTAAAACAAGACTGAAATAGGTATGTATGGTGGGCAAGCCAGAGAGAAATAGAAGGTTTTTTAAAAAAAAAAAAAAAACACATAAAAAAACAAAACTTTTCAATTTACATTTACAAACATACTGAAAAATTATCTAAAAGGCAATATAAAAGACAATTTTCCCCAAATCAACATCTTTTCAGCCTCTAGCCCTACTGAGAGTAATTAGGAGACAGCTGACTGACCCCTCTTAAGAGCCAGTCTGCAGTCAGAGCTGTGCAGAGAAGCACCTTTAGAAGCCTTGTCCTCATGGAGGAAGGGGTTACTTCATTTTTTCACATTGCCTAGCAAATACCGTTTCTAAAGCAATCAGTGATAGCTCTCTCCTTCTTCATTTAGGCTCTCCTTTGCTTTTATCTTCATTTTGGCTAGGGAGTCATCTACATAGCACAGATTCGTCCAGAAGCTACAGATCTACCACACTGGCTGGGCTCCCACATTCACCCACACCCACTGTTGAGAGAACTTGTTGGTTCTAAGGGCCCTTTTCCTCAAAATTTCTAATTCATTTCTCTCCAAAATTACGATGTTTCTATTAGCCTGTGTGTAACTGTGAATAGCTACAGTGGTTCTGAATAAAACAGTTTCTTTATTGTAGACTCTTCTATTTTCTGAGTCATGGATTTGAGGGAATCATAATTGTATCAGTTACTATTTGAGGCACTACCTTCTTGCATGTGTTTCCAATAATTAGTCTATATTATCAAATCATCTCAAGACACAGAAGGGTCTTTATCCTTCTCCATCACAAACGAGACAGAAGTCATGATTCCAAAGTTTAGTCTTCAAAAGGTAAGTGACTTAGAACCAAGGTTAAATTACCTGGTGTTTTTAAGTATCAGAAAATATAGTTCTATCACTATTTGTCCACACCTTTGGACTTGATTTAAAAAGCAAAAACAAAAATAATATTGCTCATGACCGAGGCTTTATAATTATCTGCACTGAAAGCCATATTGAGATCTTTAAGCTATTTTAAGTGTTATGACCAGTGGCTTCAGGAATGAGGTTTTATTTAGATAACACAAGACCTTTGTTGTTGATTGAAACCTGGCTTGATGCCTCTATACATCTAAATAATTAGAAAAAATACATTTGAATGAGAAGCAGATGCTGTTTCCAGATTTCTATTTTCACTGTATAAAATAAATAGAAGCTTTCATCTCTGCATTTACTCTTCAAATATGCTGCATACCACATGAATCATTATTTAAAACATAGGGCATTCCTTTTACAAAGGTGAAGGAAATGGGGGTCTTCTGGAGTACTTGTTTCTTCAAAACACTTTCTGCTCCAAGAAACCTAATCAGGATTATTCATTCTCCATTATTCCTTCCCATGCTTCCATGCCTGGTACTAAGCCAGTAGATCCAAATAGAATGGGGGAAGGCTGGTGCTGAATGCAAGAATGGCAGGCCCTGCTGGTGATCTGTGGCTTGTAATTGGCAACAGATGACAAACATACTGCAAATGCTCAATGTTCATCTTATCAGGTGCAAAACCAATTAAGAAGAAACTATACCCAGGCAAAGAAAAATAAAGAACAGGACATCACAGGGTACCTTTGAGAATGGAGAGTAGTTTTCTTGAGCTTCTTTATCTGTTGCTATGTCAACACTCTAGCAGGTAGAGTATATTTTTGGTTTTTCTTCTCAGCTAGGAAGTTATACACTAGGTTCCTGATCCAATTTTAAATGCTTGAGATGTTTGGATGGAGGAGTTATGTAAACATAACATAAGGGCAAGGGCCTGCACAACATCAAAGCAAAGCATGATTCCAAACTGGTGGTCTTCTGAGCTGATAGCTACAATAAGACAAGCCAAATTGGCTACCAAGCCCAATGAGAACTGATAGGCAATAAAACTATAATGTAATTTACTGAGATCACTTGTTTACTTGTTCTTTTTCACGATGCCTCATGCCCTACCATTCATTCTTTAAGGCTATTTCTCTTGCTTACTATTTCCCTCCAGGTCTAGCAGAATGTCTAGTACATATAAGGTACATATAAGTTATCAATTAATCAATATTTTTTGATGGACACTATGAATGGATATAATTTAAACATTTATTCACTGCCCTGAAATAAATACCATAGTTTATGAGTTGCATGAATACACAAAATAAAAATGGTAGTTACCACTTATGAATCACTTAACATGCAACAAGCATTGTGCTAAGAGTTTTACTTGCATTATATTAATTTTAACACTCAAAGTGATCACAGAAAGTAAGTTCTATTCTCTCCATTTTAAAAATGAGAAACCAGAGGTTCAGACAGGTAAACTGACTTGCCTGAGACACAACCAGTGAGTGGCAAAACTTTCTAGTCCGTCTTACTCCATAACCCTTACATCTTCTGCACTGCATTGTGCCATCCACTGGGTTTCAAAGGTTTTGAAAGCTTGTTCTAATACAATGTGCTATAAACTTAGATTTAACACAGAAAGAAAGAGTAAAAAAAGTTCTACCAATTAATTAGCACTTGGAATATCAGAATCAGGTTGTCCCTGCATATGCAGTGAATAAACTGTTCTTAGAATGTAACCAATGATCCAAATGAACAGTATGATCCTTCAACACAGAGAAAGGTTTGAAGGGTTCAGTATGTGAATTGTGCTGCTGTGAAATAAACCAAGGTGAAAAATTAATCCAGAACTTTTGATCTGAACATTGAGGCAATTCTATCCCATATGTGCACATATAGATCCAAAAGAAAATAATGCAATGCTAGAAATAGAGAATATACATACTATCAATGTGGTTGCTGCTGCTGTTACCATTATCAATGATAATGATTATTATTTGTTACCATTATTATGGTTAAGATTTATTGGAGCTTGCTATACTATACTCCAAGATTTGTGATAAGTGTTTTATAGACATTTTTTTCATTTAATCCTCAAACAACTCCCTGAGGTTAACATAATTAGTATCCCCATTTTCCACATGAAAAATTTGAAGTTAAGCACAGTAAATAACATGTCCATGGCCAAATAGCTAGTAGTGGTGGAACCAGGCATAAAACCAGGCCTGTCTGGGCCCAGACTGTGATCTTACCGAATACTACATTGTGTTTCATTGATTTCTACACAATTATTATGACTGGGGCTTTAGAATTTTAATTTTGTAAAAGCTTTACATATACCACATCTTGGTTCTACTGCCAACATGAGCTTGGGGATGGTTAAGTATGTGATGATGGAAAGATAAACAAGTATTAAAATTCAAAGGGTTACTCCCCCAATTACATGTGTTTTCTTTTCTCAAATTAGGGATATTGTGGGTTTTTTTTTTAAGGTATAGATGAAGATCTTGCTATGAAAACATGTACTAGTATTTGCCAATACTATGGGCTCATCCTAGACAAATTCAGCATGTAGTCCATGCTCTCCATTCAATAGCTGGTACTGGACATGCCTTTAGAAAAATTCTGGTATATTTTCTAGATTTCTCCTTCTATATAGACTCTGACTAAAAAGGAACGGGGGGGCAGCACTTTGAACCCTCAGCTACTGCGTCTGGATGAAACCTGAAAGTACAGGGATTTCCATTCATGGAAAATGAGATGAAGGATAAAGCTAAGTGACCTTTTGAGAACACTTTAAAATTATATTCTGTTTATTGAGTTCATGTTTTGGTCTAAGGTTCAGAATGATATTCATTTTGTATGAATAGGTTTTCTTCTTAAATCATTGTGAAGAAAATTATTAGTATATGAAAGTACTGTATAAAAGGAAAAGATTCATTTGGATGTTTAGGGACCACATGTGCATTTAGGAACAAGGAGATACAATTTTCCCTTTGGATAGCTGTAAGAATTGGGGAAGTCATTTGAATTCTCTGAGCCTCAGTTTTCTTATCATAAAATGTAGGGCTGGATCTAGCTTGTCTCAAAATTACTATGGAATTAGAAATCTATGATTCTTTCAATCTACCTTAGATTGAGCAGTTACGTGTGCATTTACACTGCAATGATCACATAAGAACTGCAGAGAGCCTCTCAATAAATTCCTAGGAAATAATTTGACAGTGTGACCAAATTATAAATAGCTCTAGTTGTCTAACACATATAAGAAGGTAACAAGATTTTTCAACTTGGTGCAGCCGTGATGATTATCTAAGCTTTTTTAGGTTTTTCTCATTGTCCTGAAACATAGGTATCAAGGAAATGGGAAGTAGAAATTCTGCGTATTTACTCCTGATGCTGATAACATCTATATCTGACATTCTAGAATAACAACATCTCCAGCAGCAACTAAGATATGCATGTTTCAGAACTGAGAAACTTTTAAAATCCCCCTATAAGGAAAGCAGCCACAGAAGACTCTTAATAATTGATTATAATTGATTTTAACCTTGTCCTAACCTGGGCAAAAAGGCAAAGCCAATCATCTTTGTCCAGATGGGGTATGAGAAAAGAGCCCCCAGTCCACATCTTTAAAAGCTCCAGACATGAGCAGAAGATAAAATATTTAGTCTGCCAAAGCCTTGACCTCCCAATTCCAGCCAGTTTTGAACTTGAATTGATTTCTGACAAGGCATCTGGGAGATGATTACAACGAAATGCACTAAAGCTGGGCAGCCTTTATTTTAACATCCCAGCAGCTTAACCTGTTAATAACAGCAATTGTTTTAGATACAATACCAATTGCTGTAACCGACGCAAGAAATGGATAACAGCAGCACAGTCTCCCAGGCAGTGCAACAGCAACAAAAAAGCACAGCCAGTCACAGGAGGTGCTGCAGTACTTCTCAAAGAAGCCTCAGTTTTCAGGGACCCAGGCACCATCAGAGACCCTTTCTACAGTCTAAAAAAAAAAGAAAAAGATTGTTAGCCAAAGAAGGTTGCGTGATGAGAGAGAAATCACTATAAGCTCGGCGATCTGGAATCACATCTGTGTCCTGCCGATGAAAGCTGAGCTGTCCTGGGCAAGTCACTTCATGTCTATATGCCTAATTTGCTTTGTTTGAAACAGTGCTGCCCAATAAAGACATAATGTGAACCAGAAATGTGAACCCATATGTAATTTTAAATTGTCTAGTAGTCACATTTTTTAAAAAAGCCTTTAAAACGGAAAATTCATTTTAATATCTTTTTAGAAACATTTTTTTAAAAGATTTTATTTTTAAGCCATCTCTATAACCAATGTGGGGCTCAAACTTACAACCCTGAGATAAAGAGTCACATGCTCCATCAACTGAACCAGCCAGGTGCCCCTTTTAATAGCTTTTTAAATATAATATGTATAAAATATAATCATTCAATGTGTAATCAATTTCAAATTATTAACGTAATATTTTAAATTTATTTTTGTACTAAGTCTTCAAAATCTAGTGTGTATTTTATACTTATGGTACATTTCAATTCAGATTAGTCACATTCTAATTACTCAATAGCCACATGTAGCTAGTGGCTACCATAATAGACAGCACAAGTTTGAAAAATGAGCAGGTTAGACTAATCATCTCTAGGGTTTTCTCTATAACATGTCATGATGATTCTAAACGTTGCTTCTGCTGTTCTTCATTTTAAATAAGCTACAGGTTGAAAGTGTAGATGTGGCCTGTGGATGGGTGAGAGGAGGATGTTAGAGTGACAGCAACTGTGACAATGAGTTTGAGTTTAGCCATCTGTAAGGTCTGTGCTGATGTGCGGACATGGCCTTAACCCTATCCTTGATTAGCTGCCTTACTCCAGTTAGTCATAAGTGGTATAGAGTCGGTGGACAGAGTGGGTGGTTGCAAATTTTCATGACACAGCCCAGCACATTCTATTAAATGAAATGATCAACAGCATCCTCATCATTCATTGGCCACTATTTATGTACCATTCATGTTGCCTATACAAAATCATCTAATCATCTCAACCACTCTTTGGAGTGGCAATTATTAACCTTATTTTCACAGGTGGTAGACTGAGCCTCAGAGACTAATTAGTCTGCCCAATGTCAGACTCCTAGAAAGCATGGGGTGTGGATTTGAACTCAGATTTTCCAGACCTCTGGACCAGGCTCTTGACTGCCATGATATACTGCTTTACAAACAAATAACAGTTTTGGTCTTCTACCTCACTCCTATGAAGGTTTCCGAGATTATAGAGATAAGAAGAGGCATAGAAAGGCTAAAGATGTTGCTTTCACTTTTTAGTGACTGAGAAAGTCAGAAACAGTACAGAATAACATTCTAATAAACATATACTCGTCTCTCCCAGTCAAGCATACCTGCAAAATAGAAGAAAGAAGGAAGAGAGGAAAGATGGAAGGAAGGAAGGTAAGAAGGAAGGAAGGAAGGGAGGGAGTGAGGAAGGAAGGTAAGAAGGGAGAAGGCAGGAAGGGAGGGGGGAAGGGAAAGGAAGAGGGAAAAAGGAAAGATTCACCAAGCACTGTGACATTTCAATAGAGTCTCAAGGCTCTGGTCAGAGAATCAGGGCAACATTTTCCTTCTCTTAAACACATCCATGATTCAAACTCAGACCACAATATACAAATTATACCTTTAGCAAATAAATACATCATGTCCAGTGAAATGTGGAGGAAGCCTTCTTCACACACTGAGTATGCCTATGCTCACAGACTCATGCTCAAATATAGACTCCTGCAATCACCTTGTCATCAAACTGTAATGTTAAGAGGCAAAAAAATAAATACCTAGATTTTTATATGTTTTAAAGAATTCTACATAACATCATATTAATCATTCGACAGATCTTTCTACACTACAGAAATGGTCAGGCATGGGAAATAGGACTGTATGGAGGTATTTCTATTACATTATGTGCTATTTTTCTTTTCTGATTTCTGAGGGTATAGAGACAGGTCAAACTGGTAATTTGGGAGTAAACAGTTTCTTGTGAAAACGTCATGCAGGCTTCAGTGTTAACTTGATTTAAAACTAACTTTCCTATAGAGACATTTGGAAAGGGCCCCGTAGCCAATCTGCAGACAGCTCTCTGCAGCTGGGCCATGACATGCCCATCACTTGTGAACTAATCTAGAATCACAAAGTCTTAACCACCCCTGTTTATTGTGTTTTGACTTCATGAGTCACTACTATCATGGCTGTAAGGAGACTTTTCTTTAACTTGCCCAAACACATGTTAATATTTTATGTAAAGATGATAACAGTTCATATTTATTGCATGCTTACTCTATACCAAGCCCTGTTTTGAGTGCTTTATGTGGATTAGTCCTCATCAGAAGGTATCCTTACTATGCCCATTTTACAGAAGAGAAAAGTGAGGTACATAAAGCTTATAAACAGTAATAGATAGTATGGTTTTCTTTTTTTTTCCCCTTATCCTGACCTTTAGTACATTTCTCATAGTCTCCTTAGAAACTTCCACCCAGCCATAACTTTGGCTTAATCCAGATTAAGAGTCTGTCCATCATTCTCAATCCTACTCATAAAGTTCTATGTTTATTGGTGGTAGAAGAGGTTTATGTATTCTATCAGTTATTTGTTACTGCATAACAAACCACTTCAGAAAATTGTGGATTAAAATCAAAAACAATTTCATGTGCATTTTATCACAATTTTAAAAATTAAAAGGGAAATTTAAATCAAAATAAAAAAGCAAACATTTGCAATGATGTGGATGGAACTAGAGGGTATTATGCTAAATTAAATAAGTCAATCAGAGAAAGACAATTATCAAATAATCTCACTGATATGTGGAATTTGAGAAACAAGGCAGGGGATCACAGGGGAAGAGAGGAAAAAACAAAACAAGATGAAACCAGAGAGGAGGACAAACCATAAAAACTCTTAATCTCAGGAAATAAACTGAGGGTTGTTGGAGTGGAGGGGGGTGAGAGGGATGGGGTGGCTGGGTGATGGACACTGGGGAGGGTATGTGCTATGGTGAGCACTGTGAATTGTGTAAGACTGATGAATCACAGACCTGTACCCCTGAAACAAATAATACATTATATGTTAATAAAAAATAATAAAAAAATTAAAAAGCAAAAATTTTACTTCCTTATGACTCTGTGGGTTAGTAAGTTAGACTGAATTCCATTAGACAGCTTTTCTGCTAGTCTTACCAGGGGTCACGCATGCAAGTATAGTTATCTGGTAGCTCAACAATGGCTGGATAATCTAAGATGGCCTCATTCACATGTCTAAGGGTTAGTGTCTGTCAGCTTGGCCACCTGTCTCAAGCAGGCTAGCCACTACTTCTTATTGTGGCAACTGTGTTCCAAGTCCCAGTCTTCAAGCACTTTTAAAGCTTCCACTTGCATCACATTTGCTGCTGTTCCCTGGGCCAAAGCAAGTCTCATGGTCAAACCCAGGATCAAAGTTGGAGAAAACTACACAAGGGTATGGGTCCATCACATAATAAACCCCTTACATATTCTTCTTCTCCTTCAAAATGGCCAAAACAACTTAAGCTTAAGCAGAAGACTAAATCAGAGAAGGAAATCCACATGTCCTACTAAGCCACAAATATATCAGATTCTAAATTTGGCCTTAAGTTTGAGCCTCAGATGTAGATGAATACCAAGTCCCATATTTCCATGAAATATATTTCTTTTCATAACATATTTTGGAAAGATGGCCACCAGTTTTGTATTTAAATGAAACACGATATTTCATTTGAGGGCAAAACAACATCAAATATTTTTTATAAGACCCACTGGATGATGACAATGGCTAATGCTGTATTTTTGCCATGGGAACTTTTGTTTTACTGAAGCACTAAAATTACAATCACATGTACTCATCTTCTGTTGAAGTAATGAACAATGGTATGTCTGAGAGAAATTCAAAGTGCATCATTTATCTTATCCTATTTTCAATTAGGCCGAATAAAGTATAAAGTTGGTTCCAAACTACATCACAGAAACAGGGTGAGTAAATTTATTATACCACTAGAGTGCTAATCTTAGCAGATGGCAGAAAAAATATTTTTAGCATGAAATATGCTAAAGCAATAAATCTGAACAAGGTGGATCTTATCAACTAATATCTCCCCAGTGTGAGGTAAAACTCCTGTATGACAACTCAGCATTCTTAGGAATTTTGGTGGATGTGGTTAGATATGGTCCTCAGTGAGAGATGGGAAAAACAGCAAAATTGAGGATCAAATAAGACAACAAACTATACACCCAGAGCACTGCATTGAATTTTAAAAAGTGGAATGAAGTGACTGTGCTATGTTTTAACTGCTGTTGCATTTTATTTCTGAAATTATGCCTACCCCAGAGTCTTGTCAGTTCTCCGTTTAGAAGTCTCTATTAGGTCAGTTTTGGTGAGCACACACAGTTACACTTTCCTGTTAATCACCATTAGCCAAGGCAAGCATCCAATGAGAGAGCCCATGGCAGGGCTCTCAAACTGGGCTCTGGCTCAGTATACCTGAGTGAGAGTTTGCAGTTCCATGGATGCCTTTGATTCATGGTTCATCAGTATCCAGCTATAAAGCCCAAGCAGATGGAGTAGGTTGCTCCCCAGAATATGTAGCATGTGATACTCAAGAGTTCTATAAATACGTACCAAGTGGAAGAGTAAGAAATAATAGAGTTAAAGCCATGATGTGTTTGAGTACTCTGTCTGAGAGGTAGTTGAGCTAAAAATTTTTTAGGGTGACCACAAACTATGTGTTTTATAGCCACCTTATATCTGATTAATGTTAATGTCCCAAAGAAGTGCTATTTTAGAGTAGATCAGAGTGGTGATGGGTCTGGGATCAGAAAACAATGAATTCATGTTCAAATATGCTGTTAATTTTCCATGTGACCTTGAACTTTTTACATGATTTTTGGGGGGGGTTTAAATTAATTATCTACAAAATAAAGGACTTGAACTCTGGTGTCACTACATAAAGAATGAATGTGAAGAAGGAATGAGTCAGAATCATTAGAACAAGTTGCATTTTAGGTGAGCAACATAAGTGACTTCAGAGTCTAGGCATTTCTCTTAATCCTGGCAATATGTCAAATAATTTGAATTATGCCTTGTTCATTCACTTGAATTGAAAACAAAGCTGAAACCACTAAGGTGTTGAAGAAATTTAGTATGGACAAATTATGGAATACCATCTTAAGTCCCTGGTCTATATTTTCCATAGTAATAGAGGTAGATATTAGAAATTAAGGATTGAGAGAGTTCAGGAGAACAAACTATTCTGGTTGGTGACAATGGGAGGTTGAGGGTAGGAAGGGGAGTGGGTACACAGCTGTGTGGGCCACCCCTAGCTTTTTCTCCAGTGTTCTCCCCTTTCAGACTCTCTCACTTGAATCTTTACTGCCTCAGGGTTAGCACAACATTTGTAGACATTAATAAAGCTCTTGCGGGAATATGGAATTGGGGTGGAGATGAACCGCATGTGTTGCTGTCCATGGTTCTGATTATCCTACTGCTGTTTTGGCTGTTTTCCCCAACAATGGGAAACCACTGATGACCTTTCTCCAGTTTATCCAAAATGGAATAAGAATTTCTGTATTAGTTGTGGAAGAGACTAGATCAAAAGGTGTGAATAAAGACAGAAGGAGAGATACAGGCACTAAGATATTATAAGGGAGAAACAAATAAAAATACGTTGATGTTATTTTCAAATAATCAGAGGTATCATAAATAAAACCACAAATTACCATTGTCAAAATTTGGACTACTGAAGGAGTACAGAATTTGTGCTTAAAGCTACATAATCATGTAAAATCCTGATATAAACAAACACATTTAGGGGAAGGGTGAAGAACATCAATCTGGTTCACTAAAACTCACTGGTTGAATTACACCAAAGAGCTTACAGCTTTCTTTGACTTAGTATTTTCCCCTCTTGATGACATTTAGCAACTTTACATTGTCACAGAACAAATAGAATGGTTACTTATTTTGCATTTCATGCAGCTATTTCCATGTATGTTTGGCATTATACCATGTTCTCCAAAGTATTCCTTGGAGACATAAGGGGTAGGGCTTCCCTATATCCCCTCAGCTGTATTCTGTGTCTATATCAGGGAAATCTCTTGTGAAAGAGAATGCTATTTATACCCTAAAAGCTGTTCTCCCATTTTGTTCCATAATAGAATATTAAGCCAGGACCCCACAGAATTAAGATTACATTTCACAGTCACTCAGCAATAACAAGTGGCCAACTGATTAAGTTCCAGTCATTAGACTAAAAGTGGAAATGTCTCTTTGCCTTCTTAAAGACTCCTGTCTTGAGAGAACATCTCTCCTTTGTTCTCTTCTTCATCCGTCCTCCATCTTGCCTCATGCATTGTCACTGGAGATCAAGATGTTGAGGACTCTAGTCTAGGGGTGGTGGAGTGGGGAACTGAAAGTCCCAGGAGGAACAGAGTTTCCATTTAGCACTGGACTTCATTCCTCCCTGAGTATCATGGCAGAGAGAAATAAGCACATGTTTTTTCCCCTAAGTCACTGCCATTTTTTTTCCTGTTACTAGCAGCTGAACCTAATCCTAATTAATACACTATTCATCAACATTTGGTGAATGCAAAGCAAACACTGACTCATGTATACTCAATCAAAAAAGGAATCTAAAGAAAAATAACAAACCAACAAGCCAAAGAGTTCCATGAGGTCCTTTTAATAGTACATGAAGCAGGAATCCCCAAATATCTCCACTGAAGCATTGGAACTAGAGTTCCTTTTAATCAAAATAAATAAATTAAAAAGCCTTTCCAAAATAATGTATTTATAACATGGTATTTTTTAAGAAACAATTTTATTCCTCCAAGCACTCTCTTTACTCTCACCCCTTACCCAAGAGAAATACTGTGACCTTCACAATAAACCTTTTAAGTAGACAATAACAAGAAACTTGAAGCCACCATCCACTAAAAATGAGTTAGTCATCTTAGATTTCTAGGCTCCCCAAAGAGATCAGGACTCTCTTTTCCTGGTGATATAGGTGTGCACTTTCAAATGATTTTTGCACAAAACTTAAGTATTTTCATGCAGCATTAGGAGTGGCCAGAATCCCATTAACTCTGCCTCTTATGGAAATTGCTGTGACCCTTATTTCCAGCATTTGGACCAACTGTCAATTGTTTTTGAACGTGAAAAAATGGTGGTCTTTTTGTATGCAGGCAGGCTGCATTTCAAAATGGACAACCAGTTGAGAATACTTTACAGAAAGGACCAGAATTCCTCTCCAGAGCTCCCTCCCTTCCCTCTTCTTATTGCCTGGAAAATGCCAGGAAAGTTTAAAATTAATGGCGACCAATTGAAAAAGAAAAGGAAATCAAAGAAACATTTATTCCCTGAGATGCAGCCCTATTTCTTTTACCTTTACATAAGTACACAATGGTTTCTGTCAGGTCCTGTTTTTGTGGAGGGGATGGGGTAAAGAAAAGCTCATATACAAGATAGAAAACATGTTTTTAAGCGCCAGCAGAAATGTTCATGGTTTCAAATGTGACACGAATACAATATAATGCAGGGCCATACACTTTTCTCAGATTCTGCTAATGTTACTGACTTTAAAACCTGGGTTCTTTAGAATTAAAATCAACATAAAAGACATAAGTGGTAGTATTTTATGCACCACCACCAAAGGATTCATAATTCTCCACTATGAGGCTATAAATACTTCAAGTCCAATCTACCTGGACACAAAACTAATATTAGTAACCAAAGGGACTGCAGTCACTGGAAGAGGCATCCATAAGAGGATCAAGGTGCTAAGTGAGTCCACTAAGACTCAGAACACTAGCCTAATGAGGTTAAGGTATTTATGCTTCAGTCCCCATAAAGGCCACTTAGTTGATCTGTAACTCTTGCTCTCCACCAATTGGTTATATTTAGCTGAGATTTGATATTGGCTACAATGGGAACTGAGTGAGCATGTGTGGGTGATTCAGGGTAAAGAAATTCCCATTGTTAGAAAGATAAGGCATAGTACATGCCCTGCTAATTGGAATAACTATGTCATCTTCATTCACATAGGAGTCAGAGACAACTGTTAGTCAGATGACTTTGCTATCTGAGCAGTTTGGTTCCAACTCAACCCCAAAAGGAGAGATGAGAATTCTTCCATTGGCAACATTTTCTTTTTCCAAAAGAGATTATTTTTTTATTTGGATTAGATGGATTAGAAACAGCTAGGTGATGGGGATAGAAGGAAGAAGGGAAATGACCCCACCAATGTGGCACAGGGTAAATGCATGCAATAGGGCTCAAGACTGATATTCTGCCTTTTCCAAGATGCCTCACCACCCCTGGTGTGTCTCCCTCCTCCCTCTTGACAATGTTGGATATTAATCATACTTAGGATCTTCAAAGAGAAACAGGGTGAAACACAAATTTAATAAGAAATTTGAGAAATGACTGTGTGACTTCCTTTTCCTCCTGCTTTTCCCTCTCACCACAGGATGCTGAAAACTTTGCTGAAGAATGTGTGGAGTGGCCAGAATTCTGTCACCTCCACTACCAGTGTCCCTAAGTAGTTAGGCAATCCTTGTCCCTAACCCAGTCTGCATATAGGGAAATGTTAACGTTCTCATAATTAAAGCTCCACTTGCAATCCCCAAGCAATGTTACACTATATCATCCATTTAACTTTATTGTGATTGATCTGTGTCAACTTTAACTATACTCACAAGGAAGTCAATAAATAAAGATCAATAGTTTTTTATTTCTTCAGGTTTTTTACTAGAAAGAATAGATGGGTTAAATAACACCAGCAACAGCAGTGGCACAGAGCTTCCCTCATACTTTCCTTGGTAAAAATTATATTAAAACAAATCAGATTTAAATTCACAAATGGGATTGCATCATCATCTGATCTGTCATTAAGTTGCCTTCAGCAGTTTTAAATGCAAATATTGAAACAAACAGGGCTTGAATGTATCTGTCCTCTCTGAGATGAATTCTCTTCGCAATATGCCCAGTCAACTTCTTATTCTTTAAAAATCCTAGCTTTTGCAGTTCTGGTTTAATGTATTAATGACCTGTCAAGACTGAGTGGTACTCTACGGATGAAGAAGGCTCATGTTCAGACGGACAAATGAGTAATTCCTTGTTCTATTTAAGGGAGGAGAAGCCTGGACCATGCTTTGTGTGAATCCAAAGGTGTTATGGGCAAGCATCTGGGGATGACCCAGTTGTGCAGACCTGTCCCCACCCCCACCCCCACCCAGAGCACTCTGCCTTGTCAGGTGTTAACACTTTAGTTGCCAGATCTTGAGAAAGTCTGGGAGGATTAAGGTGAGAAGGGAAGGGGCTGGTACAGAGGAAAGAGGTTCTAAGAGAAGGGGTAGAGTTGCCAGGGGGATGGCAAGAGGGCATTTATACAATATGGAGTAGAAACAATCTAATATCCAGTAGAAAATGATTTCAATATTTTGATAACTAGAATGACTGTACATGTATGGGTCAGTTGCTGAATGTCAGCTAACTCTAGAGAGAACCAAGAACAATATTCACACACCCACATACATACATAACAGACTGGAAGTGTGACCATCATCAATCTGCCTTACATGAGAAAATAAGGCTTCCAAAATCTGTGATACCTTTAACAAATAATGGGACGTCAAAACCTTTTGGCCAATGTCCTACCAGTCAATTCCATTTTAGATAGTGTTCCCACATTGAAAATAATTATTTCTCCTATTACCCATGTGTTAGCTTATTCCAATTTCAAAATAAAAGCATATATATAAATTTAGGAAAGTCTGTATCTATATTCCCAGTTCCAAATTTCTCTAAAGTCAGAATTGCATGCAGCCATCTCCCTGTTCCACTCTGCCATCCAGATGTCCTGATGATGCCTAAAATAGATCCTGTCCAAACTATGTTCTCCTCCTATTCCTGACTGTTAGAGAAAGGAACCGTCATGCTCCCAGTAACTCAGGTGTGAAATATACTCATTATTTTTGAATGCTTCCTCTGCTTTGTTCCCTACTCACTGAGTACATTGTGATAGCTCTTTTACTGATCCCTTTAATTCAATTTGATAAAAAAATTTAAGTATCAATATGAAAAGTACTAATGAAGAGACAGATCATCTATCTTCAAAATATTACTATTTAGTATGGGCAATAAGCAGGTATATAAAGAACTGTATATGATACAATGCATTACATAGAAGTGCCACAGGACAGACATGAATAAAACATGACAGCTCAAGAGTGGAGAGGAACACAGTTGAGGGCCTCAGGGAGCCAAGGGAAAATGTAGAGCTTGAAGAACAGGGAAAATTTTGTCAGAAAGAGAAAAATGGTGGAATGGAAGAAAAATCCAAATCCAAAGTCTTGAGCAAAGGTTAAGTAATAAGAAAAGATAAATTTGGTTTTAGAAACAATGCAATGACTTTGGCTAAAGTGAAGAGTTTCTACAGGACATAGTATCTATAGGACAGTAATGGGGAAAATACCTAAATGTTAAATTGAATTCATATCATGGAGGGTCTTGAGAGCCAGGCTGAGGCATTCTATACATAATTGAAAGGGTAAGGAAGTACCTAAAAGTTCACGCTGGGTCAGTGCATGGTGCTCCTATAGATGTAGGGTATTATACACTGCTGGTGAAAGATGATTGGTAACCTTTTTGGGAAGACACTCTGTCAGTATTTATTAAAGATAAACAGACTCTTTATCTCAGAAATTGTTCTTCTGGTCATCTGTCCTGTAGAAACATCAGTCCATAAGGATACATACAGTACAAGCAAATTTTTTTAAATAATTGTTTTAAACTGCTAAAAAAATTAAAGCAGATATAATCTGAATGCCCATCATGGGGCAAATAACTGAATGACACCATGACATAGAATGCAATTAATAATATCCAGGTCCTATTGACCTGAAGGGTGTCCACAATAGAATGTTAGAGGGCACATTTAGTATATATATGAAATGATATATCATACACACACACACACACATCATACATATCACCCAAGCATTCATATATATACATATATATCCTATTTATATAAAATAAACCAAATAAAACACTAATATGATTAAATAAAATAGACATGTGAAAAGTGAACTATAAAGCTGTTAAACTTCTGTAGAGGATAAGGAAAAAAAAGGCGTTTGTCACAGATTCTGCAATTCTCCTTATTATAGGAAATTTTGGAAAAAGTAAAATGTTTAGCTTATAAGGAAGTATTAAATAATGTTAGTGCTAAATACTGTTCATGATGTATATTATCAGGAAAAAAAGATCAGATTGCAAAATAGCATGCACAGTATAAGTCCATCTATATATATGCTTCCATGTGCATAGAAAACAGTCTGAATGGACATATACCAACATTAAAGGTATATATGTGTACATTTCTTTCTTTCTTTTTTTTTTTTTAAAGATTTTATTTATTTATTTGACAGAGAGAGACACAGCGAGAGAGGGAACACAAGCAGGGGGAGTAAGAGAGGGAGAAGCAGGCTTCCCCACAGAGCAGGGAGCCCGATGTGGGGCTCGATCCCAGGGTCCTGGGATCACGACCTGAGCCGAAGGCAGACGCTTAACGACTGAGCCACCCAGGCGCCCCTGTACATTTCTTTCTTATTTTTACTTCCATATTTTTTGTCTTCTTTTATTCATTAAATATATTTATTGGAGGATCTACAGGCTGACAAACACTGTCCTAAGGTCTTCTTTCTTGTTTTGAGTTACTGTTTGAGTTCAAGTCGGCTGAATGGTATGATACTTGAGGGCAAATGGCTCTGTTTTCTCATATTCATATTGATCAATATTTGCCATAATGATCAATCTGAATATGAGAAAACAGAGCCATTAGGGCGCCTGGGTGGCTCAGTTGGTTAAGCGACTGCCTTCGGCTCAGGTCATGATCCTGGAGTCCCAAGATCAAGTCCCGCATCGGGCTCCCTGCTCAGCAGGGAGTCTGCTTCTCCTTCTCCCGCTCCCCCCTCTTGTGCTCTTTCTCTCTCTCACTCTCTCTCTCAAATAAATAAATAAAATCTTTAAAAAAAAAAAGAAAACGGAGCCATTGATTAATTTAATAAACCTATGAATGAACATAACCTGCTCAAGGCTACTCAGCTAATACTGGACTGAACTTGTCCAGTATTTTATAGAGAAGGCCTTCCATTAGGCTATATAACTCCAAAAACTCTGAGATTATTGGCATGCCTTGTCCCCTCAAAAGTGAGCACAGGTGCTGAGGAAATTAAAATCAAATGTCTATAACTAAAATGTCAGGATAATCATTTACCAAGGTATTATGTGTTCTGAGTAACGTGAATCTTCTTTTCTGTTGTTGACTGTCTCTCTTATCTGAGTTTTTAGTTCCCACATATAAATGAAACATCTTCCTGAAAGAGCTTGGATCTATTTGCCAATGGGTTTATGATTCATGTTTATATAGGTTATAAATCCTTTTCAGGAATTACAAAGATACCTTGCTTTGCTTTTCCTAAGCTGTTTGTTTTTGCTATTACTTTACATATTGTTCTGTGTGTCCAAGATACCAGAGACCTGAGCATTCGGCTCAGCAAATGTCCCCTCTACCTTTTCTATATTAATGTTGAATACCAAGGTTCATAAATTGTAACAAAACCAACATTCCAGTCCATGTGGGTTTTCTCACCAACTATGAGTCAAATACTTAATCCTTAACAAATATCCAAGGACTTACATGCATATGGTGAAGTACAACCTATTGAAAGATGGGATTTCTGGGTACCTAAATTTGGAAAGAATAAAATTTTCATAATTTGCTACTATTTAACAGAGTGATTGGAAAGTCAAATGAATAATAGAGATGAAACTGTTTTGTAAAGTTTCTAACACTGTGCACATACAATGGAGTATTAATTTGATTAGTGTTCTTTGTTTTGGTCTGTTTCCCCATAAATGACAGCTGAAATGAAAGTAACATATACTGGCATCTTTGGGATGTAAGTTCATTTAAACAGAGTTCAAATGATAACAGACATATAATCTGAATGTCCCAGGCCCTCCCATCTTCTAGGGTCACATTCTCCTTTAAATTTCCTGATAAAATTACTCAGGCCTAGTCCCACACATGAGAAATGTAGTGCAATCCCAAATACATTTGAGAGTTCCCAGGAAGGGAAGGAGGACTTTCCTGGTCACTCTCACTGATTCCTCCTTACTTAAGGTCCTGCCTCCTCACACTGGTCCTCTTTCCTTGGTTACTTTATCCATGTATGTCATCTCCTCTGTCCTCTTTGCTTCCCCAAAGCACCACCAGTGCAAAGCTATTGCATATGACTAACTTCATAGTTTGGGTAGAATAGAAGAGATCATGGAACAACACAAAATAGGAACAACCTAAGATTTAAAAGCAAATATCATTAATCTTAAAGTCCTTTGGTCATCCTTGTCCCATGAAATTTCTCACCAGTCATTTCTTTCCTTAAACACCCAGCAAAAGTCCCCTGCCTTTCTCTTTTATTAACTAGCACTCTAAAACTCAAATTTTATGTTTTTTAATTATGCAAAACTATATGACTATTTTCTCTTACTTCTTTTCAGTAATTGATCCAAAGAAGTTTGTCTTTCTCAAGAAAGAGGGCTCCTCAAAGTATTTTCCTACACAAAAGTGTCATCTGCCCTTAAATCTCACCATTCCTAGCAGCACAAAGTTTTTTTGTTTTATTTTTTGGTAAACTTTCCGAAGTTCAAATTCTTAGGCAGCACGGTAGTGGTAGTGATGGTGTCAAAGGATTCTCAAGAGTCATTTGGGAAGCTTTCAGAGCTGCAGTAAGTCCTGTCATCCGTAAAAGAAACTCAGCAAGAAGGTAAGGTATAAGGCTCCAGTGTGGGCACCTAAAACTTCTCACAGATCCTAAATTACAACAAGGAATCACCAATACCTGAGGCTGTTCTTAGAATCAACCTCTTCACAGCAATGTTGACTTACCAAGATTCTATGGGTAATGGTCTTCTGA
This sequence comes from Leptonychotes weddellii, assembly GCF_054177405.1. Classification (NCBI taxonomy): domain Eukaryota; kingdom Metazoa; phylum Chordata; class Mammalia; order Carnivora; family Phocidae; genus Leptonychotes; species Leptonychotes weddellii. The sequence goes on along the minus strand of NC_138378.1, from coordinate 66,626,048 downwards.
AATTCTGTGGTTCTACGTATGGAGCATGCAGTGATGTAATGAAACCACCTGCCCAGTACAAGTGCCTGTGCTTGAAAGTAGCAAAGAGTGTCATTTTAATTTCCATTGATTTACTTATAATAATGACAGTTGAAATTTTTGAGTACATACCACATGTGAGACTTTGAACATAGTGTACATATAGTCTCTCTGATCCTAAAAACTGTGCAAGGTACATATTACATATTATCCTTGACTTCAGACACTTGACTTTTCCCAAGGCCACCTATCTGGAAAGTGGTAGGACTCCAAAGCTCATTCTCTCCTCTTACATTATTCTGCTCTCTATGTGTTTCTGAGCTGGGGACCACCCATGCCTGTGTTCCCTTCAACTCTGAGTCCTATTGCTCAAAACAGTTCTAAGTGGCAAGGCCCAAGAAGGTAGGACTATCCTTCCTGACATCCACCTTAAAGGTTGACTGCATCCCACTTTTCTTTAAAACCATTTATGAATCTGTCATTCATAAATTTGTCCAAACCCTTTTAAAATCCATTTATATTTCCTGCTAGTATCACCTTTTAGGATAATGAGGTCCCTTGTTTTATTACCCACTGTGTGAATTAGTGTTATCTTTCAGTTGTCCTTAACTGACCTTCATCAAGTTTCAGAGGGCATCACCTCCTCATTTTCCCCAGGCTAATGGACCCTTAACTATCCTTAGATCGTCCATCTAAAACGACAGAACATTTAGAACAAGAACATGATTGCATCCAGGAATGACAGCATTCCTTGGCAACTAAATGGTAAATGTTGGGTGGTGTTGGGATTGTCAAAGATGCTTCCTTCCACCTGAAATAAGATACACTGTGTCTTAGGAGGCTGCCTACCAAGCAGCAGTGCCCTCAATGGTCCTGCACTAGCACATCTCCTAAACCAACCAGCTTGTGAGGCTTTCCACATGAATCTCAATAAACCCCTAAACTGCTGGCATCAGATTAAATAAAACTCAGGTAAGGGATGGGGGTCTAGACAACTATTGAGAGTAAAATAGGATGATGATTGTAAAGGCATTCAGTTGTAGAAAACCATAATGAGAATGGATTCAGATACAGGGAAAGGTGATAGTCCATCCCTGGAAACTGGGCACACAGCAGACACATGACTAGGAGGAACCTCCTTACTGGAATTAGAGCACAAAGTCGAGCAAAACTGTTTTCCAGGCAAGTGACTTTTCTTAGACTCATGAGATAATCAATATGTATTTTGACCTGAAGAAAATATTCTCCGATTGCAGGGAAGGAGAAGCGGTAGTCTTCTCATTTTATATGCACTGAATGTATTGAGGAGTTGCTGCTCATTGCGGTATAAACACGGAACAGTACAACTTTTTTCTAGCACCGCCTACCACTCTACAATGTTAAGCCCCCTCTCCTCCTGATAAATGGTCCTCTTCATATCTTGCTGTTCCATAACTCTTTAGTCTCTTTTAGTATAGATCTGTATCATTTAAGACTCACTCCTACTTATTTAAAAATTTCAACATCAAATATGATTCAAGGTTCTCTCCCCAGCCCAGGCTAGAGCCCTTTGTGGCCTCTAACAGCTTGAAGTAAGGATGAGGAGACTGAGGTAGAAACATCTTCTCATTACATAGCTTCTCTTCTCCAGGGCCACTGCACACTGCCAAGCTGGCTGAGCACTGCATGATTCCAGTGGTGCCACTCACAAAAACTACCAGGCAGACAGTACCCTCTCCACCAAAGTTATTCCAACAAAGAGCCCTGTTACATTAGTGACATTCCTGAAAGTTAAGCAGTGTACAATATGTGTACCTGCTCATGGCCAACCTGCCAGCTCCCCTAGTTTGTTGGAACAGGAGAGGAAAGAGAAGCTAATGGGTCAACATCTTCCTATTTAACTGTGAAAGGTTTCAGTTGATTGCCCTGCTTTTCTGGCCTTCTTTGTCTTCTGAGTGAGGAGAGACCATATATGCACCTCCCTCTCCCTCTCCCTCTCCTTTTCTCTCATAGGGTACTCATGTGGGCCCTGTGGGGGCTGGAGTCAGGAATACATACTGCACGGTTCTCTACCAGAGACTTAGCTCTGGCTCCACTGTTCCAAACCTTCCACCCTCATCTTTAGCTTCCTCCAAAAAGTGTTCCAATCAAGAGTGGGGTCAATATAACAACATTCCTATTCCTTACATCTCTACAGCACCTCCCCATACATGCACACCACCACCACTACAAAAAAAAAAAAAAAAAGGTTTTGAGTATAGACATTCATATTCTCAATAGATTAAAAAAACATAACTTTCAATTTTCCTTGAAAATCATCAGATCCATCTTCTTACTTTTATTCAGCATTAGACACTGTGCAGTTTATCAACTTAAGACTGAAAAAAAAAGTGAAGATTAAGTTGTATCCATTTATGTAGGTTGGTGGAAATGCATATTTTGCAAGCATCTGATCAGATGCTCGGTTTCCTTCTCTTGCTATCTGTAATGACATACATAGAGCTATGCTCAAAGTTATAAATCTTTTTCACACGGACTTACTAGAAGTGACTAAAAACTAACTTAACCTGTATTAGATATAGTTCCGGATCTGCAGACACATTTAGGCTCTCTTTAAGCAACAAATTGAAGCCATCACTCTAGCTAGAAGTCAAATCTGTTCATTGTCCTCACTGATTAAAATTTAGAAAAATCTGCCTAAAATAAATCATTCATGTAAATTAACCCTCAAGAGATGCTCTCTTTGAGCCTGGGCACTATTTACCTACAGAACAGTTTGGCACAGCTACCAGTGACATCAAGAAGCATTCAGGATGAACAAGTGCTGAGTCACTTTAAAACTAACAAAGTAATACAGGCAGTTATCACCCAAATGCATTATTTATCACAGGGGCCTCCTGACGCCTGTGCTTACCGAGGAACCCTCCTGTGATATTGAAGGCCAAGGCATCTCCTCTCCTTAACAACAGTGTTGTATCTTTGGCAACTCGAGCAGGAACTCAGAAAATCAATACCACTTCATGAGCCAGGTCTTGGTCTTCTCCTTTTACGAGGACTCTGTCAATGCAAGGGGCCATTACTGTACTTTAAAGGCATGATATAAAATTGCTTCGACAAGATATAAGACACACCGTTTGCAAGAACCTGGTGAGAGTATTTTAGTCAAAGTTAAATAGTTTCATCACGTAATTACTTCCATTGGCAAAGCTCCAGCTGAACACGCTCTTGGAGGGGCTGTGCCTTCTATTATGGGTGGGGTATTGTGAGGGAGGCCTGTCGATTGGATTCAGGTTGTTCTAAACAAGGTCAAACTGCTAAAATGGAGGCAGAGCCCAGCATCAATGCCATTGGCAATGACACTGCAACAACAGGGCTGACAAGTTGCTCTCTCTTTTTTTCCCCCCCTCCAACTAAGTGGTCTGAAAGTAGCTTTAGTTTTATGGCTATAAAATATTTCATCCTGATTTGCAGTCTGGTAATTCATTTTCTAAGGACTGTTTAGAATTTATTCAGGGGGAAAAGGAAACTGTTGGTTTCTCTAACCGATTCCCATTATATGACAAAATTTAACTTTTGTATTTTATGAGGTTTTATGTGTTCCACTAAAACCATTAGCTGGTTGTCTCATGATAAAATTTAATCACTTATATAATACCTTAAAAGCCAATGACAGTTTTGCATGTATTTATGTTTTCTTTCATTTAAAATATGTGGGTGTCATAAAGATAGCTCTTATTGGGGGGAAGAAAGGGGCTGGCACTAAAAAACAGAAAATCTGTAAGTACTGACCCATTATGTATCACACAATAAGAATGAAGCACTGTAGCCTACAAACTGCATGAAATTTGAGAAAAAGTGTTTGCTAATCCATGACCACCATTCATATTTCAATGATTACCTGAGTGCACCCAAGCTCCACATTTAGCATTATTCCCATATAAAGCTACTTGACTGCTATGAAATTTGGCAATTTAACAAAAATTTTAATAATAACAATGACAAATAGACTCAAAGGACATGCATGTACACCTTACAAAAATGTCTCATAGAAACTAATTGCATTAGCCTGCCCTTCGTAATCAGAGATGCTCTCACAATTCCACTTCCAAGTAACACTTCCCAAATTTGGATGGTTAATAAGGATAGAAGAAAAGTGATTTTCTCTCCCCCTCATCCCACTTCCACCTACAGAGTTCCAATTATGGCATCACTTAATCACCACACATATTTATTTTAGAGTTATTCAAATGCATTATGAATTTATATGTCTATTATTAGATTTATTGGTGCTAATGATTTGGATTTAAATAGCACTTTTCTTCCTGAGGCTATAACAGTTTTTCCTGAATGACCTAATTCATTCTTTCCACATGCCTTAAATGGGAAGTAGGAAAGGGGCAAAGGTCAGTCAACCCATTTGGCTCAGGACAATCTTAACCCACAGATCAGAAAGAATTAACTTAGCCTCCATATATTCCAGTAGTAACAGATCAAGGAATTGGCTGGATTTTTAAATGCAAGGAGTGCAGGCACCACAAAAATATTGTTGATCATCTTATGTCTGACATAAGAAATATTTGTTTAATAAGTGAATAAATGAATAGATGGATCCATTGAGCAACCAATCAGTCACTGAGAATTCTGATAGAAATCTGCAAACTCTCAAAGCTAATAGAAGTAAAAGCTGGGGTGTTTGGCAAACTATTCCCGTCAGTTGCAAGGTGTATATGATCCTTTTTCAAAAGACACAAATGGTATTCCTGGGCTGATGCACAGGTGTGGATGGGTATATGCCACCACAGTGATGGTTTTAGGAGAAGAGGAATATTCACCAGCCCCCCTCCAAAATCTTTCCTACCTTTAAAGGAATGAACGAATTGTCCTATCAGGAAACAAACTTTTCCTTCCATGATGAAACAGAAGGCCTGAGATGGAAATGTTTTTAAGAAATTATGTCAGAGTAGTCTGTGCTGCGGGGAGAGGCAGATTTACTACGAAGCTAGCAAGCCTTAAGCGTCAGGGTCTCTATCTATACAGACCCCTCCCAGGGCCCTGGAAGGACCGTAGCAATGAGTCTTCGTGGTCATATGTCTTGTCAAATTTATGAAAGTAAGTTATTTTCGTGTTCTGTTTTTATAAAAACACTTATCCTTCAAATCGTATAAGTTTCATACCCCACAAATCCTGGATTTCCCCCTGGCTGTGGGGACAAATCTATTCTAAAATCTCAGTGGTGCAATACAACAAAGCTTTATTTTAGATTCCTGCTTCATCTTCCACAGGAGTTAGCAGTAGCTCTGCTCCATATGGTCATTCAGGTTTCCAACTGAGGAAGGTTCTCACCACCTCTTGACACTGCTATCTCAATCTGGGCCTACTAGTACTGCAGTGGCGGGGAGGGGGGGAATGGAAAACTTATACCACTGCAAAGTATTTTAATCAGAAATGACACTTATTTGCTTATCTTCAGAACCCACTGGGCTTAACTAGTATGTGGTCAAACTGAGTGCCAAGGGAAGCTGGGAAAACTTCCTCTGTGCCCAGAAAGGAGAGGATAACTGAATGTGGGGAGCACTATTAATCTCTAACCCAAAAAGTAACCCTCTGATTTTGTTTTACACCAAAGTTTATTTAATGTGGATATGTAAGGTGCAAGGGCATTAAGACATTTAGTTCCTAGAGAGTGGGAAAGCAGAACTCATCTTAAGGATGCCAATCTCAGGAAAAAAGTTACTATTTCAAGCACTCTCAAACTTATCTGGAGAGATTCAGACATAGGAGGAAAGATTGAGAGACCAGATCCTGGTGTTGCTGGGACTCATCCACTGCTCAGAAGGATCCCAGGGTATTTGGATACACTAGTTCCACACAAAATACCCATATTTATTGTGATGAAATAGCTCAAAATTCCTCAATGATCTTCCCTTGTCTAAAGAACAGACAAACTCATTAGCATTTCAGGTCCTCCAAAACCCAAACTCTGTTTAGTTTTCCTGCCCCTTGTGCTTCCCAGTCCACTTCCAAAAACCACAGTCACACTGAACAACTCATCATTCTCTGAGTAGTACATTACTCTATCTACCTTTTGAATGCACATACTATCCTCCACATTAAACGTGTAGATATCTTTCTCTTATGCATCTGACGAACTTGTTCTTCGAATGGAAGTTCAAATATCATCTCCCATGGGAAGAATGCCTTCCTTACAGGTCCTAGCTAAGAGATGAAAGTCCTACCATTGTGTTCTATTTATCTTTGTTTTTATTTCAGTTACATCATATATCTTCTTGTTTATAGACACAATCTCTTTCCAGTTAGACCATCAATCTCATCCATAGGGGAGACCAGAGCTTCATCCCAGCACTCAGTTTAAGCCCTTGGCAGATGGTCAGAATTTAATAAACTATTGTTGGGTGACTAAGTGAATGAATGACGAGGGAGGGGGCATAGCAACTAAAGGGAATCTTAGGATTGTCAAATGAGGCTGATACAGGTGATCCCAAAGTTAGAAAGGGGGCAAGAATGGCCCTGTTTTGCTAGGGCAGATACTGCTCACTCAGGGACATGTGTCCACATGTCTATGCAGGACCAAGCACTGTAATTTTTGAGTGCTATTTAGTGCAGGTGTTTCCATAATTGGGATGAAGTGAGAAAATTCCATGCTTACTAGCCCTAAAAGTCACCCTTCCACCTGGGTAATGCAATGGTCCTAGCTTTAAAAGATGTATGAATTGCTTTTCCCCAGACGGACCCAAGCAGAGAGGGGATGTACTTTCTAAAACTGCACAGTTATTGACCTTCCACTGTAGCAAATCTGCAAATGTCAAAGCAATGAGTGTTTCTAAGGAGAAAACTACACTAGTTTTAAAAACAGATGTTTAAAATATAGGGCCTTGAGAGCTGCCCTCTCTCCAGACAGGCTTGCTAACAATACTAAGTACAGAATACAAACATGTATCATTTCCCCCCTTTCCTCTCCAAGACTAAAGAAAGGATGTTGAATGGGTCTTTGCCTTTGTTTATTCAACTTAAGACTGAAGAGTGAATTCCTAAAATCAAGATGAATCCCAGGACAAGAGAAGGTCAAATGGCACCATGACACTGGGGGTGTGTGTTGTGTGTGTGTGTGTGTGTGTGTGTGTAATAATGCCATAGGTTTGTGTAGTGCCTCTGATTCTGCAAAGCTCCTCATCATTCTCATTAGATCCTTAACTAATGTTGGCAGGTTCCAAGAACTGGTTGGATTAGACCCATTTGGCAGGCAGAAAGTCCACCACCAGGAAGGTTGTGACATTCCAAAATATTGGTAAAAATGGAGGGGTGCTCCCAAAGGTAGAAGAGAAGGAGAATAACTGGATTGTTCATTTTATTTTGAGGGAGTCACATCAGTGGAACTACTACCAAGTTACTATTCTGGGTGCATGGATGATGTGAGGGAGGCTTTACTCATCTGAGAGTGTATCTCTGAATTATTTATTCATTCAACAAACAACTTTGAATATAACTCACATTTTAGCATTGTCTAAGGATAGGACACACAGAAATAAGTAATGGGCCAGCTTTGAGTGAGCTTATGGAAACAGCCAACTGATTAGAAAATGATGGGGAAGTTCAGTGATGCTGAGGTGGCAAAGAATCATGGAAACACAAAGGATCAACTGTACATTCTCCATTCTTGAGGGAAACAGGGAAGGCCCCCTGGAGAAAGCAGCACTTGAACAGGGATGCAGAGAAATTAACCGTGTGAATAGGAGAAAAACACACTTTCTAGGCAAAAGAGACCCATGAACAAAGGCACAACACAAGAAATAAAATATCCGTGCAACACAAATCATTTGGGTGGGTAGACTACAAAGGCAGGAAATGTAGAGAAATGATGGACATGAAGAAATCCTGCAATCCAGTTGTTCCCTCAGGAAATAAAAGTTTCCTCAGAAGCCTGTTGGGAGGACTGATGACTGGTTTGGTTGAGAACAAACATTTAGACATCTGTGAAATTAACCCTTCTCCTTCAACCTGTAACAGTGTCAAAAACAGATTTTACGCATTGGGGCAAAGGCCTCAGCATAAAAGGCCATAGCAAGAAATTGCTGCTACAAGTCAGTAAAAGTTCTTTTTTCTTGTCTGAGTGCACTTTGGCGAGGGAGATGCCCATTGAGGGACTGCCTCACACTAGGACGGAGAAGGGGGGAATGCCCTGCTCCTATGGCAAAAGGAACTCTCCTCTCCTGCTTGTGATACAGCAAATGTATTTCACAGAGGAAAAGGTTTTTTCATCCCATAATGAGAGAGAGCCATTAAGATGCAAATGTATTCTGTAGAGGAAACAGTGAATAAGAGCTAAATGGCTAATAGCAGAGCCATTTCTAAGAGCAGACTTTGCAAAAGAAGGGGAGGGGCGGGTGTGGGAGGGCTGTGACAGGGAGGGGATGGGTGGCTGTTCTATTGCCCAGAGCCGACCACATCCACACCTCATACCTTGGTCAGGTTTGATAACAGAATTAGGAGGACTACCTTGGGGCAGGAGTCAGACCACTTTTTCTGTGAAGGGTTAGGCAATAAATCTAGGCTTTACTCACCTCTGCCATTGTAGATTGAAAGGAACCATAGGCAATATGTAAATGATGAGCATGGCTGTGTTCCCTTATTTACAGAATTAGTGGGCAACTCTGGGCTTACAGGCATAGTTTGCTGACCTCTGTCTTAGAGCAACAGTTCTCAAATTGTGGTCTCTGGACCAGTGGCATCAGCATTACCAGGGAATTTATTAGAAATGTAAGTTCTCAGCCCCACCCCAGACCTTCTGAATCTGAAACTCAGGGTCTAGAGTCCAGCAGTCTGTGTTTTATTGACAATGTAAGAATCAACCTCACTCTAAGTGGTAGTTCTTGAAGTTAGTAGTTTGTTAAGAGAAGGTGTCCAACCACACCATGGGCATTTACAATCAGAAGGAAATCTTTGTTGTTAAGGAGTGTTGTTTTGACTAAATAGAAAGTAAGGTGTGAGAGCATGTGTTATAAAAGCCAAAAGATCCTCTGCAAGTGTCCTCATTCATCTGACAGGCAATTTTTGTAACCCATCAGCTAAAACCAATATGGCAGCAATACATCCTGCCTGGGTTTGAATTGATCATAGAAAGAATTCCAGAAAACTCTAAGAGCAGCTCTGGTTAAGGAGAAATTTGTAGATGACAGTCTTGGTTTCCCTAATGGAAAACCAACATGGCTTTCTTCAGCAAATGGTGAACTAAGTATTAAAAAGGCATTAAGCTGCTTCCTTTGTCGATGTCAAGTATGCATTCAAATTCAAGACAGCATTTAAAATATTAAAACATCTAGCAATTTTATTACTAGCTCATTTAAAATGGTGACCATGAAAAATTTAATTTAAGCTACCCAATAATGGCTCATGAGACACTTAAAAATACACACACAGATAACTGAATTTTTAAAGTAAGTTCCTTATTAACTTCTTTCCCCTCATCTATTACCATTGCTATTTTCCAGCTGTATAAACAGTCTGGAGAGTATGCCCTGAATGAATTCACCGTTCAGAAAACAACATAATTACAGCCATTCCAGCAAACCGAGTGCCAAAAAAGTTACAAATTAATTGAAGGTTAGCATTGAAAATTAACTCCTAGTCAGCTTGAAGTCATCTTTTAGGCTACTTTCTATAGAATTAAATAGAGAACACACTCCACATCACTTTCGTTGACAGAGTTTTAAAGATCAGGTGGACAAATGGCCTTCTACCCAACTACTACTTTCCTGTGATCTGATATTGCCAATCCCAAATGATGCCTGCCAATAGTACCTTAGAACATGCTTATGATTTATGCACAGGGCAGAACTACTTCCTCTTCTCCTATAAATACCCAGGCCTTAGAAAAATACCAATTTATCTTGCCCCATTCTATTTTGTTAGAAACCACTAAGAAACCACATCATCAAAAAACATTTTTCCCTTTTCTTTTTATCATTTTATTTTTTTCATACATACAAACCATTTGCAAAAATAGTACAAAGTATCCCCTATAAACCTCATCCAGACTTTTCAAATGTTAACATATTTATAATATTAATTAATGTTAATAGCCACAGTTCAATTATCAAAACCAGGAAATTAACATAAAAATTCAAAACCATTATCTAATTGACAGACCTTCAAATGTTACCTATTATCCCTCTAATGCCCTTTTACTGGTGCAAGATCCAATCCAGGATCACTTGTGGTATTTGTCATGTTTCCTTAGTTTTCTTTAATCTGATTATCAGTAAATTTTAAATCCAACAAGCATCCACTGAGTGCCTAAGCTGTGCCAAAATTGTGGTAAATTCTGAGGATTCAAAAATGGTTCTGGACTTTGAAACACTTATACTTTATTGTGAAAATCAAAATAAAATCAAAGGCTAAATGTGGGAGAATGTACTAAAGTATTGCTTCTTTTAGGAAAAAAATAAAGGAACACTATTTAGATTTGAGGGGAAAAAATGGACATCATTAATGAAGACCTTGACCCAAAAGGTTCTTGGTCTTCGCTTCCAAAAAATAATCGTTCATGAATGAAAGAACATCCAGAGAAAATGTATGTAACTGTGAGCTACTAGAATTGTCTTTGTGGTCAATGTTTTTATTCCTTGCACCTAAACAAGGCTAGGCAAACAGAAAGTCTCAGTAAAAGTCAAATAATGTGGGGATCTGGGGTCATTTGGGAAGACTACCAGAAGATTTGGAACATGCAAGTTATCTCTACATGTCAGCCTGAAAGCCCCTCTTGATACTGGAGAAATTCATTCAAACTCCAAATTAAATAAAAGTTCAGGGGCTAATTACCATCTGAGGGCCTTTTTCTTTTTGTACTGCTTTGAAACAGGGTGTGTGGAAACATACTGTAAAATACTTGGCAAAAAAACAGAGATTTTGGCTCAAGGTTTTTTTGCATGCATGCCAACTGGTCTCTCCATTTACTTCATTTCTTTAATATAAAATTTCATCTCTCCATGGCTCATATAAAGCTGTATTTGGTGAGATTTCTAGAATCTTGGAGTTGAGAGGATATAGATTGCTAGTCTAGCACCTTAAGTGATTCATAAGTCCTTTATCATATCTCTTATAACACTTGCAGCAACTCTGCACTCACCTAGCCCAAGTAGCTTTAGGAGTATCTTCCTGATATTGTTACAAAACCACCACACTCTATAACACTCACCTTCTTGGTACTGACACTATATAAATGTCCAAGAGTCACACAGCTTTTCTAGTAGCTGCATCACAGTGTTGACACATGATGGGTTTTCAGAATCAATTAAGCATCGTGTCTTTATAAAATGTGCTACTACTGTTCAACTTTGTTTTTGTTTTTTTGTTTTTGCATTATGTACTCAAGCAGAGGACTTGGAGGCCCTACATGTATATTACATTCATCTCTTATGGGTTCCAATTCATTATATTTGACCCATGGTTGCAGCCTTTGAGACCTTGTTGATCATGAAGCAAATAAAAGAGTTACTTTGCCTTTTTCCTGTCAGTCAGACAAGTAAGCCATCTATGTTATCAAAGTCATTGTTAAAAGTATGGAACAAAATCAGACTATTGACAGAGGCCAAACCTAGTTAACTCCCTAAACATAAACTTTGCTTCATTAAGTAGCATACTTTGGCATGTGATTAAATGGTTACAGATGTACTCATCTCTTGTCCTACCCACATTTTACCACCTTTGTTTGCAAAGATAAACAAGATTTTACCAAATATGTCCCTGAAATCCAAGTTCACTAGATCTTGCCCTGGTCTATCACAAAATGAAAATGGCTTAGCTTGAAAGACTTGGTGGCAAGACATGAAATGAAACATAGGTAAGTTGAGAATGTTTCACATGCTCTCCTCAGAGATGAATGAAAACTGCATGATAATTAGGTGGCTGACTTCCACCATCACCAAAGATGAGTTGTTTATTATCCAGCTGTGTTATCTACACCTGAAATGCAGCATCCATGTTCTCTCACTAAAAACACTATTTTTATTTCTCTCTCTCTCTTTTTTTTAACTTTTAACAGAAGAGCCTACACCATCATTTTCACTGATTTCTTAGAACATTCTCTTGGCATTGTGTCTCCCTTTCTCATGCAATGTATCTTTCCAAACATTGGAATAGCTTTCCCTTACCAGAAACATGTATCATGAGTTTAACTTCACTAAGTCTGAGGAGTTATGTAAACCTCTTTGAATTAGGGGGCGCCTGGGTGGCTCAGTCGTTAAGCGTCTGCCTTCGGCTCAGGTCATGATCCCGGGGTCCTGGGATTGAGCCCCGCATTGGGCTCCCTGCTCTGGCAGGAAGCCTGCTTCTCCCTCTCCCACTCCCCCTGCTTGTGTTCCCTCTCTCACTGTCCCTCTCTCTCTCTGTCAAATAAATAAATAAAATCTTTAAAAAAAAAAAAACACCTCTTTGAATTAAAATCTCAAATTGTCTTTAAAATGTTTTTCACACTCAGCTTACATGCTGGCATATATGTGAAGCCACACACATGATTTCTTATGTCCTGACCAGGTATTTTCTTCTTCAACTAGTGAATATCTGTTTCATGGTTCTTTTTTCTATCTTCCGACTTGGTCTACTTTAGTATAATGTTTTATATTTCCTGGTGAAACCAAAGTTAGAATACAAAGTGGTTATGGTGCAAATGAGCAGGTTCTTTGGAAACACAGTGTAACCATTTTTATAAGCCACACAAAGGACAAGAATTAGCTAATTAGCATATGAGGCTGAATTGAACCAAGAATCTCAGGTTATTTCTAATGAGCAGTGAGCTAATATTGGTAAGATGCTTTTAGATTTTTAACTTAAAACACTTGCCAGTGAAAGTATAAAGATTACAAATTTCCTGAGCCATCTGATCCCCTTCATAAAGTAATGATTTCAAAAAGTTTAGATGGATGAATGGATATAGATAAATAAGGAATTTATATCTCTGTCTACTATTCATAAAGAAAAATTTCTCTCTTCACGGAGGCCCATTTAAATAGATGTTATTCCATTTGCAGTTCAGAGTGTGGCAAATGAAAAGTACAAACAAATAGCATATACAAATATATAACCTATATTGTTTAAAATGTTCACAATGGTAAGTTCTGAAGATCTAATGTTTAGCATAGTGATTACGGTTAATAATATTGTATTATATGCTTGCAACTCGCTGAGACTAGATCTTAAATATTCTCACAAGAAAGAAACTATAATTATGTTATATAATGAAAGTGTTACCTATGGTGGTAATCATTTTGCAGTATATAAGTGTATGAAATCAACATGTTGTACCTCTTAAACTTATACAGTGTTATATGTCAATTATATCTCAATAAAGCTGGAACAAATATACATACTCACAATCAAAGCTGAACTGGTCCCTTCATCACTGACAGGCTATCTCGTAAAAGAATTCAAGAGCAGGATTTGTCATAGTAATGCCTATTTATTTATTTATTCATTTATTTATTATTGTATTTATTTATTTATTTATTTATTTATTTATTTATTTATTTATTTATTTATTACTTATCACAGCCAAGTCCTTTACATTTATTAATATATTTAATTTTCAGAGCAGTCAGATAAGGCAGGTGTTAATATCAAATCCCATTTTACAAACACGGAAACTGAGGTTTCCAGGAGTTAAATCTCCTCTGATATTTCAAATATCATGACCATGATCCGGGATTGATACCCAGCAGCCTTATTCCATATGTTTTGTTTTCTACTGCTACATCACTGCATGAAAGTTGGTGGGAAATGTAGTAAAATTTTGACAATATCTCAAACATAGGAGATATGCAAAATACATTCAATACTTTTATTGCATTATCCCATTTAACCCTTTCAACCTTCCTGTATGGATAATGATATTATCACCCTCACCTTGCAGACAAGGACGAGAGCAATCAGTAAGAGATGTGTACACATGTTCTGAGACTGAGGAAACTACCTATTGTCAGAATATGTCATCATTGCATCATATAACATTTTGCTTGCTTGTTGTATTTAAGTGAAAAAAAAATACGAGTCCTGGTTCTCTGTGAAAGAAATGATTAAACATTAATCACACAATATCTAATTCCTCTACCTTCTGTGCTCCTCTTTGCATGGGAAAGAATGTAGTTCTCCAGCTACCCTCAAGTGAATCATTTTATTTATTTATTTATTTTATTTTTTATTTTTAAAGATTTTATTTATTTATTTGACAGAGACACAGCAAGAGAGGGAACATAGGCAGGGGGAGTGGGAGAAGGAGAAGCAGGCCTCCCGCCGAGCAGGGAGCCCGATGTGGGGCTCCATGCCAGGACTCTGGGATCATGACCTGAGCCGAAGGCAGACGCTTAGTGACTGAGCCACCCAGGTGCCAGTGAATCATTTTAATAATAAGAAGAGGAGGCGCCTGGGTGGCTCAGTTGGTTAAACGTCCCGATTCTTGATTTCAACTTATGTCATGATCTCAGGGTTGTGAGATCAAGCCCCATGTTGGGCTCCATGCTCAGAGTCTGCTTGGTTTTCTCTCTCTCCTCTCCCTCTGCTCGCCCCCTCCCCCAGGCGGCTCTCTTTAAAACAAACAAATAATTAAAATCTTTAAAAAAATAAAGAAGTGGTGCCTGGGTGGCTCAGTGGGTTAAGCATCTGCCTTCAGCTCAGGTTATAATCCCAGGACTGGGATCAAGCCCCGCATCAGGTTCCCTGCTCAGCGGGGAGCCTGCTTCTCCCTCTTCCTCTGCCACTCCTTCTCTCTCTATCAAATAAAAAAATGAAATATTTAAAAAAAATAAAGAAGGAGGAGGAGGAGGGGGAGTTGGAGGGGAGGAAGAAGAAGAAGAAGAAATTAGCCCAATCTTTTATAATAGCCAAGAAGTCCACGGAACTCAGCAAAAGGAAATTCATCCCTCAGGGCATTTGTGGGTGGCAGGGAAGCAGATAGAAGAGAAAACAAAGGATATTCTCCCCATCTCCATCTTAAGCAAATTCTCTGATCTGACGTGATTAATTCATAGATCTCTCTAAAGGAGTGTTTTCCGACCTCCTTTATCATCTTCTTAGACCCTAGTGGCTAACAAATTCTCTGAAAAATCTGAGAGGTATCACTCTCCTTAACTGGTACCCCTTCTCTTGTTTAGAAAAAAAAAAAAAAGCCATGGAAGTGATAGTAATTCAGTTCCCCAAATGACTTTGTTCCCTGCTGGCTGACCTCATTGGTAGGGGAGAGCGACATTATCTCTCACCTCAGATGCTTCCTTTAATGTAACATTGGCTCTTCTCTTGGCCTTCAGTAGTTTAAGCAAAGAGCCTCAGGACGGGAGCATAGGGGCTTGAGGAAGTAGAAAACATACTCCATAAAGGGCGGGCCCTTTCTGAATTATCACTCATTCTTCCCCAGAATGGTCGCTGTTTTGTTTTTTTTTTTTTTGAAAACATGAAGGATGTGTAAAGGACACATAAAACTTTAGTCAATAGGTCCATTATTATGATTGGCTGAAAACCATAAAATGCATCCATCAAGCCATTGTGTTGCATCTTGTGTTAAATTATGGTGATAAATAGTCCTTTATCCGTGACATCACCTACTAATCTATTCAAAAACTATTCACCACTGCCATTATGCATCACTCATGCTCCTGCCAGCTTGCTGAAAAAAATCTTCTACATGATAAAGCCACACACAAGATTGTGCTTGACTCTGCAGATGCAAATATTGCCTGCTATTTTCATGTCATACTGTGAAACAATTGCTTCTTCAGTTCCCAAAGTTATCTCAAATGTGCAGTAATGTCTTCAGCTCTCAGCTCTGGGCATTGTAACTCCTGTACTTTTAATTGTTTATAATTTACATCAGAACTGGACAGAGTCCATTTGCACTCATGCTGCTTTGTAACAGTGGGATGACATATTTTTGCCACCTTGCTCTGGGTTGAATTAATCTTATTGACAAGCCTTTAACATAGAAATTTGGTGTGGATTGCCTTAATATTCTCAGGAGTTATGTAAAAGGATGGATCTGATTTTACACAAAATGTTCTCATAAAATTAGACATTTTTTTGTTCTCAGAAAATAGTATTTATTACATGAAATCAAAGGAGGAAAGTATGAGTGTCTTTCAAATTCCAGTCTTAAGTGTAATAATCTGTTTAAACACACACACACACACACAAAACAGCATTATGTAGTTTTCTCTTCCTCATCTTGATGCTATATTAGCATTTGATGCTCCTCTAAAAAAAAAAAAATCCCCAAAAAACCCAACTACCTGATTTTCTCAACTGACTCAAACAAGAAGAGATGAAATACAGAATGAAAGAGACCACTCATTAGAATTTAATTCCAAAAGTGGAGTCTAATATGCTTAATTTACTTTTAGCTTTAATTCAAAGAATCTGGGGAATTGTCTCTTGCTGAGCAACACAATGGAGGTATCTTAGCTCCTCCTTATTGTTTTAATCACATATGAGATGATTGGCTCACAAAGAAGAAATAAACAACTGCTCAAGCTTAAATGAGTTATATCCCATATCCATCTGCTATGCTTATTTATGTACTTTATTTTTTTTAATTGCTTTTTTGATGGATGCATGGAAAAGGATTCACTAATATATTTATTGGGGAGAAAATAAAGCCAGATTTTCTTCCCTTCACTATTTTTAAATGCCCAATAGAACTGGTAGCAAAGTATCATTTACCTGAAAGTTTCTATTTAATGCATATTCTATCCAATCAGACATGGAAAACAATAAAAAGTCAAATCACTTCAAAAATAGTGGCTTTCTCCCTTCATTGACCTCCTCCCAATTATCATCACTTACAGAATCCAAAGGAGTCACATATTGCAGGAAAGAAAGAAGTTCTAAAAACTGAACAATCTTCAGCCAGTCTTGACGGAAGTTTGGCTTCAACTCAACACTCAAAGTAAAATATATTCCGTCATCTCCCACTCTAATGTTCACACTCACGTGTGGTGTCTGTACAAAGAGTGGCTCTTGCCTTCTAACAGCAGTGGAAGGGGCCTCATTCAAAGGTCATTGCTCCAGTTTTCTTTCTTTATAAATTTTCTCCCTTCTAGCTCTTTCTCCTATTGCAAAAACTACATTTATTGTTGAGAAGAATCGTATTTTAAGTACATCGAAACATCAAAATTTGCCTATCCTCACTGCTGAAAACACGCGTACATGCACACACACACACACACTCAAACCGTTCTTTCTCACTCTCGCCTCACACCCATATACTGACAAATCCCTGAATCCTCACCATTGTATAGTAACTGCTGTTCCTGCCACCTTTTTGCTTCCTGGTGGGTCTGTAATTGTCATCTCATCCCTGGAGCAACATCAGGATCACTCAATAAATTGATTGTCAGGGGATATTTGAAGAACAGAACAGCTTGAGCTCTAGAAGCCAAGTGCCTTATGGCCTCCAGCCCAGAAAAAGGAAGCAATGAGGATGAACAAACCTCATCCCATTCCACTCCTATAACACATTAATGAGAATTAAGCAAGTGAATTTCATTCCCCATTTCTACTCAGACAGCAAACAACAACATGAAGAAAATTAAAGAATTAAATAAAACTATCCCTGACATTCCTTTTCATTTAGAAGGAAACTGGGACTAAGATACCCAACTCCTGGTTTTAAAAAAGTTCACTTCATGTGAACTTCCTCATGTACAAGCAGTTTGCCACTTTTTGTTTTGTTTTGTTTTGTTTTGTTTTGCAGTTAGAGCATGACTTCCCATTCAAAAATAATACTGTGGCAGGGATTCTTCTATTATTGCCCCTTATTGGAAATATTGTTTAAGTGGTATATTCTGAAGCTTCCTACTCTTGAGATTCTAATATGCATCTCTTTTAGAATCCTGTTATGTAAACAATGAATCATGGAACACTACATCAAAAACTAGTGATGTAATGAATGGTGACTAACATAACATAATAAAATTAAATTAAAAAAAAAAAGAATCCTGTTATGAAGGTGCCTTCTATGGTAGTAGCCTCTATTGGAAGCATCTTGTATCTTTTGCTAGGAAAAAGCCTGAGGAGACTAAATCTACATTCAAGATAGCCTCTGAGCAGCCACATCTGATTATGCTTATGGGGAAAAGATCAAGATTATGCAGAACTTCTGAACTCACATAAACTTTATTTCTGTTAGAAGATCATTGCAACAATCAATACAAGGGAGTCAGAGCAGAGATAGGAAAGTAAGAAGTATTGGTCCAGTGCCTACTCTGTGATTTAGCCATTAAAACTTATCAAATCATGCAAAATTGACTCTGTTAACCCCATTTTACAGACATGGAAATAGATACTGAGAAGTTAAAAAGATGAACAAAGTCAAGCAATGTGACTCCAAAATCCATATATTTTCCATCTTCTCATGCTACTTTTCAGATGTGATGAATCCTTAAATTAGAGCAGTATTGGTGGAAATGGTGAGGAGGGAATGAAGGTAATAATATTTTGATAAAAATGAGAAGAAAAGATTGAACATATTAATCTATATATGCTCTATCAATGCCCACACACAATTACACCTTTACTTCAATAATAAATCAACAAGTATTTACAAAAGGTGCTTTTGTGCCAAGCACTGGACCCATGCTGGAGTTATGAAAATGCATAAGACACTATCCTGGAGCTTACAACCTAATGAGGAAGACACTTAAAAGGATCATTTCTGGGTTCTAAGTGCAGTTTGCAATACAAGTTTTCAAAAAAAAAAAAAAAAAGGTAGCACCAAAGTCGAGTCTTAAAGCATAATTTGGTCAGGAAGAGACGGGGGAGGCAGAAGCATGTCAAGTAGAGGAAACAACAACTACAAAGTCACTAGGAAGCACTTCTCACGAAGGTAGAATTGTAAAGCTACATAGCCACACACTGGCCATTCTCTCCACTATTAAAGTGTACATAAATAAATAAATAAATGAATAAATAAATATGTGAACAGAGAAAATTCAAAGGCATAGCCATTCTTAAATACAAGTTAGACATTTCTGTGACCTGAAAGCAAACAAGTAATATAAATCCTTCAGACTTTGTCCTGAAACTGGGTTTGCCGCTCTGGAGCTGTGGATGCTGGCAGAAGAAGCTAGGAATTCCTGTTTCTGTGAGCAGACAGAGACATAAGGCTACACCCAGCGGCTGGACGGCAAGAAAGCCCAGCGGGCAGTATCCCTTTTCCTGTTCAAGTTCAGAGCCAACTGGGAGAAAGACAGAAAGAGAGGGAGGAGTCAGGAAGATAGATTTAAAAATGTATGCTCTATTACAGATAAAAGCTAGATTGGATAGTGTAGCTTAGGTGTATAGTCAATTAGACTTGGTAACAGTCCCTCTAATTAGACAGATTTGTCTACCTTGCAAAAGCAGAATAGAGGTTATATCTTGGCCAAGAAAGCAGACCAAAATTTTCCCATCCCAACTTGCCCATCCCAACTTGCTGGCAATTAAAAAAAAAAGGCCTAGAAGAGTCTAGGGCACATATGCTCACCCCATATCAAAGTCTCTAAGCAAATAAGTCATTCCCTCTGTCCTGGGGAGGAGTGAGCAATAGGATGGGGAAGCAGCCAGAAAAATTACTTTAGTGGAGTTCTCTGCACAGTCCTTTTTTTCCCAACAGTATTCTCTATCTAGGGCTATTATTTACATAGAGTTTGGTACCTAAGAGGCTGGAAGCATCAGACACATCCTCACAGCCATGAATGACTCAGTGGCAACATCTGTTTTTATCCTTTTCATCATGAGAAAAAAATGACACAATGCCTATCAAAGATCTACTTGTGAACTGCAATCTGGGTGAGTGGGTAGAGACAACTTCAAAATAGGGAGGGACATTAGAGAGGGATGAGCACAGAGGGACAGAAAGAAAATAAATCCCACTCAAGATCGGCTTAAAGACCAATTCCAAACCATATGAGAAACAAAAAGCTAGAAGAGCAAATCAAAAAAATTCATAACTGGAAGAACCTTGAAAAAATGAAAGTAATTGGACAATGTATAAGTAGTTTTAAAATAATTATATTTAATATCCTCAAAGTGATAAAGATATAAATAACATTCAGAACAAGTAACAAGGGAAAAGAATATTTTAAAGAAGAGTAAATAGAAAAAAAAGAAGAGTAAATAGAAATGAGAATGGGTATCTGTTTGAAAAAAGACTTAGAGTTTCAGAAATGTGACACACAGTATTTGAAATAAACAAAAGCAATAAATTGGAATAAGCTCTAGACAAACACTAGCTGCAGAAAGAATTGAAGAGTTGGAAAATATAACTGAGGAATCAACTAGTAATCAGTAAATAAAGATAAAAATAGGAAAGGGTAGCTCTGAGACATTGAGAATTGAGGACCTTTACTACACGCTCATGGGCATCCAAGCAGAAGAGAACTGGGGGAGTGGCAGACAAGCAATATTGGGAAAGATGATAACTGAGAATTTTCCCAAATTTAATAAAGACCATGTCTTCTCAAATTGAAAGTACACATCAAAAGTGAAGCGAGGGGGCATGTGGGCGGCTCAGTTGGTAAGCATCTGCTTTTGGCTGAGGTCATGATCCCAGCGTCCTGGGATTGAGCCCTGCATTGGGCTTCCTGATCAAGGGAAGCCTGCTTATCCCTCTCTCTCTGCTCCTTCCCCCCCATTCCCACCCCGGCTCTTGCTCTCTCTGTCTTGCTCTGCTCTCTCTCTCTCTCAAATAAATAAATAAAATCTTAAAAAAGAGCCAAGCAAGAAATAGAAAACTAAATTTACACCAAGGAACATTACAAAGTTACCAAGGAGAGAGTGCCAGCATGATGATATGATGAACCATGAGGATTATGGTAGTCACAGAGAGACACTGATAGGCAAGATATGAAAGCAGAACCAAAGATCACATAATGAAGAGTCACAATAGGTAGTAAGTATTTCATCCCATACTTGAGGAGAAGTGCCAAGAAAACTACACTGAGAGATGAAGTCCGGAAGAAATGTTATCAATTGAGCTGGAAAAAAAAAAAAAAAAAAAAAAGGATGCTAGGGCCTAAACCAGCACAACAGGAGGGAGCATAGAGAGGACAGCATGATCTGAATGTTGTGACAGGATTTCTCAAGTTGTTGTATATGGGGAATTGTGGGGGGAGAAAATGAGGAAGTCAAGAATTATTCTCAGGGTTCCATCCAGGGTGATACCACTGGAGAGAGTGAATACACAATACGGAATACAAAAGACAGAACAGGTTTATGGGAGATGCCAAGTTCAGTATTATGCATGTGTAGAGTGGGGAACCTGGGGAGAAATTACTGACAAAATTATCCAGATATTTTGTTTTGCAAACTAGGAGACAGTTCTAGACTAGAATAAAGTCTTGGCTATCATCAACATAAAGATCTCTCCAACACTACCTACAAAGGTCATCAATATCAAAATTTACCAAGAGGATCTTATCAGTGGCAGCTCACTGGCTTGATGTGGAGCTATTTTCAGGGGAGGCAGGAGGTAAGGCATTGACTGAGTAGGCTGTGTAAGTGATAGGAAACTCAGATAATAAGAGAAAAGGGGATCTGATGATGGTGAACTTCAGCAACAGGACCAGCCAGGCAGCCAGCAGGGCAATGCTGGTATCAAAAAGCAAATAGGTAAAAGGCTGGGAAACCACGCCATACTGCAATGAGGGATTAGGGCTGAAATGAAAATGGCAGTTGAAAAAGAGGGGGTGTGAAGAAGCTGAAAGAATAAGGTTATAAAAATTAGGAAAGCAGGAAAAAACAATTGTCTGCACATGAGGCAGGCAGTTGGAAACACTTGGCCAAGGTGAACTTTGTTTTGGCAGAACAGCAATAGCTGTTGATAAAAAAAAAAAATATATATATATATATATATATATATATATATATATATATATATATATATCGAAGATAGGTTCCCAGGTTAATTTTGACCATGACTTAAACCTCTTACTGAGTGAACACCAGAGGCTCTGTGCAGTCCTTACAAATAAGAATTATACTTACCCACAGAATGTAAGTGTATTGCTATTGATTTTGCTCCATTATGACAATATGTGAATGAATAATGAAATGAAAGTTAGGATTTTTGAAAGCTAACCAGAATAAATCTTTACTTTCCCAGGATGAATGGCTAAGTGGCTCTTTTCAACACTTGGATAATGGTTTCTAAATGAAGGAATGAATATCAAGAGCTTAGAGTGTTAACTCAAGCTAAGACTTTGAGGAGACCTTTGGAAATATTTAAAAAGATAGATTAGTGGAACAGTGAGGCAGAGATTAAGTGAACATGCTTTCAGATCTGTCATGTGGCATTGCATCTGCCAGGTTATTTATTTTGCAGTGCCTACCCCATGATGAATCAAAATCACCTTTAGGAGAATCCTTATTGAATAACATTGAAAAAAAGTCAGAGATACTGGTCAGAAATATGATTTAATTCTTCAAGCAATAAAAATATTTTTAATACTTTCTTAGAATTATAATTGCATAATCACTACCTGATATATTTTTGGAGACTATTACTTTTTTAGTAAATAAGATTCCTATTGTATACACATATTTCTTCTCTTTTGTGTTTATTTCTGAATTTAAAGCCAAGATAAAGATATAGAGGTCTCTTAGAATATATCTTTTGCTTGAAATGATCCTTGAGGTGGAAAGGAGAAATGTACTGTCCCCCTAAGCAGTCAACATTTAAACTGTAGAATAAAAGAACTGTTTCAAATAAGGCACAGATCTCAGGGCTGTCATGAATGTCTGTGCATACTGTACACTGCACACCTCCAGGAGGCACCATTCACATGGAGTCTTTGTGAATGGTGCCTCCTGAAGTACTGCATGCACATCCGGTACAAGTACATCTGGTGGCCCTAAGTCTTCCCCTCTTCTGCTACACCATCTCTTAGATGGATAAGGCTTTATATGAGAAGAGTTTGGTACAACCCTAAATTTGGAAGTAAACACAGAGGGGTAAAAAAAAATCAATTTTAATGTCATGGTGGCTTTAGTTGGAAAGTCAGATGGATCTGGGGTTAAGTCTTAACTCTGCTACTTAGTAGCTCTATGAATTTAGACATACTATTTTAATTCTTTGAGGCTATTTCATCTGTAGAGTAGGGATAATAATCCCTTCTTAATAGGATTGTTGGGAGGGTAAAATGTGATTATGCAGCAGTTTTCACAGTTCTTTTCTCAGAGTAAGCATGAATAAAATATTAGATCATCATTATCATCATCATCATCATCTATAGACCTCTATATGAGCAACCTTTAGAGGTTCCTACCTCCATTTCCATTCCATTTCATTCATTCATTCATTCATTCAACAGATTTGTAGTAAAATCCCATTAGAAGCAAGACACTTGCAATAGAGAGTATAAAGATGAATCACAGAATGCTACCTGTATGGATAGGCACTCTAATAGGAGCAATCAGACATCATAACTCTATATGGAGTTGGAAGTCCTCATTGTCATTGAATGGCCACAGAACTGGGAAGCAATAAATCACTTTTGATTGGGATTAACTTAATACAGGGAATTAATTTAAGCTGGGCTTTAAAAGATGAATAAAGTTTTAACATTGAAGACTGGAAAAAGAAGCCGGCATTCTAAGTACAGGAAAGAGATACAACATAAAAAAGAGATCACTATCATTTCTTCAGACTTTAGGATAATAACATTCTACCATATATTCAGACCCTAAAATGTCTAACCCAGAGGTTTTAAAATATATCCTGTTTCCAAGTGTGCTACTAGTGAGTCCTTAAAGTTGATAGGGATTTCATGGACAAATGGTTTGGTACTGCATAGTGGCTGAGGGGTTTAGTGAGGACCATGGCACCACAGCCTATATACTTCCTAGCTCTGGCATATAGACAGCAGTGCAATCTTAGCAGAGTCACTTCTCATCTGTGAACTTTAGTGTCTTCATCTACAGAATGAGGATGATGACATAGTCTCTCTAACTATGCAAAATGAGCTATCTAGAGAGCTTTAGCATAGTGTTGCGCTCACTATGCCAAGTGTTCAATAAAAGGTAGCCACTGTTATCATTTTATTTCTTAAAAACTTGAATTACAGGAACCACATATAAGTATAAAAAATCTCTAACTATCAAACGCATATATTCCTGAAATTTACATTATAGGCATTTTCCAATCATTAAAAAAAAAAAACAACTTTAATTTTTGCCCTTCTTGAGTATCCCTCTAGAAAGTAGAAAAGGTACCATGTTTTCAAAGTTATCACATCACATGGCTTTTGTTGAATTAAATATTTGATATATTATCTTTTCTAGAACTGCATTTACTCTCCTTGAGTGACCTGCTCAATCCTGGGATAGTTTGTGAGTGAGCGCGGTTTTGGCATCACTGTCTCCCTCATCCCAACCCTGGGCACTCCTTCACTCTGCTGAATTCTTCGTACTGACTTGAATGTACAAGCATGTTAATAGGCAAGAGAAAATGAAGTGTGAGTGTCAAAACTAATTTTTACTCTAATAAATACAATGCCTAATAATATTCAATTTTGAGTATAAACACAGAAAAATATCCGAAGGGTAAAGGATATTTTATTTTCCATTACCTCTTTTGACAAAGCATGAAATTCCATCTTTGGGAAAAAAAGAAAGCCTCTGATAGAACATGTGCAGCTGAGTTCTATGAAAGGTTAACATGGAGACAAAAATGCTGACATCAGTGATTGGCATTTGAGTGGGTACCAAGCTCCCCAAAGCTGGTATCTGTATGATACAGTCCAATTGGGTAAAGCAGAGCTTGGCAAGGGGTAAAAAGTGGAATTGCATAAAATGAAGCAGAATATCACAGAGAAGTTAAATTCCCCTCAAATCTGATGTTCCAGGTTTGATACCCCAAAGCATTTCCATTGTATTCCACATCACCCCAAACAGCAATATCCACTCTTCATTTGACAGTTTCTAATATTCATACTTAAATGACTCTTAAAGTGAGATATTTTTCTTTAACTGGAGAAAGGAATCACTTACCTTAATAATAATTTGAATTATAGCACTGGAAAGCCAAAAAAAGAAAAAAGAAAAAAAGAAAAGAAAAGAGAGAGAGAGGAAGGACAAAAATTAAGAAAGCAAGGAATAAAGTTAAATCTATTTTTAATTAATTTAGTCCAATAAAGAGGAAATTTAGGAATCAAAACTAATTTAATTTTATCTGTACCCATATTAACCAAATACTATTTGCTTCCCATTGCTTAGATAAAAAATAGCATTTGTGTCTTTTTTTAATAGGTATGCTCCAAAAAGCACAGAACTGGAAGTCAGGAATCCTGGGGCTGAGTCTTACTTTAGTCACTATCTGTGCTACTGGGTATAAATCATGTAATCTCACTGGGTCAGCTTTCTGTTAACATGAGGTAGTGGAATTGGGCAACTGCTACATGTCCCAGGAATCTAACATCTAATAATGATCTCTTCTGTGTGGATTTATTTCATCTGCCCCTCCCCCTTCTTTTTCTCCATAGAGAAAATAATAGCACGTGACAGTTAAGCCAACAGGATTAAGATATTGTCCTTACCAATGGTTTTACATAGGAGTCACAAATGATAGGTCTTAGGGAGGGGTTTTTAAATATGTTTTCATTTTAATTATATATATATTATAGTTATATAAATAAATGTATTTATTGAGATGTAATTGATATATAGCATTATATTAGTTATTATAGTATAGTATATTATAAACTATATAGTATAGTATATATATAAACTATACAGTATATTATATAGTTTCAGATATACAACATAATGATTCAATATATATAATATACTGTGAAATAATTACTACTAGGTCTAGTTAGCATCCATCATCACATATAATTTTTTTCTTGTGAAAAATAAAAATATATATTCATATTTCCTATATTTATTTAACTATATAAATATACATAATATAATCAAGAGAAAAAGATATTTTGTGTTGTCATTTTAATTATATATATTTTAATAATTTTGTACTTTTTTATTTTATTTTTTATTTTTAATATTTTATTTATTTATTTGAGAGAGACAGAGATAGTGAGAGAGAGCACAAGCAGGAAGGAGGGGGAGAAGCAGACTGACTCCCCGCTGAGCAGGGAGCCTGATGCGGGGCTCTATCCTAGGACCCTGGGATCATGACCTGAGCTGAAGGCAGACACTTAACCGACTGAGCCACCCAGGTGCCCCAATTTTGTACTTTTTAAAAATTTTATTTATTTATTGGTCAGAGAGAGAGAGTACAAGCAGGGGGCACAGCAGAGACAGGGGGAGAAGCAGGCTCCCTGCTCAGCAGGGAGGCTGATGAGGGACTCGATCCCAGGACCCTAGGATCATGACCTGAGCCAAAGGCAGATACTCAACCACTGTGCCACCCAGGAGTCTATATATCTATATATACATATATACTGTTAAATTTAGATAAATATCCTTTTTTATTACTTGAATGACCATTATGTAAACAAATACAACCTGTATTTGTGTGATTTTTTACATCACTGGGAACAAGTTACTACCTAAAAGTTTAGCAAATTCTTTCAATGTTGTTGGTAAACATGAATGGCTGCCCCATAATTGAAAATGTCATAAATGTAAGAAAAAATGACAATTGCCCCTTACGCCTTTGTGTGCATTCTTTTAAGCGGTTGTATAAGCCAAACTTACAAAAATTCAAATTTGAAAGCTGTTGTTACACCATATACTTGAGTTTCTAGAGTTAGTGCTTCTAAACTTGGGGGTCACATTCTTGTATTTGAGAAACACTGGTCTGTAATATATATCATCTGAACAATAAAAGTATAATATAAATTTAATATTTCTTCCCATGTAGATTTTTTCTAAAGTATTTCTATTTAAATAATTGAGAAAAAATAGTTTTTGTTCTAAACAACTATACAAGACTCAAGAAAACCTCTATAAGCCAAAACATATCTTTAACATGAGCTAAACACTGAAAAGTCAACAAAAAATTAGAAAGAAAAAGAATGTGCTCTTTCTGAAAAAGGGGGAAAATTGCATATTATTCTCAGTTATAAAGGCCATGCTACTTTCCCATAAATAAACACTAATTCTATCTTCTTTGTTCTGGGTAACTCAGTAATGAGTTTTGGGATCATATTAACAATGTACGTCCCCACTCTCCAGGATAACAACTGCTCTCATCTGTAATACCATATTCATTTCTGGAATATACATGTAACAATAAAATATGTCTTCTTATAGTTCCCTGACTTCTCTGTTCTTTTCAGGTGTTCCTAAATCTGAATTGCATTGCACAAGTTATCTAATAAACCTGATTCTCTTCCAAATATCCCAGCAGGCTGCCCTTCTCCCATAATGCCATCCAGATGGCCTTCAACCCACATGAAGCTATTAGAAACACAATAATATTCCTAAAGTCCTTGTCCCATCAAATCCCTCTTATGCTCTGTTTTTTTCCTCTGATCTTGCTTGTTGAATTTAGATAAGCTACAGGAAAAACTTTGTAAAAGTCACAGTCTTAAAGGAAAACCTCTACTATTTTTATGTTTGTGTGTTTCTATGGGCTTCTCTCTCAGAGAAATAATGAAGGAAGAAGAAAGAGATGAGCTGGATTATAAGACATTGTTAACCGATGAGGAAAAACTAGAGGCAACTGGCATGACTGAAACCAAAAAGATGGCTTTATATCTACCAAATGCCCAGTAACACTGCATATTTAAGTGAGCACCTAGAAAGGAAGTCACCTCAAGATATCTCCCCCAGATGAAAAAAAATTATTTTCCAAAGGTTTATAATGGTTCTTCATCTTAAAAAGGCAGACAAAAAGAAAAAAAGCCATAGCATAGTGAAAATTCAGCAATGAGAGCTGTCAGCCACTGGAATGATAAAAAAGTGTTTGGGCCAACATCTTTGAGCCTCAGGTTAGTTCTGACCAAAATGAGTATAGGTTAATTTTATGACAGCTCAAAATCCCTTCCAGACCTATATTTCTCTAAGTAAAAGAATGTGTCAGACTGGGCAGATTTATTAAAGGTCAGTACTTAGTGAGTTGTACTTACTAGTAGCTAGACATCTCTAGGACTTTTATTTCTTTGCCCAATGAGTGCTCAAGAAGGAAAAAGTTCACCTTGAGGTCCCTAGATATCACCTTTGTCCTTCTTATACTGCAGTCATACCCATTAGTGACAAGTGTAGGTAAATTCTAGGTCGGTAAATGTATGTAAACGTCTAAATATACACAATTATGTAGTACTGCAAGGAAAATCAATGGAGGCAGGTGTAAAACAGGGTCAAAAACTTCCTGACAATCTTGATAACTAAAAATGAAACTGGATCCCAAACCATCATCATGCAGATGGGCTGGCTTTTGTTACTTGTTTTTAAAAATGTTCCTGAGCATAAAAACCAGCAATCAACAATTTCTTACTTTGGCCTAAGTACTGTGGGTGTTTTTCCAGTCCATTTGTTGACATATAGTTTACATGCTAATAATAGCTAATTATTTGGCAAAAACAACTAACAACCTATTTTCCCTCCATCTCACATAATTCAAGTGGCTTAGAAAAGATGATTTTCACACAGCAGTGGTTACTTATTTCTCTAATGAATTACAGAAATTCAAAACTAGACTGATCAAAATCTGAAGGCATTCTTTTTATAGCTTTTTAGTCTTCAAATGTTTAAGGAAGGTACATAGCCTGCTTTCTATTTTCTTTAAAAAAAATCAAAGTAGAGGGGCGCCTGGGTGGCTCAGTCATTAAGCATCTGCCTTAGGCTCAGGTCATGATCCCGGGGTCCTGGGATCGAGCCCCGCATCGGGCTCCCTGCTCAGCGGGAAGCCTGCTTCTCCCTCTCCCACTTCCCCTGCTTGTGTTCCCTCTCTCGCTGTGTCTTTCTCTGTCAAATAAATAAATAAATAAAATCTTTAAAAAAAATAAAAAAAAAATCAAAGTAGATACAAACTTAAAAACTGAAACATTGGAAGGATACTTTATCTTTAGTGTGTCAAAAAAAAAAAAAAAACATTTAGGAATTACTTGTCATTTGCCCTGGTAAACAGCTTCAGTTCATTTTCTTGTACCTCTACTTTTTGGGGGTTGGGGGTAGGGTGACTGCAAAAATATGTCTGTAAAATATTTGACTGAATGAATTATTCTCATCTAGACCTTTTTCTTACATCATAGGAATCTCAAGCCTCCCTCCACCCCAAATCAGTTATGAAAAAGAACGTTAAATGTACAGCAAGGTCTGAAACTAGTAGATAGAAGCTACATAGAAGCAATACTGAGCCCCGAATCCAAGACCCCTTTATGACCTGACATCAGTCTTTTGATTCCCCTCTACCAAATGCCTTCAGTGTCCACTTTGCCCTTTTCCTGATCAGGGTTAATGACCTTTTGCCATTCCAAGATGACCAGCTTTCCCAGAAAACTATAATCTTGGGCAAAGACTAATACATAGGTATGTTTATTTGAATACTGCCATCCTTCTTCTGTCATCCAATATTCTCTGCCAGGGTTTCCAAACTTTAGTAATTCTTGTCTCACCATCCTGGTTTGTGACATTTCTTTGTTACTATCTATGCTATTACTACATTATTATGTACTCTATGTTAACTTTCCTATTAATCTTATTCTTAAAGGAAACTTTGTAACACATTAAAAGTGGAAAACCAATATTTCTCTATCACAGTGGTCTCTTAATTTTTTGGTTTACATATTCCGTAAGTAAAATTTTTGAGCATGTACATCCAGTCATGTACTCGTTTATCTATAACAATGTACCTGTGTTACTATACAAATATATTATTAACATTATAATAAACAGAAAAATGTAAAGGATAAGTTAAGAAAGGAAAATAAATAGAAGTTCAAATATTATCTTCTTGTACCAAAATAGATCATCTTGTATAATTCCTAGAGTATGCAATGTCAAACTTTGGTGATCATTTTTCTAATACACATTAAAATAAAAACATAACTATTAAAAGTTTGTAAAACTCCATATACTACCCAAGATCATCTAGAGTTCCAGCAGCAGTATGAATATCACACTTTTCTATTTGCAGGGGAAATCATTAGCATAACAAAGAAACTTTTCATGTTCTTAAAAAGCACATTAGTCTTTTCATTTTCAAATCCTTAGCTTATTGGATGACTCTTTCCAACTTTTCAATGAGAAGATGAGAAGAGTAGCCCTCATGAAGCTAAACTGTCCATCCCATCCTTGCATTTTCCACATAGCTCATGCTGACAGTCACAGACAGAAATGTGATCATTATGCTGGATAAACAAGGGTCTACTTTCAAGAACTGTGTAAAGCAAGGATTCCACTTCCCAAAGGTTATCATTTCAAGTACTTCCACAACCCAAAAAAAGGAAGATACTGATGCTGAGATCCAGAGAGGAGCCTACCAAGCGAAGTCTTTGTCAATTTATAGAATTGATAGAATTGATTTGGGCTTTGGGTTTTTTGTTTGGTTGGTTTTTATTTGCTTTTACAGCTTGAAAATCTTAGGAGAGAGTACTTCAGAAACAACTAAATATTATTGACTACTGATCCAAGAGCCTAGGTTTTTTTTTCAGATGAGAAAACTAAGGGTCAAATTGGTTGTGATTGATCTAAAACCACATGCTGGAGCCAGGATTTAGAAACCAAGTTTGTTTGTTTTCAAAGCCCCAGGCTCTGCCAGTACATAATGGTGCCTCTTTGCTTATTCCCAAATAATGCTACAGCCCATTTACAAAGCTTCCTTGTATCTCATCTAGTTCATTGGTTTACTTCTGAATTTCACATATTGCATGACAATGCTATAACAACAACAACAACAAAGGAATGTTATCCAATAAAGAAACTCACAATATTAAAATTAACACAGCAACTATTTTCATTTTTCCATGTTCTCTCTGTTATCTATACCACAGGCATAAAATTAACTATAGATGTAATAATTAAAGATAAAGTTCATATTCAGATTTCTTAATATTACATCACACATGTCTTCCACATTTCTATAACATCTTCAAAATGACTATTTTAATGCCTGGATAATCTACAGATTTCATTAATTATGATGTCATTCTATCACTAGGCATTTAGATTTTTGCAATATCATTTTGGTACATGAAGCTTTCTTTTAATTATTTCTTCATATTAAAAGCTGAGAAAGAGACTATAACTCTTGCTTGATCTATCATTTTCTAAGTGCAGTACCCATGACACTGCTGGCAGAGAGCCTGCCTAGCTCACCACAACCTTACCAAATTAGGAACTCTTTCTTCTTCCTTCCTTCCTTCCTTCCTTCCTTCCTTCCTCCCTCCCTTCCTCCCTCCTTCCCTCCTTCCTCCCTCCCTTCCTTCCTTCCTCCCTCCCTCCCTTCCTTCCTTCCTCCCTCCCTCTTCTTTTTCTAATTTAAGAGAACTAAAAGTAAAAGCAAAAGCATTACTTTATTGTATGGCATTTCTCCTTTACTAAGGATGAACAATGTTCTATATATTTACTTACTAATGTGTTTCCTTTCTGTGAATTGTGACTTTATGTTATTTTCCCATTCATCATTTAATAGGATCAAATCTTCCTTACTAAGTCTATCTATCATACGTTTGTTAAGCTTTATCACTCATAGATGTATGACCTTGTGAAAGTTATTTCAGCTCTCTATTACTGGGTTCTGAATCTAGAAAATGAAATTTTCATCTCATAAAGTTGTTGGAAGAATTAAATGAAACAATACATACCAAATTCACAGAACAGTTCCTGGTACAAAGTAAATCCTCAATAAACATACCATATTTTGTCTAAAATAGTCAATATATTGTTTCTTTGTAAAGGCATCTCCCCAATCTGTGATGGCTCTCTATTGATTCCTTTATCTTTCTATACATTTATCAATTCATTAATCTTCCAGACAGCATAATAATTTTGCTTATATTTAACTCTTGGTAGAATTATTCTAATTTAGGGGACTACTTTATAGATTGATGGGCCACTTCAGGATTACAGGATTTCAAGTCCAGTAACAAGCTGTCAGGCTTGTACAGAGAGACTTCATGGCTCTACAGGGCTGATCACCCACCCATGAATGTCACTGGGGCCACTGAGCGTTATGGATCAATTTCAAGATGTGGGCTTTTATGCAAGGATCATCCTAGTGGGCCCCCACACAGGCCATAGAAAGGATGATTATGTGCTATTTTACAAAATATTTCTTAAACACTCCCTATATATATATGTTACTGAGCTATGAAGAGAAAAACAGGCGAATTATCTAATTTCAATGCTTCTTGAATTAATTCCATAAATGTTTCCTGAATGCTTCATAAACTTCCACACTCACAATGAGAAATACAGAAGTTGTGAAAGTTTAGAGTTT
>NC_138378.1:66535884-66593171 GCF_054177405.1 Leptonychotes weddellii | reverse complement strand
TATATATATATATATATACCTCCAACCCCAAAACTCTAAACTTTCACAACTTCTGTATTTCTCATTGTGAGTGTGGAAGTTTATGAAGCATTCAGGAAACATTTATGGAATTAATTCAAGAAGCATTGAAATTAGATAATTCGCCTGTTTTTCTCTTCATAGCTCAGTAACATATATATATAGGGAGTGTTTAAGAAATGTTTTGTAAAATAGCACATAATCATCCTTTCTATGGGATATATATATATGATATAGGAATGGAATTTGAATGGGTATTGATCCCAGAAGTGGCCCTGGAACTCATTTTTTGAAATAGCCCAAATACTATGTTGCCATTTGATCATGACCGTGACCATGGCTGTGTCTAAGTTGGGATGAAGCAAGGAGAGCTAAGTTGAGTCCCACCAAATTTTTTCTGGGCTAATCCTTCCAAGTCATGTGAAGAAACTCATTATATCTTTTACACTTTGCACAAATTTTTATAATCCTTTTGTCTTTTGCCTTTTATTAGAAGAAAATTGGAATCCATAATATATAATGGCTTATGAGATAGACCTAGATATGATATTCTTTTATACAATTTATCACTTAGAAATATTACTGCATACCATCATATAATGAATCTTAGGCCTTCAAAGGTCATGGTAGAATGGTGTAAAGAGTTTAGCAAGCCTTCCATAAACAAGCAAACTAGAGATGCCCATGCTTTCTTCCATGCTTCCTATGATAGATCCTGTTTACTCTGATAGTATAGCATAGCTCTAATCTTTGGTATCTTCATCCCTGTGTCACTTCCGTGTTATCACTATTCTCGTTGTCAACTTTAATAGCCACAACCACTGCTGATAGCAATTAAATTTCCATGCTTTTATTCTGTTCTCCCTTTTTCCTCTTTCCTTTCTACCATCTACTTTTTAAAAAATTAGTTTCAGAGGTAGAGGTCAGTGATTCATCAGTTTTATAGAATACCCATTGCTCATCACACCACATGCCCTCCTTAATGTCCTTCACCCAGTTACCCCATCTCACCACCCCCCACCTCCAGCAACCCTCAGTTTGTCTACTATCTACTTTTTATCTCCACCACATTTGTCAATTTTTGTGGAAAATGGTTGATCTTCTATAAGCACCTCTGTTTATATGAAATATCTCTAGAGTTGGTGTTCCAAAAATTGTCTAAGAGAGCTGGAATTTTACTACAATAACAGTGATAATAGCTCTCATTTATTGAGCATTTGCTGTGTGCTCAGCAGTGTTCCAAGAGCTTTGTATACATATTAATCCGTACCATAACCCTATGAGTTAGGTGCCATGATTATCTCATTTTACTGATGAGGCCACTGAAGTATAGACTAGTTTGTTAATTAGTTAATTTCCTTTGAGTCATCCAGCTAGTAAGTGGTTGAATAGTGTTAAGTAGTTCTCATGTGTTTTACTGTTTCGCTGCCACTGATGTGTCATCATTTATTTGAAGTCTGTGATAGTCTCTTTCCTAGCTAAGCAAGCCTCATTATTATCATCTTAACTATTGCTCTTATTAAATTGGGTGGGTTTCTTTAAAGGCACATGTCATGAGTTCAGAAAACCCCACTGAACCTGCCCTTGAGATGGCATCCAGATCTATATTTTCAGTCAACCTCCTGAAGTTTATTATCATATGCACCTAGTAGATCATCTTACACATAGTGGATGATTCCAAAGGTATCTATTAATCAATTGATGGCTCTAGGGATGGTTTTGAAATAATAAAGTTCATCACATGGAAAGAATTTTGTTATAATGTCTCTGAATTAATTTGATAACACAATATTGAACCAACAAAAAGCCATTAAATCCTCGTAAGCCACACAAAATGAAGGGCCTCATAAGAAAAGCTCAGAAGTTTAAGAACAATGTACTTATTGATGAATGAAAGAGTTTTAGGCATGCTTGCTATTTATTTAAGTTTTTAATCAAGCCAAATGTTTGTCCAAATTTACTAGTAAAGATTATTAAGTTTTTCACTAATTTTAATTAATCATTGATTGACTATGAGAAATGTTTAATCTGGGAAACATGATAGTTCTCTCACTTGAATTTTTTACCAGTGAGTTAATCAACCTTTTGTCTACAATATAATCCTTCCAGAGGTAGCCAGGCTCCAATAGATACTTCAACGAAAAAGAAAAAAAAAAGAGAGAAAGAAAAGCAAAGCTCAGTATTCAGGCAAATAATATAGTACAAGATAGTTAAAAACACTAGATTTCTTTTTAAATATTTACTATTTCTCCACTGAAAATAAAAAAGAAAAATGATGATTTTAGGACATTGGAAATGAGAAGGACAAAACCTAAAAATGTTCTAAAATCATATATGTACTTATGCTGTAAGGTTAAGTTTGTTGATTAAGTTAAACAATGCATAAAAGGGCACCTGGGTGGCTCAGATGGTTAAGTGTCTGCCTAGCTGCTCAAGTCATGATCCCAGGATTCTGGGATCGAGCTCCACATCGGGCTCCCTACTCAGCGGGGAGCCTGCTTCTCCCTCTCCTTCTCCTGCTCCCCCTGCTTGTGTTCTCTCACTCTCTCTGTCAAATAAATAAATAAAATCTTAAAAATAAAATAAAATAAACAATGCAGATAAAGTACTAGTCACAGTAGCTTAAGTATTGTAAGGATCAGTAAAGTTTCATTATTATCACTGCTTTCATTTGTATCCCTTGTTTAGTGATATTCAAAATTTCTTTTGTTTCAAATCGTTGTATTTTGTCTACTTTTCTATAAATGGTTTATGTTTTGCTTATTTATTTATTTCAGAATACATAAATACAATTCCATGATTCAAACATCAAAATTTGTAAAAATGTACTCATTGAAGGCTCTCTTTCCCACCTCCACACCGCATTAGCTAAGTGCCTTTATCTTCAATTAGGTTATCACTCTTCTTTGTTTCTTTTTTATATTGCCAGAGGACAAAAGTATGCACATGCAAGCCAAAACACACACATACACATACATACATGCATGTGTATGTATGTATTATATATGGTGTGTGTATAAATATATTTTTCCTTTTCTTTTACACAAATCATATCATACCATACACATTTTTCTATGTCTGTGTAATTCCTGGCCATTGGTTTTCTTTTTCAGAAATTTCCTAGATATTCTTGTTGATTTTCATATGAATTATACAATCAACTTGTTTAGTTTTTGGGAAAAAAAGGCTTGGTATTTTTATCAGGATCATGTTAAATTTATAAGTAAACTCAGGAAGGATTAGCATCTTAATGATGTTCAGTCTTTCTATCCAAGAACATGCTATGCTTTTCCATTTGTTCATACAATCTTTTGTGGCCTTCAAAAGTATTTTAAAATTTTCTTCACATAAGTCTTATATTTCTTGTTAAGCCCAT
The DNA here is from genome assembly GCF_054177405.1 of Leptonychotes weddellii. Classification (NCBI taxonomy): domain Eukaryota; kingdom Metazoa; phylum Chordata; class Mammalia; order Carnivora; family Phocidae; genus Leptonychotes; species Leptonychotes weddellii. Next base: position 66,589,777 of record NC_138378.1, on the reverse strand, counting down.
CCCTATAAATATTACTTATTATTATGGTAAAACAGGTGTTTTTTCCCACTCTACCTTCTAATTTGTTGTTTATAAATGTGAAAACTATTGACATCTGTATATTAATTTAGTATCCTGATGCTTGAATGATTTTATTGTTGTATTAATTTTAGTTGATTTTCTTGGTTTTCAAAATATTTAATTATATCATTTGCATAATAATACTTTTACCTTCTCATTCCCAATTTTTATTTTTTTTATTTCTTTCTCATCTATTTTCATTGGCCGGCTTACCTAGTACAATAATAAACATTGATGGTGGACATCCTTTCCTTATTTCTTTTTTTTTAAAGATTACTCTATTTATTTTAGAGAGAGGGAGAGAGTGAGCAGGGGGTGGGGAGAGAGTCCTCAAGCAGACTCCCCACTGAGCATGGGGCTCTATCCCAGGACCCTGAGATCATGATCTGAGCTGAAATCAAGAGTCAGACACTTAACTGATTAAGCCACCCAGGTGCCCCAAACTTTCCTTATTTCTAACAAAAGTAGGAATGCTTTGTGTCCCAGAAAGCATGATGATGGGTTTTGGTTTGAGATGGCTATGTTCTTTTATTGAGTTTAAAAAAATTAGCATGAATATTAAATGTTGTAACATGACATTTTAATGTCTGTGGAAAATGGTTATATAATTTTTCTTCTCTTCATATGATATTATTAAGATACCCTCATATTGAACCATCCTAGTCATACGATATTATTCTTTTAATATGCTGCTGGATTCCAAATGCTAATATTTATTTAGGACTCTTGTGCTGATATCCTAGAAAGATATTGATCTAGAACAGTGATTATCCTATCTTACTACACATTTCAATGAATAGGGAGCTTTAAAAACAAAAACCTAAACAACGACAAAGCAATGCTAACCCACTTCCACCATGCACCAACCAATCACATCTGGGGAAGCTAGTGCAAGGCCAGGTCTGAAAACATTGGTATATCATTTCCTTTTTGTATACATTCAAATGTTGTTGCTCTTTAAAAATCAGTGTTATACTCCCTTCTTAAAAATATTTTGGAATTTTTCCTTTCGATCTATGATCTGAAACAGTTTAAACAGCACTGGAATCATCTGTTTTTTAGAGATTTGGTGGTAATTCCCCTGTGAAACCATAAGAGCTGGTTGGTTGGTTTTTTGGAAGGGAAGATGGGGTGAAAAAGGAGGCATAGAGAACTGAAAATGTTTTCTATTTCTTCTATGGAAAAAATATCTGTTTATACGTCGTATTTCTTTTAGAGTCAACTTAAGTATGTTATTGCACCTGAAATTTTAAACTTATTTGCAAAATAACTGAGTAAAGTAGTTGAGTAGTCTTCTCTACTTTATTTTCCTCAATTTTGTGATTATTCTCTACTTTCTTATTTCATGAATTTTATTTTAGCCTCTTTTACCTTTAGTAATTTAGCTAATAACGATATCATTTTTGTTCCTTGTCTATTTTTATAACTCATTGATTTCTGCTGTTCCTTCTTATTTCTTGCATTCATTTTATTGTTCCTTCTTACATCAGATAATTGATTCTTATAGTCTTTATTATTTATTTATATAAGAATTTAAGGCTATGAATTTTCTTTGAACATTGCTTTAGCTATAGCCTATCATTATAGGTACTATAGGGTAATGATTATTATTTTATAAATTCTGAAATTTCAGTTTATATTTCTGCTGTGACCCCAGAGTTTGAGACATTTTCTTCCAGGAGGCAGGAAATTTTATTTTCTGATTTTGTTCACAATTTTAGTTTTGCTGTTTTGTGATCAGAAAATGTTCACTTTGCTATTTATACATCTGGAGACAATTGCAGTTTCATTGGTTGCTTAGGATGTGAGCAGGATAAGGGTTCATGGTTACTGGAAAAATAACATTCCCCTTCATTTTTATGGGCTAGAACTTAATACAAAACACATAAATGTACATTATTATTTCAGTCTTCTATATACCTATTTTTTTTCACTTCATCTAATCATGGACTGTAAGAGGTCAACTATTATTGTTTCTGTTTTTCTTTGCATGTACTATATATTTTATATGTTGATACTATGGTATTGGTGCACAGAAAATTATAACAATTATATCTTCATTACAAATTTCATCCTTCAGCATTGCAAAGGAACTTTCTTCATCTTGCTTATGTATGTAATGTCTTTGGCTTGAATTCCTTTTTGTTTGATATTAATACCATGTTGTCTGTCTTTTCTGCTTACATTTGCATGGCATGTCTTTGCTCACCCTTTTAATTTTTCTAAATCATTTTGATATATGTATCTTTTTCTTATTTCTATCATAAGTAGGAATGCTTCTAATGTTTTCTCAGAAAGCATGGTGATGGGCTATATACAATGGTGGTTCTCAATCAGGGATGATTTTGTATTCCTAGGGATATTTGGCAATGTCTGGGACACTTTTGGTTGATGTAACTGAAGGGGGCAGGGTGCTACTGGCATCTAGTGGGAATAATCTAGGGATGTTGCTAAATATCCAAAAACACACAGGGCAGCCCCCCAGCCACCCAAAGAATTATCCGGCCCAAAATGTTAACAGTGATGAGAAAGAGAAACTGTGATATTATGAATGAGTTTGTTCTGTGGTCCAAACAAATCATTAGACTGTTAATAGTTGATTTTCACTGACTTACAGTATTGTCATGATAAATATATTTGCTCTTAGTTTTGTCATACTATTTTATGTTTCTTTGTAGTTGCTGTTTCTTAAATTTTTCACTATGTGGTATGTTTCTTTTTGCATGTTTTTAGTTGTTCTGATATTTAAGAACATGGTTTTTAATTTCTTTTAATCATTACCTTTATAGCTATATCTTTAATATTTTTGGTCCTCTGAGGTTTTGGGCTGTATCAAATAGTTTCCTACTATGAGGAATGAAAAAGTATCATGTTTTCTCTTCCTTGGCATTCCATCCTGTTCCTCCACACTTGGTTTTTGTCAATAGTATTACAATTTCTTAATATTTAGCTTTGTACTAAGTAGTTATATTTCTGTAAGTTGATTTATCAGTGGTAGATAATATTCACTAATTTCCAGCTATTATAGATGAACAAATAATCACTCATTTTGTTTTCCATCTGCTTTCCCCTCCTATCTATCTATCTATTTATTTATTTATTTATCTATTTATTTATTTATTTATTTTTACAACAAGATACTTGCTACTCAAAGCATAGAACAGGGACCAGCAGCATCAGCATCAGCTGGGAGTTGGTTAGAAAGATAGAATCCCAAGCCTCACCAAGACCTAATTTTTCAGAATTTGCATTTTAACAAGATTCCTAGGTGATTTTTTTTTAAAGCTTTTATTTATTTATTTGAGAGAGAGAGAATGAGACAAAGAGCACGAGAGGGAAGAGGGTCAGAAGGAGAAGCAGACCCTCCACTGAGCAGGGAGCCCGATGTGGGACTTGATACCGGGACTCCAGGATCATGACCTGAGCCGAAGGCAGTAGCTTAACCAACTGAGCCACCCAGGCGCCCCCTAGGTGATTTTTATGTACCCTAAATTTGAGAATCACTAGCCTACAAAATTTGCTTTCTATTACTCTACTTGCATGTTAGTTTTAGTCTTAGTTCTATTAAATATATGGAATGTTCACTGCCAATCCTTTTGCTCTTTTTCTCCAAATTATCTTTTGTTTTCTTAAAATGTACTTTCTAGTAATTTTCTCTAGAGGAGTTCATTGTAAGAAGACACCTTGACTTCTTACATGTTTTCAAAACAGTTGGCTTATAGTTTTTATACTAGGAGGAGAATATGACTAGCTATAAAATACTTCATTCATATTTTCTTTCCCTAAGTATCTTGTACATTTTAATTGAATTGTCTCTGGGGATTGAAGGTTGCTGTAGAGATATCTGAGGCCAGCCTGATTTTTAATCTTAAAAATGACTTTTTAAATAATCTTTTTTGCCTGGCTGCTCAAGTCTTATAACTTTGCCATAATGTTCTTGGTACTGACTAAAGTGGGTCAATTTTCCTGGCATCGTTGCCCATTCAGTAGGTAAATGCATTCTTTCCTTTCAGGAAATTTTTATCAAATTGTATCTCTAAATAGTTGTTCCATTTCATTAGTACAGTGTTTTCTTTCATAAGGAATCCAAACAAACATATGGTGGGTCTCTTTTCCATGTCTTCTATTTCTACCATTTTCTTTCTGATCCTTTCTATTTCTTTTTTTTTTTTTTTGAAAGATTTTATTTATTCATTTGAGACACAGAGATAGAGAGAGAGAGAGAGAGCATGAGCAGTGGGAGAGGCAGAGGGAGAGGGAGAAGCAGACTCCTGGCTGAGCCAGGAGCCCGATGTGGGGCTTGATCCCAGGATCCTGGGATTATGACCCGAGCTGAAGGCAGACGCTTAACCATCTGAGCCACCCAGGCGCCCCTCTATTTCTTTTTTTATAACTATTTCATTTCATTCACTTGTCCTATTCCTACCCTCTGTGCCCTTATCATGACCTCCACAGTGTCTCTTGGCTTTATGGTACTACTTCTCCTTTTACCTTCCTCTCTGCATTGTCCTTCATCCAAATCCCATACCTTTACTCCTCCTTCTATTAATAATTATGACTTGAGGAAAAACAATACTCGCTTAATTCCAAAGTAAGTATAATTTTGAATCTCAGTATAACTCTAAACTAGTTACTGAAGTTTTAGAAAAATAAACCCTTCTAATAATTTAAATTCCTGAAAAAATAGAGGAGAAATAACTTAAAGGAGAAGTGAGTAAATTATAAAGGAAGAGAGAACTATGTGAAATACAGATCACAATATGTTAGATAATATTTAACACATCATTATGGACTGCTGCCAGAATAAACAATAACAACAATAAGCATAAACTAGTAACAACTAGTAGCAGTGTTATTTCATTGGCCACCATTTACTGAGTTCTGGTTTGCTCAGCATTGTGCAAAATTCATACAGCATTTCATTTAATGCCCCCACAAACACCCAGGAATCAGGTACCTTTATTAGCTCAGCTCTATAAATAAAGTGGAGCTTAGGGAGGCAAAGAACGTGCCTTCAGTTAGCTTGGCATGGAGGTTGGGGAAAGGATCAAACCCAGGTCTGCCTGATTCTAAAGCGTCTTCACTTAGCCACTTGCTCACTAGAGGGAATTGTTCAGAGAAGTGGGTATCTCAGGAAAAATCCTGCCCAGAAAAACTGGCTTCAATGTGCAAACAGATCAGTAGCCCATAACTGGATTTTCCAGCGGTTCCCAGAAGCTTAGCACAGGCGTACAGTTATCATCAGTCACACAGCTGGCACTGGAAATCTTCTATTCTCCTTCCCCAGCAGAGTGGACTTGTTATAAAAAGCATGGCCGCAATGGCCATGGAGTATGCTGTTAAAAGGGTATAGAAGATACAAGTCAAGCCATGAGATTGGGAAACAGCAGAAGGAGGCAGGCAAGTTAGAGGAGCCATCAGTCAACCATTTGACATTCAAGAAATAGTTATTAAGAGCCTACCCTGTGCCAGACACTCTTAAAGAGCTTGAGATTCATCAACAAACAAAGGGTCAAAGATCCCTGTCTTCACGGAGCTTGCATTCAGGTCAGGGGAGACAGATAAAAAACAGCAAACAGCAGATTAGGTATTGATTAGGAGGTAGTAAATGCTGTGTAGAAAGAACAAAAGTAGGGGAGGTCAGGGAGTGGGGGTGAGGGGCAGGTAGAAAGTGTTAGGGGCAGTCCCACCAAAACAGATTTCACGGTGGAAGATGCATTCAAATGCCAAGAATTTCAGAAGTGGTAGGAACGCTTGCTCTGTTCTCACCTCCTTCCCTATGGCAATTGCTAAAGTCCTTATCGGCATCAGTTATCATTATGATGACCATCAAGATATTGTTATTATTATTACTGACTATCATTTATTAAGCAATTATGATGTGTTAGACCCTATGACGCAAACCATTTTACAAATACGATTTCATTTAGCACTCATTTCACGTTGCCTTTTATTTTATCTTTAATTGGCACTTGTGGATAATCTTGTTTGGCCCATGCCAGTGGCCATAGTAGGTCCCATATTCTTTTCTTTCATATTCCTCATGGGGCTGTGCCCAACTCTAGGGCCTCAAGCACAGTATGCACAGAGCATACACACGCAGAACATATTTGCTGACGACTGAAAAACAAATACACATTCATAGAAAAACAGGACCAAAAATACAGTTGGAGAAATAAAATGGCAGGGGCCTGTGTGCACAATAGCAGGAAAGCTGTGGGAAGAAGGGCAGCTAGTGCTCAGCAGGAAAACAAAGGCAGAAGCATCACTGACCACCAGCTCTTTGCACTCCCACTTTCCTCCTGTTGCCATGTTCTTTTCTTTTCCTTCTTTTCCCCTCCCACCCCCTTAGACATTTCACTTGCCAAGGATGCTGCCTGAACTGCTCCCGAGCAGTCTGTGCTCTCTCATAATTGATAAATGGAGGTGTTTTCCAATAACCTTATAAATCACAGCATGTAAATGGTTACAGTCGGGATGGGGAAGAAGAATCGGCTAGGTTCTAGAAGCCATGAGTACCTTGGAAATAAAGAATAACCCTTGCAAAACGACAAAGATAATTTCTTTTAGCATCATTGCCTGGCTAGGTATTAGCCATGAAATTACAGAAGAAAAAAAAAAAAAACCAAACACCAACAACAGATATTCCTATTTTAAGAGAACAAAAAGGCATGATGTATTCAAAAACAGTTGTGATCATTAAATTACATAACCTGTTATGTTTTATCCCTAAATGGCTTATTTTTCATTGTGTTTTATCCTGTTTGCTGCCTCGAGTTCTCTCAGAAGTAGGTGGAATAGGAATCTTAAATTAATTTTTTTATTATGTAAGAGAAAAAAAATAACATGCCAAAGAGGTCAAAATATAAAATTGCTTGGGTATTTATCACTCTGAGATATAAAGACTTAATGTTAACTTTTAAAAATATATGACTTCTATAATTGTTGAATCATTATTTTTGATTCAGCACTTAACATTCATGAGAGGCACTTCTTCAATTTTGTGGGAAGCTTTGCTGAGTATTAAATATTTCCAAGATTGTTTATAGCCAAGAATTGTGGATTTTTGTATACAGCATGCTATTGTTATGATTTAACCTAAAGAAAGCCAAATTAAAACTGATTTACTAAATAGGTTAAGGATAGCATACTTACTCACGATTTCAACCCTATTTCATGCTTAGACAGGCAGATCTTAATTATACACAAAAGAATACAAATGTTATTAGCATGATAATAATTATTTAGAAGATGTCCTCTTTTTAAAAAAAAAAATTGAACCAAGATTGTCATTCATGCAGCTACATTTTTCAACAGGATGACAGCTTTGCTAGTCATAGATATGTTCAGAGTACATATACAATATTCAAAGCTGTACAGCAGACATGTTATCTGCATGAGCTCGGATATGCCAGCGACGCACTGCACACTAATCATTATGTCCTACCCACGGTACTACATGCAAATACAATCCTTTGTGACATTTTGTCAAATATTTTGAGGATTCTATACTCCTTATCACACCTCCATCCCCATGTCCTCACCAACAATCAGGCACCCAGAAATCAGTTCCACGGATGGCACAGACTCTAGCTCGTCACAAGCACAACACCATGCCAAATTAATGAAAAGAAAATTACAGATTTACATACTAGTGGCTAACAGGGAGGGCACAGGCAAGGCAAACTCAAGTTTACATTTACCGCCTTGCTGAGCTGTGTGCGGCAGAGACAGCCCTGGGAAAAGCAACTTCACCCTGTATTTGTGTAGCAAGAGATGTAAACATTACATATAGTATCCAGCATATGACATAATGGATAAATCAATTTAAAGGTCTTGCATTTGGAAAACCTACACCATGGGTCAATACCTATTGTCAATGAGCCCATATACGATCAGATTGAGGAAAATGTAGAAATGTTTCAGGACTAAAGAGTTGGCTACAGTACAGCAATGCATTTTTGAACATTGATTTGCCAGAAGTGTATCTGTTGTCTGTTGCTCCAGGCTGGCATTTTTAATTATTTCTGGGACAAATGGATCAGTGATACACAGAAAATCTGTAGGGCTTCTTGTCAAATTAATAAAATAATAATGAAAGTAGTCATCTCAGACTGCAAACTGTCAAAAATCCTTCAGAGATCTATAGTAATCTACATGGTTAACAAACTAAAATGCTCCTGCATGCTATTTCAAATCCTAAGTGCGGTGACATAAAATAGATTGTATAGTGTCCATTGTATACAATGACACCTACTGTGACAAAACCCGACTATGTTTAATGACCTTTTTAAATCTTATACCTAGAGTCCATAAAAGCATTGTAATTCAGTTGTAAAACACACTTTAATAATCAAAATGCAGCTGTTAAAATAGCATTGCTCATAATTCTAACTTGAGGCAATTTTTTTGTTTTTAATGCAGAAGAGCAGACCACAGTTTAAAATTCCTATGAGGTCACTATTGGCCATTACAGTGTTTTTTTGCAACTTAATAATAGATGTTTTAAAGTTTAAGTGCAGCCTCAGGCACTCATAAGCATTTATTACAAATCGCTGGTTGCTTCCCTTATGCAGAGAGGAATAACATTTACATACAGTAGCACGGATTAATAAGATAAAAAATTTGAAAAAGCCGTCAGTCAGGGAGTGAAACTGGTGCTAATAAAGCCCACTATATTCTTCGGAAATATCAAGCCGTCTGTTCCAATATTTTGCCATTCCCCATGAGGTATACAAATCCAAATCAGATAAGTCTCAAGCAATGCCAAAGACATGCTGCTCTGCTCTCCAGTGGCACCCGGCTGAATCTTTTATTTATCTTCAGAGCAATTGTACATTCTAGTATACTAAAGACTGAAATAAACTGAACATCACTCATCAGAAAGTTTCATAAAACGGGGCCCTCTCCTTCCTTGTTTGCTAAACCATGATTAGTGAGAAAAATGCACTGCAAAGTATGTATCATGGTAAGGAAATGTAATAGTAGGCATGGGACCTCTGTAAGCAAGGACTAGTTAAATAGAACCACATCTTGCTGGAGTTTAAAATGATGCTCACGTGAAATCAGACCTAGAAGAGAGAAAATTGCTTGAGGAAAGGGAGCCCACACGCCTTGCTGTCCTCCGTTTTGGAGTGGCTCAAACCCAAAGGTACAGGGAAAAGCGAAAGCAAAAGAGCACACATAATTTCACACGATGATTAAACTGCAAAGATCCTTGTTCTAACAAATCACTGTGCCACTCTCCCAAACTGCAGCATAACAAAACTGCACATAAAATCATTTCTGCCCTTCGGAACGCTGCTAATTAAAAAGTACAACCGTTAGTGTTCTGATTGGGGATGAGGCTGCCCGTTATTTCCAGCCCAAGTGAACATTGATAAAAGAAATTTATTTATTTATACATAATTATTATTGTTACCCTACTGAACAGTGCTGGGGATTTAGAGAAATGAGACGCCACGGTTCTAATTTTTCTTCAAGAAGTCTGCCATATTAACTCCATTGAATAATTACTGAAAAGTAATACACTCGTGTAATATTACCTTATGCAAAATTGCATTAATCAAAAAGTGAGCCTGCTGCAATCAAGTAATTTGGGGGTGGGGAAGGCATACATGCATAGCATATTTTCCTCAGGACTTATTTTCCTTACAGCAGGGTATTAACTAATAGTTCTGTAGCAAAGATCCCATGAAAAAAAGGAAGTAAATCAAAGGGCGGAAAATACAGCCCTGTTCTTACACAGAGAGGGCCACATAAATGCAACGGAATGACCAGTTACTATCTTGACAGCCTCCCCCATTGCTCCAACTCTGTACACAATAAAATAAATCCTGCTTGACCTCTCCAAGGAGCCAGACCATTGTTCCCCACACGAAGAAGTAAACGTAGATGCTTAATTACACCCAGGCAGCTTTACAGAACATGGGGCTTATGATACAAAATGATCAGTTTCCTGTTGTGATAGGTTTTCTTCGGAAATTAAGGAAAAGGAAAAAAAATGTATACGTGGGGCAGATCATTCCAGGTGTGCATGAAACGTGGCAAATTAGTAAGGGTTCTTGTGCATACATAATGTCTCATAACTACTGGAGTCCTAAAGCACTAATGCAAGTGCAATCATTTTTATAGCCTTTTGTCTTGTAAGTTTTGCTGAGAAGAGTGGAAGGTGCCTCTCAGATTAGAATCTAGCCCTGTGCCATCACAAGGAACAAAACAGCTTTCATTAGAGATGTGCATTTCATTTCTTTATTTTTAAAAGGCTGGGTGGCAGGGAGGCAGGCTTGGCTGCTGGTTGTTTTGTTGTTGTTTGGGTTGTTGCTTTTGTTGTATTTTTCTTAGTGGCCGTGGCTGTGAAGTGTGGTTTCTTCCACCAGCCTCTCCCAGGCTAGCTGTGAATAGTGCCCATTTTGAGATTAGGAGATTAGGTTATTCATCACTTGAGATGCTCCCCGCTGTGCTGCTACTATCAGAGCGCAGCCAAATCAAAACATCTCTGGAAGGCATTTCAGAATAATTGAATGCATCATAATTTCCCTATTAATACATATCTCATATTACAGATTATGCATGAAATGTTCACATTATCTGTTACTTTTTGTTAACGTCTTGCTCCTTGCCAGTAAATTTAATACACAGAGTGAATCAGCATGCTATGATGAAGGGATAGGTTACTGATAGCCATTTTTTTTTCAGGATTCAGTAGAAAATTAAAGTAAATCGATCATTTTATAGCCTCACTGGAAGGGCTACAAGGGCATGTTGCTAAGCAAATGGTAATTTAAATGTACTGTGTAATTTTTCTACGCAATTTACTGAAGGTAGATTTTATTTCTCAGTTAATATCAGATGCTCTTTATCTGTTAGTGCATGATGTATCTGTGATACACAAATTATTAACCTATGTTTTAATCAAATGCTGCAGCTTGATAACTAGTGATGTAGGCACTATAGGAGTTAACACCTGGAAGAATATGACTATTACTAATACCTAAAAAAAACCACGTGATTAATTCAACATTCACTTATATAAAGAGCATGCACTAAATTCTAACAAAAAGTCTTCAAAGTAAATCCTAATAAAATTTAATAAAAATTTCCACATTCCATAACAAAAAGTATTTTCAAATTGATTGTGCATCTAGCCACAAAAGATGCCCTTTTTTTAATATTTTAAGATTTTGGCAATATTTTAAATATAATATGGAAGCATATAACTAAGCACTGTAAATACAGTAAATATTTTAAGATAATATGCTATCCATGGTAAGAACTTGTCTTCTTGGGCAAATTCAAATAGCAAACAATTTCTTTTTCTTTTTCTTAAAAAGAAAAGCACTTAACCTGTGTATCAGGGTAGTTTCATTTTATAACAAGTCAAAAGTTCCATATTTTAAGACAAATAAGAATATATAAAATAATCTCTATTTGATGACACCCATTATTTTTATGAAATTAAAAAGGAAAAAGAAGGAGGGCCCCATTTACCCTTCAGGTTGCCAAAGTAAAGGCAAGATCCTCCTGCTGCTGGTGTACAAAATGTATTATTGTCATTAATGAAAAAGTTAATGGGCCATTTTCTTATATATCAATTTACATTTTACAATTTGAGTATACAAATGATATGTACAGCAGAGAGCTGATTATTTTTGCTCAAGGAAATAGTTTTAATGTGTTTTTATGGACATCAAATGTTGTGAATAATGATGCATCCACAGAATGCAAATAGGATGACAGCTTTTGGGCTGTGATCAACAGTCCTTGGATAAAAGGTCTGCTGGGACAGTCATGTTCTGTGGAGGGCCTGAACAGGAAAAAATGGGAAACAAGGAGGACACCAGGATATTTGAAAGGAAGATCAGCGGATGGGATTTGGAGTATGTCACTCACATATAGACATCAGATAATACTCTCAGTGTTATGGGGAAAATGTATTTAAAAGAGAATGTAGCAGTGAACTGCAGACAGAAAGATATTGCTGATTCTGTGTGATAAAATCAACTTCTGAAATTAGTTATGGCTCACCATATAAGAAATGAATTTTAATAACACATTTATACTAGTCTCAAATACCTTTTGTTTACTAACTTCTTTCTGTGGGGTTCACCTTCCTTACCACTTAAAGGCAGTCAGTGCTGCAGGCCAAATAGAAATATATCCAGGAATACTACACAACAGACTTCTTTGGAAGAGATAGGAATAATTTCTTGCATTGATACAAACTGAGTCCCTTTTCTCAGAAGCATGGAATAATGTCAGATGTGCTATGAGACCAAAAGCACGGTCTCTGAGGAGCAGCCATTTCTTTTATTGGTCATTTGAACTTGTAGGCAGGTGCTATCTGCACCTTATAGCCCTATGTTCCATCCCAACACACCTGTACCTGTAAAGAAAACTACATGTCATGGTGACTGGTGGAAGCCACACATGCCCACTCACTCACTATCCCAGAATTGGCCTCACCAATTTCTACCTAAGAGTGGAAGGTTGCAACACAGGCCTGTAGACAGACAGACAGACAGATGGACACACACACACATACTCAGGCTCTGCCAGCAGAATGCCAAGACATCTAAATGGAAGTGAAAACTCAGTCAATCATTCATTTCCCCTTTTCATCTGTATATTTGGGAAAGGGGACTCACTATTCCCTCATCAATGAGAATTCTCATTTAAAAAAAAAAAACAATTTTTTAAAAATTTATTTGTCAGAGAGAGAGAGAGCGAGAGTGAGCAAGCACAAGGAGGAGGAGTGGCAGGCTCTGCACTGAGGGAGAAGCAGGCTCTGCACTGAGCAGGGAGCCCGATGTGGGGCTCGATCCCAGGACCCTGAGATCATGACCTGAGCCGAAGGCAGACGTTTAACCGACTGAGCCACCCAGGCGCCCCCTCAAAAAAACAATTTTTAAACAAGAAAAAAATAGAAGGGATGCTGAGTTACTTAGAAAAAAATAAACTCTGGGTGATAGTTTTTTAGGTAGCTAAAATGTTTTACAAATGTTTTTAACCTGTTTCTTATGAATTTGAAAGAGAAAGGGGCCACAAACAGAAGACAACATGACCTTAAAATAGCATCCATGATAAGCTGCATCAGGAAAAATCAAATTAAATGGGAACAAAAATCTTATACTGGTTACATTTTTTATTAAGACATGGGGATTTCCCAAACTAATATCAATGCAGCAAGACTGGAAAAGTATACTATGCCTTCAGTATATAATAAGAGACAGCTGAATGTAAAGAAATACTTATCCATATGTGAATATAAATAAGAAACATAATGGAGATGGACAAATTGCTCTTCCAGGATGAAATACAGTGATGAAATGAAAATGTATTGTTCTTAGAACCTGGGATGATCAAATCTTTTTTTTTTTTTTTTAACAACACAAGAATTGACAAATTGGCAAAGCTTTTGTTCTAAGGTGACTTTCTTATATCTTTCTTTTACCACTTCCTACTCTGTCACCCAAGCGCTTACCTTTAAGTATTGCCTTTTAGCCAATGGTAAGCAAAATTCCCTGGGCTGCTCACATAAACCCTGCCTAGAAATGTAACAATGAAAACAACCACAACCACCACAAAAATGAATCCCACCTTGGAAACTTCCTTCCCCCAAACAAATACAGTTGTAAGTTGCAGGAAATTGGGGGACCCATATGCCTGCATTGAAACCTAGATAACTGGAATTATTTGAAATTTGAAACACTGAGCACAAAAATAATTAAATTTGGAAAGTCTCCTAGAAAATGATTTAAGCTCCCAACATTACTTCAAAGAGAGCGTCCTTCCCACCCACCTCTATCCAAAACAAAGTTACTTCTTTAACTTCTTCCTCTGGTCTGGAAATCAACATGCCTACATCCTCTTATATTTGAATTTATTTTCTCTGCCAAAATCCAGCATCAGTGCCTTTAGGCACACATAGGAAATGAAGTGGGTTGGATATGCTATCTTTAGCTATCCTTCTATGCATGACTAAAAGCTGAAGAGAGTTAACTGACCTCATATGTATATGAACTAATTGTATAATAAAACTGCTTTCTCCTAAGAAACTACATATATAATTTCTTTTTATTCTTAAATATATATATGCATATATATACATATATATGGTTTTTTAATACTGACATGTAAGCATAGGGTTTTTGAAATATATATATTTCACAGCAACAGGTAATTTGGTTAATGGAATTTTATTAAATAGCTTAAACTATATTACTTTTAGTAAAGTTGAGTATAATATTTTTACTATAATTTAGAAATTATCAAGTTTATTTCCTCCACCTGATTATCTAAAAAATCAAAAGTGCCAATGGACCCTGAATTTTTTGTCAAAATTGGAAGGATAGCATACGTAATTTAAGTTTCAGCAAAAAGTTGTGTTTCACCTTTTTAGTGTAGGTCTAAAAATCTCACTCTGACTTTCTCTTTAAAGAAAGTAGACGTGGTCATCACCAATTGAATTAGGTATCACTTGAAAAAAAATCCAACACTCAAAAGATTTTAATTCAGAAAGCCAGAAAATGATGAGATTACTGGTCCCAGTCACCTAAAGGAATTACCATTTTACGAAAGTATCCAGTGCCTATTTTTCCCATAAACAATATTATAAAATTAACAGAATCAAATTTTTTTAAAAGTCACCTTTTATCTCAATTCCTACAAAATAATCAATATGATTTATTCCAGGTATTTCCCTTTCTAAACATACATACATTTTACATATTGTAGATAACATGTACATTACACTTTTTCCACTTAACACTATGGATTGGGCATTCTTCCTGCTTAGCATACCTAAACGATCTTTATTGTCTTTTAAATAAATGAATAATTTTTCAGTTGGAAGCAGTACTGTCATTTTGTTTTTAAAGAGGAAGCTTTTACCCCCTTATAGAAAATAAGAAGTCAAGACCAGAAGGATCATTTCTGAAAGCTTAATATCCCTTGCATTGATGTCGGTACCCACGATCGAACAGTTTCCTGCTTAACAGTGAATTGAGGGTTCTAGTCTGGAAGCCCACACTTCCATTTCATTCATACTGTTGAACTGTAAGAGAACTTAACCAATCAAGATCACTGAAAGTACAGAGGTTGCCGTCATGCCTGTCCATATCTAAGGGACAGAGCTCCCTGGACAAAAGGCTTCTCCAACAAAAGAACCATTTGCAAATTCCAAACTCCCCCTTTGGAGCTATTCTCCAGGACACTAAAGTAGTACAGCAGCCAGGACCATTTGTGGGCACATTTTGTAGCCAAATGAAAAACACACAGAAAACATCTCACAAAAATGGACCAAATCAATAAAGCAAATAAATGCTTCTCTTCAGCACTCAGCAGGTACAGACTTATTTTCCCACCATTCTAAAGTAAATCAGCAATCTATCTTGAAAAATAAAAAGAATATTTCACCACAAATTGACTGCATTTAATAAAATGCAAGCTCTCCTGCCCAGACAGAAAAAATCTGAAATCAATAGTCAAATTCCCCATCTTCTTCTAAGTGAGAGAAACTAACATGTAACTTTATTGTTGCTCCATGAATTATCCCATGGTTTTTCATGTTGTGGCAAGAACCCTGCCAATTCTTCACTTTTTAGGTAAAGAAGAAAAACAAAGGACAGGAAATAAATCAACAAATGACTGTCTCCTTTGGCAAAGGGATGGATTACAAAGAAAAATAATTTCCTTGTTAAGAATATATTCAGGACACCAGTACTTGAAATGTATTGTTAGAAGCGAATATCATTTTTTAAGTGGAGAGAGTGTCCTTTCAAATGGATTTTTTAGCACTTTCTCTAAAAAAAAAAAAACACAAAAAACAAAAACAAAAAAACCAGCATGCAGTACTGAATTAGTTAAAGGGGGAAAAAAAAAAGTTTAATATGGTGCTTCAACCACCATGGTGGAGTACTTTCAAACTGGCACCAAGATGGATACTAGAGCAAACACAAACTGTGGGCAATGTTTTATGATTCCAACCACCATGGTAATGCCTCTACTGAGTAAGCCTGGGAAGAAGAATGCTCCTGAAGGGCCAGAGTTTCCTGGCCTTCTCTGTTGATGGGAATTTGCACGTGGAGAAAGGTCCCAGGGCAAAATTTGTGGCACTTCGGTGCCCCCTTGTGTCCAATTTGGCACCAGCATGAACTATCCCAGGTCTGTGTAGAAAGTGGAGCAGGAATTCCTTAGATCCCAAAAGAGTGCAGGGTGGGGTGGAGAGGAATTGTCAATTTTCTACCTCTGTGTCTGTGTAAAAGTCAGTTGCTGGTGCAATCAGACATTTCCACGCTGCTGCTTCCTCGGAACACTTCAGATACCCTCCACCTGAACCCCTTGGCTGAATTTCATCTGAAGATAAACCAGAAAGAACAGTCTTGCATCCCTGGCTCCCGGAACCCCATAAACAAGGAAAATCATTTTAGATTGAAAAATGTTACGTCCTTATTACCAAGATATAGAAAAACTGGAGAGAGTATTCAAAGTCTTTTTGATAGAGTCTTTCTTGCCCTCAAATCTCTCCCAAATTTTGAGACTTGCCAGATTATTTTAAACATTTTCATGACAGTAACTATTTCATTCCTTCATCATGATTCTTTTTTCTACATTCAAAGTGACTTTGTAGGAAATTGGGTCACCAATGGATGCGAGAATGTCACTACATTCTCACTCACCTACGCACACCTTGAAGCATTAAAAACCAATTCTACATGTAATAAAGCTTGGAAATTTTTCAAATTCAATGTTGGGTTGAGGGCAAAGGACAATTTGCCCCATAAATACAAATTTGCTTCTGATGTTTATCTCTGTAGATGGTTTGACTGCAGATCCAGAATTGGATTGCAGTTCTGTCTGCAAGAATTACCTGGGAAGCATCTCCTCCTTCTCAACACATTTATTCACACAGCTCCAAAGACATTCCAACGTGGAGGTTATATGCTTTCTTTGACAGAAAGGACTGTTGGAGGTTTCAAACTTCATATTTTATCAAAGGATGGGAGGATAAGAGATCCAGTGATAAATCAGAGAAACAAAAGGCAGAGAAAGTAAAGCAGTGAGAAGGGAAGCACATGAATGAAAAAGGGAAAGAGAAAAAAGTGAATCAGGCCACAGATCTTGGTGAGGATGCCTTTTCTGTCTCAAGTGAAATAGAGTACAATTGTGACTCCCTTTTTGCTCTTTTTCTGGAAATCATTAGAAATATAAGTGGGAATTATAAGACTGCACTTATGGCTGTCTTTATACTTTGGTAACACAGTGGGTCTCATGGACGATGGACATTCGTGTGTAACCTTCAAAGGCAGGTAAATCCCAGGCTGTCCTACCACCACTGCTGTTCAGTGAATCCCTCCTGTGAATTTCCCTGTGTATTTCCAACAGGATGAAGAGGAAAAACCCTTTGGGAACTCTTCAGGATAGTAAACTACTGATGAATAGTACTTCCATTGAACATTTTCATTTTTTAAAAAAGGCTATGGATTGAGGAAAGAGCAATGATCTTTCTTCTTCAATCTCAATCACAGCCTCCTTTACATCTTGCAACAAACAAGACTGATGATTTCCATCTTCATCTGCTGTCAATAGTGCATTTATTAAATGGCATGATTTTCTTTTGGTCAAAATGCTTTATACTTCCCTGGCCCATGCCCTCTGCTACTAATGACATTTATTTAAAAAGACTCACCCTAGGAAAGGTTGTGAGTCTCTGGGGTAATAGTTAACTGCCACAAATAGGGATTGAATCTATCACCTTGACCTCCATCATGGTACTTTCAACCCAGGATTTGCTACCTTGTCTTGACACAATGCTGTGTCTAGAATACTTGTAAGGTAAGGTCAAAAGTAATGTGTTCTACCATTATTAAAGTACAAAAGTTTGTGAGTGATTTTCTTCACCATGTACATAAATGACAGTAGCTTCAAAGTTATCCATGAGTAGAAACAGTGTAATTTGCAGGGAGTCTGGGTGGCTCGTTCCGTTAAGCATCCAACTCTTGATTCCAACTCAGGTAATGATTGCAGGGTTGTGAGACGGAGTGCCCTATTGGGCTCAGCGCTAAGCAGGGAGTCTGGCTGAGATTCGCTCTCTCCCTCTCCCTCTGCCCCTCCCCCCAGACCCCCTCTCTGTTTCTCTTTCTCTCTCTCTTTCAAATAAATAAATCTTGGGGCACCTGGGTGACTCAGTCAGTTGAGTGTTCAACTCTTGGTTTCAGTTCAGGTACTGATCTCATGGCTCATAGGATCGAGCCCTGCGTCTGGTTCCACACTTAGTGAGAGTCTACTTGGATATTCTTTCCCTTTGACCCTTCCCCTGCTCGTACTCTCTCTCTCTCTAAAATAAATAAATCCTTAAAAAAAATAAAATAAAATAAAATAAATCTTAAAAAAAAAAGAAAGAAACATTGTAAATTGCACTCCGAGTTTTTGCTTTGGGACATGAGAGAGAAGGTAGGGAGTTATAGTTGCTGCATTTGCTTATTCAATGACTGACCCCTTGGCCAGAAACATACTCAGGGATAATGACCAGGTAGAATATATACCAGAAAAGTTAAACCATCTTTTCCTAATAAAAGGGATCTTTAGCATGGAGCTGGTCTGGGAAAGGGAAGGAATCAGTGACCTACAGCCCAGATGGAGAAGACAAGAAATACTCCAAGTGTCTAGGTTTACATATTCTAAGTTGAAGAACATGACAATGGTATCCCCCATTCTGCCTACAAACACCTTCCCCCAGATAGTCTCATAATCTTTTCTCTTACTTCATTGAGATCTCTGCTCAAAAGTTGCCTCACTATAGAGGCCTTCCTGATTATCCTATCTAAAAAGTCCCAACTCAGACACTCTAGATCCCTAAATTCTGCTTTATCTTTCTCCATACCACATTTTGCCCCAGGACATTATACTACACCTGCTTACTGGTTATTTCCCTCAGTGGAACATAAATTTCTTGATGGTTTTGTCCACTGTTGTATCTCCAATGCACAGAAGAGTATCTACACAGTAAGTGTTCAGTAAATATTTGTGGAATGGCCAATTGATTGAACTTTGGGTACATCCAAGTACATATTCCCCACATGTAAACATACCTTAAAAAATCTGGAGAATTTATACTCTAAACAACTATCTTACACTTCTCCAATTTACGAATGATAAACCTGAGAGTACCACATCAGGAAATGCTCAAAGTCCCATGGTTAACATAGTACTGTATTTTGATTTATGGCTCTCAAACTTTATCATGTGTCTGAAACACCTACAGAACTTGTTCAAAATCAGATTGCTAGGTCCCAACCCCAAACTGAGTAAGTAGGTGCTTGAGAATCTGAATTTCCAATAAGTTTCCAGATGCTGTTGATACTGCTGGTTTGGGGACTACATGTGAATATCAGTTTTTCTCTAAAATTCAACAGTCATGGCAGCAGGGGATGGTTGTTAAGTACTTTAATAAATTAAAACACATACACATTATAGAGTACAATATAAATTTTCCCTGCATTTTTAAAATAAAAAAAGAACTGTTAAGAAATGCTTGCTTGCTGTGGGTTGACCAGGCATGGATTAAGTGTCTAACTCCCCGATGTCAAAAAAGATACTTGAGTACAAATGATTGAAGAGAACTGATATAAGCCATGTAGGAGTCAAAATAGAAGTTTCATGGGTGCTACAAGTTTTTTGAAGGTAGGGAATCTCTCAAGAGTTGATTCAGAAGGAAATATAGGAGCCTGGTCTGTGGCTGTGTAGGGTGGAGAGGTCCTCTATTAAGCCACTGATGACTCTGAAGTGGTCACAGGAAGCAGGGTTTAGGCTGGCAGTTAGTGGCGAGCAGCCAGAGGCTCAGGGTTATCAGAGCTCACCACGCAGAGCTGGGCTCTAATGTCATACCATCACTTATCCGGGTCAGCCATCTGCGGGGCCTGTTGTTTTTAAATTGTCCTCTTGAAACTTGGGGTTTCATCTTTCTCTTACAACAGGGAAAGAAAAGAATCAAATGTAATGTAACATCTTATAAAAAGGCAGATCCTAAGTTGTTCACATGTCCATTGCTCACATCTCATTGCATGACTATTATGATAGATCCTTACCAAGACTGATATGGGGCAACCTGCCTCTAAAATCCAAGGCAAAGAGTCCTTTTCTGGTTTCAAACTGTCAAGAAATAAAACCCAGCCTTTTCGCATCAACTTACTCTGAATACATTTTCCAAATGTAGAATGTACATGATGAGCACATAAACTGGAAAAAAGCAGCAGGTGAGGAAGGGAAAGAAAATTTCAGTGTTTCTGGTAGGTGTTGGTTCTTTATCAAGTGATAGGCTACTTCACTGTGTACACATAAAATAAAATCTTGGCTCTGTGCATTCATATAAATCTTTCAAAGGCTGAAGATCCTTTACCATTAATGTCTTCTTAAGAGCCATTCCAGAAAATAGTGCCTGGGATCAGTTTGATACTTAGAACAGTAAAATCTTTTCCTGGCGAGTCTCCTAAGGCTGGTTTTTCATAGCTGGAGGAACCTACTCTCCACTTCCATTTCCCTACCATTCTTTGTGTACTCTCCCCCAAAATAAGAGCAAGGAATGTCTTCCATGAAGAGAGGCACCCACCTGCCCCTCTCTTCCATCCTAAAAGTGCTACTTGGATTTATTTGAGGTTTGGTTAGATTTGAAGCTGTCCTCATACATGTGCTATTTTCTACCCAAATCCTTCTAGCAGGAAACCTTCCTCCCATTCTGAAACTTTATTTATTTCTGTTATTCCAGATGTATGTGCCAATCAGTTTAGCTCCTGCCAATTCTTGTTTATTAATAATGCTAACGAAAGAATTGAAATTCTACCAGATTTCAATCTCTTTTTTCATGCCTCAATAATGAGTCCTAAAAGAGATGAATTCTGATATTGTCTCAGCAACTCAAAGGACTAGGTACGATCAGAAATTTGACTGGCTTTTGCCTACCTTGCACGAACTCAGGAGGGCTATTCGTACTGTTAACTGCCATCGTATATGTGCAGATAATTTGCATTTTCATTGTTCTTTATTTTATGTTATTAGTTATTCATGAGATGAATATCGCATTCAACAACTAATCTATAAAGCTTTTGCTTTAAATAACAATGTGCCGTTTTTGTTGTAGGAGGTGGAATGGAGGATGGATGTCCCGTTTAGAAATCTTGTACAAAGAATTGAAAAATGAATGACATGTAGGCTCTTCCTTGCCATATGTAAAATCAGGATCTCAAAGAGAGTGGCATTAGAGTTGGAAGAAACAGACTGTACTACATAGGTTTGTACATATAAGGGCTATATTAGCCAGCTGGACCTACTGAGAAAGGTCCCTCACCAGCCAGCCAAAGGGAAGAGAAGGTCAGGTTTAACCATACTATGTAATGAACCTGTAAATGACTAATTATTTCTCTCACCAAATAGCACAATCTGCATGTGAGGCAAAAACCAACACAGAAAGCATCTGAACTCATTTTTTTTTCAGTTGGATATAGGCCAAGTTTCATACACATTGCTTTCTACTTTTCCCAATAAAGGCTCATGTCTATATTAACACAAATTGAAAAGAAAAAAAAATGCAAAGATTCCATGCTCCTTCTTGGTTTCAGGAAAGAATACATTAATTCAGTAAAAACCATTCAAATTTGAATGTTAAGGTCCCAGCTGTGTGGGGCGATTTTGTAAGTGTGTGCCTACACTGTGGATGTACATTTAGCTGTGCATCCTTACCTATCTCGATATGAATGTTGATATAGATAACCCCTAGATAAGTTAGTTGTAAAAGCAGATCAATGATTTCATTTACCAAGAGGGGAGCATAGGGCCTTTACTAAACTCAAAGGATTTCACCGCAATCCCACTGCGGCTATCTAGGTAGGGGCTGCTTCACCTTCGAGGCAGTGAATTGCTAGGTCTTGACTTGCTTATAAAGGAGGTAACTATCTCTCCTAGGGAATAAAAAAATCCATAAGGAGAACTCCATGTTTTTTTCAATAATACAACTTAGAAATTCTGATAGAAAGATAGTGGTGACAGCAGTAATATGGCCCAATATAATAGAGAAAATAGAGAAAAACAGCAATATAAGATTTAAGATTTTTGAAGAAGAGGAATACATCTTTTTCATCCTTTCATCTCCCCCAGTACTTGGTATTTGGTAAGTGTTGAAGAATACTGATAACCACAATCACACCTAACATTTATGGAACTTTCTATGTGTCAGGCATGGTTGTAAGTACTTCACAGGTTTCAATTCATGTTATCCTCAAAAAAGATCCCCTCAGTGAGCTACTATTATCATCCCCATTTTACAGATGAGGAAACTTAATCATGGAGAGTTTATGAAACTTAACTGAGGTCACACAGCTAGTTAATGTCAGAATGGCTTCACATTCAGGGGGTCTGGCTCCAGAGCTCAACCTCATAAATTTTATGCTAAACTGCCTCTTACTGGACAGCATAAGAATTGCTGGACAGAATTGCCAAATTTTATTGAGGAGCTGAATTCTACTGTCTCAGACTGGAAATGTGAACTCAGATGAAATTGGAAAATCACACCTAAATTCTAGGAATACTAAAAAATTACACACACACACACACACACACTCCCTGGAATTTATGATGATTTTATGTGTAATTTTTTGGCAGCTATACTATAACAACAGTTAGTTTAAAATGACTGATACTCCCTGAGCAAATCTAATCCTTCAAAACTTTAGAATCTATTTGGCCAGTAAATTATTTGGCAATATTTCTAGACATTTCTCAATTGCAAACACATAACCAGTTAAGGATAAAAGGTGTGAAAATGTGGTGCTTCTTTTGTCTCCCCCTCTGCCCCTTCCTTTAGTACACAACTCTTCTGTCCTTATCATGCCCAGCTGTCTCGTTTTGGCCTGCATTCTCCAGGCAGCACCCTTTATCTTCAGTTCTACCATACAGGAGAACCTACACGTCATGTGTCTCATCCCCTAAACACTGTGAACTTTTGTAGATGATGTTTTAGCTCTGGAAAAAAATTTTCAAATGAGATTTAATGGGATGCCTCAAATCTCAAATGCATGAATAGAGGTACAAGGAAGCTGGTGTCTCTTTGCTGGGCCCCCTCCCCCCACTTGCCCCTGCAAGTGCCCAAGAACCTGAACAGATCCTAAGCCACTTCTCAGACCCAAACAAATTAAAAAAAAAAAAAAATGGTGGTGGAGATTTATCCATGGCATGTGCATGGGTCTTTGAGACATGTCCCAAAGAAAAGTGTGCACATGGTTGACTCCAACCCAGAAAGTTCAGTCCTGCCTTAGCCCTGTTGTCCTGATCTCTCTGCTGGGCCTTTTGCTTTACCCACCAAGGGAACCAAATGAAGACAATAAGGGACTCTCTACCCCTCAGGACAAGGGCATATTTCTTCTGTCTCTCCTCATTTCTCAGAGCCTAGACCCTTAGCTTCCTTTCTGCTATTCCTGCTGCATCTCAAGCTGTTTGAACTCAACCTTGTGCAAAGCTACCCAGCATCCCAGCATCTGGCTGTCATGTTTCCTTTCCAAAGGCCATGCCCCCTCACAAAAAAGGAAGGGGGTGACTCCCATACAGGTTCTACTGCATGAGCAGCAGTGAACATTCCAAGCCTTGTCCCACGATGAGCCTACTCCTCCCTGATGCCCTGTTGAGCCCAAAGGCCCATTGCAAGACCACTCAGTAGGAAACAAGAAGGGTCCTATCCAGGAGGAATAGGAGACAAAAATAATCCTTTGGAAGGGAAACTCATTCTTTGTTTGGGACATACCTCTTGAAAATTTGTTGATGCTATTTGAATGCTTCAAAAGTTCTAAACTACTCCCCAATTATATACTTTAGCTAAAAAAATTACACAATTAAGCATGTTCATTGCAATAAAAAATAGAAAATACAGATGAAGAATAAGAAAAAAATTGAGCTATAATCCCTCTAGGTATTTTTCCACAGACATATGCTTACAAAGTGTGATAATAGTATTTTATAGATTTTAATTTTATTGTAATCATCTTTCAATATCCATTATATACATCTAAAGCATCATTTGTAGAGTCTGTAGGAATTTTTTTCCTAAACGTATTCCTTATTGCCAAGCTTTTATATTGCTTCTGAGCTTCTCTGCTTTAACATCACTACAATGACTGAGCAGATCGCAGATCAGGGGAGAGGAAGAGCTCTAGGTTCAGACGTGGGTCCAAATCCTAAAGAGCCATGCAATATGGACACTTGGACATATTTTATAAAATCCTACCGGGCCTTGTTTCACCATCTGTTTCAGGAGAGAGTAATTGTAAGAACATACCTCGTCAGACTGTTCTGAGCCTTAAGCGAAAAAAATATATGTAAAGCACTGAGCATGGTGCCTGGCTTATCTTGAGCAGCCAGTAGAAGTTGGCTCGCTGTAATTAAATAACTCATCATATGATTACTTCCTTAGAACCTATTCCTAGAAAGGGAACCAAAGGGTCCTAGGACCCACACATCCTTTAGGATTTTTATCCGTATTGCTGATTGTCTTCCAATTTCTTCTCCCACCAGTGAATAAGAGTGGAAATGAAAACCTGCCTCCCCACATTCTCCCTCATTTGGGGACATGGTCCTTTTTTATAGAAGGCAGCATGGGAGAAAGGAAAGGGCCCTGAACTTGGAGACAGAAAATCTGTGGTCTATTCCCAGCTTTGCTATGTATTCAGTAACCATGTGGCCTGAAACTCTCAGTTCTCTGACCCTCAGTATCTTCATCTATTAAGAAAAGGGGGTTGGGAAAATAGGTAATAGTATTCACCCTAAAACACCATATGGTAAGTAAATAAATTATGAAGGTACCTCATCAACTACACCTTGTCACCCACATATGAAGTACTTTAGCCCACCTGGGATTTGGCTTTAACTACCACTAGGATCTTTAGAAATAATAAAGTTCTAATTCATTTGAATTTAATATTTACTGAACATCTATTATGCGTCATACACTGAGCAAAATACTGAAGCTAGAGACAGAAACAACAATGGAAATAGGTACCGTGTAAAAATGTACCTGAGACAGAATCCTCAGGAAGGCAGGGGAGGGTATAGATATTTAATACAATCTAAAAAAATCAGAACAAATTTTAAAACTTTGTTTTATACTTTTTAATCACATTGAAGTTTTGTTTGTTTTTATCCGTGTTACCAAACTATCACCCCGAAGATATCTGCAGGCAAGAAGTTCAGGGATAAGGAGATATTCCTGCACAATCACAACATCAATCACAAAAAGGAAAAGAAATAAAACAAGAGAAATAAACAAGAATCTCTGCCTTGTTCTGTGTCTCAGAAAGTATGCCTCTGAGTTTTTCACATCCTCATACTTGATGATGGCATCTGTCCATGGGGATCTGGGGTTCTGGGGCCAGAGAGAAGGGCCAGTACAAAAGAAGGATATATTGCGGGCTCTGGAATGCACATCCCCATCTCCACCAGCCAGGACAGACTAGCCTCACCCCCCAACTCCTGCCTCATTCTTATTCTCAGTCCTCACAAGCTCCTTTTCTGTCTTAATCAGCTCTGATCTGCTTTTAGCAGACAATAATAGGAATAAAGAGCAGCATAGATTTTGGCATGTGTGTGCTTTTTTCCCCCTTAATCTTCTATCCAAAAAAGAAAAAGAAAAAAAAAAGTCCTCTCTCTTTTACAGGCTTCTATTGTTTTAGAAAAGAAAAAAAATTAAGGCAGGAAGAACTGGGACCATAACAGATGACATCTCCTTATAGCAAAGCTGCATATTTCATTATCGGCAGGACCAATCTTAATTTACAGTAGACATTGCTGGTCCTGCATTTTATGTTGAAATAATGGAAATGCTTCTTTGTGAAGGTTGTAATGAAAAACATAAATAGTATATCTTCTAATGATTAACATTGACTAATTCTACTGGTACTGAGTAGCATGTGCTTAAGAGATGGATTATCTCTGAAACATAATTTTACTAAGCACTGCTATGTAATTTGTTAAGCATTTAGTAATAAGTATGTCTAATAAAATACGAAAAAAAATATTTAGAAAATGAACCATAATTTTAATATAATTTTAATTAATGGGAGTGCAACTGCAGTGGTTTAAATTACATTCCCAGTGGTAAGAAGCCTTTCAAACCTAATTTGTAAGCCAAGATGGTGGCTCTAATGACTGGCAGCAAAGTTTCTTCAACAGATTTCATGGGGCATGATCCAAAGATAATAGGTTCTCAGCCCAATGACAATCCAATTACAATGCCAATCAAAGCCAACTTCATGCACTCTAATTATCAGATTTAGCTGTCAGCTCAAATACAAACATAACACTTTTATTTAAATAAAAATTTAATTTAGGGAAAAAAAAAGACGACTTCATGTGTGATTTATTGAGACTGCCAGAGCAATCTAACTTATTTCCCTAGTAATATAATAAAATCAGTCTTGTATTTAAAAAAAAAAAAAAAAAGTGAAAACTTTTTCTCCCCCACCCATTCTTCTGTATCTGCTATGTTATATTATTTAAGAGTTAATTTAAGCAAAAAAGCATAACCTAACATGGCAGCAGATATTTGCCAACTAGAAATAGGTTAAATAGAGAAGCAAGGTTTCAATGAGACAAAATTCCAAGTGAATAAATGACAAAACCTAATTAGTTTTTACTAGTCATCAGGAGAAATTGTGTTTCAACTAAAATCCATTTATATGGGCCTGAAGCTGAGGACACTGGCTTTCTCTTATTTCTGCATTGAATCATAGTAGAAACATGGGCAGGGCAGAAAGAAAGGTAAGGCAAACAAGACCCACATTAGAATGATTTTAAAACGTTTGATATTCAAATCACAAATAGTAATAATCTAGAGCATCAGTAATGGGTAGCAAGTGCTCCCCACCACAGCCCAGTCCTGACTCAGCTTTTGTTACCAGGTTTCCCTTTAGGCTTAAGAGTGAAAGATTCTCTTGGAGCAGCATAGCCCAACAGAAATGTTGTGTGAGCCATAAACGTGTGATTTTAATTTTTCCACCAGCTACATTTTACAAACAAGAAGAAACAGAAAAATATTTTAATAATATATTTTACTTAACCCAATATATCCAAAATTTTATTTCAATACCGAATCAGTATTTTTTCAATTATGAATTTAAAGTTTTACAATTCTTTTCCTCATGGGAAACCTTCAAAATTGGTGTATATTTTAGACTTAAAGCACACCTCAATTCAGCCATGTTGCATGTGCCCAATAACCACATATGGTAAGTGGCCTGCATTGGGTAATGAAGTCTTAGAAGTTGGCCCAAAAAGAAGGCAAAGAAGAAGTTGATTTTAAGGTTTAATTGTATGGCTCTAAAGACCATCTACCCCTCCAGGGGTGGGGGGAAATATAGATATATAGAGAGAGATACATTTTTTTCTGGTTTTCCAAAAAGCCTAAAATCCCCTCTAGTATTTTATTTCTTAAGGCTGGATGGATATACTGTATATGTATGTGTATATATGTAATGGAGAGAGGTATTTAGGGAGCTTTTTCTTTCCTAAAACGTGTCTAGTGAAGTGTAGTATGAAAATATACAATCCTGTTAGAATATATATTTGCATAAAATTAAGACAGGCCCTGAGGACCCTTGGAAGGAAGACAGGGGTGTGATATGAGGATAGCAGTAATGGGGAGGTGCAGGGGACCAAGGGTAAGCTTTGCGTCTACTAGCTCTAAGTCCCTGTTTACAGATGGAAGTCTCTCAAAACCTTCCTCGGGATCTCCCTTGCTCAATGAGGGCGTGTTCTGGAAGCCCACACTTGGGGACATATTTGCTAATATTGACACTCTCCCAGGCTTCTTTTGACTTCCCACCCTTACTACTGAAGCCAAGATGGAACCCTGAATGCCCACCTCCACACTTCCTAAATTCTTCTCCTGTTAAAAGGCATTTAAATTTCCAAACCTACCACACAGTGTTAGACAAGAATCACAGCAGGTTAAAACAAAGAGTTAATTTGTTTCATCTTATATACTTGGAGTTGGGAGTCACTTGAATTTCACATGCAAATAGATGCAAACATATGCAAATCAGGGTTTCTCCAGATAAATTGAGTGGAAAAAAAAAAGCCTTATAGTATTAGTAATATTCAGGGATTTTTGTGGTGTTTAAAAGGAAATTATTTGCTTCCTCCAATTCCAAATGGAGTATCTTTCTCAGTCCTGGCTGAATGAAACCAAAAATTACCAGTCTTCAAGGAACAATGATTTTTAAAAACATTGAACCAGATAGTCAGATTGAAATCAGGCTATATTTAAGCTTTAATCATTATATCTTAAATGCAACTTCCCTAAGAAAAACTAAAACCTTCCTTACTAAAGGACAAAGGAGTTCTCCAAATAAATCTTTGCTCTAGGTCTGACAATAATATAATTAAAAGTGATTCTAAGAAGAGAAAGCATAATAATATACCACAGGAATGTGAAGGCAACAGATAGGAGAATACACAGAGCTGTTGGTTATTATTTTCAATATTAGCAACATACATTATGGTACTTTGGCATGTATTATCTCATTCTATTTCCATAATCAATCCATAGCCTTGTGGTGATTGATTCTGTTCTTATGGCAAATGCCATGACGTAGTATAAGGTGTTATCATCTTCTGTTTGGATATGACTTTTTGAGTTCTAGCTCCTGACCTCAGCATGTCCAAAGTCAAGCACAATCATTCTCCATAAAGCCTGTCCTTCATGAGTACTTTATCTGATCATGACACTGTTGTCTAACTTGACAAACCGAAACATCAAGTCATATTCAAACCCTCTGTCTTCTCTAGTTTTACCCTCAGACTTAAGACAGGCACCAAGTTGTATGTAGACGCTTTTAAAAGGATCAGACCCTAGTCCTTCCCAGTTACAGAAAGAATCACCACTAGGGAGAGATGTCTGGAACTGACAGCCTCCCACCCACACCCTGAGATTTACCTTCCCCTTGGGTACTCAAGCTAATTACTAATGCCAAGATCACACAGAGGGGCCTCCACTGCATGTTTTAATCCAACATGGAAACACAATTTGTCTTCAATTCTCCAAAGCCCAGCTCAAACAAAATGGAAACAAGATTCCACAAAGGAAGGAAAACAGAACTAGGAAATAAACACAGAGAATATTGAGCAACTAGATAGTCTAATGTATGAAATACAGCTCAGGATCGCCCAGGCCTAGCTCTCAAACTGCTACCAGGGGTATGTGGTCTTCTATTACCCCTGAAGAGTGTACAGAGCAAAGCCCTGGCACCACTGCCTCCCATAACGGGCTGGTCTGAAAGAATGAGATCAGAGACACAGTTTTCTAGCCTGGTTGAGGTCTTTTCTAAGAACTTCATTTCCCCACATGAAGACCTCTATTTCCCAAAAGTCTGTTAGGGAGACCACCCCCCAGTCCCTGCACTCACGGAAGGCTGGGATTAACTTACAGCCTCCAAAAGAGCTCAGCAATCACAAATTTAAGGCACATGAAATGTGCACATGTGGTGGCAGAAAGTCATTTCTTCATCCAAGTCCAGTATTTTTAAAATATCTCTCAACTCTGTCCTCTTTCCTCCACAAGTACTCCACAGACTTGTAAATCAGCCATTCCCATTTCCTTTCACAATAAGGACTATGAGGCTTTTTAAATGATAAATATAACTCATGTTCATTTTAAGAAATTTGCAAGATAATCAGAAATTCAAAGACAAAAAAAAAATCACCCATAATACTATGATCTCCACCATCTCTTACCTGAATACATGAAGTGGTCTATCTGTTCTTCCAGATTCCAGCCTCTCCCACTGCAGTGTAACCAAATACTGCCCCTGCATTACATTCATTTCACATGGATGAGACATAGTTTAATTCAGCAAAAATGTTTACTGATTAGCTCCAGGGTGTTAGAGACTGTGGGAAACTGCTGGGGAAAAAAAATCAGACCATGTCTTCACAGAGATCACAGTCATTTTACTCCCCTGCCTGGAGACCCGTGGCTCCCCCACCACCTTTGGAATCTAATCCAGATACCTCAAACAACATCTTCACTTCTTTTCAACAGACATTGCTGGATTAATTGCCCACACCACCATGGCCTCATGCATCCTTACGTCTTGTGCTGCCTCACTGCAATTCTGCCAGACATGCCTCTGCTTTGGTCACCATTAAATCCTCTACATGAATCTCCATCCCCTATACACATCACCACCACCATCCTGGGAAGAGTGAGCACTCAAGAAATGTATGTTAAACAAAATATGACACTGCTGTAACCCAAGATCCAGAGACTTAAACATGCTCCAAGTACTTATACATCTGATGAAGATAGGGTAAAATTGAAAACATACTTTTAAAAGTTATATTCACAAAGACGTTTTCAATATCAGGTACAACAAAAGGTACTATGCCTGTTGGAGGATACAGGATAGAAAATATGCCATGGTCTCTTGTCTAGATTGGAGGAGCAAGTTGGAAGAAATTCTACAATTCTGCCAGTACATTTTTCATTTGAAAGAGGTGGGGTTTCAGAAACTTGTGGCCTTAAGGGAGTGTTTTGGAAGATGGTATCAAAAGGCTATTTCAAGCAAAAATGAAACTGTGTGAAAAAGTTGAAGTAAAAGTGGTATTTTTGGTTAAATAGGCAAAGATGCTCATAAAGAAAGGGGAGGAGAGGCTGGGGCCTGAAAGGCCCTGGAGAATGTTCTAAAAGCCTGCTTTCACTTGGATGATTTCTGCAGCATGGCAGGAACATCTTAGATGTCCTGCTAGGGGGAAAAAAAGTTTTCATTCTATGATTAAGTCCTCATTTGCATGATTGTCTTAAACTAATCCAGCATTTCAGCCATGCTTATTTCACTTCTCTAGCTTTGCTGAGATGCTTCACTCCCAGATTCATTCTCTCTTTTCCACTCACTCCATTCTCCAGCTTTGTGGTCTCCTTGGGCAGCTGACCCTCTAAGCTTAATCTTCCAGCTAGCACCTTATCTCCTCCCTCTAGGTAAACACTCACTATTCCTGATTCTGGTCTACCTGGCTTGGTGTCAGGGCCCTCTGTCTTACTCAACTCCATGGAGTAGTCAAGAAGGTATAAGCAGGAATTCTAAGGACATTCCCACCCTCATTATCCAGCCTCCTGAAAACAAGCCGGTCAGTGGAAAACTTCAAGGAAAAGTCTGGAAATCTAAATCCCAATATGAAGAATATGTATGAGAGAATAAGAGCAGATCTATCATGTAAATATTTTCAAAAATAGGTATTATGAAGATGATATTAATTATTTTTAGATGGACAACATCACTGATTTGAGGAGGATGTGTTCTACATTTTTTATAAAGACCTAAGCTTTTCCTCCCACCAGAGAGGAGGATTCCACTAGCTTCACTACGACTGCCTATCCCATCCATTTGCCTCTTTCCCCCTGGATTTCACACCATATGATTACTCCTCAATCCTCATCTTTAGTACTTCTACTACAACCACAAACAAACATAGAACTACCAGATTCTCTAAAATAAGCAAACAATCCAGTAAGCCTGCCCTTTCACTAACACATCTCTTTTCTCTCCACTAAAATTTAGTGAAGAGTAGTTAATAACAATTTCCTTACCCCCCTTTTTTCATATATCTAAAATGTGATTGCTGCCCTCCCTCAAAATTCTATGGAATATAGAATCACTATCACTTTTCTAAGGGATAGACCACATTCCCACCTGCCTGCCAGAAAGTCTGGACTAACTATCTTCTGAGAGTCAGAATATTAAATAATAGTCTTAGCCTTGTCTATTCCCCTTCAATGTAAATATGATAGTAACATCCTCACCTTACAGACTGTGCCATTCATTTCTAAGACGGCTAACATATATCACTTATATTGACACAATCTAGCCCATTGAACTGACATTAGTTCTATTCCCAGTGTTTCTACCAAGCCCTTGAAAACTGTGGGATGCCAGACTTAAGCCCTCTCCTAACTCATCTCACCCATATGGCCAAACAACTGTATGAATAGTTTCTGAATAGTGCCTCAGTTTTCCAAGAGGTGACTGGGTCCCTTGTATCCTAACTAGTTTTTACTTAACCCCTTCCACTTGGGGACTAGACCATATACCTCATATAAATGGCCACTGAATTCTCCAAAATGATTGTTTGAGACTCCAAGATCTCCACTACCAGGAGTTCAGCATACTTCTGCTCCCATGACTGGATTTATTTTAATTCCACATTTGGCCTATTCATGGCAGCCTTAGATAAAGTCCAGTTAGTTCCACTTCACTGGCCCCTTGTCCAATATGGACTTGGTTGCCTCATTCCTGGGGGCGTCATTGATTCCATCTGAATAGTGCTATGTACAAACTATCTCATTGCATTTTCTTTGCAAAGCAAATCATTCTGATGTCTCTATCTTTGCTTATGAGAGCTGGCTCAAAGTGGAGTCAGCTTTCCCTTCCTTTCCCTCCATATTTGCAATCTGTTTTCTAGTCTACAGGTCTATCACCACATTCATCCATTACCCTCCTTTCATTCTTACTTTCCCTAGTAAAGTTGAGGTCCTCATTACCTTCCAGGGTAATGAGATAGTACAACTATCTCATTGCGTCTTTGGACGCCCAACCCCCAATCCCTACATCCCCCGGTTGCACTATCAGTCTTTCTAAAGCAGAGTTCCCATCACGTATCTCCTATATTCAGTGACTTTCAGTGATGGTACATTTCCACCAATTTAGAGGCAAAATAATCTGCCTGACATTCAAATAGAAGTTACCTCTGTAGTTCCATTTCTCACCACTCCAAATCCATTTCAAACTCTATCTATATAGTGCTGCTAACCATTTCCCCAACATTTTTCACTTTCCCATCTCTGTGCCATTGTTTGTGTGGTTATCTCTGCCTGGGGCGTCTTTTCCTTAACCCCAGGAATAAAAATACTGCCCACACTTCAAGTTCCTTTTCATGAAACCTCTCTAGATTTTCCTATGCAAAACTGGTTTCTCCCTTTTTAAAACCCCTATAACATCTGGTATATCCCTCTCCTATGGCTCTTATAATTCTTCCTGCATCCTATCCCTACATATCTTTGCTTTATCCATCTTAAAGGTCTTTAATCTCCCTTATGGCAGGGGTGGTAGGCAAAATTATAGAATGGACCCCCAAGATTCCTGGTCTGGTGTACACACACCTTCTCCGAGTTATTCAATCAAGAATTAATCTAACTACTGCTGTGCAAATATTTTACAAATGGAATTAAGGTCCCAAATCAGTTGACATTAAGATGATAGAAAGATTATCAGGGCCTGACCTAATCACATGAGACTTTTAAATACAGAAAATTTTCTCCATCAGAAAGACAAGGCAGAGAATCAAAGTACAAAGGGGATATGAGGCATGAGAAGTTCTCACTGCAGATTTGAAGAGAGAGGGGGCCACAAGGCAAGGGATGCAGGCAGCTTCTAGGAGTTGTGAGCAGCCTTCAGCAACCAAAAAATGGAAATCTCAGTCCTACAACCACAAAGAACTGAATTCTGCCAGGAATGACCTTGGAAGTAGATTCTTTCCAGAATCTCCAGACAAAAGCAGCCCGAATGACATCTTGATTTTACCCTAGTGAAACCCTGAGTAGAGAACCCAGTCACATTATACTGAACTTCTGACCTATAGGAGCTAGTTAATGTGTGTTGATTCAAGCTGATCAA
Organism: Leptonychotes weddellii; assembly: GCF_054177405.1. NCBI lineage: Eukaryota > Metazoa > Chordata > Mammalia > Carnivora > Phocidae > Leptonychotes > Leptonychotes weddellii. The sequence continues at coordinate 66,556,013 of NC_138378.1, read as the reverse complement.
TTTGTGGTAATTTATGAAACATCAATAAAAAACTAATACAGTAGGAATACCTTACTCAGGTTATTAGACCCAGCAATGCCAAACTGAGTGGCTGGCATACAGGAGGGTATCAATAAATATTTAACTTCCAATTGCATAAAAAATACTGGAGATATAATCTTGCTAGCAAGAACAAATAGTCAAAATAAAAGGCAAACAGGTTGAAGCTTTTATGTCTTTAGTTAGGGAGAATTTTGAAAATAATTTATTAACTCTGAATGTGCTAGAATGTGAGTGACCTAGCACATTTTGAAAATCCTGAGTTTAAGTCCCTAGAACAAAATCAGTTCTGAGAATTTGTTTTACTTTTTAAGAAACTTATTTTAAGAAATACACAATCATAGCCATATGCTAATGTTACTCCTGGTAACATTACTGAAGTGGCACCTAGTTCTATACCTGTGGTTACAGTGAACACCCTTGCCACCTACATTTCCAACCCCAGAACTTCAGCTCTTAAATAAAATTACTAATTCTTTTTTTCAACACTACCACTCTTTTCCTGCTAATGTTTTAAAATGTTTTTCTCTTTTCTGGTCTCAAAATGTAATCAAACTTGGATATTGCTGACATTTAAACATCATATTAGTCCTCTTTTTATTCAAGCTAAATGCTAAACCTAACCTCATCACTTTACACCTGCCACATAGTCTGTGGAGAACAAGGCAGCTACCCAGCAGACAGAGAGAGACCCACCTTCACGGCCACATTTTCTATCTAAAGAGTTCCAAGGACCTGGGTGAGTCACATAACACGCTAAGATTCAGCTTCCTTGTGGCTACAAGCTCCCAACACTGACCTCTCAGACTGCTGTCATATTCTAATGAAAAATGCAGAACAAAAGGCTTTGAAAAGTATAACGGGCACAGCATTATAATTATGCAAAAGGAATCCCTAACCCTCCCATTGGACTGTATACTCTGGTAATTGTTTTCAATGAAACTATGGAAAGATTTGTAGGCAGCTAACATGCACATTGGGCCATCCATAACTTTTGCCTTGGTACAGTCAGACTATTATTTACCCAATAAACCATAACTGCAGTGGAGGCCCAATAATTCAGCATCTGAGAGGGATTTGCTGTGGAAGAAGTTATTATGGTCTATCAGATCAAAAATTCACTTTTAAAGAAGTGTCCAAATACAGATGTACACAATGGGCTCAAATCATTACAGATTATTTTGCCAAATAATACACATTTTCAAAATTACTGTAGCGCCTATCATATACCTCACTGTGTACTTATCCCACACATAGAAGGGACTTTAGTGTTTAAAAAAGAGAGAGAAAATAAAAGGAAAAAAAGAGGACATAAGCCACCCATTTCAAAATATAAAGATTATATTACAAGTGTAGTGAAACCCAAAAATCTAAAAGGTAGAGACAGCTATTTTCTTTCTAATTCACATTGTGTAGGTTGATTATTATTATTATTATTATTATCATTATTACTATTTTTTACCCCAAGTCCCATCAGCTGAAAAGACACTGTTAGTCTTCACTCTAAATGTTCTGCATGTTGTCTCTTTTTGTTATTTTAAAAGGTCTGAACAAAGATCTTGACGTATTGCAGGCAATTTGGAAAAACACCAAAATTACAATAGATGGTGAATATCTTTGCTTCTTTCAGTTTTGCTCCACAGAAAGAAATCAAGGCATCCTTCTTTGATGTCTGTTTTGTTTTGTTTTTGCAATCACTTGTGTACCCGGTGTGTTCATACGGAGTGATAAAGGCTCAGGTTCATGAGAATAATGATAAAATGAAAAGATTCAAAATTCTTAACGTTAAAAGGCTCAAATTTCATACACAGATGTAAGGAGCTGAGATTTATCAAAAGTTTATTTGTATTAATTAATGCTTTCCATTTATGGGTAAGACAGTATGCACTAAAAATAAAATCACCATTCTACGATCACCAAGTGAGCTCGGGAAATGCTCATATGATGGTTTTGTTTGTGTTGTTTTCCTATCCCCTCACCAGGGGTGTGTGTGTGTGTGTGTGTGCGCACACACGTGTGCATGCATGTGTGTTCTCTTCTTTGTCTCTTTCCCTCCCTTCTCTCTCTTCCCATCTCTCTCTCAGTCAGTCCCTCTTTCTCTCAGACACACAAGAAAACATCAAATTAATTATAGTGCCCCTAACATTAGTTTGCTTTGACTCAAGAGACTCAAGGGCATTTCATAGCCTATCTCCATCTACTCATCCATTTTAGTATTTTTAAAGGAATTTCTTAAAATATTTTCTTACTATTCCCCAAAAGTTTAAAGATCAGAACCTGCTTTTTCACTCTTTCTTTCCCTTTTATCAAGATCAGTATTTTTTTCTCCCTGCTTAGAAATGATCCCTTCAAAAAGTCAGCAAAATATTTTGGCTGTCTTCAGCTGCACTTTGGGCTTCTCTGTTACAAATTGTATAAACATTTTCCAGACAGGGGAATTTGAAGGGTTTAAATTATTTTTTTAAATGATGTCTGTATTCTAGCACATTCACATTTGCAAAAGGAAGATGGAGGCAAGGAAAGCTACCACAGAACATAATATGTCTAGAATCAGGGGACTATTGAGCTCTATGCAAATCTGAGAAGGGAAAATATCTTCCTCATACATTATCTACAGCAAGGATTCTGAGTTTCCCAGGCTGATGAAACAAATGCTCTCGTTGGATGTAGTCTGTCATTCATATTGAGCTCACATATTTTACTTCCTGAAACCAAACAAATACTGATAAACTACTTCAGTGAGCCTTTAATCAAAATTTCGGCAGTATGCAGTTGGCGACAGAAAGATCAGTCTGTGGAGCCTGAAACCCTTTCATCATCAAATATACAGAAATAATAATTATATTTATCTGTTTGGTTCAGGCTGCACACCAAGATTTACCCTTGCCCTAAGGACACAGAAATCATCACGTATTGTCATCTCTAAAGAAAAAAAAATTCCTTAATAACTTAGAGATTAAAATGTTCTCAATAGTTGTGGGGGCTGAGGAAAGGGAAATAAAAATAATAAATTACTTTTAGCATTTTTCTCTTATAATGCTATAATAAGCTGTGTTGTATACTAACCATTTAGTACTTCTGATAATAACCCTGAAAGCACTAGTAAGCATCTAGCCTGACCAATAAAAACATTTTTTTAATAAAAACATTTTTGAGATGGGAGAGAAGAGATTGTCTCATAATTCTGTTTTCTGTCCTTTTAGGAGCTGTGTGTCCGGGTAAATATATTTCAATTTAACTTATTCCAAAAATAGTTGAAAATTGGATTAAAGAAACAGAGGAGTTGAGTTTGAAAAACATTTTATGGTGAAAATAGTGTATCTTCATTTGGATTCCTACAAAAGCAAAAACAGAGACAAGGACTTAGTGAACCGAGGTTACTGGGAGGTGAATCCAGGAAGCTGGAGTCAAGGAACAGGGAGAGCACATCAGGGAAGTAGGGAAAGCAGGTAAGGGCAAGTTGTGAGGCTGTTATCACTGTGGACATCCCAGGCCTAATTCCTCTCGGGTGCCTCAGGAACTGAGAAGAAATGAACCTCAGAACTGTACCACTGCAGGATTAGAAGCCCGAGCATTTATTCTCTGATCCAGTCCACAACAGAGAATTGCCCTCTGAGGACCCTGAGGAACTTCGAATTCTCATTCTTCAAGGCTACACCTAATCAGGGCTAACCCAGCTAAGGCTTCAGAGAAAGCCCTGAAGTAGAGAAGCTGAGGGACATTTGAGGCGGGAAGACATCAACATGCACAGGGACTGCGTGCTGGGGCTGAGGGAGCCAAGGGAATGTCCGTGAGGGGACGGATATAATCTACTATGTATTTCTTGCTCTAGAATAACTTGAGAAGATCATTTTATGTTCCTCTCAAGAAGTAAGTATAAGCTATCAAGCCATGAAAAGACACGGAGGAATCTTAAATGCATATTATTAAGTTTAGGAGGCTGATCTGAAAAAGCTGTGTGATCCTAACTAGATGATATTCTGGAGAGAGTAAAAAGATTAACATTTGCCAGAGGCTGGGGAGGGGTAGCTGAATAGGTGGAGCACAGAGGATTTTCAGGGCAGTGAAAATACTCTGTATGATATTACACTGATGGATATATGTCATTATATATTTGTCCAAATCCACAGAATGTACACCGAGGTTGAATCATAATGTAGTGTCAATGTAGGTTGGATGATTAGGATGTACCAAAGAAGGTTCATCACTTGTAACAAATGTACTACTCTGGTGGGGGATATTGATAGTGGAGGCACCTGTGCATGCGTGGGGGCAAGAAGCATATGGGATATATGCGTAATTTCTACCTTCTCAATTTTTCAATGAACCTAAAATTGCTCTAAAAAATAGTAAACAAAAGAAAGTCAGTATAAGACCACTGAGCATTGTAATTAACACCACATATTATTTATGTGGAATTACCTTTGCAAAACACACATATATTCAAAGGAAGTTCTTTTAATCCCCTCCATCGCCCATTTGCCTCTATACAAATAGAGTATAGACTGCCACTCTCCTCCACCAGTTCTCTTTTTTTAGGTCCTCTTTTTTCCCCCCAAATTTTGTATTTAAATTCAACTTAATTAACATACACTGTATTATTAGTTTCAGAGGTAGAATTTTGTGATTCATCAGTTGCATACAACACCCAGTGCTCATTACTTCAAGTGCCCTCCTTAATGTCCATCACCCAGTGATCCCATCACCCCATCTCCCTCCCCTTCAGCAACCTTCAGTTTCTTTCCTATAGTTAAGAGTCTTTTATGGTTTGTCTACCTCTCTGTTTTCGTCTTATTTTATTTTTCTCTTTTAGGTCCTCTTTACCACATTTTCTTCTCACTCACCTCAACAGTTTTCCTTCCTCCACAATTGTCTTTACCTTTCTATAATCTTCAAGAGTTGTGGAACATGCTCTATAGTCAATTAAGACATAAAAAGTTGCCCCAAGACTGCCATTAAACAATTCTGGGTCACTTGCTTACTAGAATATTAGCTAATAAAATAGCAAGAAGGTCTGTCTTACATGTTACATTGAATACTGGAAAAACATCTAAATTAAAATTCTGCTTTGGTCTGTTTATGGAGAAGAATAAGGGGCAGGGAGGGGAGGAGGGAGAAGGAAAAAGAGAAAGAGAGAGAAGGAGGAGGCAGAAGGAGGGAGGGTGGGAAGAAGGAGCCTGTGATTTTGTTTGAAATGTTTTCTGGTTCATTTATGATGTATCCTATAAGCCCATCACTTTGGGAAATATTTGCCCATTTTGACACTTTCCCTGGCCAAACACTCCCACCAGCTTCATTTTAATTACAGAATCTAAGGGTTACTAGGGTCTCCTGTTGGAACTTACTGCAATATCTACAGTTGCCACATCTCTAATTTAAGAGGACACACACCTGCTTTAATTACAGGGCCCTTGAGAGATAACAAGGTATAAGTAACATGACCAGATGAGAGTCAATTGCTGAAATTGTTTCCTGATAAAATGTATTTAGCTCCAGAGGCTAAAGCTCACTAACTCTTTCCTATATGGCATCAGGGTGTCAACAGGAACACAGCTACTGGGAATAATTGAAATGCCTCTCTTCATTGAGAAACTGCCCATACAGTAAACAAAGCCCACACGATGTGGCAATAGATGTAGAGTCATTTCTGGCTTGTTCTGTCATCGGAAAAAGAACCTGGACACAAAAAAATCGCAGTGGAATATCTCCATGCAGATATTATCCAGCATTTATTTCTCTCCTTAGTGAACATAATCTTATGCATGAAACTACCAACCTTGGGATTTAGTCCTCAGGTTTTTGTTTTCATTTTTGTATATAATCTTGAAAATTTAACAAAAATGTATTTTACTGGTTTTCAACCCAGTCTTCTATTGATGGGTGAAAGGCTGAGTGGAGTGACATTCCACAAGGGCCAGGAACAGCAAGCAGAGTATTCAGGGCATTTCCCAACTCTGTCTAAAGCGTCTCATCCCTAGAATAACATTCGTTCCATTTGGAGGATCTTATTGTTATCAGCCTATCTCACAATAAGAGTCAGGATAGGACTCAGTGGTTTAAGCCAAAAGAGCTTATTTTGTGCTCACACAAAGGCTGCTGCTCTTCCAAGCACCTCTCCAAGGCAGCTCCCATGAAGTAACTTAGAGATACCAGTTGTTTTCATTTTGGGTCTCTGCCATCTCAACCCAGGACCTCCAGGGTTGCCCCACATAGGGAAGGAAAGCTGGAGGGTTATACATTAACTACTAAAAGCATTATCTGGAAGCAAAACAGTGTCTGTTCACAGCCCATGGGCCAGAAATAGTCACATGGTACTGCTAATTGTGGAAGGCCCGGGAGCATCAGGTGTTCAGGAAGCAGTAACTGTCTTTGCCACACTTCTCAGTAACATGCTCTTCACACCCACAACAAACTAACATTCCTCAAAGACTATTTTTATCATATTCCTTCCTCAGTGAAATGCTCAGGAATATTTTCCCAGCACCTGGCATTTTTATGTGACTTAACATTTAGTCATTTTTTCCCCCAATAACGTGTAAGTCTTCAAGAGGCCGTAATTAAGACAATATTTTTGAAAAGGGTAATACTGTGGTCATGATGAGATTCTGTAGGTTTGGCACAAGGACAGGGTTCTCGGGAGAAGAGGATCAAAAGATCAGGGAGGGCAGAGCCTATGTTTGTCTTCTACATCATTGAATCCCCATCATTATCACCTATTACAATATCAGGAAATATTTTTAAAATTTAATTGAACTGCATAATTTTTCCTATGGCTAGTTCTATCTCCTGAAGCAAGTCTAATCTCCTTTCCACTAGCAGCAGCCTTGTTAGGCCTCCTCTTCTGCTTCTCTCCAAATGCCCCCACATATACAGTCACAAGTAACACTTGGATTTACAACTTATAAGGCACTTGCACCAGTATTATTTTTTGAGCCATCAACTCCTCTGTAAGATATGCAAAGTAGGTATAATTATTCCATTTTATAGATGAAGCAGAATGTTAGAAACATTAAATATTTCATACTTCCTCTAGCTTTTAGTCCAGGGCTCTTGTCACCATTCCCTCATTCTTGGTAACCCATGCTCCAGGTTCCTCCTTATGCTGCTCACAGACCCACTCCACCCATCTGCTCCTCCTACCCTGCCGCCCAGTGTTGCCTCCCTGTCCTTCCTCCTAGACCTGCTTCACATTCTACCTCCTCCAGGATATCTTTTTGAATATTTCGAACCACAATGTTCTCCCCTCCCCGCCGCCTCCTAATTCTGTTTAGATGTATGATCTATAGAAGGATCATCATTCACACATGCTCTGAGTCTTCTCTCTAAATAGACTGGAAACTCTTATGGGGAGGAGTTATATCTTCCAATCATTTTCCATGCCCCTAAGCATCTAGCAGTGTGCTTGGTGCACAGTTGCCGACCATTTCCATTACACACTGAAGCAAGAAGGAAAAATCAGAGTATCACCCATGTTTATTGAAGAACCCGAACTCTAAATTGCACCTGGGCTAACTTTGTTTATAGACCCCCCAAATTGGTATTATATAGCCATGACAGAGTTTAAAGCCATCCTAATTTTAGAGGAATCTTAAAAATGTTTTGCCTATGAATTCAAAGATTCTTATGAAGAATTAAATACCTATTTTTACTCTACAGAACACTCCATAAAGAGAATAAATGGGACAAGAATTATTAGCAAATCTTTTAATAACTAACTGAGAATAGAAAATACAAACTTCAAGACTTAACCACTGTCAGTATCCTCTCTCTCACAATAAATTTGGGGAAGGGAGGACAGGGAGGTATTTTACAGAATGAGTAGTGGCCTTCAAGTGGTATCAAACTGGAGAAGCTATTCTTCCTTTATTTTGGGTACTGCATTCTATATAATAACCACCTATTATGTAAAGTAACACTTATATTTATTTGTACAAAGGCTTCCTATAGTCCAAGTATCCTGAAAATTGTTAAAGTTTAGCTCACCTGTACTTCAGATAATCTGTCTCCTAACAACCTCTGCTATCCAGACTCTGAATTAGTTCTCTAATGCTTGCTCCATTACAACATACTGCAACAGTAAGATACAGACACAGACAAAATACTGTTCCTCTAAGTTGCCTGTGGGATTTTGTGGGTGGTAAGGAAAACTCATGACATTCTAGTTAAAGAGGGTAGTTGTAATTCTCCGTGCTTATCATCAAGATCTTCAAATCACACACTTCCGAGCCCAGCATTCTCTTGGCTTACACTCATAATTCTTTTTAACTTTACAGAGTGGGGAAGCTAGTGAATGGGGAAGGAGATAAAGAAGTGGGTAAGGCTGCTAAGGGGTTGAGTCAGATATGTATTTAGATATGCAGAAAAAGAATTTCACATTAGGATCAAGAAAAAGGTAACATACTGGCTTATTTCTCCCCACCAAAAAAAGGTTCGAAATGCTAAGACAAAGTAGACCATAGGGAAGCTTAAGGTGTGGATGTTTTCAAATTATTCAGGGCATTTATGCTAATTGTACTGGCAAAGAGTCTATGATTATTTTGGTTCCCTTCCTAAGAATATTAAAAGATCTGGGTTGGCATAAAGGGGTATGTGTAAAAGTGAAGTTTTATTACAGATTCAAATTTGTTAGAGTGATTCATGATAGATTACTTTATTGAAGCAAGTTTAATTATGAACGTTTTCAAATCTTTTTTCCCCTTAACTCAATAAAGAAAAGGAAGAAGGTATGGTTTATCTTCAAAGGGAAGGCAAAATGATTCGTGGGAACAATATGGCAAAAACTAATTTAATCCCTACAAGTTTAAAATTTAAAAAAAGGGGGGGACAGAATGAAAGGATCAGCAAAATATGGCTAAAGCTGGTGGTGTATGATTACACCCAACACTTTTTTGTTGAGACAGGAAAAAGATTTATGTTCCATGGTAAAAGAATGTGTGTAGTGTGAATGATACTGAAAGGTAACTGAACAGAGGCTGATGTGGGAGATAAGGGAGCAAATGCTCATTGAGTCATGTGTTGAGCCAGAGCCATGTGGAGGGAACAATGTTAAATGACTCTGCACAGGCCCTGGAATGATCACAGATGATTTTTTATAAGTGTATTCTTTACTTTCCCACTCTACACATCTGTTAGCTTTTTAAAAATTAAAACACATGTACTTCCAAATTTATATATAAATATCCTCATGTTATGAGATTTACTTTTAAAGAAATAAGTTGGGTGAAGGGAATCCCACCCCTGTCATTAAGGACCATTAGAGTAAGTACTGGGTAACAAGTGGGACAGAAGGAATGCCTTGCTAATGCACTCACGGCTGAGGCATACCCCTCTGTTTCCTGATGGATTTGTACAGTTTTTCAGTTGCATTTGATGATGAAGCAGCTGGACTAGAGATAGATAAAATGTAACAGACAGTGCCCATTGTAATGGAAACCATGTCATTCATCCTTTCTAATTTTCCAAACCAGATGTATTTTTTTCCAATTTTTGGATGCTCCGTGTTTCTATTTCTCAAGTTGCATTATAGCATCTTGCACTCATTTTTTTCTGTATCACAACTTTTTGCTTACTTGGGGGTTCCCCATATCTCCATATACAGTGTCTTACAAAAATGAATTAAGCAATCATTAAATTGAGTTGCTCCCTTCCCCTGCTGGTTTATAGCAAATGTAAATGGGTTGACAATTAAAAGAAGTGTATACTCGCTCTCTTTTAGGTGCCCAGCTCTATGGGAAATGCAGGCAAAAAAGCCTCCTTACCCTTAACCTGCATACTAGTTGGATAATCAAGACAAAGAAGAAAGACTAAATGAGATTTGATTATGGATGTCAGCTCAGATGCCAAGTATAATGAAGGATCATTTGTGGAGCACAGGAAAATAACTGCAAAAGCAATTTGAGGCATAATATACAGTGTGGGTTGAATTCATCAGAGAAGGCTTCAAGGAGGAGATGGAGCAGAAGTTAGGCTTTGAAAAATGATACGTGTACAGACAGACAGAAACTAAAAGGTGAAGGTTCACTGAGAACCAATTATGGGCCAAGCTATACTAAGTCAATGTGATTATACTCATTTCATAGTTGAGAGATATGGTACTGGGAGAGATTTACAGAGATTAGTCATAAGTTTCCCAGGGACAAACCTCTACTAAGTGATATAGCTTGTATTCAAGTCCAGGTCTGTCTGACCCAATGTTTGAACACTCTTCACTACATGAAAAAGGAATAGTAGGAGGAATAAGAAATATAGATGGTAGAAACAGTTAGATGATCTGCTTGGCTGGCAAAGTAAAGCATCCTAGACATCATTTATATCAACTCCTTTGTTTTACAGAGTCTGTGATCCAAGGATAGTAGAAAATAAGGTTAGATCAGGAGAATCTTGCAAACAGGGCAAAGGAATACACTGAAGCTTTGGAGATGGGCATGAGGTATTTTAAGATAATTTGTATGTCATAAGTTGAGCCCTTTTCTGTGGTAGAGGGCACTTCAAATCCAATCTATGCATAACCATCCTCTCCCAAAGGAGCTCTGAATATTTGGACCACCAGAATTTTGGAAAGAGGAAGAAAAGGCCAAATGATGAGCTGAAAACAGAGGTGCTTCAGTAGCTCTGAATGAGGCAGTATTGCTCACGACACTTCTCCTTACCAAAAAGAGTTGGCTCTGGAAGCCCTGCACCAAGAAATTAACCAATGTATTTTTGGAGTATTGGCTCCATGCCCAGCACTGTGCTTATAAATCTACAAATCCACACTTGTATCATTTAAGAAACTGGCTTATGTAATATAACGTAGGGGTTAAGCACACAGGCTCTGGCGGCAGACTCTCTGGGTTTCATATCTCATCCTCTCACTTACCAGCAATGTGACCTTGGGCAGTGTACCTCTTGGGCTTCAGTTTCCTGATCTGTAAAATAAGGAAAATAATACTACTTACCTCACTGGGTTATTGTGAGGATTAATTTAGATTTTCCAAGTAAAGCTCTTAGAAAACACCCGGAAGCTAGTAAGTACCTAATAAACATCAGGACTCAGGAGAAGGGGAGGAGGAGGTCAGGGCCACTGCTGCTGTTTGTTGGCCCTATTATAAGTGGTCCATTTTAAATGTCTTCTTTGATTATCTGTATACTAAGTCTTTGCAAATGCAAAAATAGATAGCTATTCATAACTGTTTTGCTGGATCTGATTTATCACTACAGTTAGTAGTATTGTATAGAAATGTGTTATAAGTGAGAACATAATCAACTGAAATTCTTCTGGTTCCTTTAATAAACTTTATGCTACAGTGAACCACTGTATCATTCAGAACAGGCTAATATATGCTATGGTAACAAATAAATTTCAGTGGCTTAACCCCGCTCCCTTTTTGTGATTTGGACAATTCTCTCCTGGGCAACTCAGGAACTTGGGCCACTTCTATCTTACAATCATCCACCTAATTTCCTTCACTTCTAATACACAAATGGAGAGAGCAAGTGAGGGAGAGAGGGGGGAAAGGAAAAGGAAGGAGACAGGCAGGGAGCAAGACATAGAGTAAGGATGTACAAGGCCCACCCACTTTTAACTGCCTTGGACTAGAGGTGACATATCACTTCTACTTACATCCCATCAATTAGAATTAGTCACATATAGACACCTACAAGGACAGAGGCTGGGAAATGAAAAGGAATGTGAATAGTTGTTAACTAATATTCTCTTAGGTGTTACATCCCTAACTGCTAGGTTTGTAGTTAAAAATCCCTGAACTACAAGAAGTGGGGAGACTCATGGCCCATCGAGACCTCAGTGTTTGGTCCTACTTATGGCAAATAGATGTTTCTCAATCAAAAAAGTACAGAATTGAAATATTTTCATGAGTTGGTTCTGGGATACAGAAAAGACTTTCAATTAAAAAAAAAAAAACAACCCTTAGTAAAGGACATCAGTACCTTTCTAACAGATGCTATGAGAAAAAAAAGAGTTTTATGAAGAACTTGATAAAAAGTTGGAAGCATTTTATTCTGTAAATGCAAAATGCTGCTAAAAGGGAGCATTCACTGAGACACAATTTTGTGGGACCTGAATTTCTGCCTATCCCAACTGGAGAAAGACCTTTCCTATAAAATTATCTGCATTAGGACTTTCTCTCTAACCAGGAATTTGAATGCTGGAGCAGAGTTTATCCTCATAAATACAACTAGATCATAACCTGCTGGTCAGCAATTCCACTTAACCTTAGAACATGTTTCTTTAAGCTAGGACTCTGAAATCAAGGGATTCATTAAAAAAATAATTTTAACTTTTTTTTTTTTTTTTTTGCCAAAGAGGACCTATTGACTCCTGGTGTTTTGTTTGTTTGTTTGTTTGTCTTTTTCCAAAGATTCTATCAACTAAACAAGTTATATTAAACCATGATAATTTTAGATATTTTGTAAATCAAATACATGCATACACACATGCACACATTGTACAGGTAAAAGCTCTCTTAATCACCCACAAGCTAATGAGACATGAGAGCAAAATAAAGAATTACTGTGTCTATAAAACTACATTCAATGCTTTGGATAAATAGACAAAGTTGAGCTACCTCCCCCCCACCACACACACACACACACACACACACAAAGTTTATAGTAACTAGGTTTGGGGAAAGCCACCATGGACTGAAAAAGTCATCTAAAAAAATGAAGGATTCTGCTTTCAAATTTTTTCAGAAGCATCTATAATTTTTCATTCTACTTTAAGGAAATTGAAATTGAAAATCATAAAGACTAGATCATTGGCATACTTTTTGCAAGAAAGACTATATGGAATCTCAATCATTGGACCCATTTTCAAAGTTTTAAGTTAAAATTTGTCCTATATATAGGTATTATTTTTATGACTCTTGATTTTATCAACTTTTCCAATAATTTGAACAACTACCAGTCCCAACTGAGTCAGGTAAGAAGACAGTTACCAGATAGATAGATAGATAGATAGATAGATAGATAGATAGATAGATAGATAAATTCTTTCTTCAGTGTAGAACATCATGAGCAAATCAGAGGTACCACATAAGTTTATTTCATTAAATTCAAAAGCAAGAAACTTGTCATTTTAAGTCAGCCTATGCACCCTTATCACAGGTGAATCTAAAATTTCAATTATGTTCTTGGAAATATTACAAATAGATCAAGAACCTCCACTACTACTTTTGATGTCCTATAGAATTCTATAGTTTGGCACTAGGGAATTTCCCGTTTTTGACTCTATTAATTTAACATAACAAAACACTATGGGTAAAACCTGTATAGTTTTATCAAGCAATAAACAAAGATACATTTATATATAAACACTGTATATATTATACATATATATATATTACACACATACATATACATATACCATATACTTACATATGTGTATATATATATATATATACATCCTTCCCAAGTTTATTTCTCTATCGATCACCTCTTTTTTAAGGGATTAGAAAGATCTTCCATCTACAGTTGAATAGAAGCAAAACTTCAATTCTGGGTGAGTCCCAGTTCCCCTTAAGTTTCCATATATTTCTCAGGACTACACTTCTCAATCTTAAAGTTAATGTTTGATGCCTCCTGGGCCTAAAACAGGGTACTCAATTCACTGGGGAGGTTGTTGTTTTATGCTCCTTCTTTTTGTTTATTTTCCAAATACAAGCTTGTAAGCCTTATCCAGTTGAAATGAACTGACTCTCTGAAAGTGGGGTTTAGCCTCATATTTTTTTAAAGCTTCAGGGAATTTTATGCTGTCAGACTCTAAAGATTAGGAATCACAATTCCAAGGACACCATCTTGGCTAAATGCTCCCCCTGTGGTCTTGCTTTCTTTCCAAGCTTATTATGTAGATTACCCTAACTAGGCATTTTTGCTAGGCACCGGAGCACATATAAAGCAGAATAAGACACAGACCCTGATTTTGACAAATTCAAGCAATATTTATAAATAGATAAACACACTTCCAATACATGACTAGTCAAGAAGTAGAGGTAGGTATACAATGTTACAGGATAAGAATACATGGCAAGCTATGGAATGGGAGAAAGTATTTGCAAATGACATATCTGATAAAGGGTTAGTATCCAAAATCTATAAAGAACTTATCAAGCTCAATACACCAAAAATGAATAATCCAATTAAAATGGGCAGGAGACATGAATGGATATTTTTCAAAAGAAAACAAATGGCCAACAGACACATGAAAAGATGCTCACCATCACTCATCACCAGGGAAACAGAAATCAAAACTACACTGAGATATCACCTCACACCTGTCAGAATGGTTAAAATCAACAACACAAGAAACAACAGGTATTGGTGAGGATGTGAGGAAAGTTGAGCCATCGTGCACTATTGGTGGGAATGCAAACTGGGGCAGCCACTCTGCAAAACAGTATGAAGGTTCCCCAAAAAATTAAAAATAGAATTACCCTATGATTCAGCAATCACAGTACTAGGTATTTACCCAAAGAATACAAAAATACTAATTCAAAGGGATACATGCACTCCAGTGTTTATAGCAGCATTATCTACAATAGCCAAACAATGGAAACAGCCCAAGGGTCCATCTACTGATGAATGGATAAAGAAGAGATGGTATATATATACAATGGAATATTATTCAACCATAAAAAAGAATGAAATCTTGCTATTTTCAACAACCTGGATGGAGCTAGAGAGGATCATGCTAGGTAAAATAAGTCAAAGAAAGACAAATACCATATGATTTCACTCACATGTGGAATTTAAGAAACAAAACAAATGAGCATAGTGAAAAAAGAGAGACAAACCAAGAAACAGACTCTTAACTATACAGAAAAAACTGATGGTTATCAGAGGGGAGGTGGGTGGGAGATGGGTTAAATAGGTGATGGGGATTAAGGAGTGTAGTTGTGATGAGCGCTGAGTGTTGTATGGAAGTGTTGAATCACTAAACATACACCTGAAACTAATATTGTACTGTATGTTAACTAACTGGAATTTAAATAAAAACTTAAAAGGAAAAAAAAAAGAATACAAACCTGAGAAATATTCTCAGAGGCAGTGATGAAAATTTTACCCCAAGGAGCCCTCCACCCATAGTGCTTGGAGAGGGCCTATGAATCCTGCCCAAAAAGATTTTGGGGTAAATGTCCACTTTTGAGGACAAAATAGCCTTAGGGGGAAAAAACTGTCAACAAGAAGCAAAAGATTCCATTCTCCTGGTTATTTTCCCAGTTCCTCTTTTATTTTTTATTTATTTATTTATTTATTTTTTTTAAAGATTTTACTTATTTATTTGACAGAGAGAGACACAGCGAGAGAGGGAACACAAGCAGGGGGAGTGGGAGAGGGAGAAGCAGGGGGAGTGGGAGAGGGAGAAGCAGGCTTCCCGCAGAGCAGGGAGCCCGATGCGGGACTCGATCCCAGGACCCCGGGACCATGACCTGAGCCGAAGGCAGTCGCTTAACCAACTGAGCCACCCAGGCGCCCCCCAGTTCCTCTTTTAAAAGAAACAAAAGCAAAAACTCACTCTTATGCCACAGCTACAGGACAAGCAACAAAATCAACCATATTAAACATACAGAAGCTGTGGCTTACATTAAAACTGCTTTAATCCCAGCAATAAAGAACCTTCCAGAAAATTGTAATTAATGGTTACATTCAGTCCAAAATTTTTTAACATCTACTATATCTCTAAACTATTTCTTCCCTGTTGCATGGATTAAATAACATATTAATTTTAAATCAGTTTAGAATAGGTACCACAGAGTGGAATAGATAGTGTTTACCATAATAATCTGAAAACTATTTATTTATTTATTTATTTAGAGAGCATGTGTGGGGTGAGGGGCAAAAGGAGAGAATCCTCAAGCAGACTCCCTGCTGAGCATGGAGCCTGACATGGGGCTTGATCCCACGACCCACGTGATCATAACCTGAGCAGAAACCAAACATTTTTTTTAAAAAATAGAGCACCTTAAGGTACTGATATTCCATGGAACACTCTTTGGGAAATGTTGATCCAGTCTCATCATCCATCTGATTATCCAGCCTCAACTTGGCTATCCCCAGGGATAGCCCACATCATGGGCTTACTTAATGTCCAAAAAGCATTGATCATTACTGCTGGAAAGCTGCTGTTGTGGATAGTGCTGGTTGTTTTATTTATTTTTTATTATTTTTATTATTCAAAATCTGGCGCCTTGAATCATCCTTTCCTTTTTCCTAGTTCTGTCTTCTATAGATCCTTGATGAATTAGTAAAAAGAAAGATTTGGTTATGGAAGCAGTGCCTAAATTAGATAGACTAACACAATGAAGTAACCAAATGTTTTACATACAAATTGAAGCAGGAAAATCAATGTATTGTTTCTCCTTACATTACGACATTCAAACCTGACTTTATTTTAATGCATCAGATATGGCTCCGTAGTGGTGTTCCATGCAAGTGTGGCATGTCTAGGACCCAGCCACTGCTGCCTGAGAGTTAAGAGTGAGTGTTCTTTGTCTAGCCGAAAGATTGATCTCTAAGAACCTCAGAGATGTTTTTGGATTTTGTTTCCTGAGAAGAAATCATAGTTTCAGATTCAGACTTAAAAACAGACCTTTCTAATAAATATATTAAGATCATTAGAACAAAGCACAAACTGATTATCTTTCCTTGGAGACTTGAATTGAGCTACAGAAGTGAAGTTTGTACTAACAGCCTGAGAAATGCAACTTGCACCTTCCAGTCATCACTGGTCAAATGGAATTTAATGTGTACTTGATGAGCACCTCAAGGGGGGACAAAAGGCACCCTCATTTTGCAGTCTTCATCAGCATTTGCTCCTGAATCACCCTGGTTTTTTCCTCCCTTAATAATCAAATAATTCTCCAGCCTTTCATGATTTTGCTGTACATATCTTTTTGGCTATCTAATTAACACTGTGATTTCTGTTCTACATATGTTGTGTAATAGTTGATTCTGTCCTATCCTTACAAAACATATTAAGCTTAATAAACATATTTATGAGAATTACTTTGTATAGTCCTTATGCAATCAGCCATGCTGGGTATGATGGCCCAAGACGATGAAAACCCATTGACTTTTTGTAGCAAATTAGTCTACCACCTAATCGGTGAACCCTGCTAAGCTTTTGAATTATGACAAGAACCAGCAGCTCAGTTAGAACACTCAAATGAATTATATCAATTCATAAACTTGTTCATGTCCAGATTTCATTAGCTACACATTAACAGCATTTTATGTTTATTACTGCTCTGACATAATCTATAAATAACTGAAATGCTAATCATAGTGTTCTGCCGGGCATCATCATTTAATCATAAAGAGATACATTATTATAAACTATAATAGATAATAACAAGTCTGGGTCAATGGCTGCATATTAAAAGATCACAATTATATCCTATAAGGGTATGTACCTCATACATTTGGTGACACATAGGTCCGTATCTAATCACTTGCAAATGTTTCCCCTCTGACATACTTATGGTACAAGGTGACACAATTAAGAAAATATGCTTATAAAACAGTACAATCCTTGAACATCAAAGTAAACAGAGAACAATTAATAGTGGGAGAAAACATCTTCTTGCCAATGCCAATTCAATTAACTCCTTATTGGTAGGTTTGTTTTTCAGCAGAAAGGGAATTCGTGTCCCTAACATACAGGAAAACCAAAAGAAAAAGAAGGAAAAAAAGATGTGCAGCTTATCAAAATGCAATGTAGCAAAGCTATTAGATAAAAGCTAAATTCAGTTACAATTGAGTTAAAATTGTAAAACAAAGCCTAACTACTGATTAGATCTTCTCCAAGTCCTATTAATGGTTTATTGCAAACTGTAACACACTAATCTTATATTACATTATAAAATAATTTCATGTAAGAATATTCACACTTCCTTGCAAGAGGTAATAACTTTCAAAGCCAGCAAAGCTACCAATTTCGAATGGCCCTGTTATTGTTGTTCAGGCCATGATGCTGTCGTCACTGTCATGTTTTGACTAGTTGATGACAGAGCACTGATCAAGTTTGGGTATGGATTTAACAAGATGATGGGGTCATTACCTTTGCAGCTTATGTGATTCTCTTGTTTTTGCTTCAGGAAAATATCCTGATGAAATACCAGCTGCTACACAAATAATTTCTGAAATAGATTATCATTGGAAAGAGTTTTGAATGAGAAAAGAGGATGACCCAGAGTCCAAGAATTAATGACAGATTATTAAACTCAAGTATTTTATACCGAGAATTAGCCACTAATTTAAAGCCTTAGTTGAACAGGACGCTGAGATAGAGTCTGTCATTGCAAGCACTTGCACCTCAGAGCTCAGGGTGAATCGAGGGAGATAAAGAAAGGAATGTAAAACACTATGGAAACCAACCTCTGGAGACTTAATATTCTGATCAGCTCACCTCCGAACATCTGGCTCTTAAATGTTCAAGCACAAAAACAAGAGAGCTAATGAAAGCAGCACATATTATCTCTCCCATCAATGTACCTCACAAACACCTGCTAAAATTAAAACAAATTGAATCTTGATTGCTGATTAAGTACCCCTTCTTTAGCTAGATATTCTGTCATTATTTGCCCTGGCGCACAATGTATAAACTGATGAATGGCGAGTGGTGGGCTGCAGCAGCAAAGGTGGATAAAAGGCGATTCAAAGTAGATGAATATAAATAGTAGCAGATTAACTTTGTGTACTCTAACCCAGCAAAAAAGTGAGTCTTCGCCCCTATCCCCCACCCAAGAATTAAAGTGATAAAACTGCATTTAAAATAAAAAGGTAAGTCTGTGCATTTTAATACACCCCTTCCAACAGCGAAGTTCATTGTCAGGCAGGCCTTGCTGCATTTAATTTACTCACCACAGCTTGGTGACTGAGCTTAAGAAGTACTCTTGACCTGTATTACTAACTGCTTTTATTCAGTTTCTTAGCTGCTGCAAATGCTTTATTTTTATTTTTTTTTTAATTTTTCTATTTTTTTGGATTTGCAGAAAACCTTTCCAGACATAGGCTGGTAATATCAAAAACAGAACCTTCCAAAACACATTTGGTTTGTCCATATCTGAAACAAATACTTAGACTATGGTTTAAAAAAAAAAAAAAGTTACACAATTTACTGCCAATAAACCAAGAGACTATTCAGCGTGCATACTTCAGTTAGAATAAAAATACCCATTTGAGTTTTCATCACACTTATATAAATACCTTCCTATGTGAACACTGATGACAGATGTGTGGCTAATCTACCATGTTAACTTCATTTGAGAAATTGTGGTTTTGTTCAAACTTTATTAGCTAAACTCGAATTGATCCTGTTAAGTTTTAACTCAATATTTTACTTGGTTCAAGTATATTTCCAGAATTCATACAACTCAACAGCTTCCCTTTATTTGCAATACATTCACATAAATTTCCTGTTAAAATAATCAACTTCTATTTGTTTCAACGTCTTTTGATTAAAACAAACAAAAAAAAGGGGGGTGAGAGAGAAATAACGGTGTGTAAATCCTTCTTAACACCACACAACCTACACAACCTGGTTTTATTTATTTATTTATTTATTTATTATTTATTTGACTAACACAATAAGGTCACAACAGCACATATGTTTGGCATATGCATTTCATTATTGATGATTATGCTCTATCCAAAAAGTAGCTTCAATATGATAGGTTACTCCAGAATCTCCTATAGGGCATAAAACAAAAGGAAATAAATGTCCATGAATCACTTATCGTTCCTTGATTTTTTTTCTTATTGCATTCTAAATTATTTAAATATACTATTAGGCATCATATTGGAAAAAACAGATGTTTTCTAATTATGAACTGATTTTACAGTGTGATGGTGTCACATATTTAAATTACAAATACACATTTTTAGCATTCCAGCTGTGCTTTACAAGAGTTTAATGTGCTTCTTCTGATATGTCACATTGCACCTGCCTTTTTAAAACTCCTATAAATGTAAAACATTGCTCAAACACAATTATTAAGACATGTTGAAGAATTCTAAAGATTCTGAATAGCTTATAGAAGATGAATTTTATATAAAGATTCAATAATGAATTTACCAAATGTGTATTTGGA
>NC_138378.1:66456813-66535384 GCF_054177405.1 Leptonychotes weddellii | reverse complement strand
AAAAAAAAAAAAAATTTATATAAAAGGAATATTTCTTTTACATTTATTAAACATATTCAAGAGGTATTTATTTCTTGACATATGCCCTAAAAATAAATTATGGTTTCATAAACGTATATTCCTATTAAAAGTGACTGAGAGAAAAGCTCAAAAGGAAATAAACCAAATATAACTTATTCACCCAAACTTGTTGTTTCAAAATGATAAAAAGAAGCTTTGCCTCTGCACTATTTTGAAGAATTGACATGTTTAAATGATAGTGTGGGGTGTTTTTTTTCCCCTTTTTCTATTTTCACAATAATGGCTGAAAATAAACCACTTATAGCCCTTTTAAATCTTAATACGGCTAAATGATTTATTTCTGTAAAACCTGATTTCACTGTCCTCAGAATAAAATATTCAAGACAAAGCCAATAAGAATGTATACACTGTGAAACTGGACCCCCTCACACACACACACTTCAGTGTAAGTAGCTAACATAATGGTGAATTGACTTTTTTTAAAGAGAAGTCTGAAGATTAAATGAGGATGGTAAAAGTATTATGGTAATAAATTTTACTAGCAAACAAATAAAATCACATTGTAAAACCTTTCCAAAAAAAGAGGCTTTAACTGCAATGCATAATCATATATAAAAACCTAAAATGGAAATTTTTATCCATTAAAGTGTGAACAAGCTAATTCAGAATAAATAGAAGGGCATTTGGAACGATAGTGTTCAGCCAGCTTTCTTAGTGAACAAAGACCTTATTTTAATCATAAGGTTATTGACTGCAAAGCAAAGTGTTTCTGCTAAATACAGAACTTACAAAAGGACTCGTAAGTCTTATTTTCCATAGGATTTAATAGTCTGTCACAGCCTGAGACAGCCTATCTTGACCAGATTTCTCTTCTTAAGTGTCCTGGGCCACCCATCTTGCTCTCTGGGCTGAGCTTTCTAGGTGAATACCGAGCAGTCCTTCTAGCCTTTGATGTCCTTCAACCATAAATCAGCTCCTGAGTTCCAGGAAGCCACCCGTGTGAAGACAGGTAAAATGAGATGATGTACCCCTTGGCTCTTCGGTTCTGGTTACCAACCCTTATTTATACACCACTCTCCAAATATTCATCCTGGTTTTAGATTTACCTTCATGTTTCCCCCCATTTAAGTGTGGCCATTTCAAGGCTGGAAGACATTAAAGTACCTTTGGATTTCTACCAAGTCCAAGAAATAAAAGAAGGGAGATTCAGAGCAGGGGCCCCAATTGTTCTTGGAAAAGGAGCCCTAGACTAAAGATGTACAATAGCAGGCAGTATTTAATTCTTTCTGAAACTGACAACCAACACTATATTCAGTCTGCCATAAAATGGCAGACCTCAATCTAAGTCAGAAAGTCTCTTGCAGTTGCAGAAGCAGCTGCTCTATTCTGAACAGGGACAAGAATGTGAATTCAAAAGCTGCATGCATGAATGAGAGGTATCTTTAAAAATGGCTCCCTCGGGATGCTCAAAGCTTGAGAGTCTAAAGACTGTTTTCCTGAAATGCTATTCTCAACACACAGCTGAGACCTCAAAGAACAGATTATTTAATTTAGGGAATAAACAGAATTACAGGTTAATAAACAGAATTGCAAATATCTTCTAAATATCATCAGCTGACCCAAACTCCCAGATCTTCAGCTTCTTAACAGTCCCTGCCAATTCCCTTCTACATAGTCCTCTCATCCATTATCATGATAAGTCCTCTTGATTCTCTAATGTGAACACAATATTTGTATCCAATATTCTCAAATGAATGATGGTGAGGCCACCATCTTTGGATCCTCAGAAAAGCCTTAGTTCTGATCCTCTATTAACTACTTTATATAGAAGGTATATTTGCTGCTCACTGTTTTACCTTCAGCTTCTGGGGGCACTTCCCTTAATGGATCATACCATGCTCTGTGTTAGGATTGGGGTTCCTCGGGGCATCTAATGCATTCTTCTCTTCATACACTTGAACACAAGGGTGAAAGGGATAATTTGCCATAGCAGTGGAAACTTGATATACTAATAAATAAAGTGAAATATTCCAGGAGAAATTTCATGTAATCAAAGAGTGGACAGAGCCCTGAAATAAGACAAGGAGGTTAGAGGAAATGAAAGTTGGGGATTTCTAGTCACCTCCACTGCGTACCTCTTTCTAGCAACATGGTGGCTCTGCTGGTCATAAAAACAGGAACTGAGTAGAAGCTGCTTTATGAGATAACCAGAGCTAGCCCATCTTCACTGTGCCAACCAATCCCCAACCCCTGTCAGTCCCTCCTTTTCTATGTTCTTTTATTGACCTCAATTTTAGTAAGGCACCATATAAAAGGTAGAATGGGCAGTAACACACTGAATCTGAGACAAAAGCGAATTAAGAAGAACTGTGGAAGAGATGCTACTTGGGCATTAGAGATTTTATGTATTACTTCTGGAATGAGAAAATCTGAATAATGCTTAAAAATATTCAAATTAAGGGGATCAAAACAGAACAGAAAATTTCTCCCCTGTTCAAAGGATGTCACAAGATAGAGGATTGCTTGACAATGAATATTTGACCATCAGCTTAAGATTTGAGAGGAATTCTAATAACAAGAAAAACAGTGAGGTGTTCTAAGATGATTCTACCTACCCAGCATGTATATTTACAAGCCTGGCCTGGATAGATTACACCTGGATAAATAGATTATATCCATTCCGGGATAAGCAAACCAACAAAAACAGTTTAGCAAAAGATTCTCCAATATAAAATCAGAGGACAATAGAACAGAAGAAACAGAGAAAAAGCATACACACAAAAAGGCTTTTCTTTAATTAAAGGGAAAAAATAACCCATCTCCTTACTGTTCTCAATAAGATTTAAGAAAACGTACCCTCAAAAGCAAGAGATGATTGGTAAAATGATCCAGAAACAGACTGGTTTGAAAAGAGTTGCATGTGTAGGTAATAAAGAAGTTGAATGAATTAAGAAAAGATTGAAAGGGGTCCAGAATTGTTATAAGTGAATCTGCATTAAAGAAGCAATGCACAAACTGTACAAAGAAAATTTGTTCACTAACACTGAAGCCAATACAAGGTACATTTCCAGAGCATAGAGAAAAAGGACAATAAAAAAACGAGTCATGAGACAAAGGCTATAGAAGAATAGAGAGCCCTCCTAAGGACTAATGTAAGAAAAGGGAGGGGGGAGTATAAAAAATATAACAATATTCTATTTGTATCTGAAAAAATATATAAATTATTTGCAAAGAAGTAAACAAAGAGTAAAGCATGTTTTACACTTCTGTTGGGCTTCATTAAATACTGAGTGACATGAGAAATGTCTACATAATTTTGTGGGGAAAAGTTTGTGACCCAAGAATTCTATACACAAACAATTTGTGGTACATCTACAAACGTAATAAAAAGATATTCTCAGATACACAAGGGCTCAGAAAGTATATGACCCATATACCTTTAAAAAATACTCAAAATAAAGGGGCGTCTGGATCGCTCAGTCGTTAAGCGTCTGCCTTCGGCTCAGGTCATGATCCCAGGGTCCTGGGATCGAGTCCCACATTGGGCTCCTGGGGTTGAGCCCCACATCGGGCTCCCTGCTCGGCGGGAAGCCTGCTTCTCCCTCTCCCAGTCCCCCTGCCTGTGTTCCTGCTCTCGCTATCTCTCTCTCTCTGTCAAATAAATAAATAAAATCTTTAAAAAAATAATAATAATAAATAAATAAATAAAAAATACTCAAAATATGTATTTAAGCTAGGAGAGAATATAGAAAAATTTTAAAAATGAAAATAACAAAGTATTAATATAAAATAAATGGTAATAAATAGAACACTAAATCTAAAGTTTTTTAAATGTGATAACTAAGGTGAATGGTTTTAGAAACGGTTCTTGTGAGAGAAGAAGCACAATATTTAAAAAATCATTATTTAACATTTATTATTCAGATCTAACACCCAGTTGATATTAACACAAACTGGGAATTGATTTAAAGAAAAGAAAGTAGTAAATGAGGCAATTTCCTCATCTTTCATTGTGGTTAATCAAAAGCAGCTTTCTCTCTATGCTGGTAATTAGAGAGATACAGGCCTAAAAGGTTTTATTTTAATATAAAGGTAGTTACTAGTGTTAGAAACAAATGTATACCTTATAAATACCTGTAGGGAGAAAAAAGCAAACAGAAAGAAGGAAGGAATGAGGGAACTGGAAGAAGGAAGAAAAAGAAACAATCTATAAAGCAACAGGGAAAACAAAAGAAACAAAAAGCATAAAAACTGTTTCAAATATGAGAAATAATATCAAAGATCAATTATAACACAAAATATTAGTATGTACAACTATTTTTAAAAGCAAACAAAATATTTGAGATAGGATAAATCATTTTGTTGGACATTGCTGCTAATGGAAAACACAGCTAACACAAAGGACAAAGATTAAAAAGAAAAGGGTATTTGTCAATACCACACACAATAAAAAGAAAGCTGGGGTCACAACTATCATATTAGACACAGAAGAATTAAAATTAAAACATATGGAACCAAAAAGAATCAAAATATAGTAAGTAAAATCTGTCATGTAGTTATAATAATAACAACAATATAATTTTATGCTCTGAGTAATACAGTATCTAAGTTAACAAAGAAAAATCTGTTAATTGTAGTGGGAGACATCAGGCTAAACTGAAATAAATAAGTAAATGATTTAAAGAATTTAAGGAAATGATAATAACAATCTATGATTTATTGAATGCTTATTATGTGCCAGGCACTGTGCTAAATTCTTTAATATGTAGCTCATTAGCTGTTAATAACTCCATAAGGCCAGCTTATGGTCCTGTTCACACACTGAGAGACCAAGACCAAGACTTGCATAATTTGTCAACTTTACACAATTGGTGGTGCCAAAGATGTACTTCAAACTATGTCTGTCTCATATAGGAACTGAAAAAAGTTCCAGAAAATGGCCAAATATAAACTAAATATATAAAAATAAATCATTTTCTTCTATATATACAGTAACAGGATAGGAAAAAAAAATGTTTTTCAAAGTATAACAAAACCATGAAGTTCTCCCCAGAGAGAAATTTACCAAAAAAAAAAAAAAAAAGCACTCTGGAAAAACACAGATTTTCACTGAAAATCATAAAAGAATACATAAATAGACCTTTTGTGTCTCAGATATAGAAGACTAAATTTAGTAAGAATGTCAATTCCTCTCTATTTCATGGGCTTAGTGTTATTACAATTAAAATCTCTGCTTTTTTTTTTTTAACTTGCCAAAGTGATTTTAGAGTTCAGTTTAAAAAGAAGTATAAGACCTTCTCTAGACTTACGTTGTGTGTCTGGTGAGAACAGAGAATATATCCATCTTGCCTAGCATCCCTAGCCCAGAGGAGGAACTCCATAAATATTTATTGAATGAAAAACAGCTAAGAAAATTTTGAAAAATATTCTAATTAATGTTTCTAACTAAATGAAACAAATGTTTCTAACATTCTAACTAAAAACTTGCCTCAATAAAGGTTAATACCTTGGATATAGAAAAAAAATCCAAATTGATAGGAGGAATGTAAAAAGTATTTGATGATTCCAAGGAAACAATTGGAAATGAAAATAATTTGTTTATGGGAATATTCATTCAAGAATTATTAATAATAATAATACAAATTTTATCCCTACCTAATGGTAATAGAACAGCAAAATTAATCATATAATGTCCATATAAAGAATAACATATAGCCTTTTAATGTATTATTGAATATTTAATGAGTTTTATTCAGTTTATTCTTTCTACAAATGCTCATAATGTAATGGTAAAAGAAAAACCAAAATGCAAGCATATAAACAAATCATGGCCTGATTTTTTTAAAAAAATATTGATTTGAGAAGCACTGAAAAAAAAAACGGGGAAGAAATATATTAAAACATCAACAGTAATTATGTCTGGGTTGTGGAATTATTCATTATATTTTATTTTCTTATTTACATATTTTTAAATTTTCCATATTTCCTATACTGAGTTTACTAAACTCTTAGAATGAGAAAAAATGGTTCTCTAAAGACTAGTTTATTCAAGGTAATAGAGCCAGATTACTAAAAGTGAAAATAAATCTGGCCTTACTTTCTATTTTGGTGTCTCCAAATTTCAAGGGATGTCAATTTCCATATGCTGTAAAAATCCTGGAAAAATCTGATTTTCAATCTGTGGAACCAAAATAGGAACTTTCCTCCCAAGTAATGTTTTCTACAGTCTCTCTTACACTCTTCACCTGAGACTCAAAACACCAAATTGAAAATATCTGTTTAAAAAAATGAGAGCAATTTAAGATAATTTTTTAAAACACCCTTTTTTCTCTCAATGCTTGTACAGTAAATATAAGAAAGAAAGGTTTCATTGAGACAAAAAGGAGGGGAAAATGTCCATGAAGCACACAGAGACATTAAGGGACGTTTAAAAAATAGTAATCAAAACAAACTTCTCAACAGCAGGATTAGCAAAATGATGAAAACACGAATTAGCAATACATACAATGCTTGGAAAGATATTTTTTAATGCCTTTGATGCCTCTTAATAGAAAACAAAAACAAAAACAAAACAAAACACAAAGATATCCAAGAATTACAGTAAAGGCTCCTTATGGGTGTTTATTAACTGGAACATCATACCTTGCCATTTAGAAGTGAACTTAAAGATCATTTCACCAATTACACTGAATCACCTTTGGAAAATACCAGTATTTGGGGAGAGTAACTAACAGTAACTATCCACTTGTTTCCAGAGTTTTTAGCAAGATAATAAATAATTTGGATTACATATTCTAAATCGTTAGGAGAAATAAGAAACATGTGAAAATAGTCCCAATAAAGGATTGGTAACCTTTTAATGAAACTTTGTTCATCTATGTATAACCATATCCTTATTTCAACACTTGTAGATAAGTCTTGATGCTGATGAGTTCATTTTAGGAATATATAACTTAACAAGTTGTCAGGTTTAAAATAGGAACATGAATCTTACTCATGAGTCTTTTCATTTTTAATGGATAAGAGATGTAGTGGCTTTTGAAGCTTCCGGATAAGGAAGCCCGGACCAATTGAAGCTTTTAGGGACTGACTGGGTATGCACTCACATGCACAGAATTACCCTGGGAATCACGCCAGTGGGATAGTCTACGATGGGAAATCTAATTTTCACTCAGCAGAGTTCTGAAGATGTGGAAAACCTTAAATAACTTAAAGCCAGCATTAACAACAATACTTTAAAAAATAACATCTTAAGTTATATTGTACACTTATAGTTTGCCATTACTGGATTTGCTACGATTGTCACGGCAGTTCTGAGACATAAGCAGGAAAGGCATTATTCCTATTTTGCATGTGAAGTCACCAGAGCTCAGAGGAATGGACAGTTTACAAGATAATACAGTTCAAACCATAGGTGGGACTAGAACCTGGGTCTTGGGAAGGCTTTTCTAGTATTCTTTCCACTAAATCATGTGGGTTTTCAAGGAAACAAGTTTCCAAATAAGGTCCCTCCTACTCTCCCTTGGGTAACTTTAATAAACTCAGTGTAAAACAAACAACAAATTGGCTGTTCCCAAGCAGATGGTGCTGCTCAGCTGCGGTTCAGCAAGGAGCCCTCCAACACGCCAAACTTTCACAAACATTACTTACTTACTATTTTATAATGCTGGTGAAAGCAGGCAATTCACATTTAGCGTCCTTGTTATAATAGCATGGGCCACAGCCCTGCTAGATCAGGCCAGCTCACATGTGGAAGAGGAAGGTGTGAGATGCAGCTAGGGACACAGTGTTGCCAGCAAGTTTTGCCCCAGAGGCAAAATCCCAAATCTAAACAGAATGGAAAAAAAGCAATGGGGGGGGGGGGGCAACATCCACTGGTATGCGGCAAATAGGTTACAGCTGTGCCATGAGCTAACAATGGCAATAGAATTTTGTAAAAATACAAAATTTATATTTGGAACTTTTATGAAAATCCAAGTTTCTTATTTTCCCTGACACTCGATCTTCTTTTTCTTATTAGAATTAAACATCAAAAAAATGTAATTACTTTCTTTTTTAACTAAGTAGCATATAGACACCTCCAAGTCCCTTCCAATATACCCTGATACCATGCAAATATTATTATATTTTCTATATCCTAAGGTTAAAAAAAACATTTGGAAAACATTGGCATATTTATACACCTTTATGGAACACCTACTATGTGTCAGGCATAATCCCAGGTGCTGAGATGCAGCAAAGAAAAAAAAAACAAAATGTGTAATCTCATGGAGTTTACCTTCTGAGTAAGGGAAATAGGGCAGTGAAAACATACACAAGAAATGCAGGGTAGTGATAAGGGCCAAGAATGAAACTACAGCAGTAATTTCTCAAAAGTGAGAGTGACCACCGGGGTGCTATTTGAGGTAGGTCGATGGGGAAAGACTCCCTAAGGGAGACTGGCAGGGAGTGTGTTCAGGCAGAAGTAGCATAGTCCCCGAGGGGATGGTTTTCTTGGTGGTTCAAAGAATGGCAAGGAATCCAGCACAGCTGGAGTGGAGAGAATAAGGGAGAATGTGTAGAGGATAAAACATAGGATTATCTTTTAGAATTATATATTCTCCTATATATTCAGAATATAGGAGATCCAAGCAGGCAGACAGAGTCAGAAAGGGTTGTAATAAGGCCCTAAGAGCAAGCTAAGCCAGACACTTCTGGACAGAAGTCCTAGCAAAATGTGAGAGCATCCCTGTACCCTGACTTAGACGGGCCTTTGTCTCTCCTCCCAACTATGCCAGAGTCTCCCAATTAGCCCTTCTCAGGCCCTTCATCGCCCATACAACCACATCCACCTGGGTGACCGTCACAGCTTCAGTGGCTCCCCAAAGACCTGCCTGGGAAAATGAAATCCCCACACCTACAGGCTCATCACTGTATGAAGCTACCCCATGCTCTGAGCCCACTCTACTCCATTCTTATGTATGCTAACCTCTAAAGACACTAGTTTATTTGCAATTTCCAACCAGGCTAGACTCTCTTAAGCTTTCAGATACACAGTTCCCTGTGCTGTGATGCCCTCTCTCCACTGACCCTGAACCCTGCTCATGGCTGTCTGCTGAATTCCTACTCATTCTTCAAGTCCCACTTTCATACCACTCCTCTGGGAAGCCGCCATCAACCACTTCTGAAAAATTAGTCCCTCTTACCATAGCACTTACCACTCACCCACTTCTATTCTATTCTCCTCCTCTAACCTTTGTAGATGACCAAGTATATGTCATAGTCCTGGGATGAAGATATGAAGACGAATAAAATAGAGTCATGTTCTGGAAGGATTTGTGCTCTCGACAGAGAAAAAGCAAAATATTTTTATATTACATTATTATTATAAAAAATACTGTGACATGAAGTGCTCCGGGAAGATGAACTTTCGTTTTCTTTCCTGCTAGGGAGGAACAGGTTGTCAGGAAAAGTAGCAGAGAAGGGGCACAATTTGAGTTAGATCCTGAAGGATGAATAGAAACTTACCACTTGAAGGAGAAGGGGCAGGCCACACCCCAGGAGGGAGCAGTAAGAGCACAAACTGGAGATGTGAGAGTGCCCAGCATCTTGAAGGAAAAGTGAGCAGTACAGGGTGACTGAGCTGGTGGGGGCAGCTCCAGAGCAGCCAGAGAAAGCAGGTGGCAACAGATTCTGAAGGGCCAAAAGTTACTTGATAGTGAATGACAGTTGTCAGAGGTTTAAAACCAGGAAGTGACACCATCGGATGAGGGTTTTAGAAAAAAAATACCTCTGGTGGCAATGTGCAGGATGAGGTCAAGGAAAAGGAAGGCTACTGCAGCACTTACTTACCCAAACTATACTGAAACTGAGCTTTTAATGCTTTTGTATTTCATTTTGTTTCATTTACTTGATCTGGTGGAATTCTCAAGAGCCATGATAGTGTTTCTGCGTACACAACAGTCACTCAATGTCTGTCAAATGAAGTGAGCAAGTAAGTGAGTGAGTGAGTGAGTGAGTGAGTGAATGAATGAATGAATGAATGAATGAATACATATATAACATGGGGAAATTTTTCTTTAATTTGAGAAAAATCTAATCTGGAGTCAAGTTTCCTACAACTGTGATGTCAGGATTGTGTTGAAATACTTAATCTTGCCTCATTGTGGTATCAGGTCTTCCACATAACTAGTTTTTCAAATAATTCAAATGTTCACTTTCTAACACGAAAAAGTATTTTTTTAAATTTCAATGAAATTCTTTTAAGACAAATTGCTGTTTCGCTTCCTTAAGTAGAACCATGGAAATTTATGTTTTCTTGGAAAACTAAAGTTGACAGACATCTACTACAGCACCCTGAGGCAGCATGCTACAACAGAATGATATGACAGCTTTGGGAGTCATGCAGACCTGGAGAAAACTCTGGTATTGCCACTTACTAGCTGTGGTGGTTTTGATCATTTAGAATCTCAGCTTGAATTTGCTCATCTATAAAATGGGAACATAGATAATCTAATTTGTGGAATAAAGTTAAATGATATATGGAAAAGCACCTGACACATAGGAGATGCTCTGGAGACTACATTTATCGATATTAATGCAATTATTAATTTTTCAGGTTTGTATTTTCTAAAAACATCAGGCTACCAGCTGTCATTTCAGATATCATTTTTCTACACCTCACAGGCCCTTCTTTCCTCAATCTTCCTTCTAATAGCTATTTCTAATCTTCAGTTATTACCAGATAATATATCCTCCTTAGTAAGCATGGATAAAGCAACAAGTGTCTGAATGAAGGAAAGCCCAGGAAGATCACAGTTTGGGTATAAAGGTTTTGTGAAAGCCAACTGGAATGCTCAGAAATCTACCTTGCTTACGTTCCAATTCCAAATTGTGTCCTAAATTGTAAATAACACCAGAAGCCTGTCTTCTTCAGACTACCAGTGATACGGTCACATGGAAAGTAGAAAGGCACAAAGCTAGATTATTTGGAACAAATTATCTGTTGATAAAGGTACAAAGATTTTGAGGCAAAAACAATACTAATAATTCATTAACAATTTAAAATGAAATATAAAGCCTATGGTAAGGAAAAATGACATGAGAAACTAGAGGGAAGAACAAAGCCTCTAGACTATGATAAAAGACTTCAGTTACTGGGTAGGTAAAGGAAAAATAGAGTTTATTGGAAGTAATTTAGTGACTACTTATGGAATTACAATAAAGGTGACAAAAATCCCAGAATTTGTAAGGCAAATGTAAATATAAATATAAATCAATTACTGGCTTATTATTTCATTAAATTGAAGATGGAAAGGACCAATTCTTGAGTCACAGCATTTGCCTCCTGGGGTCCTAGATAGCTTTCCCTGTCAAATTAAAATAAAAAAGATAAATAAACATGAGAAATTAAGAATGTCGAAGTGTATGAAGGGAAAAGGAAAGAAGGGGGAAAATAATGTTTCACAATTATTATCCAGGCTAAGAGAAACAAAATTACTTGATCATAAATTCAAGATAATCTGGTTTTCTTTATGAGTTCCCATTTTATTAATGAAAGGAAGGTAACACCTTATTGTACCCGGGTGAATTAAAATGCCTATTTGAAGAAGCAATCCTCCATAGGGGTCTTTAATAGAATCTGTGAATGGTTCTAGAGCCAGGTAATTTAGCTGTAAAAAGGCAATATTAATATTAACCTCTCCATGTGCACAGACCTACCTTGAGGGGCATAGGGACAGGGAAATGTTAACAGAATGAACCAGGCACATCATTTCTTTTAAAAAAAAATCTGAACTATTTCAGGGGCAAAAACTGGATAAACCTCTTCTACAAAATTGCTTGCAATGTGCACTGTTACCCCTTTGTGCCTCTTGCTCCTAACAACACTGACCAGCAATTCAGCACCTCCACTGCTGCTCATACTATTTTCTGACTATGTATTCAGGGCATATGACTTGTAAGAAGTCTAATAGCAAAGCATTTA
Source organism: Leptonychotes weddellii (assembly GCF_054177405.1). Lineage (NCBI taxonomy): Eukaryota > Metazoa > Chordata > Mammalia > Carnivora > Phocidae > Leptonychotes > Leptonychotes weddellii. The sequence continues at coordinate 66,523,398 of NC_138378.1, read as the reverse complement.
ATCGAAATAAACTGAATAGAAAACGAATTTCCAAATGCTTCTTTCCAACAGCTTCTACAGGAACCATGACAACACATTTCCAGATTAGAGGTAGGTGCTCAGTAGGGTCCCTGGAGACTATGACTTAATAAAATAAAAACAGATAATTTGAGGGAAGAGGCAAATGTATTTTACTTGAGCAACTAGTCAGTTGGTAAGAAATACAGATATAATAACAAATGGCTTTTCTCTTTGCTATTAGTTTTTTATGGAAATGCCAATACATTTCTCTCTTTCCCTTTATAATTCCCATCACCAATCCCATCTTTGTCCTCATCACCATCTTCCAGATTACTGCAAACCTCCTAGCATTGCTGTCTTCAAACACTATTGATCCATCCTAGTAGCAGTCGGATTCCTCTTCCTGATGCCATATCCTGTCCACATCAGAAGACACCTTCAACTGCTCACCATGACTTACAGAAATCCTAGATGAACTTCCTTTAGCTGCCACATATGACCTTTTACCAAAAGGACTCAATCTACACTTCCAGCTTTCTAACTCATTAATCCTCAAACTTGGATTCCTCTCAGTGGTATGGTTTGCTATTACCCAAATATCTCCATGCTCTTCATACTCCAGTTATAGTTTTCCAACATCTAGATTTCCTTCTTTATCCCCATCTCCATATATTAAAATCTTACCAGTTCTTCAAGTCCTAATTCAAATGTCAGTACTTCCATGAAGCTTCCCCCTAATTATTCCACAAAGAAGGGAGCTTCTACTCCTGAAACCAACAGTACAGTATATGTTAACTAACTTGAATTTTAAAAAAAACAGGCTCTCCTAACTCCCAGCCTTTTGGATACTGAACAAATTTCACCTTACACTATAATTATTTATAAATATATCTTATTTCATTCCCCTCTTTCCAATAAGACAAGTTCTTGGAAGAAGCAGTTTAGCCTAGTTGGGAAAAAACCAAACCAAAACAAAACAGCTTTTCAGCCCAACAAAGCAAAGTTTGATACTAAGATCTTTAACCAATTAGCTATACAAACTTAAGCAAGGAACCAGCTTTCCTAAATTGTTTGCTCAGTTGTAAAATGGATGATAATTATGCAAACCTTAATTCATGCAATAAGGATGAATAACATTGTATGTAGTTCTAGCACAATGCCAGGCATATACTAAGTGCTCATTAAATGATAGCTATTATTACTACTGGAAGTGGACACAGTTTATTATCAATCTATGTGCTTGACAGTGCAAATAATAATTAGCATGCATTGCATACACTGGGTATTCAACAAATGTGGTTTGAATGAAAGAATTAATGAATGAGTGAATGTCTCAAAGATTGTTTCTGATCCCACTGAATGCTCTCAAAAGTTAGCAAATGGTTAAAGCCTGACCAGAGGAGGAATGTGGTCACCACATTCCTTTCCTTTCAAAATACCACTACTATTACCATCTTTAACCTTCTTCAGCAACTAGAATATCCAGTCCAATGGAGTAAAGTTGAGATCCAGAAGAACAATCCATCCAAAAACATTTAAATTTGATGTTACAATGTGGTTTTGATATTTGTATTTAATTTAGGAATATTTATTATTTTAGAATTTATAAGCCATCAAATTAAATTGTTACAGATGGCCCTCTGCTTGTAACTATTTCCTCTTCCATTTTTCCCCAAGAGAAATACCTCTCACCCCCATAAGTAGAAGCAAGGCACCTGCTTAATAGGAGTTTCTTTTGGTTTGGATGTTTTCTTGGCTGTATATATTTTACAACTTCTCAATATTGAGAGGGAGGTAATTGTGGCAGATTGCATTTACCAGAAATGACCACAGCAATATTCAAAGTCCTACACCCTCTTCCAGGATCTTTTTACTCCCCATGAAAAACTGGAGTCTATTTCCCCCTTCCCTTGAACATGTCAGGCTTATAGACCAAGAGAGTGCACAGACGTGATGTAAATGACTGCCCAACTCAGAAGGCTACAGTTTCTGCCCACGTCTCTTTCAGCATGTTAGGAAGAAGCTGAGATCACATGGAGAGGTCACAGGAAGGTGTTTTGGTCAATAACCCCAGCTAACCTACAGTCTAAAGTTGGCATCAACTGCCAGAAATGTGAGTGAGCAAACTTCAAATGATTCCCAGCTTTCTAGTCTTCCAACTGCGGCCCCACCCATTTTGGAGTAGAGACAAGCTGTCCCCACCATGCCCTGACTGGAATTTCTGACCCACAGAATCAATAAGCCTAATAAATAATTATTTTATGCTGGCAAATTTGGGGAAAATTTGTTATGCAGCCATAGTAACTAGAACAGCAATTAGGTATCTTGTTGTTTTTTAAATGTCCAGCTGGATTGTAGGTTTCATGAGTAGGGGAAAAATGAAAGGAAACAACAGATGAGTTGAATAAGTTATCTTAAACCCTTAGTACAATTGATTAGCATGTCAAAAATGTGGCAAGTCCATCCTCAAATAGTTTAAAAGTTAGCTGTATAATAATTGAAAAAATAAATAAGGTTTTGCTTTACATACTATTTACCAGGAAGCCAGAAATAGACAAATGGACAATAACCAACCCAATAAACTAGCAACACGCAGAGTTAATCCAGTACCCATAATTATTTAGCAACTATCTGAAAAAGTCCATTTAGTCTTCCTGGGAGTTTTCAAATGCTTTTTGAAACAAAGTTGGAAAACCATTAGGGCTTTCCCCCACTTTTCTCTTGTTTTATTGTCTAGCATGAAGCCTCACTTTATTACAGCACATGGGAAATCTTGACTCTTAGTTAAAATCTGAGAATATTAGTGGTACATGCCTATCATAAAAACTGTGCACACATCTGGAAGGAACAATAAAGCCTTGTGTCTTTTCACAGTTTCTATTTTCTGGTTGATAAAATATTATTCCCATTACATAGATCAGACAAGTGAAGGCCAGAGGAATTCCGTATCTTATCAGCCTATTTAAGCTCCTAGGAGAAGAGGACTAAAATTCAAGGCCCCTTTCTTTTATTTATTGGAGTATCTTTCTCTAATGACACTACCTCTCAATAGAAGGATGAATGATAGTTATACTATATAAACAAGAATGCGAACTTCCTCATTTTTCTAATAAGAAGTCAAATAAAACTGGTCAATATGAACCCTTTCCTCTTCTCAAGGTAGCTGTTATTTCCATCCTACCAATTCCAGCCACGAAGGCAAAGGGAGGCAGCTATTACTTTACAAAAAGGGAAAGAAGTTAACCCTCTCAGCTTCCCATTCCCACAGGAAAACCAATGGAAAAGGAGCCATCTTTATACAGTTTGTAGAATACGATTATAATTAGTGGGTTTTTTTTTTTCCTTCAGTTTTTGTTTTTGTTTTTTTGTCATCTGTCTAGCTATGTCAGTTTTGTCTGTCCACCTTGTTGCCTTGACTAGTTAAACCAGAATCTTCTATTTAGGCTCTGATATATCCAATATTTTATCTGGTTTCTTGCATTCAAAAAAGAAAGAAGAGAAGAGAAGAGAAAGTCATCTGTGGTCTCTTGTTTTCCCAAGGATTCATGAAATTCATTAAGCACCCCTGACATTCTCATTTACTTTTAGACCATATTGCTCCTTGCCTGGAAAGGGGAATACTTTCTGGCTTACTGCAGGTTGGACATATACATAAAATCTGTAAATCACAGAGGATCTAAATACTTGCTACAGTTTCTCAATGCTCTAGCCTTGAATAGAAAGAAAGCTTTAATGGAAAGAGGGAAAAGAAACCACCATTTCAAATAAATTAAAAGCAACCTCCAGGCAAAGGACTATACCTGCAAAATAACTTTCCTTCTAGTATGAAATTTAGAATAGAGGAACAGAAGGAGCCCATTTTCCAAAAGCAGCAGCTTCCAATCCGTTCATTTAGTTCACTCACTAAAATTCAAAAGTCAGTTCATTGTCGAATCCAGTCATTATGCCATAATATTGGGCTTTAACAAATTGAGATTTCTTTTATGTATTTGTTCCTCTGTGCTGGATAAAAATAGCATTGAGTGAAAAAGCCACTCAGAAACTTAGGGGTAGACAGAATTGCCAAGAAACATAAGCTTAGATTCTGATGATGCAAATGTATTTCAAGAAACTTCATTTCCACACAAAATCTATTTAACAATTTCTTAACAATTGAGCAATTACTGAAATCCTGATACTCTGGATTTTACTCACCAAGTGAGTAAAAGTTGATTAAGTTGAAATTTGTGGCAGGTCTCCTTGTATGAAGAGAGGAGGGACTGATGCCCTTGTTAATTAGACCCACTGTGGAAAGAACAATATGGTCCCAAAGCTATGTGCTAAGTTTACAGCTTTATTAACCCACTGCATGTTCCTCAGGCCCAAATAACACACAGGGAGGACAAGCAAGTTCCCTCTTCCTTACGCCTCACCTTGCCATTCAGACTGAAGGTCCATTTTAAAATCTCAGAAGCCCCCCAACCTCTTTGGGGGCCACAGTTGGGATATTGGATGAGGATGGAGCTTAACTAGAAACCAGAGATCTGTAGTCTCTAAATGGCTCACTCTGCAATAGCCTCTTGTAGATTCTGAGAGGAACATTTTCAAAATTCCCTAATGTGTACAAAAAGCACACTGAAGCAGTAGGAGACATTCTTCCTGCTTCTTTAGACAAGGTCAAAACAGCCTGGAAATGCTCAGGTGATGGTTTGGAATTTACCGTGAAAACCTTTTCTTACTAGTCAGATAACTTGTCAGCCATAGTAACAACACAGGTACTGTTTGCCAACTGATTAACTCACTTTCGGGAAGGCACCAACCAGATTTTCTTTTCCTCTTAACCAAATAAATGATTTAAGTGGTTCAAACACATTTGACCAACAAATAATGAGATTATATAATACTTCTGGTTAAAAAAAATCCATTTCCTAAATTTAGCAGTTTTGCTTTTATTATCAGAGCAAGGAGACATCTGGGGGGAGGGGGGTGTTGCGGCAGCAGGGAGGGAAGAAGCCTCCGAGGGAATACTTCAAGAAAAAAAAAAATTCTGTTGCATTTCCCTTAAGTCTTGGGCTAAAAGAATCTTCCTGTGGGAGAAAAGGTCAGTGTGGAGGCACTCTCCTGCTCACAAGTTCCCACCATGATGACAGGGACTCAATAGGCACAAAGCTCTCCCAGGGAGGCCTGGATTCACTGCTGAGTGGAGAGAGGCACAGGAAGTGTACAGCCATTTGCTTCTCTAAGGAGAGGAATGCTGATCTGACCTCTTTGGGTGGCAAGATAGTTTTCTTATGAAAATGACCTCCATAATGCTATTGTAGTGAATTAATATTAACTCACTTAAAAGTGACATGGGAACTACTCAATACTTCTTTGCTAACAAGGCTAGTGATAACAGCAGTCTCATTCTCAGTGTCTAGATGAGGAAATGAGGAAATAAAAGATCATTACCTTATAAGAATTACATGACGAAGTGGCTGGTATATAAACCTACTATCCCTGGGTTCCTGACTCAATCCTCTCTGCTAGATAATTTGGCATATTTTCCTTTCTGGACTCCTTAATTTTTTGATTTTTAATAACACCTCCAGCAATCCGAAAAGAGACTTGTTGTAATCTTAGTATGTCAACAAATCTTGGTAAGAGAAAGGGTTGAAGTAAACAGTAACCTGATGGTTAGTGGATTCTGTCTGAATTTCATTTATCAGTATCCTTGATTAGCATAGACAGTAGAGAATTGTGGAAGGAGTTCTTTTTTGATTGAATTTAATTTGACTAACAAAGGTTGTGTAGCTCAATAAAATAGGAACATATCATCCACCATATCCTGTTCTAGAATAGCTATTTTTGATAAGCAATTCAGATATTAAAAATTTTTTAAAAGCAGCAAGCCCTCAGCTGGAAATTATGACTGAACATTATTCATGTGGAAGCCAAGAGAAACACAAAAACAAAAACCATGAAGATTTCATCACTGTTGTTCTGAGTATGCATCCTGAATACTCTACTAAGCACCAACAAACATTTGCAGTGGACCTACGGAACAGATAGCAAGTCACTCCTCTTCTATGCCCCATTTTCACCTAAAATTGCTGCACTATTCAGGGCCCTAAAGCTACCTCCTCCTCAGAATTAGCTCGAACCACCCTGGTTAAAGTGGCCTATTCCTTCTCTTCCCCTTCTGAAGCAGGAATTGTCATTAACACTCATGTAACATTCATTCCACTGCATCTTGTGTGGTATTTATGTGTGTATGTTTATCTGTCTTATCACCCCAAGTGGCAAAAAAAAAACACCAAAAAATGGAAAACAACAACAACAAAAAAACCCATGGATCTTGGAGTAAGGCATTCCAGACCTTAGGGGTAGTCTGCCATTGCATGTTCTTAAGCAGGCTACCTAACCTCTCCATGCCTCAGTTTCCTTACTTGAATAACAGGGGTATCATTCATCTCCAGTGTGTATAGAGAATCGACAAGATATAAATGCATCAAGTGCTGAGCAGGGGCACTGACACCGAGGAGACTGTCAGTGAGTATTGGTTTCTCTCCCTTTCTCATAACAAGATTATCAACTCCCAGACTGGGATCACATCTTACATGTCAGCACAGCCTTGAAAGAGGCAGTCACTTCAAATATTTGTGGAATTCATATTTTGAATAATAATGAGAGAAGTATGAAGAGGTAGAAGGCCAAAATAACAAGTGCAACTGAAAGAAACTGATATTTGGACATATGATAGTCTTATTTACTTCAGAAAATGTGAGTAAATGATCCCTGGCAGCTGCTAGAAGGGAAGAGGGAAATGATAGTTCTACGTGAATAGGGATTATAGCGCAAGCATTTGACATGGAGGCTGAATGAAGTCGAAGGACGAGAGAGAAAATGGCAAGAGAATATGCATGGGGAAAGAATGGGTGAGGTGGCAATAAATGCTAGTGTTTGAAGGTGATAAAAAGTTGAAAACCCCATCTCTATTGTGTTTCTTTGAAAAAGATACTGTAATTTGTTATAAAAAATTTTAAACAGCATGTGATGCCAAAAAATCGTGGAAAAAAGTTTTTAACGACTTACCACCTTCCTGACCAGATGATATCTTCCAAACTGAAAATACAAAGAACTTCATTCAACCCCAAAATTTGGCTAGGGGAGACCCTGAATAACTGAAAATTAAAATACACTGATCATACTATATCTCACCTAGCCAATTAGTGGTGCTGGATTAAGAATTGTTTCCAGCTCCAAGGAAAAACAAATATAAAACTTAAAAGATGCATCCTCTTGTAATCCTTTTTAAATTTGTAAAAGGGAAGAAGAGCCAAAGAGCTTGGAGATACTTAAGCTCACGAAATATGTAAGTGACAAAACCCAATAAAAACTATTACCTCGTATCTGGACTCCACCTTAGAAATATGCACTATTGAAACATTTCAGTGTTTTACTGGACTCTTCCATAATGACACCCTCCATAGATTATGTTTTGTCCCCACCACTTCCCTTGTTTAAAAAAAAAAAATCACACTGATAAGCACCCATTCAATTCACTCCTAAGCATCCCGCATGTTAATTTCTCAACAACACAAATTTAATTCATCTCAGCATTATTCTCCTGTGGTGCGTACCCCTCCATATAAACAAAATGGGGATTCGTTGCCATGGCAACAGAGTGTGACTTTGATCAGCTTCAATGATCATTGGCAGTCACATGCCTTTGATAGATACCAAATTGTGAGTTAGGTTTGATTATCCAATTTTTCAATCTCTGATTCTACAAGAGGCTACTCCCATTTGCCAGAAGGAGTTGAGAAAAAAAAAAGAAACAAAAAACTATGAGATAGCTGTACTTTTGAGACAACGAGTAAAGTGTTTGGTGAATGTAAAATCAGTGAGGTAGTGAGTACCTTGAGAATGACTTTTGTTCACCTTCTACATAATTTGGTGCATGTGCCCTGCCCAGCCACCAGGAAGGAAAGGCTGTTTCCCTTTTCCTTTCATGGCAGATGTAGGTGATATTTAAGGTTGTGTGTGCAGGTGTTTTGGGGGTTGATTTGTGTGGGAAGAGGAGAGGTGGTAGCCTGTAGCTTGACAGAAGAGGAGGAAAAAAAATCTGAACAATGTGTTGAAAAAGACTACAGTCTGAGCTGCACAGGACCAGCTGTTTTTGCTAATTAGAATAACAAAAATAGCACATGCTAAAATGTTTTTCTTTTTTTTCTCAAAAGCAATGAATGCTCTAGGAACTATAAGGAATGAGCTTTAAAATCCATTTAAATGGAGGAACATTTCAGGAACCATATGGGGAAGAAACTGAAAGGGAGAAGGAGAGTAGGGAAATAACATTTGATTTCAGCTGAATTTTTTTGAAGGATGATAAATTGGGGCTATTTTTCCTTTTTCTTAACATTTAATAGGAAATGTTTTCCTCATATCTAGATTTCACAAAAATGCCAGTGCTTCTGTATCTTACAGGAATGATGTATGTAAGCACCATGCCCACTCCTAACCAAGGAGGGCAGGCACTGAAAAGAGTTGCATATGCTCTATCATCCATACTGCATGTCTCATCTCCTTCCTCACGTTTTCTGTGAGGCAGTAAAGAGTAATTCAAAAACTTTGAATATACGAATAACATTTGTGACAATGACAACATTCTGGACATCTGCACTGTTAGAGTACTTATAATAAAGTCACATGGCCACGGGGAAATTTCACAGAATTACAATCACAGTAATTTGCCAAGGTGTATAACTAGTTTGTTTTCAGCTGTTCTTCTCATGAATAATTATCAAGCAGGAATATCCTAAAGCTAGCACAAGCTGTCACTTAACCAAAATATTCAATATTTAACATCAAATTTAGAATTTCATAAATGAAAATAATTACTGCAAAAGCAAAATAATATACAGTGTGTATATTTGCATGCCTAAATGCACACAGCTACATGTTAAAATTCAGATTCCAAAGCATCCTTATCAAATGAAAGCATGTCTTGAAAGTTGAGGAGGAATAGAAAAGATGTAAGCACAAGTAAATCTCAGCCATTTTCAAGTACAGCTTGGTCTTCAGCACTTTAAGGACTGCCTCTCAATGCAAAGTGGAAAATGAAAACCAGCCTCTGCATATTGATGGTAGCTGATTTCATTGTGTCAGAATCTTTATTAGAGTTTTTAAATATTTGAAAACAAATACTATATAAGGGGTAACAAGTTATGTTTTTAAATTAATACAAGTGCATCACTAAACATGTTAGCATTCATTTTCTGGAATGAGTATCAAGATTCAGGCTTAAGTATTTTTTAAAACTTTTTACCCCTGTAGTCAGAACGTGAGAAGAATGTCATATCACCACATTATTAAACCTGGTAACATATATATTTATATATTTATTATATTTGTATTTATGTATATGATATGTATTATATTTCTATTTTTCAATTCTAGTGTCTCCCTAAAAATTACTGACTAGAGCAAATGAAGATTTCTTTCTCAATTTCAGAAACGTATAAATGTATCATGAGTTTACAAAATGAGTACTTTAAGCCATTCAAACAATTCTTGTGTACATTAAGAATTTCTGTTTTGGGGCGCCTGGGTGGCTCAGTCAGTTGATTTCGGCTCTGGGCTCAAGTTATGATCTCAGGGTCCTGGGACTGGCCCCGCCTCTGGCTCTGTGCTTTCTGTGAAGTATGCTTGTCCTTCTCCCTCTGCTCCTCCTCCCCACTATTTCTCCCCCCCGCCTCTCAAATAAATAAATAAAAATAAAATCTTTAAAAAAAAGATTTTTTTTTATTGTACTGTTTACTTTCCCATTAGCAGAAAACTTCTCAGTAATAGAGCTTAAGAATTTTTTTCATTTAAATAAAAGATAAATGATATCGGGAAAGAAACTCAAACATGAGAAGCATATCTGACTGAATTGTGGGTAATAGGTAGAAATTCCTTTGGGGGATAAATAATATTTTCACTTGGATAACAGCATTTGGTTTTCTGAATAGAATATTAGTTTTCCCAAAACTTTGGGGAAATAATTCTACTTTGTCTCTCCTATGATTTATTTTAATCACACCTATATGAAACAGATAAGAGAAATATATTACTTGGAACTAGGACTTGCTGCAAGTATAACAAAGGTATAAAATGGCTTCCATTTTAACTTGTGAATTATCATGAATTTTCAGATAGTTACATAACTGTCTAGAGCATGAAAGTAGATAATTCTAGTGAAAAGTGTGTTTGTTTGGAAATCAAAAATAGGATTAGTTACCAAACTAGACCTATCAGGTATTCCTATTTGGATTTATGCCAAATCTGATTTATGCTTTAGTTTTTTCATCAATAGAAATGTGATTATTTGGTACCATAAGAAAGATATTAGTACTACTGTAAAAGAGTGTGTTAAAATAAGTAGATATAGGGGCGCCTGGTGGCTCAGATGGTTAAGCATCTGCCTTTGGCTCGGATCATGATCCCAGGGTCCTGGGATTGAGCCCTGCATCAGGCTCCCTGCTCAGTGGGGAGCCTGCTTCTCCCTTTCCCTCTGCTTGAACTCTCTCTGTCTCTCTCTCTCTCTCAAGTGAATAAATAAAATCTTAAAAGGAAATAAGTAGATATATTTGATCACAACCCAAACACATGAGTGATAACCTAAGGCAGGCAAAAGACTGATCTGCAAACGAAATCAGAAATGGTTTATTTCTACATGTCAGTTACTCTGACCATTGTGTCAGACATGTGCCTGTACATGATTGGCAGATCCGAAGAATCAGTCTTCAATTATGCACGCCTCCTTCCTCATCTTCTATCTTTGCATTTTAGACTTTTAACTTGCCATTTCCCCTCCATCCCTGCTGCTGCTGCTGTTTGACTTTATTCTTCCATCTTTACTTGTCTAGCTGATTCTAATTGCTCTAATATCAATCTTTCTGCCATCCATCTTTCCTCATTCCATTCCACCATCTACACAAATGGGGTTCTCATACACTTTGTTAGCTTACTCACCTGAACCCCATCACCATTTCCTGATCTCATGCTACTCTTATGTCACTGAGCTTTTCCTTCTGCCTAGGTTGCCCTGACCTCTTTACCTAGACTCTGAATATCTCTTTATACCTCAAGATTCACTTCTTTTTATCTATTTTCTCCGTATACTCTTTCCTATTTCCCAAGGATAAAAGTGGTTTTGACTCTGTTGGACCATTGATCTTTCAACCTAACTCTGTAGTTCCAATCATAATACTCTGAAGCCATTTCTTTCATTCTACTAAATATGCCATATATTTTTTAAAATGCACATACTAGGTGTTGAATTAATTAATTCCTAAGAAAATGTGTCCTTGGATTTGTTGGAATGAACAAGTGAAAGTACTCCCAAATGCACTCATTATTTATAACCATTAAATGTAGATAATAGAAGACTTCTGGTGTAAAATGGCATCTGGCCACCATCCCCTGGCACTGCCTCTCCCAATCGTCAATAACATACATATGAAAATGGAAAACTCTAACACAGAAAACGAAGACTGACAGGAAACTCAGTGCCAGAAATCTGGGAAAAATTTAGAGTGATTATAAGGCTGATGCATCAAAAGTGAGAAAACAGTAGCCTATCCAAGCATCACCTCATAAAACAGAATAATCTACCTCCTTGAAAGAGCAGTAGGTTTTTTTTTTTTTTTTTTTTTTTCCTGCTCCCATTGTCTGTTGCACAGCTCAGCCCAGAGATTTGGGCCCTTTAATAAACAGGAAAACAAGCAGCCATTCTGTTCAAAAAAGGTGCTGAATTTTGGGCAGACCTAATATCATACTCCCTTCTCGTATATTTCTATACTATTCAGATAGAAAAACCCTCAAAAAATAATGATTGAGGCAAAGAAAGGTAGGAGCACAGCTATAGCACACTTCATCCTGGGAGATACTGTACCCACAAATGAAGTGTAGAAAGAAGAACTAGAAGAGTTCTGCTTCAATGAATCCTGCAGGTTATAGTTTCAAGTAATTCCATTATTTGGGGTAGGTGGTGGGGGGTTGGAGAGGATTCTATCCAGTTAGTCCAAAACCCATACTACTTGAATGCCCCTGGTCACTAGAAATTCAAGACAGAAATTGAACATATTCAGCTATAGTATGTGTAGAAAGGTGGAAGAGGGAAAAACGGAAAACAATGCATCTGGAAAAAAGTTCTCACTTGAGTGACTGTAAGAGAAATAAAATCACAAGGGACCTGTGGTTAAATATGGTAAATCAAGCAAAAAATATATATATTCAGAAGTTTTATATATTTCTTGCTCTTATAGAAACCAGGAAAAAAATCAGAAAATTGTTTGCCATCCTCAATATACCATAAAAAAAGAACAATCTGAGCTAAATAGAAAATAGATTGGGATGAAAAGACTCCTAAGACTTGAATTGAAATGAAAAATCTCATGAATAGGAAAGCTAGGACATAAACCCTAGTGATGAACCCTGAAATAATTAAACCGAAGTGTTAGCCCTAAATAGCTGTTGCAAATATATTTTCAAATCTGAATGCAAATGTCAAAAATAATTCTTATAAAAGAATAAATCTGAAGTAACAATAATTTAATAATATCAGTCTAAGTCCAGTACCCCTTTGAGATGAACAAGTGGGAAATGGGATGGGGAAGGGAATATAAAATCATTCCTTGTGGATAAACAAAAGATATTACTTCTTTCTTGACTTTAATATTCGGAAAAACAGAAGTTGGATATTTTGGAAAATGAGTAGAATAAGTATCAAGATGTCTGTCTACCTTCCTAATCACTAGAGAAGATGAAAGCATACTCCATTAAAACAGTAACAAACCCACAAAAAAAAGGTTAAAAAAAAATTATAGAATCTCAAAAATTGAAGGAGATGAAAAAAAACATAAAAAGGAAAATAACCATAAAAAAAGAAATAAGACCCCATTTGTCAGTTTTGGAAAAATTGGAAGTAGCTGGAAAACTAACAGACTGAGTCAAAAGATATACTCTATGTGCTGTTACTATGATATCTCTAATGTGGAAGTACATATAAATGTTAAAAATAAGAGTGAGTAGAGATTTCTCAAGCAAATATAAATTAAATGACAGTAGAGGTGGCAATGTTAACTTTGGATGATGTAGATTTTAAGGCAGAAAGCATAAAATGAGATAAAAGAAAGATGTTTTATATTGATAGACATTATGATAATGAAAACATAGCAGCCAAAAATCTTCATGTGTCAAATAATATAACATTCAAATATATTAAGCTAAAACTGGCAGGCAAATATTAAATGAAAAGTAGAAACAAAGTTGTCATGATTGACTTTAATACATCTTGGACAAATCATGAAGAATTTGAGAGCATGGAGAATTGGACTATTACAATTAAAATAAAGGTAAAACATGAAGAATTGGACTAGTATAGCTAATAAGATATGTATTGAGCCACCCACTCTAAAAAAAATAGATTTTATTTGCTTTTGAAGAATCCATGTAGGATATATTTAAAAATTGATGATACTAACTTGTGGGGAAGGGGCAGCTCAATAAATTATCAATAGAAGCAGAAATAATAAAGATCAAATAATCTGACTATATGTCTATCAGCTACAAATATTTTAATCAAGCCCAAAAGATTCCCCAATTACTTTAAAATGTGTGTGTGTATATACATACATGTTTGCACGCACATATACATACAAATACACATAAATATCTACACACACATATATCCTAAAATGTTACTATTACTGCATTTCATTATGTCTAGGATTTGATTTAAAATACTGGAAGAGAAAAAAGTTGGGGACACAGGTGAAACAAGTGTGGCAAAATGTTGATAATTGTTGAAGCTTGGTGATATGTATATAGAGGTAGGTGGAACTATTCTCTTTACATTGTATATGTGTGAAATTCCACATCAGATAAATATCCTTAAAAGTACTACATATCATAACTTATGGATTGCTTAGAAAGCTGAAAACTGGAAGCAAATTAATAATCCTAAAGCTACCAACAAAAAACCAACAACAAAACCTTAAGAAAATCAGAAAGAAGAAAATATTAAAGATAAAACAAATGAGTAAAAATGTTTAAAAAGCCAAAAATACCCTAAAATTAATAAGTAATTATAAGAACCGATGTTTGTAAATGTTATTTAACAGTCAACAATTCCATCAAGAAAGAAGATGTACCCAAAACTTAAATAAGTAATGATAATAATGGGAAAGACATTTTAACATTAAAAAGAAAGGAAACTATAACAGTGTTAATAATTAATTACTAAGGAAAAAAGAAACCATAATAATCTAGAAGAAACCTATATGAATATTTAGCATTCTGTGGTACATTGTATTCTCTAAGATTAAAGCAATGTAAAGAATTAAAAAATAAAAAAAAAATTTGAGGGATATATTTAATGATAAAGTTTATACCTATACATAAAAATTATCAAACACAAAATTAAAATATAGATGACAAATGTGAGGGCCTGAATTAGCAGTGATAATAAAGAAAGAGAGGGAAAAGAGTCAAGAAACACATTAAAATAGATAAACAGAGGAAACAGTTTATTATTATTTGATAATAATGATAACTAAAAAGAGATGATACAGGGGCAGAGAGGGAAGATGACAAATTCAAATTCACACTTGTTGATATCAAGATTCATCTAAAAATCCAGTTGATAAGCCATTGGATTTAGAATTTTAAAGCTCAGGGAAGAATTTTAGAGCTAGTGAGATAGTATGAGGAGTTATCAACATATAGGTGATAGTAAGCATCTAGGAAGGATGGGTAAAACAAAAAGAGTAAAAGGTGGAAGTTTTAAAACTGGAGAAAACTGTCTCTTATTTTTTTATTTTTTTTTTAAAGATTTTATTTATTTATTCATGAGAGACAGAGAGAGAGAGAGGCAGAGGGAGAAGCAGGCTCCCAAGGAGCAGAGAGCCTGATGCGGGACTCGATCCCAGGAGTCTGGGATCATGACCTGAGCCGAAGGCAGACGCTTAACCATCTGAGCCACCCAGGCACCCCTCTTTTTTTTTTTTAAAGATTTTATTTATTTATTCATGAGAGACAGAGAGAAAGAGAGAGAGAGAGAGAGGCAGAGGGAGAAGCAGGCTCCCAAGGAGCAGGGAGCCCGATGCGGGACTCGATCCCAGGACCCTGAGATCATGACCTGAGCCGAAGGCAGACGCTTAACCATCTGAGCCACCCAGGCGCCCGAGAAAACTATCTCTTAATGTTAGAACTATTTCCATGAAGGAAAGCAAGAACGAAAGATGAAATAAGAACAAGGAGAAAAGAGTATCGTAGAAATCAAAGGAGTTGAAGAGCCAAATGGAAGGTCAGGAAGCCTGCTGGGAAGAAACGGACATCTGCTTGTCCCAGGAGTTTGGGACCTCACTTAGTGTCAGATACAATACATCCTAGAACTGGCTGCCCAGGATACAGTCCTGGTCTAGGGCCAGAGGTGAATTATAGCCTTATACTAGCCAATGAAATCAGAATCTTGGGACAACCAAAAATGCTGTCATTTTAAATCACCAAATATTTGCTGTGGAGAGCCAGTGACTTCATATTGCCCTAGTACAAATTTCTGGGCTTGCTACCTATTAGAAAATCTGACTGTGGGTTGGTTAAGCATGGCATGGAGCTCCCCTGTGAGATAATGACATGATGGCTGCAAGTTGCACAGGTGTCCAGCGAAATCACAATGCCATCTACTGACAATGGTAGAACAGAGGGATGGATCATCACTTACACCCAAGGGACTGTATTCTCTTCAGTCAGATACCTATTTTCCTCCACCCAAGTAATTTTCTTTTTTTTTTTAAAGATTTATTTATTTATTTATTTGAGAGAGAGTACATGAGAGCGGGGAGGGTCAGAGGGAGAAGCAGGCTCCTCGCTGAGCAGGGAGCCCGATGCGGGACTCGATCCCGGGGCTCCAGGATCATGACCTGAGCCGAAGGCAGTTGCTCAACCAAGTGAGCCACCCAGGCGCCCTCACCCAAGTAATTTTCAAAAAGGGAGCAATTCTCTGCACAAAGTTAGGGCCAGTCAAAAGAGTGGGAATTAGAGTAAATATTTCAAGATATTGTCCAGCAAGGGGCATGGCTTAGCAGTTAGGGTATGTACAGCAGTTAGAAATAAGGATCAAGCCGAATTACTTAATGAGGTTCAAACTCACTGCTTAATGAGGTGGAGAGGCATTAAAACAAATTCCAAAAGCCAAACTTCAGTGATGAAATGAAGTCTGAAAAGTTTATAGTTTAGGGCGCCTGGGTGGCTCAGTTGGTTAAGTGACTGCCTTCAGCTCAGGTCATGATCCCAGGGTCCTGGGATCGAGTCCCGCATCGGGCCCCTGCTCTGCAGGGAGCCTGCTTCTCCCTCTCCCACTCCCCCTGCTTGTGTTCCCTCTCTCGCTGTGTCTCTCTCTGTCAGATAAATAAATAAAATCTTTAAAAAAAAAAAAAGTTTATAGTTTATAGTTAAGCTCAATAAAATGGACGTGGGAGTGATCACTTTAACAATCACCTTCCTATGACAATGACTACTCTTATTGTGCCATCTTTGAATAATAATAATAATCACAATTAATCGTAATAATAGCCAAGACATATTGAGGATTTACTAGGTCCCAGGCACTAATCTAACCAATAAGATAGCGGCCAAAATTCAAATCAGGTGGTCAGGCTTCAGAGCCAACATGTTCAGCTCCAAGTTTCTAATGCTTCCCCTGCCACTTCTACACTGAAGAGAATGAGGCTTTGACCTCAGATAATAGTTTAAATCTGGTCTCTGCCACATACAAACTGCAAGGGCCTGGCCACTTTCTCTCCAAATCCCTCTTTGTTTATCATCACAAATAGATAATATCTACCAGCAAGGTGCTGTTAAGAACTGGATGAGAATATATGCAAAGCACTTAACAGATGGATAGTAAGCCCTCCACAAAGGGTACCTACAGATGATGAGGAGGAGGAGGAAGAGGGAGTGGATGAGAATAATCATTATCTTTACCACCATTATAACTATTTCTTTGTTTTATGGTTGTGATTGTATTAGTTTTCTACTGCTGTTATAGCAAATTACCATAAACTTAGTAGCTTAAAACAACAAAAAGGTATCTTGTTACAATTGTGTAAGTGGCAAGTCTAATACAAGTCTCAATGGGTCTAAATCAAGGTGCTTGGAGGGCTCTATTCCTTTCTGTAGTACTTCTAGGGGAGAGTCTGTTTTCTTGCCTTCTCCAGCTTCTACAGGCTGCCCACATTCCTTGGCTTCCTTCTGTCTTCAAAGCCAGCAATGATGAGTGGAGTCCTTCTCACATTGTTATCACTCCAATCTCCTTTCCCTCTTCCCCTTTTAAGGACCCCTTGTAAATACACTGGGCTCATGCAGATAATTCAGAATAATCTCCCTATTTTCAGATCAACTGACAACCCTGATTCCATTGTCTACTTTAATTCTTTTTTGCCATATAAACTAATACATTCACATGTTTTGGAGATCTGAACATGCATATCTTTAGGGGGCCATTATTCTGCCTACCACAGGGACATTTTCAAGAAAGCTCTTCTTTAGCTACTTGAGGCCTATACAGCGCTATACTGAGTTAACTAAATCCCTATAAACACCATCTGTAAAGCATATTAAGGATGAGGCATTCTACCACCACCACATTAATGTGCAACTACCCCTAGGCTTTATTTATTTATTTCTAAAAGGAATCTGCACATGGGAGGTGACAGTATTCCTACAGATTGGTGCTGTTGAAAAGATGAACCGTTGAAAAGCAGAGTCTGAATTTTTTCATTGCCTATTTCTGGTCAAGACAATTAGGAAGGGGAATGACCCAAATAAAAATAATAAAATAAATAATAAAAATACTTAACTCAGTGAAACTTGCAAATCAAAGCACACCTGAAATAGAAAGATTATCTGCAGGACACCTGGGTGGCTCAGTCGGTTAAGCATCTGCCTTCAGCCTTAGGTCATGATCCCAGGATCCTGGGATTGAGTCCTGCATCTGGTTCCTTGCTCTGCGAGGAGCCTGCTTTCCTCCGCCTGCCACTCCCCCTGCTTGTGTGCTCTCTTTCTCTTTCTCTCTTTCTCTGGGAAATAAATAAATAAAATCTTAAAAAAAAAAAAAAGAAAGATTATCTGTTCAACTAAGGGTCATCAACACATATATATTTCATTTTATATTCTTTTCACAAAAACACATTATTTCTGTATAATCTTCATCCATAATGCCACTTCATTCATATCACTTTCTTAATGAAAAAGCACCCATGGCTTTCCATTATATATGGAAAGGAACTAAACATTGTTAGTTCATCATTTAACAGTCTTCCCATTAGATAAGCCCTCCCCCCAATCTCTAAGCAAATTTCTAATTACTATGTGCCAGAGAGAAATAACCTTGGGCCACACCACTTCTGCCTAGAGTGCCCCCACCACACACTGCTACCTAATTATCTGAATATTTCCTATTCCTCAAGACCCATTTAAATATATTCTGTGATGCTTTTCCTGATAGATCCACTAACCCAGTGCTCCCTTGCTCCTCTAAAATTTCAATAACAATAAATGCTGGTACTTTCCTTTGTCATTTGTCATTGACAAGTGTCTATGGACAAGATCTGATGTACACACACTTTCAAAATATTTGAAATGATTGGCTGATTGATCTATTTAACTTTGGGATTTGGAATATCCCACAATATTATATTTGCAAAATTTTCTAAACCAGTTCTGACTTTTGAGGTTTTTTCCAACACATCCTCTAAAAGTGTATTTCGAAAAAGTATTATGCAATTTCATAGACCCAAATGAACATTTAAAATGAGATAAATTACAATAAAATAGTGTAGTACTTTCCTGCCACCAGATCGCAGGGATACTATTATACTAATAAATAAAAATGGATATGATAAACTGTTTTCAATTATGCACTATTTGGAACTATATTAAGTATTCTAATAAGAGGAGAAAATGGCAATATAAAAATGCTTATGGAGAAATGCAACAAAATAAACATTTAATGAAAGGTTCAGAGGGGAGAAATGTATTCTCTTCTATTTTTTTTCTGAGAAAAAAAGCTTCTCAATACAAGAGACCAATTCAAATGCAGAATGGGGAGGGAGAAGGAGCACAGAATAAAGAAAGTCAACTCCTAAAGAGGTGAGGGATCCTGAACAAGTCATACAACATCTCTGTGTCTCCATTTACACACCTATAAAACAGAGAACATTGAGCTATATAGTTTCCAAGATTGATTCATCCTCAGAAATTCTAAGATAATTTCATGTAAGGAATCATCATCTAGGTAAATCCCATAGTTCATAATTAATTTCAAATAACCTTTGTCTTTTTAACAAAACATCATATACATTAGTGTAATTCAGAGTTAAAAAATTATGTTTAAGCTCATTAAAATTAAATCATAATAAAATTTTACTTTTTACCTAAAGGAACAAAATATAGCAATTATTCTTAAAAATGCAACACAACCTTAATTTTGAAGTAGATGTTCTGAGTTTATTATATTAAATAAACATTACTGAAATGCTCCATTTTAATTTCCATGTGACTATTGTATAGTGCTGAACAGACCCCTGCTTTCAAAAAACAACACATTTCCATGTAATTCTCCCCATGTGATCTTTCTATTTGTGAGATAGTTACTGAATTCAAACACTTGCTTATGAGCATGAGCATTTTTGCTGCCTTTCCTGTTTATTCAAATAGGTTTGTTGACCACATATTATTTGAAAGATTTGTCAACCACATATTACACACATACCAAAGAATCTATTTTTTGTACCACAAGGTGGCATCTTCTTATTTTCGTATAAACCTCTGCATATTAACATAATTTGAATAATTCTATACACCTGAACTATTTTTTAAAATTTTGAGACAACCATTTAACAGCTGTGCAAATATATGGCAATTCTGTTAGCTAATACAAGAAGTACTTGTGGATATTTATGTTCCTGGAATATTCAGAATATTGAATTTAACAGAATGATGAGCTGTTCACAGCAAAAAGTCAATAAACATTGTCCTCTAAATGTTAAGTTCATAAAAATTAGTAATACAAAGCATACACTGTAAAATATATGTATTTAAATGGGAGCTTCCTTAGAAGTGGACATAAATGCAGAACAGACCAAACACAGATCAGTTTACTAATTGCTTTAATACCTAAATTAAATAAGTAATGCACATTTATGCAGTGCCTACCCTGTGGCTGCCACAATGCCAGGCACTTTAACCTACCTTTTCACAAAGTTTCATGAAAAATTTCCCCAAATATATTAATTCTAAACCCAGAAACAGTAGTCTAGTGCTTCTTAAACTTTCATTGGCTATATAAACCTAGGGAGCTTGATAAAATGTAAAATTCCAAGCCCGATTTCATAGAAATTTTAAGTCTAAAACAGGGCAATACATGATAAAAACCTACAAGTGTTAATAAGGAATTCTACCACATTAAATTAAACTATAAGATAATCCTAGAAAAGTAATCTCAAATAGAGAGATTACTAATCTAAAATAAATTGGTGAATATATGAAACATATTGATAAAACCCTAAGCTTGCTTCTGAAAATCATGATTCTTAATATGGCTCACTTGAAATTTCACATCACTATTTCCTGTCTCACATCTAGTGATGAATTATTGAAGATGGGAGTAATGAGCATTTTTAAAATGGGAAAACAGGAGAATATCCAGGGTAAGATTTATGTCAGTCACTACAGGGTCTTGTAGCCAGGTTACCTAATAACTTACAATTTTGTAAAGAATAAATGGAAGACATTTCCTGTGAAGGTACAAAAACACAGTGACAATTACATTAAGGCCACAAAAAAGCACTGTGCTAGGGAGTGGTCATAAACTTTCTGCCTCAGATTATGCACTGATTACAAGATCTGGTCACTGGCAGCTTCTTGTCCATGGACATATTCTGCCCTAGCACATAAATACCTGTGCAGTTAAAATACTGTAGTGTGATCACTGACTAAAGATACAAGCATTGTCTATGAAGAAAAATGTCCAAATCTATGAAAACATTTCTAATAAGATCATAGAGCTGCAGTGGAAATGGTTCCCAGAACCATAATTGCCATCCCACAGGCATGCTCCCTGTATACACCTATACATACACAGTCACACACATGAAAGCCTCAGGCAACTGCTGTTACATTTAACTTTGCCTTTTGATAGAAAACCAAATAATGTTGAGGATCCACTGTGATGTATACTGGGCCTATCAGACGTAAAATGTGTAAGTTCTTCCTTCCAACCTTTTGAGTCCTTTGCATGCCATTTCCCCATGTTTAGAAGGATAGAAAAGTTGCATTTTAAACAAAATTGTGAACTGAAAGATAATCCCTGCCTCACACCATACATCAAATTTAATTTCAAAGCTTAAAAAAAAAAAAAAACTATACTTGTACAGAAGACATAATCCCAGGGTAGGAAAACTATAATATATGAAACCAAAAGCCTGACATAACAGAAAATATTTATAGATTTGGTTACTCAAAAATAAAAACAATAACTTCAGTATATCAAAAAAATTATACACAAATCAAAAGGCAAATAATAAATTAGAGGCAAAATTTGCAAAATATATGATAACCAAAGTGGTTACATATGTTGTATACAGTTTTTATAGTAAGAATATGACAAGCATCTTAGTGGAAATTGAATGGACAATTCAAAAACAAATACAAACGTCACCAAACTTAAGGATTTCATTCAACATCACTAAAAATCAAGGAAATTCAGATTACAACAATAAAAGATTTTTTAAATCTTCATATAGGAATATTTTTTTATTCTAACACCTAATACTGAAAACAGGAAGGAAAACAAGCCTCTGAAATATTGCCATTGGGAATGTAAATGGCACAATATTTCTGGAAGGCAATTTAGCAATGCATATAAAAGTTTTTAATGTGTATATTTTTAACTAGCAAATGCATGTGTAGTAATGTATTCAAAGGATAAGCGTGAAAAGATATAATATCCTTCTAAAATTGAAAACCTAAGAGTCCAACAATTCCTTCAATTGGTTATACTGCAGCTATTAAAATATGAGTTGCAGAAGAAATCATTTTAATAAAGTGAGAAGATGTTTATACTCTTAAGAGAATAATGAGTTATGAGATAAAATAAACACTATATTCTCAACTTTGGAAGAAGAAAAGATATATAAATATAAGAGGAAGACTCTAGGGATAAACATTGAAATGTTAGCAGAGATCACTTGCAGGTGCTTGATTACAAGTGTTTTTTAAATATCCATTTTCAGTTTATTTTTATTTTCTAAAATTTCCTCAATGAGTGTGATGGTTAATTTTATATGACAACATAGCTAGGCTATGGTGCCCAGTTGTTTGGTCAAGCACCAGTCTAGATGTTGCTGCAAAGGCATCTTTTAGATGTGTTAACATCTACAATCAGTAGACTTTAAGTAAAGCAGATTACCCTCCGTTGGACCTCATCCAATCAGATGAAGAGCTTAAAAGCAAAGACTTAGGTTTCCCACAGAAGAAAGAATCCTGTCTCAAGACTGCAACATCAACTTCTGCCTGAGTTTCCAGTCTGCCAGCCCAGCCTACAAGTTTGAGAATTGCCAGACCCACCCCCCTCAACAATCATGTGAGTCAATTCCTCAAAATAAATCTGAGTCTCTTACTGTATTTGTATGTGTGTATACTGTACACACACACACACACACACACACACACACACACACACATATTCTGTTTCTCTGGAGAACACTGACTAATGCTATGGGCATGTACTAGTTCTCTGGCATAAGAAAAAAATGAGCAGGCAGATCTTTAAAAACTTAAAGAATGAATTAGAAATGAGAAAAAAAAATAGTAATTCTCTTTGAGACAAAGCAATATGCCCAAGAAATAAAAACCCTGTTTCTCTACTTATTATTTAAGGGTCACTGTCTATCATGCATAGGTTGGACAAAGATGTGAAGAAAAATGTTATTTTTGCCTGGCCTAATCACATCTCTACCATCTCTATTATGTAGGATGACGAAATTTGTCACTTGTCTGCTATTTACAGGTGAAATTTTAATAATTTATACTGTATAACCATTTGCTGATAAGATAAACTACAGTCCTGAAGGTATTTCACTTGAAAAATAAGAAACATTTTCTATTTTGTTGCCTTTTCATATTAATATCTGCTAGTCTATCATGCTAATTAATAAATGTAGCAGGCATTGTAAGTCTCATGGTTTTTTTCTAATTTTGTTTAATTTATCAAATGGAAAATAATCTAGCAAAGAGTCATTAATTTAATTTCTTCTGAGAGGGAATCATTACTAGATATGTTAAATTTTCAACAATGTAGCTTCAAAACAGCTGTAGCCATGGAAAATTTTTATAGTTTTAATTGAACATCTGTGCATTTTAATTGATTAATTTGAAGAAAATACAAGAAAAAAGAAAGAACAGTAGGTAATATGAATTTAACAAACCACTTTTTTGTTTTATCTGCTACTCAGTTAACAATTTTTCAATATAAACAAAACAGATTATTAAACAACATTAAATAATTCCCATGGCTATCAATACATTCATACTGACTTAGCAGAGTAGACAAGTATTTTATGATAGGATTATTTTCAATCAAAAACATGAACAGGGATACATACATGAACATATATAGTGCTTATTAGGGTCTCTGTGTCTCTGGAAAATGTTGGGGCAAGTCACTCAGGATAACATCCAAGTAATGTAAGAATTCTCCAACACCCCCACCACTGCTGCAACTACCAGTCACGTAAGGATGAACAGAAGCAAAGATATTTCATTAACTTTCCAACACCCAAAGATCATCCTTCTCAGTATTTCTTTTCTTTTTAAATGTATTGCTTTCTTATTAACTCACATTTTCTTATACCTAACCTATTTCACTCTCAAAACTTAATTATCACAGGCATGGCAATTGCCCCAGATTTCTCATCTTTTGCCAGGATTTGGAGAGAATGTGGCTCTGGAACATTTATTGTGGTTATCATTGCTATTAACTGGTAAGCATATGTATTTTTAAGTAAGATCTAAAGATATCTTAATCAACATCATTCAGAAACTGAGGGAAAGGATAGACACACAGGGGAAAGAAAAGCATTGCCATGGGAAGAAACCACAGCAAATGTCTCTTTTAGTTTAAAGGGAAGAGTTCCAATAACTTTGCATAACCCTGCATAAAAATAATCATCATAGTAGTAAGATTTAATAATGTAGGTACATTAATTCAGAAATTAGTCCAATTAAAACTTTGGGTGTTAGTCTTTGTTCCTTCTGTGTTAGAAGAATATGTAGAGAGAAATATGCCCATTTTAGAAACTGATCTGTTTCCTAACCATTTTTGAAACCACATGAGCAGCTATGCTGGGCAGCCCACTGTTTGAGTTATAATAGTGGCCCATTTAATGTTTGAACATACTTTGAGCACTTTCCATTTAGAAAGTGGATGTACTAATTACAGATTAGTCTAATGTATCCATTCATAAAGGTAATAAAGGACAGATATCTGACAATGAATTTTTAGCTACTGATTCTCTACTTTGGTGAATATAATACAAGAGTATTTCACAACAGTTTATCACTACCTAAGCGGCAAGCAAGTTATTTTCTTTTATCAGGCTGGCATCCCTGCTATTATACCTATGCAAAAATCTCCCCATCCAGGACAAACAATTCATATTCCCAGCATTTTTATAATTTAAATGTACAGTTGACCTTTGGACAACATGGGTTTGAACTGTGGGTTTCTTACAGTTACAGTACTTAAATATATTTTCTCTTCCTTATGATTTTCTTTTCTCTAGCTTACTTTATTATAAGAATACAGTGTATAATACATATAACACAAAAATATGTGTTAATTGACTGTTTATGTTATTGGTAAGGCTTTTGGTCAACTATAGGCTATTAGTAGTTAAGTTTCAGGGAAGTCAAAAGTTATACTCAGATTTTCAACTGTGCAGGAGGTAAGCACCCCTAACCCCCCATGTTATTCAAGGATCAGTTGTATTATCAATTCTTAACTTCAAATATGAAAGATATTCAAATTAGCAGGTCATTTCTTTCTTTTTTTTATTATGTTATGTTAATCACCATACATTACATCATTAGTTTTTGATGTAGTGTTCCATGATTCATCGTCTGCGTATAACACTCAGTGCTCCATGCAGTACGTGCCCTCTTTAATACCCATCACTAGGCTAACCCATCCCCCCACCCCCCTCCCCTCTAGAACCCTCAGTTTGTTTCTCCGAGTCCATAGTCTCTCAGGTCATTTATTTCAAATTGGTAATATTGTACAGTATATGTAGGTACACATTTAATATATTTTTAAAGATAATTATTATCTGCAATGAGAGAAAAAACTATTCACCGGAATTTCTTTCAGGTTGAGCACAACCTTTGCCGAAAGTAACTCTCTGATAAAATTAGAACAGAACTAAACACAGGGATGACACTGCATGTGAATGGAAATTTTATTAATGAAATGCCTCAAGTGAGTGGGGTGGGTAATAGAGTATAGAAAAGAAATTATCAAAAGACCGTATAGGCTGCATGATGTCATCCCCTCCCCTCTGTCACTCCTGTCCTTCCCCCACAACATACATACACACATACACAAGATATACATCCACATATCTTGGAATAATGCATAAACTTAAGAAACGCTTGAAGCTGGTGTGTGGGGGGGGCGGTGTGTGTGTAAACCAATGAAGCACTGGGTTTGGGGGTCCCAATTTTCCTATGCAGCATGAGACAATGACTTAGATTAAGGAGCATGAAAATTCAGAGAAAATGAGATAAAGGAACCCACCAAAGGTTGAAGAAGGATATTTATTATTCCAGGAGGTTCAGTTGGTCTTCTAGAGTCAGGAGACCTTACATCACTGGTAACCCAGTGATGGTTCTATAGAACCCAGTTCTGTAGAACATAGAACCCTATGTTCTATAACATAGCTATAGAACAAAAGCTGAATTCCAGACTTGAGTATTTGGCAGGAATATTGTAGAGGGGATTTAACTTTCAAACAAAGAGTTCCCCTTTAAGACCTTTCCAAAGTGGGAAGCCTATGTTTCTATGATTATATCTATAGTTAAGAGAAATGATTAGCAGATTAGCCTTCTAATTATACTTCAGTACTATAAACTAATCCACATGCTTAGATCAAGGCTGATTTACATAAAGGTACTCCATTATTTTACCTTGTGGTTCTAGAACAAAATCTTACAAAATGCAAACACTTTCTGTGTTTCATAGGTGCAACTATTAGAATTTCAGCTATGATACATGGCACAATTACAAAATATATGGAAGTAGAGAGGTCCAAGTTCCCAAGAAAATTTTGGCAATAAGGACATCTAGCTTACATTTTTAGGTCCAGAAAGCCACAATGCAGTGGGTCCAAATATTTACGTAAGCAAAGACTACTTTGGGGGCGCCTGGGTGGCTCAGTCAGTTAAGTGTCTGACTCTTGATTTTGGCTCAGGTCATCATCTCAGGGTCCTGAGATTGAGCCCCATGCTGGGTGTGGAGCCTGCTTAAGATTTTCCCTCTCCCTTTGCCCGTACCCACACCCTGCTGTTCACGCAGCATGCATGTGCGAAGACTACTTTTATTTTGCTTTTCCCTGTGGTTCTGTGTTTATTTTTTATAAAATGTGGATTCTTTAGCATAAAAATGCATGGATAAGGACAATGGAACAAAATATAGTATAAATAAGAGGTTAGCAATATAATAAGGCAATATTTACAAATTATTGGGATAAATTATAAACAAAAATACTGCAAAAATTGAAGAATATTGAAAAAGAGATTGTGTTAAATTCTCACCACTATGAAATTGGAAATATCTGAAATATTTTGATCAGTATTTGGTTTAACGACAATGTTTCATTAATCTCAGATGTCATCAAGAGCTAGAGTTTCTGATCAACACTATCTAATCATTGTTATCACACTGAGATAATATTTTAGTGAAAAGCAAAGAGACATGATGCACTAGTTAGTATGCACAGCATTTTTGTATATTCATATAAAATAAGTTACACTAGGAATTTTGAAATACTGAAACAGCTCATGAACTTCCATTACAATCTTCATGTATCAGAAATCTCAAGATTTGAATAATAGCTATAGTTCTTACTATTTTTTACATTTATTTTTAAAGAATTGAAAATTAAATTCGAATATTAATAAAAAGACATAGTGAGACTGATAATTTCATCAATATGGTAGACAAGATAACCTGAAAGTTCTTCCTGCTAGAAATATCTAGAAATACTGAATAAAACATAATAAACACATTTTAATGTAGAATTGAGCAAGCAAGAAGGCTGACTAAATCCCCAGACCAGAACTGAAGAAAAACCTGAAAATCAGAGAAGAAAACTCATGTAATGCCCTGGGAAGGACTGAATGGAGATATGCATGGAGCTCCTTCTTGGAAATCCAGGGGCTTGGTTTTTAACATGTGTTAAATTAAAGATAGGAGAAATAGCCCAAAGCTTCAGGAGAAAGGGGTGTAGCTATAATAATATTAGGCAAATCTGACTTCAAGTCAGAAAGTATTACAAGAAATAAAAAGTGACAATACATAATGAACAAAGGGTAAATTTATCAGGAAGTCATGACATGACAAACTGTGTATGCACCTAATAACAGAGTTTCAAAATACCTAAAACAAACTCTGACAGAAACAGAGAACTATGTATGGCCTTAGTTGTAGATTTTGACACTCTCTCAATAACTGACAGAACAAGTGAGACATAATTCTATAAGGATATACAATACTTCCACTGTTGACCTAAATGACATTTATGGAATAGTATACCCAACAACTGCAGAATTCACTAATCTTTTCATTTATACAGTGGGCTATAAATCAATCTGAATAAATTTAAAAGTATTGAAATCTTACAGAGCATTTTTTATAACAATGGAATTAAAATCTAGAATCAACAAAAATAAGGTAGCTAAAAAGTTCCCCAAATACTTTAAAATTAAATAATACATTAATTTGACCTGTGGATCAAAGAAGAAATCATAAAGAGAAATTAGAAAATATTCAAACTGACTACTAATGACAACCCAACATATCAATAGTTTTGGGATACAACTTAGGTAGTGGTTAAAAATGAATGTATGTATTATGTTTATATTAGTAAAGGGTCAAAAAAGGAATAAAAATCAGTGATCTGACTTTCTATCTTAAGAGGTCAGAAAAGGAAGAGAATTATATTAAACCCAAATAGAAAGAAAAAAAGAAGAAAAAACCAGCAATCAATGAAATAGAAAACAAACATTAGAAAAAAGTGACAAAACAAAATTTGATTTTAAAAGATTAATAAAATTGATAAACTTGTATCAAAACTGACCAAGAAAGAGAGAACACAAAATACCAATATCAGAAATAAAAATGGGACTATCATGACAGATCCTATAAATAATACAAGGTTATTAAGAAAATATTATATACAAATATATATCATAAATTATGATAATAATTCATAGCTAATACACTTAAGGCTGGTTTCATGTTTGAACATAAATCAATGAAATTCATTATATCAACCAAATAAAAAAGAAAAGCCATACGCTTTTTAAAAAGCAAGGGACAGATGCAGGAGAAAAAAAATGACAAAATATAAGATTCATTCATGATAAAAACTCCCTGAAAACTAGAAAGGAAGAGAACTACCTCAGTGTGATAGAGGGTATCAGCTAAAAACCCACAACTAACATCAGATTTAATGGTTATGTATTGAATATTTTCTCTCTAAGACTGGAAGGTAAAGGTTTCTGCTCTCACCACTTCATTTTACTGGAGGTCCTATATAGTGTAATAAGACAAGAGAAAGAAATAAAAGACATAAAATTGGAAAGGAATAGGTAAAATGGTCTTTATTCAGACAATATAATTATATACATAGAAAATTCTACAAAAAAAAAAGCTACGATGTCTAATAAGGTCTTAGGATACAATTTTAAAAATCAATTGTAGTTCTATATATATATGCAACAAAAGCTGAAAAAAATCAATTTCAAAAAAGCAATGCAGTTAACCATAGCAATACAAGTGATCTCCCTGGGATTACTTCTCAAATAAACTGTCTCCCACTGTCTTTGTTTCAGGCTTACATAGACAGCTAATACCAAACAAAATACACATGATAATATACAGACAAATCTTCAAGTATGAGTATACATAAAAAATCAGGAACTGCAGATCGTTTTTATTTTTTCATTTTGCTTAACCATATTTTCTAATTTTCCCAAATAATTTTCACATGTATATAATAAGAGAAAATAGTTATCAACCTTTAAAGCTCTATTAAGAAAAATAGCCAAGGGCACCTGGGTGGCTCAGTTGGTTAGGCGACTGCCTTCGGCTCAGGTCATGATCCTGGAGTCCCTGGATCGAGTCCCGCATCGGGCTCCCTGCTTGGCAGGGAGTCTGCTTCTCCCTCTGACCCTCCTCCCTCTCATGCTCTCTGTCTCTCATTCTCTCTGTCTCAAATAAATAAATAAAATCTTTAAAAAAAAAAAAAGAAAAATAGCCAAGCAATTTCACCATTTATGATGAGTGAGCTAATTTGCCAAAAATTATTAACTAAGGTATCAAGATTTAACATACCAACTTTAGAAATTTAAATAACATAATTGTTAATAATAGGCCATTGGGTTAAACATTATAAATATTTAAATACTCTCCTGAGGTCAAAAAAATTATCATAAGATCTTTTCATAAATTAATATTAGAATAGATAATATTCAGAAATATTCATCAACAAAACATGAAATATCATTATGTATCTTTTCACATGTTATTCAACATGTATTTATTGAACATCAACTGTATAGAGCGACTATTCTAACTGAGTAAGAAAACACAAAAACTATCGAGTGCCAGACTTGTCATAAATATTTCACATTTTTCATATCCTTTCCCCATAATAACAGTAATGAGCAGATGCTAACATGGTCTCCATTTCATATGGGAAAACTGAGCCACACAGAATGAAGCAACTGGTGTGAAATGACACAATGGTGGGTGTCGGTGACAGCATCCAGACTGGTGAATCTGATCCCAGAGTCTGCAGTCTTAACCAATATGCTGAGCACAATGCTCACGGGTAGGCAAGGTAAAAAAGGTTCATGTTCTCATGAAGCTCACATGTTAATAGTGGAATACAGAAAATAGGCAAACAAATAAAGGAAATAATCAGACTATTTTATAAGCTTTGAAGGAAATAAAATATAAGCAACAGCAGGGGATGCATGTTGGGAGAGGCTAAGGGAGGCGGCACCGAAGCTGAGACCTGAATGACACGAAAGAGCCAGCCCCATATAAATCTTTGGAAAGAGTGTTCCAAGCAGACAAAACATCTACGCAAAGGCCCTGAGTAAAAGCACGGTTGACATGCCTGAAAAAAGGGATGAGGGTACAGAAGAGATGACTTGAGAAAAGTAGGCTCTCACAGACAATGGGAAAAAAATTTAGCTTTTATCTTCAGTATGATGGAAAGCCATTGGAAGGATTTAGGAAGAAGTCAGCACCATGATATTATTTGTTTTTAAAATACAGCTTTATGGAGCACAGATGATAAGGGAAGCATGAGGGGAAACAGAGAGACCAGGAGGCTGTTGCAGTGGGATAAGGGAAAGATAGGCAGGTGGTTTAGGGATATTGGCTAAGGTGGGGAAAGAAAAGGTGGATAGAAGCAGACCAGATCCTATATGGTCCAGAGATAGCCCCAACAGGACTTTCCAGTAGATTGGTATAGTGGGTGAAGGCAAAGCAGAAGCAAGGATGATAACTAAGTTTTTGGCTTGAGCGACTTCAGATGGTGGTAATACTCACTGAAATAAGTATGACTGGAGAATGAGATAGCCTGAGGGTGGGGAACAAGCTAGATTTTAGATGATTATTTACATCTAAGGTGAGATGTTGAATACACAGTTGGATAAGTGAAATGAAGTATGTGAGAGGGCCACACTGGAGATGGGAATTTGACAGCCACCAGCAAAGAGATGGACACTAAAGCCTCTGGATTGGGTGAAGTCACAAGGGGGAGTGTATAGGTGGAGTGGCCAGGAGCCCGAAGGCAAGCCCCAGGCACTATAACATATAAGGGACTGACAGGCAGGAGCAAGCCTGGGAAGGAGCAGCCTCCATCAGGCCACAGGAAACTGAGTTTCCTCACAATAAATAAAAGATAAGCAATAATCCTAGAGATCCAGGAGAGAGGGTTCATCTGGGTCAAACTCTTTCTCAAGGTTCAGTGAAGGAGAACAGGATCTTACTATAGACCAACAACAAGCTCTTGCAAATCCTATATAAATTTAAATCACTCATTTTTACAGAAAAGTCTGAACCCCCCCCAAAGAACACTAAAATGAAGAATTTTACAAAGTTAAACATCTTTTATGAATGAAGAGTGCATCTCTTAAGCAATCGAATGAGTAAACCCATAGTCTCATATATCAGCTTGCTTAAAACAGGATCTAACTTGTAATACACCAAATTGTGCATGAGATCACCTTACGGTTTGGACTCAGTTGCAGATGCCATCAGAATTAAATTCTAACATTTGGGTCATACTGTATTATCTTTACCTTCTAGAGTTTACATAAACACTACCACCATCACAGTTGCTACCACTGATTAAATGTTTACTTTATATTAATTAAACCTCACCAGAATCTTATGAATTAAATGTTTTTATTATATCCATTTTTTTTTAAGATGAGGAACTGACCCCCACAGAGGTTGAAGTAACTTTTCCAATGTCAGCTGGAATCCTATCTTGGTAATAACTAGAGATCAATTCTTACTCTGGTGACACAGTAAATGCCTCAGGATTCTGCCCTTAAAACCTCATGATAAAGTTTATTCCCTCTCTTCTCTCTGCTATCCATTCACCTAATATATCCATCCTGCCAATAAAAGACAAGAAAAACAAGATAAAGTCACAAGAAAAGAATGAAGGAGAAAGAGAAAAGAGATAATCATAGCTGAAAACTTAGCTTAAAAAAGTGAGTACAAATTTTAAGAAACTAAACAAAGGAGCATAGGGAAAAAGGGAAAGAGAGAGGGAGAGAGAGAAGCAAACCAAGAAACAGATTAACTATGGAGAACAAACTGATGGTTACCAGAGGGGAGGTGGGTGGCGAGATGGGTGAAAGAAGTGATGGGGATTAAGGAGTGTACTTGTTATGATGAGCACTGGGTGTTGTATGGAAGTGTTGAATCATTAAACTGTACACCTGAAACTAATACTACATTGTATGTTAACTAACTGGAATTTAAATAAAAACTTAAAAAGAAAACGTTCGTATGAACGACTTTTGAGTTTCCTAGCAGCACAGGCAAAAAAGAATTCACAATGGGTTACAAAATCTCCATTATCTAAAAAAGGAACACACCAGTTAGGCAAGAGACATTTCTTATCTCGATCCTTAAATCCAACAGTATTTCTTGTATGTGTTTATTTTAGGGAAACTGAACCATATAATGATCAGATAGCAATTCCTCCAATGGTAAAGAAATATTCATCTGGTTGTACTTAGGATTTTCCATTTAAAATGTGGTCAACAGCTCAGTGTTCCCTGGTATGAGACTGTTATACAGTTCACGGTCATCTCAGCTTTTTTAAACAACTGTAAGAGTTGGCTAATGACTTAAAAACCGTGACATGAACTTTTACAACTGTCACATAAGCTCAACAGAAATAAGACCTATTATATACTCTGTACAAATGGCCTATATCACATCTCTCTTAGAAGCAGAATATCTACATGAAATAAAATCTTGGCAAAAATTTCAACACAGCGCTTGCCCCACAGCTCCAATTTATGTCCCTTCACAAGCAAATTGCCATGGGTTTTAACTAATGAAAAACCAGTTTGTTTTTAGAAAACATCCTCATTATCAGCTAATATAACAGAAATGACCAGGAAGAGCACGATTTAATATGGATTAAATGTGAATACAACTTAGAAGCTTTCTCCTTGTTGAATTAGATAATCAAAACTATTAACAGTATTTCAAAATGCTTTTCATAATCCTGGGACCATTAATGTCATGTTCAAATCACTGTGGATTTTTGTTGTTGTTGTTGCTTTTACTATTCATAGGGATACAATGAGTCATTGGCACATTTCCAGTGCAAGATGCATTTGAATAATACATGACATGCCCTTTAGTTAGCATCATGATGCCAGATTTAAAACAAGGTAAGAAGTTTCCTCCATGTACACTTGCAGTGTTCAGCTGTTCATAATCTATAGCATTAACAATTTATCATCAAACCCAGCGACTTGCTGCCAACTTATCAAAGTGGCCACTGGATGCATATGATCAAGTCTGAGCATCTGGCTCTCCTCTGTTCCTGACATTAGCACAGACAACAGAATCAGTGGACTATTGAATGCAATTACAGTAAGCGAGACAGACAATAAAGATTGATAGCGCCTTCTCTTTTTATCACACACAAAACTAGTGGGGGTTAAAGCTTTGCCTTGAGCTGCCTTCATTTAACAATGATTGAAAATATGCAATTGTGTTGGTAAAACACTGTAGCCTGTACCACTTCATTTACTGGACACATTATCAAATTAAATGAAAAGTGAACTGCCAAAAGCAACAGTTATTATATATTAATGATGAATATTTACTTAGCATTGTTCACAAATCATACAGAGAACAGAATCCTTCTTGTTATCTTCTTTGCAGGTTACAGCTGAGTAGGTTTAACATTTCTATGTTTACGTTAAGTCTTCTGTCTACAGACCTCTAAATACAGACTTGCACGATTGGTTTTGTGTCTATCCATGTGATTACAATGTGTAATTAATAAAATGCTCTAGTTGTAGATGAATCCTAATTATTGAAGAGCTTTCCCCCCCTTTATAACAGTTCCCATTCTTGTAGCTTTTTTTGTCGCAAGAGACACTTAGCCAGGGGTAGGTACTTTAACCAAAAGGTTAGGAACTCGAGCATCACTAAGATTCCAAAATATGAAATGTGAAGAAGACCCTCAAGATACGGACAAACCACAAATATATATTTTGTATTTTTCTCCAAAGATTTTTGTTTTAGTAGCCATGGAGGATATAACAGTTCACCTATAATCTGACCTCCAAAATAAGAAACATACAAGGGGCAGAAGGCAAAATGGGTCAGTATAGAACTATTGAGCAGACAAGGGAAAATGGATCCTGTCTCACAGTTCATACGGAAGGAAACTGCATTCTAAGCGAACACCAGTAAATCTGGGAATACAAAAATAAGTGTCTCATTGTTAAGTGGACAAACATTTGGTGTGCATACTGGTGTGTCAGAAAGACTTGACGGCAGGCAGACATGATTGTTCAAAGTTATGTAGATTAATTCAAGGTTCTTTTAAAAACACACACATCTGGCCCTTCCTTTCCAACAACAGATATAGAAAAAGAAGGAGCTCATATATGAAGTGTAATCATGTCTCTTTCTAAGACTGCAATAGCCTGAAAAACTCTGCAACATATCCCAAACAAAAAGAAAAGAAGAGGTAAAAGAAGAGGTGGAAAACCAGTCATGGGCTTTCTAAAACCACCCCACTGCTTATTCTGTAAACAATTAAATACACACTCAGAAGTGTTGACTTTGGAATTAGAGCATTGACCATATGCAGTTAATACAAATAGCAGCATGAGGTATAGGATATTCAGCAAGTGTGGAAAACTCACCAAAGTAATACCATCACCACAGTGGATTGAGAATCTGGAAGCCAAAAAGGAATGCTGAATCAGTATTCATGAATGTAAAGGAAACTATTAAATTCTCTAGAATTTACCTTCAAGCAAAATTTAAGTGAAATCACTCTTTCTAGGCATATTCAGATTCTAAGGTTCTCGTAGCCTTTAAATCCTTTGGAGATGTGAAGCCTTTGGCAGTTACTCTGAAACCCAACTAACTGCTAGACTTATCTCAGGAGCTTCATAAAATGCTAACCCCTGGATCCCAATCTTTGGGATTTTCTTTTCAATAGATTGTGGGTGGAACAGTAGTACTCACTATAGAATATCTGGCCAATAATATATGGAAAGCAGAAAGAAAACCTATCTCCTCTAAAGACCCTGTCTATGGTCTATCTTTTTATCCATGCATATATTTTTATCTATTAATATAAAAGTCAATCATATTTTCTAAAAGCAATAATATTTTCAATCACTTGGGCGGGGCCACTTCATAAAAATTTAAATGAAAAAGAAATATATGTTGATGACTAAAAATCAACACACTCCATACAATACAAATAAGAACATGAAAGAATGCTCTTGCTATACCCTCAACAGCTACCCCTCACAGAGTTAATTACTATTAAATACAGATGTGTATTTACAGTCTCTTTAGGTATTCACTTGTAATTTATTTGTGTATGCATTTTTCATAATTAAAATTGGACTACACATACTGTTCTATAAATTAACTTTTTCACTTCATGTTATTCTGATTTATATCTAGATCTATCTAAAATTATCTATTTTTCAGGGTGCCTGGGTTGCACAGTCAGTTAAGCATCAGACTATTGGTTTCAGCTCAGGTCATGATTTCAGGGTCATGGGATCGAGCCCTGCACTGGGCAGAACCTGCTGGAGATTCTCTCTCCCCCTACCTCTGCCCCTCCTGCTTGCACTCTCTATATCTAAAATAAATAAAATCTTTAGAAACAGATAAAATTTTCTATTTTTCTTATTATTTTTAATGGCTATATAGTATTCCATAGTATAAATAATCATAAATGTTTTAGCCTTTACCTTGCTTTCACTATTGTCCTAACATATTGGTATTAAACATGCAAAAAAAAAATATTTCTATGGACATCCTTATACTCTATCTTCATTTGTTTGTGGTTTTTTGTAGTATAGAAATGGAATTTTTGCATAAAAGATATGTGAATTAAAAATTTTAATATATATATTGAAAAATTGCTCTTCCAAAGAGCTGTATCATTTTCTACTCTACCTACAAAACGTACAAAATGGCCCATTTCTTCACAACTCATTGATGCTAAGTATTTTTCATAATTAAAAATTTTGCCGATTTAACATATTAAAAAGAGTATCTCAGGGCACCTGGGTGGCTCAGTTGGTTGGGTGTCTGTCTTCAGCTCAGGTCATGATCCCAGAATCCTGGGGTCGAGCCCCGAGTCGGGCTCCCTGCTCAGTGGGGAGAGTCTGCTTCTCCTTCTCCCTCTGCTGCCCCCCCGCTTATGCTCTCTCTCTCTGTCAAATAAGTAAATAAAATATTTTAAAAATAAAAGTATCTCATTTTTAATTTTTATTTTCAGCTTCATTTCGTATGTTTATTCGTCATTCTCATTTCTTCCATGAACTAACTTCCTGGTTATATCCTATACCCATTTTTGTATTGTCTGATTGATCTTTTTCTTGCTACTTTCTAAAAGCTTTTAACTTTGTATGTAATTTAAATCAGAGATTTTGTCTGTTCCTTAGCATGGTCTTTCCCAATTGACAATTATAAAAATCATCTCTTGTGCTATATTTTCATACTTTTACAGTTATGTACAGTATTAAAATACGTGTTTAAAAAACTACAGGTGATTCTTATCATCATCCAGATACAGCAACTACTGCATTGATTGCAATGAAGCCTAAATAAATAGCCCAAATCGGTGGGTTTGCATCCTGGCAATACTTTTTAAAAACTTCATTATTGATCTGTTAACTTGAGATAATACACCTATCTCGTAGGATTATGGAGATTAAATACGATAAAAAATATAAAGAGCCTAGCATGGTATCTCCCATAGAGAAAATGCTCAATAAACATCAGCTATTAGTATCCTTAACATTATTATTTTAACATAGCTCCAACTCCTTGTTTTTGTATTCAATTCAAAGTGCCTTTCTACTTCCCAAGCTTCTCTCAAGACTAAGGGCTGTATCTTGAAGTAGATTTTCACATGGGACAATCCCCTTTATGAAGCCAAGGGCTCCTTAAGGAAATGCAACTTTAAAACAATAGATAACAATAGATATTTCCTTAGTTACTGGACTGTTTCTAAAGTAGTTGAGCCCTGAGGGCCTTAAGAATAAAGTGCTGGCTGATGCAAGTTGATTACAGTACGGCATATTGAGTACTGCTGGCAACACTTGACCTAATCCTAAGAACGTGTTTGGCACTTAACTACACATTTTACAAAGACTTGTGGGTAACCTCTGTCTGGCAGCCCAGTCCTGAATATCCTGTGGCCTCTGCTGTGTCTGGGACTCCCAGACTTAGGCTGAGCCTCTGTCCAGTGGACAAGGAGAGGGCCTGGTGGCTTGTCTCACTAAGAGACCAGAGGACACACACCTGTTATGTGCCACTCATGCTTCACAGACTGAGATTCTCCAGAGGAAAACAAGCCAGGCTCCTGGGGACAGTCAGGCTGCCAGAAACCCCAGCCCCTCTATTCCAATGTCCCTCTGACTCATTACTTTTTGACCAAGGATCTTTGGATCTTTGGAGGACAGGAGTTAACATTAAAGCCTACTTGTGTTTTATCTACACTTTGTGAATCCAACTCTCTATCAAAGTCCACTTAAACTAACAGAAAAAGAACTTGCACCTAGCTCCACCTCTAACAATCTAAAATCAGAGGAAATTCAGGAAGGGTATTACATTCTGTCCAGCACCAGTGAACAATGTAGCTTTCTGTGTCTGTGGTTATTGTTATTATTATTATTATTAGGTAAATAATATTTATTGAGCACTCTCTTAGTCTGCTAGGGCTACTATAACAACGTATCATAGACTGGGTGGCTTGATCAACAGAAATTTATTTCTCATAGTTCTGGAGGCTGGGAAGTCCAAGATCAAGGTGTGGGGAGAATCAGTGTCTGCTGAGGGCCCACTTTCCAGCTTGTAGATAGCTGCCTTTTGGCTGTGCCATATCCGTTTTTCCTTGGTGGTGCTCCTAAAGAGATAAAAATCTCTTTTTTCCTCTTCTTGTAAGGGCACTAAGCTTAGCATGAGAGTCCCACTCTCATGATCTAATCTAAACCTAATTACTTCCCAAACTCCTGCCTCTGAATACCATCACATTGGGGTTAGGGCTTTACCATATGAATTTGAGAAGCACATAAACATTCAGACCATAATTAGCATTTAAAAACTGTGAGCTTGGCACCATGCCATGCACTTTACACATATCATCTCAATTAATCCTCCCAGCAATTCTTTGAAACACTTCTACTTATTATCCACAATATACAGAGGCAGAATCAATCAAGGGAATAGTGTGGCTGAGCAACCTGTTCAAAGTCAGAGTTAGTATGTGCAGAGCGGACTCGAAAACCTGCTTTCTTAGCCCCCGTGATAAAACTGTCTGTCCTGCCACCATGTTATTCTAGGAGAAGAAAGAGATGACCTTCTCTTTTTAAAAAAATTCAGGCAAGATTTGTTTGTTTTCTTAAATAAGCTTTTTTCTCTTTCCCCGACCGTCACTTCTTAAAACAACAAACACAACCACCTACATTAATTGTAATAAATTACCTTCAATCAGTTCTAAATAAACATACAGAAGAGAATGAAGGTTGGGGGGATGAATCTCTAAGTAAGTTAGCTGAGATGAATGGAAAAATATCATTCTACCAAATATTTTGGAAGTCCAGTTTTTAGAGGCTGAATTGTGTGCTCCCAAGTTCCTATGTTAAAGCCCTAACCCTCTCAGAATGCAATCATATTTGGAGATAATGTCTTTAAAGAAATGATTAAGTTAAAACCAGGACTTTAGGGTTAGCCCTAATCCAATGACTGGTGTCCTTATAGGAAGAGGAAATTTGGACACAAAGAGACACCAGACACATGCACATGCAGAGGGACAACTGTGTGAGGACACAGGGAGAAGACAGACATTTTGCAAGCCAAGGAGAGAAGCCTCAGAAGAAATCAACCCTGCTGACTAACCTGAATCTCAGACTTTCAGCCTCTAAAATTGTGAGAAAATAAGTCTCTGTTACTTAAGCCATCCAGTCTGGCATTTTGTTACGGCAGTCGTAGAAAAATAATACACCAGTATTTTTGTCAAAGAAACGGGGTGGCGGTGGGGCGGGGGAGGGGAGCCAGAATGCAGGAGTCACCAGGAATTTTGCCCAGCTCGTGGTTTCTATACAGGCTACTAGTAATTTGCAAGAATTTTTTTTTTTTAAAGATTTTATTTATTTATTTGAGAGAGAGTGAGAGACAGAGAGCATGAGAGAGAGGAGGGTCAGAGGGAGAAGCAGACTCCCCGCCGAGCAGGGAGCCCGATATGGGACTCGATCCCGGGACTCCAGGATCATGACCTGAGCCGAAGGCAGTCGCTTAACCAACTGAGCCACCCAGGCGCCCCTTGCAAGAATTTTTTTAAGGGAATAAATTGGGAGTCTAAAGGGTACAAAGATGATCGTAGCCCTGAGGAAAATAACTATTTGCTCTTGAAAATACCTCTAATCAGGACTTTTAAAATTCCCTGTTCATAGATAGTCAGGTACCTTCTCCCTCTTTGTCTCTCCCTCTTCCTCTTAACATTTCATTCACAATCCCTATTGTGATTGGCCTGTGTCCTCCACAGGACAGGCATGCTGATTACGTATGAATATATCAACTATAGAGAAATGAGTGCAATAGAAACATGGCATGAGGTACTAACATCCAGTTCGGATTACATATTGGTTGAGTAGGACAAGTAGCAAGAAATCAACTAATGTCTGCTACGTGTGGTTTACCCACTCATATTACCTCATCACAGCCATGTCTCCTCTTTGCCATCAGTCAATGGGCTGGGAGCAAAATCAAACACTGACCTGAGCTGAAATGTACTCCCGATCACAGCCATGCTCCCCCAGGAGCTGTGGGATAACTGGCTTTATGCCAGGAGAAGTAAGCTTTCCCTCATTTCTGCTCACTAATAACCTTTCCTCTCTTTTGTTTGGATCTTAATGACCTAAGCCCTTCACAAGAGGTTCACCTCTTTTTTTGGGGGGGGGGACATAAACCCAAAATGGCAGATAACCCAAAGAAATAAATATAATTTAGATGTAAAATAAAATCTATCTACTAGTGTGTGTATACATGAATGTGTATCTCACTGGCATGCACCAGATTGGACTAAATGGCAGGAATTTCCCAAGGGAAGATAACCTCCAGATACTGCTACAAAGGCTTTATTCCCCACAGTCTGCAAATTATTTAATTTAAACACTGCTTGATATGACTCTCTGAGGAGAAGGGTGTTTTCCCAGATCCATTTTTAATTTGTTGGTGTGTATATATGCATGTGTGCATATAGAATTGACCTGACAAACGTATTCACTCCTTCAGAGAGTCTAAGCACAAGCTTCTGATTGCACAATCAGGGGCTTCAAGTTGCTGTCTAAAAGTAGGAAAATGATGAAATATATGTGTAATTTCTTCTCTTTTTTTGGTATGAAAAAATAGGCAGAGGTTCAGCTGTTTATAGGCTAAGGTCCCCATCCTGGACATTTTCCATTTTCTTGGGAGACATTACTAAATATTTTTTAAAATCATGTGCGTGTATGTGTGTGCATGTGTGTGTGTGTGTGTACCTGCACCACGATTAATTTCTCACAGTAGAAAATGGTCACATTCATTGATGAATTTTACTAAAGCAGGAGAAGCAATGCAAAGATTAAAGAATCAGTTTTCATCAGCATTGGGTAGTGCTGTATCATGGGCCAGAGAGATAATTTATAGCATTCTTTTAATCTTTCTCCTCCTTCCACTAAGCTTACCTTCTACTGCTTTTCTACTACATATTAATAAGGAAAGATACCCAGTGAAACAAAACCCTGAGTTTTGTTCACTTCAAGATCAACTGTCTTAGGTTAATGCAGGTTAGGTTAATGTCCTTTTATGTATTTTGCCAAACTTCACCCTGAAAAATCTTGCTTTTTAAAAGAGTATATAGGTCCCATTAAATTCAAATTAATTTCTCCCCTAGACAGAATTTCTTTACATAAGGTTCCACAGAAGGGCTAACCCCACCACAAATACAAACTTGGGCACATAGGGTCCACACTGAAAAGTCTTGTTATCTTGGCTAAATCAATTTAAAAGCAAATAAGCATTAGGTAATAATTTCAATATTAACTTATGCTTCTTACTTCTTCATCACAGCAAGCTAAAGTATGTGAACTCCCTTTCACCCTTCACCTAGGCTTCCTCTATTCTCTCCCTATGTGGTGCCCTCCACACACAAGTAAAGTGACCTCCTTCCTCCTACCAGCCTAGTTATTTATTGACATAAGCTTGCATTCTGGGGCATTATCAGCTTAATGCATAATTCAAAATCTCTCGGTTGTGGCCTGCACTTTTGCCTTATCCCCTGCATTCTGAATGAAAGATAAGGGGAAGTATTTCCAAAGTGGGCCCACAAAAGCACTCCCAAACATTAACATTGCCTCCTTCCCCTCCCTTGCATGTCAGCCCTCCCCCACCCCTCAGAAAACTGTGCACCTTGCAGCTCACACACACACCCACAAAGGTATCTTACTAAGAAGAAAACAAACCCAGAGATGGTCTTAAACTTAGCTGAGTGGGGACCCAAGAACCTTTGGGATGAAAGGGTCCTTAAAGTGGAAAAACCACAGTTATTACCTTAACAGTCACATTCTAGACTGGCAGCCAGATGTTTTCAGCAAAGCAATACTTTCAAATCTCTGTAATTCAAAAAAAGAAACACCAGCTTTAGAATTTTTTTTTTCCCAGTGGGGCAGTGGAAGCTCTGTGTGTGGTGGAGTGGGAGAGAGGAGGGTGAATGGGAAGAGGGGGCAGATGGAAAAGGCTTCTTAACATGTTGGAGTGAAGGAGAAAGAACCCAAAAGGAAGGGAGAGAGGAGGGCAAGGCAAAAGGGAACGAGAAAGGATGAAGGGTTAGGGTATAAACTGATTGGGGGACAGGAAAGGGAGAGAGACAAAAGTTTGAGAGGGCTTCAAGATCAACTGTCTTAGGTTAATGCAGACAGAATCAATTCAGTAAAAGTGGCTCAAGTGATCTTTTTCCCATAGTGAATTGACTGCTTCTGATTGAATTGATTAAATTAACTAGTTATATATTTTTTAAAGATGTGTGAAGAGAGAAAATGAGTGCATAAGCCCACCTGCAAATACACAGACCAGTAGCCTGTATGCTCGATTTGAACACATTAAAAACTTTACAAGCATAAAAAAAAATACACACACACACACTATCATATGTATGTTTGCATATGCGTGTGTGTGGAACTGTTGAATTTTGTCAAAACTGCTGCTGCTGTCCTCCAGAATATTCGTAAGCATATACAATATACATACATACATTATTCTGAGCTGTGTTCTTTCTATGGTCCAAAAATTATTTGTCTTTTTGGAAAGCAGTTTATCCTTGACAGAGTAAGTATGCTGTATAATGCATCCAGTACAATTTGTCAGCACCATTTTTAAAAGTAAGGTTCACCTCCCTTAATGTACTTTTGTCAAAGTCAGAATATATGATACTAAAAATCGTAAGGTCGCCAATATCATTGGACTTTTTACTAAATATGGGCTTCTAGTAGATGGCTTTTTAGATGCATTTCGAGTCCACCAAGCAATAATTCCTCCTTTTTTATAAACATAAAGACATGAATTATTAAAAAATTAAAGACATTTAGAATAATGGTCCTCTATATGCAAAGTATTTATTTCAACTTTCATCATTCATAGTTTATTGCATTGATTTTTTTTTCATCAGCTTACTTAGTATTAGGCTTCCACTGAACTCATCAATAAGAAATGAATTTTGGTAACTTTCAAATTCACTATATTACTTTTCCTTTT
Organism: Leptonychotes weddellii; assembly: GCF_054177405.1. NCBI lineage: Eukaryota > Metazoa > Chordata > Mammalia > Carnivora > Phocidae > Leptonychotes > Leptonychotes weddellii. The sequence goes on along the minus strand of NC_138378.1, from coordinate 66,480,503 downwards.
ATTTGTAGTGAATTTTTCTTCTCTCCATGGTATTAATACAATAAGTCAGTCATTATTTCTTTATGTTTTCCCTTCTTTCTTTAGTATTTCATTTCCCTTTAGCACATCTTGTGATCACAAAGAAAACAGAGACACTTATTTCTTTTAACAGTTGAAATTGCGCAAGTGATTTAGCTGTCATTTAATTTGATTCCTCTCTTCTGTCTGTGGAGAAATATGTTTAATGTACTGGAAATTATGTTAATAAGAAAAAGCATTATCTCATTTAATGAAACAAATATACAAATATTTCAAAATAAAATAAAGAGGCAATCTTCACTGAGAAAAATGTCTCTTACGGTTTGCATAAAATAAACAAATGAGAAAAAAATCATGACTACATTGAAACACTGACAAAAATTATGCCTACATTCAAAAGGGGACAGGAGGCTTGGTAACTGAATTACCCTCAGTTTAATCAAATATTTTTTTGAAAAATATGGGCACATATTAAGGATCAAATTATTAATTTTATATTTCCAATTACTTAAAGAAAGATCACTTTATTTTTCTAGATGGACACTGGGTTTTTGAAAAGTTTTCTTTGTATTTTTCTCTTCTATTTCAATTGGTCTTTCAATGATTGCTATTGCTTGAATTAATAATTATCACCAATCTCAATGAAAATATGACCCAACCCATGTAACTATAAGAAAGGTTAGAATTCCTTTGATTTTGCTAATCAAAACAGAGTCAATGAACTCATTCCAAAGCTTTTATATATTAAAATTTATCTAATGCACAAAAAGGTTAAATAAATATTGTTAGTGATTTGAGCAAAACTTGAAGCAATTATGTAATAAAAGCATGACCACAGTAACAGAAACACATAATTAGCAATTTAATTACTGGCATGAAAACAAGCTAAAGATGTCAATAAAAAAAATCTTTAGTGACAAGCCGATTTTATTCTCTTTACTGCAATTTGTGAGAAATATTCACCACCTGATGAGCAAAACCATTTCTATACAAAATACCTACCCCTCCACACAGTAAAATACCCAATTTAAAATATTTCTGATTTCATATCATTGGCATAGTGAATCATTACATTTTCTCCCATTTAGATTAGCACTTTCTTTTCTCTGAAAATACAATATTTCCAGTCAGCAAGTAAAGAACATTGTGTTTTTTTAAATGAGTTAAAGTAGCAGGTGTTCTTTGTTTCGATTTCATTTTTTTTCCAGCCTCAATAATGTGCTTGACAGAAATGCTTCCCTGTATATGACATTCCAAATATCCTATCTTTTCTCATCTTCTAAGTTTCAGCTGAGAAGCACACATAAACCATGGATTGTTTTAAAAAGAGATAAATTACAACTATAGTAGAAGTAGTCAGGCTAATTGGATATTCCTCTAGGTCTGTCACAATTTCTTTTTCCTCCCTCGTATTTGTATTTAGAGTTTTAAGGTGGGAAGTAAAGGAATGATATGGTCCACCTTTATTTTTTCATCATGATCCCAACTTTCTGATTTTAAAACAGTTCTAAACTACTTACTTTAAAGTGTTCAATGAATGCTTACTACCTTATATGTCACTGGTATTTAACTAGTAGCAGAAAACAGATATCTCAAGATAGAACCATACTGAAAGAAGCTCCATCTTATGATAAAAAGTGAATCATCTTGGCTGGTGCTCAATAGCCACTTGCACAAGCCGGGTGCATGGAGTGAAATCCTGAAAGCCAGACTTGCTAAGAAATTCGTTCTATAAATACCCTTGGGGCATGATGGAATACACTTAAAAAATAAACTCCGGCCACTAAGAACATAACAAATAATAATTCTTAATAACATTGCCTTTTATAATTAACTTACTGACTCTAATCATTTTGACACATAGTTCTAATCAGATATCCTAATTAAATATTTAATTCTTGACAGAAGAGTATATAATACTCAAAGTTTCTAAGGAAATTGCAAATGCTTTAAAAGGTACATTTTACTTAGCTATAACTTAATAAATGCAACGAAAGCAAATAATTGGGAGATGACTTTTTGAAACCTCTTGGCTAATGTACTGGTTACTACAACCATTCATTTCTTACATATATTTGGATTCGAGGTCCCTTATTTCCATAAAAATTCCCCTTTCCAGTGAGTTTTTGATCACTGTACATTATATTATATATCACCACCAGCTTCTAGGTTTCTGTTTTAGCCATAAACCTAAACTTACCTGGAATTTTTTTAAATGTCATCATCTAGGTTTGAAACTCTCTTTCCTTCTACAGGTACAAGTTGTCATTAATAAATATGTTAATTTACAAACGTCCATGGAAGATCGCCAATATTAGCCATTATGGAAGATAGTTAAGCAGTGGCACCTGCCTTTGTGAAGCTTACAGTCTAGTTAAGAAGATGGTGTGCCCAAATGTAATGCTGCCTCATAATTCAAGTGTAGTTATGATAAATACCAAACAGCTGATAAAATAAATACAAGAAGGTTCATAGAATAAAGGGAGCATAGTGTCTTTGTGGACAGACCCCCTTTATAAGTGAGTACCAGGGAAAGAATTTTATAAAGCTTTAAAATGCATATCTCATTTGAGCTAAAAGCTAAACAGCCTCTCATAGAGGTGAAGAAACTGACACTCAAAGAGGTTAATAATTTACCCAAGCAAACATGTATTCAAATGGGAACTCAATTACAGTTCTGTTAACTCTGAGTTCAGGGCATGAAGAACACATTTGAGATGGAGGAATGATCAAAGAAGTACATCAGGTAGAGAGGAATGGAAGGGATTTGTGAAACATGTGCGGGACAAAGGTGGTTTGCTTGCCTCGGGAGAGCAACAGGAACTGTGAGTGAAAGATTGGAAATAAAAAAGTTGGGAGCAACGGAAAATTGGAAATGTGTTCTCTAGGCAGTAAGGAGTCTTTGGTAGTTTCTGAACAGAATGATGGCATGATGAATGCAGAATGAAGCATGAACTGAAACGATGAGAGAAAAGACAAAAAGTGAATGCTGTTGATTCTCCACTCAGACTCCTTTACCAGAGGGCAGCCATCCCCCAGCTGCTGGGAGTATTGGCTGCTAAAGCCCTTGGCTGCCTGCTTTTCTACAGAATTGTCCCCAACCTTGAGGACCCACTTCACTGGAGGGGTTAAAAGACCCTCTACGATCAACCCATACAAGGATTGCCTGAAATGGGAGATACAAAAGCCAGCTCCTTCATTTTAAGGGGCATCAACTTTGCAGGGCGAGCTGGAACTAGACTCTAGCTTATACCACATGCATCCTTGTCTCAGACTCTGCCTGTAAGGAACCTGACCAGAGAGGAGGCAGTGAGAGCCTGAACTATCTTCCTCTCTCTTGGGGGAAGAATGACTCATGATGTTAACAGGAGAGTGACAGCAGCTTTATCCAACTTATCCAGAAAATAATCGGTGCACAGGAAAAGCAACCAGAGCAAACATGAAGCCCATCTAGATGTGTTTTTGCTTTTCTGGGCTCCTTGGCTTTAATTGTTCAAAGAATGAAATTTGGATGGCATTGCTGGGGAAAAGTTTGTAACTCAACCACTCTAGTCTGCACGGGAGATACAATGAAGCCTCCACTTTGAGTGGAAATGGGGGAAAAAGAAAGCGGGGATACTATTTCATGATAGTAACCCACTAGAAACTTTGGCTTTCCCTGTCCAAATCTCAACTGAGTGTTGCACAGCTTAGTAAATCATTAACTTCCATTTCTCACAAAATGGGAAACGTTGGGCTGTCTGCAAAAAATACACTCTAAATTTAAATCTCTCCAAACTGTGGAATGAAAAAAGAAAGTAATATTTTATAATACTAAGAAACAAAAAAAATTAAGTTTTCTTCTTTAAATATAATAATCAGATTTCTTTTGCACCCCAACATAAATACGACAGTACCTTGTATTCTTATACAATGCGTTGATATTCTCAATTACACCATTTAGGGATGTTAAGTATTATTTGTGTCTAGGTGAAATTTCTTATTCTTCTCTAAATGAAAAAAAAAACAAAACAAAACACCCTGGTGCTATTTAGGATGATTATTTGCCACAAAAAGAAATGAACTTTCAGAGCATAAATTCTAAGATACCTCACAACAGTTCTATAATGAGGGAAGGAAGCACAGAGGGGAAGGGGGAGAGAAAAGAGAGGAACAGGGATGACCCAGGGGAGAATATAAAGATGTTATGACAAAACCACAAAACTTCATGAGCTAATATGGCTTGAATTTTCTTTTCTTCTTAATGAGAATCCTTCAGTTTTCATGAGAGATTTCTTTAAAACAATTGGGATCTGGGGCGCCTGGGTGGCTCAGTCATTAAGCATCTGCCTTCTTCGGCTCAGGTCATGATCCCAGGATCCTGGGATTGAGCCCCACATCGGGCTCCCTGCTCAGCGGGAGGCCTGCTTCTCCCTCTCCTACTCCCCCTGTTCGTGTTCCCTCTCTCGTTGTCTCTCCCTCTGTCAAATAAATAAAATCTTTAAAAAAAATAAAATAAAACAATTGGGATCTAATATTCAATCTTTCTCCCTCTTTTCTTATATTGATAACTACCTGAGAGCCAATCTTCTTCTCCTATCATGGAGTCTGGTAACAAATGTATGCTCAGAACAAACGTCCTACTTGTGCAGTGGGATCAGATGATTGTTTGTAAAAATTAATAGAGATGTCAAAGAGAATGTTAAAACTCAACAACAGTGTTCTCAAACTTGAGCAAGCTTAACCTGGAGAGCCTGTGAAAATACAGATTCCTGGCCACACCTTTAGCATCTTGGATTCAGTAGATCTGAGGACAGGCCAGATATCTCTCAGTTTAGCAGGCACTATGTGTCATTCTGGTGCAGATGTCTGCAGACCAGACCTTGAAAGCCACTCCTCTAGTGATCTCATAGTAGGCTCTGAACCTTCCTTATGTGTAGGTCATAATCTCCCTTCTACAAAACCTCTTCTCGAGCCTAGATGCCTGGGTTATGGTGATGCTACTAAAGGAGAGACAGAATCTAAAAAGGGAAATTGAGTTTGTTTTGGTAGGGGAAGGGGGACTGGAGAAAATGAATTTGAAATTGGAAGGGTATAGTTTTAGGTACTGTAGGTTTGATTGCTCCTAAGTTACACACAAGGAATCACGAAATTCCTTGCTTTAAACAATGATGCCTATCTTGAAATATACTCCCGTATGGAGGACCAGTCAACAGAATAAAAGACAACCCCTGAGCGTTGATGTTGCCCTTGAAATACAGCCACCAACTTCCCCTAAATAAGTACTGGTCCTTAAATTAGATCATACTGTTTGGAGATTAAACTTAGTTGTCAGATCAGTTTTGAGAATGGAGTCTAATTATTTACAGTGATGTATTTAAAAATTGAGTAACCTTTGCCTAAATGCACAAAAAACAACACATTTGTTTCTGACTTGTTTTCTCTCAAAAAGAAATACTCAGAAAAACATATTTCACTTTCCTTTGGGATAAGGTAGTCCCTCTTTAGCATTATGTAGAACACATGATTGTGCATTAATAGGGATGCTCAGTTTCTCTTATTTCTCAGAGTTTCTTAAAATAAACATTAGAGGCCACTAAAATGAACCCCAATAGTAATGGCAATGATGAACATGAAAGAGGCAAACCTTAACACATTTAAATGTAAAGACAAATTAATAGTAGCTGCTTCCCCCAAACACTGTCTATCTCTGGGGCAAGTATAATGAAGCTGAAAACTCAAAGGGCTGGCATACTGTGGGTTGTGTGGAAAGAGGTACCATGGAGAAAGGTGCTTTTTTTTTTTTCTTTATTGAATGTAATCCAACAAAGATTTGGCAGACTACATATTTAAAAGGTTGGGAATGCTTGCAGAAATTGATTCATTCACACTGTTGTGAATCATTTATCACACACTTCAGAGAGTTTAGCATCTTAGTCTCTGCCTCCCACTTCCTAAGAAAGGCTGTTAATCAAAATGGAAGACTCATAGAGGCAGCCTTGGGAATGGGACAAAAGGATGAGAATGAAGGCGCACCATGTGGCACAATTTTCTCCTCTAAGGGCAGCTTGGTCTTTTTTGTTTTTCTTTGAGGGTGGAATGTTTAATGCACCTAAATTAATATATAGATTCTCAGACAGGGGTCATGCTTTTGAATGGGCTTGCGTCAAAAAGTACACTGCCTATTTCACTTAAATGCAGCTCTTCTTCAAATTGTAAGATTATGGAGTAAAAAAGAGCATAATTATAAAATATCTAAATTAAATTACTTAAAAAGCCTCTGTATTTGTAAAAATCTTGTCATGATTACAAAAGAAAATTAAGTATCTTTCTTTAAAGAAAAAAATTTTATATGCCATCTTAACACATTTTTTAAAAATAATAAATTTACTAATCCAGTGATGGACTTTAGACCAGGACATTAGAAACAGACCATGTAAAAGCTGAAGTTCACACATATGCACATACATGAAACTAACAATTTAATAAAGTCAATAAAATTTGCTATATTTCTTTTATTTTCAAAATGCCAGTAAATTTACTAGTACTTTAAAAATAAAAGGTGGTAAATTACCAGTTACATAAAATGTAAAAGTGACAAATTGCTAATGGTTAGGATTGATAAATGATGTTTTCAAATAATTAACAAAAAAAAACATAGTAAAGAAAAAATACACAGAGTAAATATGTATTTACTTTCAGAAAGATGGACAAAAACAAATGTAAACATTTATAAAACCAAAGTAAGATGAGCAATAGCACTGGATGGGATCCGGAACTGTACTAACCACACCTCGCATCGAATTCCTCATCCACTATGCCACAGCCACTTTCACAAGGTTACACTCCTGAGTATGCGCCCTAGCCCCAGAAAGGTTTTGCCCCACAATTACAGCAATATAATAAAGATGAACATCACATTCATCTAGGAAAAAATAGTAATAGGAAGGGAAAAGCAAGGAGGAGGAATTCATTTTTCAAGTATCTGCAAAGAACACACAAATAATCCAAATAACAGCTCATTTAAAGGTCACTTACATTTGGTTTTAAGATGCATAATATACCTACTGATAATCCATTTTAATCTATCCCTTTGGTAGACAGAAACAAAAGTAATGAGAGACAAATTTACTGCTTTGTCATTTGGCCCAAAGCAGAAACTGTGATCCTTAATTCTTAAAACACTTCTTTCATGCCTTCAATACATGAACCTAAGTTCTTTACTCTCATAATCAACCACCCTATTCCTATCACCATTTTAAAGACGATGATGAGGGGAGAGAGTGGGTGAGTAACTCCTCCGGCTTTGTGCATTCAAGGCCCTGTCTCAACAGTTCTTGTTCTAAATCAAAGGCAGGGAGAAGACATTCAGGGCAGTCATTGTTTTCATATTCAACTTGGTCAGAGCTTCTGTTCTCAACCCTCGGTCAAGTGCCTCATTCTCAGCGTAAGTAGGTTAGAAATTGAATTTCATACTATAGATTCTCCTTCCCTCCATGTGTGTAATTAATTTTCATTTGTGTAAGAGTAGCAATCTGTGACTAAAAAAGTGAACGCTGAAAAAGTGATTCCTGTACGACTGAGGACGAACTTGTATGTTGTTTCATTTTAAATAGTGGTTCTCAACCCTGGCTGCACAATTAGAATCACCTGGGGAGCTTTTAAAAAAATCCTTGCCCAGGCCCCATCCCCAGAGATGCTGACTTAATGGGGTGGGGTAGGGTGGGGTCCAGGCACTGTTTTTTTTAAAAGCTCCCCAGGTGATTCTAATGTGCAGTCAGGGTTGAGACCCATTGATTTCACAGCCTGACTACTGCAGCCAAAGTAGAACTATATGAGGAGGCAGGAAGTTGATTTCTAACCTATGGTATACAATGGATTTACGCTGGTAGGCAAGCGGATCTTAGTTTACAAGCAATAAAATGGGAATAATGATGTATTACATACCAAAGCTAAAGAATTAAATTAGAAGATTTTTTTCTTATCCCTTTTAGGTATGGGTTTACCTGAAGCTCCAGGCACACATTTTGATATCTTAGAGGAGAGGAAGTGAAACGTGAGTATAAAAATAAAAGGATATTATTAGCACCAATTCTTGAAAAAAAAAAAATGTTCTCCAATTAGACATGGGGAACAAATGTATTTGATAAATATATATTAAAAGCTAGCTTAGAATTATTTTTAAATTGCATTTTCTCAACATCTCATTTCAAGTTCACATTTACTTTCATACAATTTGAGATCCTTGGAGGCAATGAGGTATTGTTATAAGATGGATGGATTCATCTTCCAACATATTAGGATAATGACACTGCCCATATTCAGGCTTCAACCTTTACCTGAGAAATTTCTGCGCAGAAAAAAATCCAACCCTGAGAGACATGTGTCAAAACTTAATAATTCAACTTCTCAAGGAAAAAGTTACAAAAATATGATAGCAGACCACCTTTTTTTTTTAATTTTTAAAGAAAAGTATTCCGAATAGTAACAACATTCAAAAGCATTTTCACTTCACTGATGTTTTTCAGGATCCCAGTTATAGCACGGTGTTAACAGCAGCATGGTGAATGCCTTAAAGTAAAATCAGTAGGGCAGATATTTCATTAAAACCTTAGATTCCTTTTTAACTCTAGTGGTAGGATTGGATGACATGATAATTATGTTATATAGAGATTTATTACATTTTGATATCAGGCAACATCCCTTGGCCTATATTTGTATCTGTTATATATCTGAGGTTTTCACAGAATGCAAGACTAGTACAAGAGTGATGAGGAGCTCAAACACAATGCTTGACCTAAATACATTATGTAGCACTGGGTATCTGTTAAATAGGTCAGCCTGGGCTCTTAAAAGTTATGCAAAACTTATTTCTGCCACACAGGAGATATGTCACTAGTCAAGCTGTATAAAAATCAGCTTTCTAGGCAGGAAGAAAATGCTCCTCATCACTGGGGGGAAAAACTCTTTTGCCATACATAAAATGTCTTAAATACTGTACTGCTCTCGTCATATGTCTTTAGGCCACAGAAAGTAATAAAAGCAATGAGGCTGATGAAATGCTAACAATTCCAGGATTCATTTAAGTGGATAGGAATTCTTTGAGCAGTGCCACAGAAATTTTTATTCTTCCAGCAAAAGCAAATGGGATTTCGAAGGTGCACAAGTCTTAGCTACTAAACCAAAGTGATGCCTATTGTCACGGGATGCAGACCAGCTGACGGCTTTTTTTAGCAGTGACGAAACATGGAAAGTTCTCTCACCAGGGCTAAGGTGGTTCCACCTGTACCTCCACTCCTACTTTAGTCAAAGCTGTCTTGTTCTTGGTCAGTGTGGCTCCACTAGCTGTCTTAGGTATACAAGACATTATTTTAAAACATCAAATAAATCGAAGGCTCACAAAACTCTTCCCCGCTCAAATAAATAATACGCGATGGTGCTAAGGTTTCTGCCTGACCACTAGGCACTAAAAACACAGCCAGTAGTTCTCAAAGGGTACTACCAGGGATCAGCAGCATCAACATCAACTGAGAAATTGTTAAAAATGCAAATTATAACCACCTCCCGCCCCGGAGGTCCATGAATTAGAAACTCTGGAGTTGGGGTGAGGTGATCTGTGCTTTAACGGGCCTTCCAGTTTGAGAATCCCTGAACTGAACTATCATTAACTTAGCTTGAGAATACACATAACAGTTTCATCTTAACAAAACAATTCTTAATCATCCTTAACAATTAGGGACAAGAATCAAGGTAAAGAATATTCTCCATCCTCATATTAGCCAACATCAACCTCTTCCTCCAAATAAATTTTTATAAACAGTGGAGAAGTGCAATGTTTATAAGGGGTCCAGAACCCTTTCCAACTTGAACTTAAAAACTCTCTCAGGACTTTTCTGCTTCTGGAAATACGAATTATGGCAGTGCACTTGTTCAGAAGAAATAAAGTATGAGGAAAATAAAAGCAAACTTCAAATTACTCACTAATCATATAGTTTAACCCTTAGGGATTAAAAAAATTCTACGGAAGTTAATAAGGACATTAATTCATAGTAATATTCCATTTGTGGGCATTAAAAAAACAAACCAACAAACAAAAACACTTTCTTGAAGAGTGACCCTTCACAGGTAGGCACTCAGGAATATAAATTGCCCAAATCCACATAGATTAATGAGCATAATAATAAAACACTGTTCGCGAATGTTTGGTCCTGATCAGTAGCTCCTACATGCTAAAATAAATACTTCTCACTGAAGTACTGAGATTTTACCTCTTAGCTTATTACCTTCCACACACTCTTCATAGGTTTAGTTTAATGTATTTGAGTTCCACTTCCGAGAACACAAACTCTTATGATTTTTGTATGATTGAAAGACATTCATTAAAAAAACAGGAAATGAAGTATATGTAAATTTGAAGCAAGCTAATGAAATAAATTTCTTTAAAGAAAAAAAAAACCCTATCTGTTCCCGGTAACACACTAAAAACAAAACTCAGAGCAAAACAGATCGAAGCTGCTCAACTAAACTGTAATACGCTCTGGGAAACGACATCCACCTTATCCCATACACCTGTTTGCCAACAGTGAGGCAGCAGCAAAATCTGCATGAGGAAATTCAAAGGCAAAAAGTAAACAAGCTTCTTCATTCTGCATTATCACACTAGACTCTAAAGCAGGTTTTTACTACTAGCTTCTTGCTGATATACTGAACTTCACGGAGGTTAGTCACATACTGCAGGTAGCTTTTGAGTCAAAGTCAGTTCCTCTGGGACAAGTGATTATTTTCTTTCTCTCTGACCTAGTGAATGCAGCAATGCTCCACACATACAGTATCTCTGCCCTAAAGGCATTTATGTCCCACCACCTTACTCCCTCATGCTCATAATAATGCTAGGCAAAGTGACAAATATAAGTCTGCCCTTAGTTTGCATATCGAAAACAAAATACATACAATGCTGCTGCTGTTTTTATTGCTTTGTTATTTCATCATTATTCACCACAGTTCTTGCCTTCATTTGCAGAGTTTGGATTTTAATGTAATGGCCATTCAATAAAAATGTTGCTTTTAAGGGTTTGCATATCATCCCATTTTCTCTTCAACCCTTCAGCAACCATATGGCAAGCAATCAGGTCTGCAATCACTAGGTCCATATTATGTAGAGCATGATTTCGGCATTATGCTATTACCCATCTGTTTCTGTAGAAAAAGACATGAACCCGTGTATAAGAGGTCAGTGGTTTCATTGCACACTGTATTCCAGAAATCTATCTCTGTTCACTTGAGATCACTTTTGTGATTTACTCTAGTCTCCAGGCCAGACTTTCTCTCCCTCTCTCCTTTTTTTTTTTAAAGAAATACAGACTATCAGCACAATTTGTCTGTCTGCCTATTGTATAAAATTATTTGTACTGTCAGAGTAGGCACTTAAACTTTCTTACTTAAGGATATTTATCCAGAGATTCTGCACTTAAAAAAAAAAAATGTGGGCGGCGGAGAGAGGAGAAATCAATCTCACCTGATTTTACATTTTTAACTGTCTACATAATAAAGATGACAGGATTTTCAGGCAGAAGCAGACACAGAAGAGAAAGTTCAGGCTCCAGCCTCCAATTTGAAGGCTCCTGGCACCAACCTAGACTAACCAATTCTTCTGGGCTTAGGGAAAGATTCCCACATGTATATATGTATATTTTATATCTGTATATAAGCCTGCCCTATGGGTTCACATACATAATTTTTGAATGGTAGACCCAATTTGAGTGTTCAATGTTGATTCAGTGGAATGCTTACTTGTGTATTTCATAGTTAGAGCACTTATAATGAACTTCAAATGCAATGAATTATGCCTATGAAAAGACTCAAAGTTTGGAATTCCTTATATTATAACAAGTCAATGACTTTGTTAGGTAAAACTTGCTACAAAATACTTCCACTGTCTTTTATACTGGTTCAAGCTATTATTGGTTTGAAATTGATTTAGGAAGCAGGATAGGAACACACCAAATGGGTATGAAGCCCCAGGCACAGAATCTTTTTCGAAATCAATTTTGAGGCCATCAGGAGTGACTCAGAGCAGATGTGATTTTCTGCCCCATCCAGTGGTTCTCAAACCCAGCTACATGTTGGAATCAGCTGGAGATTTTTTAAAATTCTGATTCCTGGGTCCAAAGATTCTAACTTAATTAATCTGGGTACAGCATGGACAACTGGATTTTTAAAAGCTCCCCAAGTATTTTTACTGTACAACCCAGCTTGAGAACCTCTGGTCCAATAAGACATAATTAAATAAAGATCATCTTACTTCACTATTTTAAAAAAATTCAGTGACAGGGTAGGGTGTAAATATTGTAAAAAATAATGCAAACTGTAAAATGTTCAAGGTATAACAAGGCAAAAAATTACAGGCTGACAATCATCAATTATAAAATAAATGCTACTCAGTGGCAGAAATAATAGAAGCAATACTTCTATATAGGTTTGGCCTACAGTTTTACCTATAACTTTTAAGAAACCTGAATGCCATAAAACCTGCATAAACAATGTTAATGCTGGAACTTTAGTAAGATACTGCCAAATTTAATTAAAATTCTATAATTAATGAAGATAATTACAATGTAATAGTTGAAAAAAACTAAAGCCAAATTGTTCAGTGTTTATTATATACATACTAATAATCATTCACTTAAAAATTATACAGAAAAAGGCTACATGTCCTTTTCACAGAAAACTTCTATGACCATAAACTCTTAAAGTTTTGATACATGTTGTATTTTGAAATTAATATTCTTGAGGGCAAATAGTTTGGAAAACAAAACTGAATGATTCACAGGTTTTTAAAAGATAAAGTTTCAATTACATTAATGTTTAACACGACTGGCTACAAGCAAGAAAATCTAGAATTAAAGCTGACTCCCAGAACTTAATTAACTCACAGAACTGAATCAGACGATATATGGGTATATCAGAAGTAGGTTTATACTGAGGCTGTTGGGATTCTTTTTTAAAAATACCCTGCCCACCCTGACAACCAGCTTACAAACAAACAAATAAATAAATAATAGATAAATAAGAAAAGCCTACGAACCCTTCCTGATCTGGAAGAGCAGAAAGTACCAATGAGAAAATTGTAGTTTCTCCTCCTTCCCCCATCTTCAGACACAACTTCCTTCACTGCTGTGCTTTTCCCCAAGGTTCATGCTTTCAATCTCTCAACCCTTCTCCACACATCAAGATCTATCACAATTCATCCAAAGAGCAGATGCAGGAAAATAATTAAAATGTAATGTCACTCAGACGATCTCTAATATAATCAACACCCAAAGGCTTAAATGGCTGGAACTTGAATCGCAGTGTTCAAGTACTAAGTAAGGTGGAACTGTACCAGGGCATGGTGAAAACATACCACTAGGTAGACTAACTCCATCCTCCCGTGTCCATGGTCACAGCCACCCACAAAAACACCTCTTTATGCGGAAGAAGCAGTTTGTAGGACTCTCCTCTTACTGGTGGATGTGCCCCTGTCTATGCTGAAAATGACAAACTCAGCCATCTCACCTCTGTGGGGTGACATCAGCACATAAGGGAAGTTGATCCATCAAGATTCTAGTGCAGCATTGTACACAACTACCTAAGTTACTGCTGTCTTTCCTTTAGGTATAGCTTTCAATGTTATTATTCCTTAATCATTTACTCTCTATTAGAATTCACCCTCTCCTGGGCATGCCCCCAAATGCAGGAACTGGCTGAATCAGTTTGGTTAAGAGGAAATGAGCAATCCACTTTTCTTAGTGGTGCAAAAGAGTCACTATTCATCCTTTCCAGTGTCACTCAGAATGGAAACAAAATGTGTTGATTGATTATATGTTGATATAATAGTCATTATTCATTATAAGAAATCATTTCCAAAAGTGAGTTGAACTGGGTTACAATATAGAACATACACACAATAAGATTAAATCATTTTAAGTACTCACAGAGAGAGAAGGAAATATTTCAGTTGTGAAGGTGAAAATAGTTGTCAAAAAATTTGGCCCTGTGCTTCCTAACAGTTAGGAAAAGAGAGAAACAGTGGTAATTTATATAAGCTATAATATCATAAAGACAGGAACACAACAATTCTTTAAATTATACAAAGATTTTTCTGGACCTAAATTTTAGAAAGCTGCCTCATGGGCATATTATACAGGTGGTATTGACGAGCATAATGGGCACTGTCCTCAACAATCTCTTTATTGCAAAAGAAGACACAGCTACTAGATCTCTCTGCATGGATTTTGTGTACCCTCCTCTCCTTTGGCTTCTGTTTCTTATTCGTATTTTTTCTTCACCTTTATTTCCAACATATCATTATTATGTTTGGTTTCTTTATTATTATTACCTTTAAAGTATTGTATTACAGATATTTTATAAGCCGCCTTAAATTTTTTTGGTAACAATGCAGGCGATAGAAAGTAAATAACTATATTTTTAAAGAGTTAGTGAAGAAGTCCATCAGGTTTGTGATCCAACACTTAGCTGGGACTCTTGCAATTCAATGTGAGATTCCTGGTAATCCTGTATTGCCATAATGTAAGTGTCATCATAGAAACATAACAGTCAAGAGTCTACGCATCAGACTCCAAGACACTGCTTTTCAAACTTTAATGTGCATGCGAGTCACCGTTAAAGACAAAAATTCTGATTGAGTAGTTCTGGGTTTAGCTCTGAGATTTTCCAAATGGAAATAAGTAATAAATGGTAATAAGCCCCAAGGTAATGTTGTTAATACTGCTAGTGTACAGACAATACTTTGAATAGCAAGAATAGACAGCCAATGATGGGCTGCACTTTCTAATCAGGGCACAAGTATTCTACATTGTTAACTAGAAATTCACAAGGCTGGGAAACTAAGTGAACAAGTAGTTGAGTTTCATTTTATTGAGAAAACCCAGCTATATAGACTCTGCATGCAAGTGAACTATTCATCTGCAAGTGCTCTTGGCTATATGTGAAAAAAGCTCGTGTCTCAAATTTCACACATCGTTAGTCTGCCTGATTGCTAATAAGTGTTAGCTGTTTACAAATTTTGTCTTCAGTCAACTGAGATAGTAAGCATCTTGAGGACAAACACTATGTTTATATATCTCTGTTATCCCCCACTTCTCCCAGCCAATAGTAATTACAGGTGTTTCAGAAATAAGTGTTGGTTGTAATGGAAAGTCAGTCAACAACCAAAATATAATGATATGGCCCTACCCTGGGTGAGTCACAAGCAGTATTCAAGTTTGAAAATCATTAAAATCTTAATCTTAAAAGTGTCAAAACATTTTAAGGACAGAGATTGAGTAAAACTGGGAGTATAGAGCTGACAAAAACCACATCATATTTGAATTTCACGATCTATAAATGTTGCTCAAAAAGCTGTCCATTCATTCATGAATTCATTAAAACATTTATTGAGCACCTCAATGCTTATAGACTGTTAAAACTGATTGAAATAAGGTTGACAAATAATTAAAATCCCAAAAGAATAAAAATAAAGCACTGTGTTAGTCTGGGTCTTCTGAGAAGCAGATGCCAAAATGGGATTTTAGGAGAGGCAAGGAGAGCCCTTAGACCATGATGCAGTTTGAACATGAGGGAAGAAGGGCTGGATAGAAGCTTCCTAGACTGCCCTGTTAGGAAGGTTCAGTAAGCCATGGGGAGTCCTTGTGCCAAAGTCAGCTGTCAAAGGAGATCCAAATGTCCCAGAAACTGGCCTGACTGAGTACGTCACCCAAGCTTGGTGATAGCTTGAGCCATGTAAGAGGCATGGCCTTGGAGCAAACTCAGAAGTGGATTGCAGAGCATTAAAGCTGGGGACCTCGGTCAGTTGTACTCCCTGTAGTTGCAGGTATACCCTCATGGCTGCCGCAGGCACTACGTAGATGATGATACACAAACAAAGCTACTAATGGACTTCTGACACATTCAGATGTGTGAATAGATATAAAGAATGTTCTAATTTGATACCCACACATGAAAAACATAGTGAAAGTGTGGACATGATATCATCAAATGTGTGTGTAACAGTCAATACACTCATTAAAACCATCTGTACCTCAATATAATGAAAAAATATTAATATTCTATGCATTAACAGATTCCTCTGTTCAGATTGTATCATTTGAGATTCGTGAGCCATTTTAGATACTACAGGGTTCTATCAAAAGAAAAACACACACATACATAGCTTAAACCAAGTTAAATACTTAGCTCCAAATCTCTGTTCTACTTCATTTATTTTTTTGACTATATAGTCAATTATAATCCTTCTGTTTATCTTAGAGAAGTGGTACTTTACTTGTATTTGTGTATGTTTAAAATTGTCCAATGTAATTTTTGTATGAATTTCAAAATAGACTCAAAGCTGGAAGAACTTAAGATGGGTTTTTATTCACTATTTTTAAAATAACATAGTTGTTTATTATTTTCTTTATATATACCTACCAGTCACCAATTGAGTTAGGATGAATTTGAGAATATTATATACTTAATACTTTCAAAATAAACCTGTATTACATTGATTATAAAGTCTATTTGTTGATATCTGGTAAAAATTGGTAGTTTTATTTTTTTAGTTCTTCTAAAAGTCTTTTGTATATGAGCCCAATATTCTATTTTTTGGCAAAAATCATGTATAATTCCACACTCTCTGATCACAATTTCCCAGTTCAGTATTAAATGCACTAGGGGACATTTTAGCTTCGATTTGTTATACCAATCAAATTTTATAATCCATTTCATTTGGTTGCCTGCATTGCCATTCTGTGGCCAGCCATGAATCAGCTTCCCCTGGGTACAGATATGATTGCCCAGTTTGATGTTCAAAAGACTCTGGATGAGCACATTTTTGGTCCCTTGGATTGTCCATTCTCATGCCCAAAGAGGTACACAGCAGGTTAGGAGGGCACTGTCGTAGCTAAACTGTTTGATCCCTGCTGCTGTTTCCCAAAGATATAGAAATAAAAGATGCCTCTGGCTCCTCTATTATTCCATTTTGTCTTGTTTTAAATGTGATGGCCTAACCTTTCACATAAGCAGCAGGGAACTTTGAACTTTTCAGAATTCATTTAAAAATATTCAGCTCAGTATTTGTTAATGATATAAAATTATATCACCATACAATTTACCACGGACCTACAAAATATGAAATAATTTACAAGACTAAAAGAATCTTTTTCCTTCCAAACCTGGGAATAAAACTTCAAGAGAAAAAAATCTCTCAAATAAGATCTCAAGATATTACAGTCAGAAATGGAGAAAGCATATGTCAAAATCCAATTCTTTTGGGAAGAGGTCAAACTCCAGAGCTAGGAAAATCTGACACGTTTTTCTGTGATTAGGTCATATGAGAATGCTTGGGGTAAGGGAGACAGAGGAAAGTCACATGGAGTGTTACATCCTTGCCATTAATAAATGTTTGCCACATTTATACACACACACCATACATACATACACACATATGTATGTATATTGTCTTTTCCAACATTCTGTGCTCATCACAATTAAATGTTTCAGGGGGTGGACTCAGAAGCCAAACAGTCTTAGCAACAAGATTATAAAGGCTTCCTATTTGAATACACCAAATGCAAACCGGCTCTTGAAATAACAAGGGAAAAAGAAAAAGAAACAAAAGAAGGTAATACTTAGGGTGACAGACCCAAAATGCATTACTGTTTCTTGGAAGAGAGGTTCACATTTAATTAGCTGTAGTACGTCTTTATAACTCATATTAAAACAAAAAAAATGAAAAAAAATCAACAAAAGGTTACACTGAAGAGATTCTCAACTACTAATCAATGTGGTTATAAATCTAATTTGTTACATCAAATTTTACTGTTCCATACTCATGTAAATTTACCACATCAGAGTTCTGCACCAAAAAAAAGATCTATTTATTTAAGGGATCATCAAGTTATAACCACATAATTCCATGATTATGCTCTTAAACTTTTGAAAATAACTAACTCTCTTGGGACTTTTTAAAATTGACATGGAATGATTAAAAAAATAATAGTAACAACAACAGTAACAACAGTTGTACAACATTAGCAACAACAAAACATCCCTCTTAAGAAAAATCTTGGACTTTGACCACTTAGATATGAAAGGATGGCAAACATGTGGCATGTCTGTTGTCACTCCACTCTCCTATCACCATGGCATACATTGATAATCAATAAGGAGGCTCTTTCAACTAATCTCAGACTTATCTCAGAAGCCTCAATATAGCACCAGAAGCAGCCACTGCCAATCAATAGGATTTGGCAGGTGATGTTAAACCTCTTTGCCGTTGCAAACTTAAAGCATGTATTTTTTGGAATGCCCAGTTTAGTGTATATATCTATCTACAGATATACATATATAGATATAGATATACTCCTTGATATTCTGTGTGTGTGTATGTGTGTGTGTATGAGAGGAAAAGAGACAGAGAAAGTCTCATATGCCTAAAGTCATTATAAATTCTACAGGGGCAGAGACCATGCTTCTACTACTCTAGCACCCCCCTGGGCATCTAGCACAGTGCTTGGCTCACATTTGTTAATTAATAAATATTTGTTGACTTTTTATTAAAAACAAAACAAAACACTGGGTCTCCCAGTAAGGTTCTTCTTATATCTGTCACAGTTTGCTTGTTTGATTACAGCAATATATTATGACCCAACTGAAATAAAAATTAAAACTATGACACCCAAAAATAACTGGAATGTTTGAGTGAGTATAGAAATACTGGTCTACAATCTCCCATCTGCAACTCTGAAAACAAAAAGCTCTGAAAGGTTTTTCATAACTCATATGGCAGCAAAACCAGACCTGAACTAATTTCAAGGAGATTATTTCCAGTCTTTATTCATCCCACTCAGTGTGAATATTCATACATTGCAATGCAGAAATATGAATGTGTTTGATTATAGGGTGCTGCCCCAGACCCAGCTGGAGGTATTGCATAATCTGCGGTACATGCACCATATTACCTTTCTAAAATAGAAAATTTCGAAATGCAAAAATACATCTGCCCCAGAGGCTTTGGGTAAGGGACTACAGACCTGCATTTATGGACTTCCTGCAACTCAGTCCCTGACCTATTTCACAAATGAGCTACATCACTTAGTCTAATTAAATAATTTTTAAAGAAGAGACATTTGAAAGAGACAGTGTTAAACAAATCAACTTTTATGCCACATCTGATATTTTCATATTATGAAGTGTTGATGACATGATGAATCTAAGCTGCTGATCCCTATACATTGGGAACTTATTTCCCATCATTTCTGCTTAAAGGCATCTGCAATCTATGTACAGCCACTGGGAATTTCACACTCCCTCTACTGGATTTTCAGAATAAATCCCATGTGAAAGACTGATTAAATCAAAGTAGAATTTCATTTAAACATATATAACATATATAAAGATATGTGACAATATATATAAACATATATAACAATGCATATCGTAATAGGTTTCCCTCATCAATGTTCCCTTGATGACCTGGCTTCACTGAAAATACTAATATGTACATATGAAAGAAATACATCTTCGTGAATTATTTTTAATGTCATAAATATAAAAAGAAACTTCTTTGAACCGTACAAAATACAAAAGAAGAAAAAATCAAAAACGTGATTTTCAGTTTTTAAAACCAGAAGTTGTATGCAAATAACATTCAAAGGCATTTAACAGGGTCCCTTTAAGCTTGCAGCATTATTCATTCAGCCTTTGCCAAATGCTTCCCTTTTTACATGAGTTTGCCACCCCACAGCAATGCAGTTTATTGTCGTGTGTGATGGGAAACAGACCTGTTTGTGCTGTCACAATGGCCAATAAAACTGAGCTGGAGACTCTTCATTTTAAACCTAAAATAAATAACTAGATTTCATTTAAACCTCCCTGTGTGAAGCGCCGCAATCTTCCCATAGTCCTCGCGTTAGCTGCTTTTAATACCCAACTACTTAGGAATCACGAGAGTGTTGGAGTGTTTAGTGACTCTGATCCTCCCATCAGTAAACTGATCTGGTGATAAAATAGAAAGGGCCTTGTACTATTTGCATTTTTACTCAGTTTAGTCACAGATCACAAAATAAATTAGTAAACTGAGCAACAAGGCTTCTCACTTGTAAAACCCCAACGTTTTCAAAGTAATCATCTATGCTTAAATTCACAAATTCCTAAAAATGTAATAATTTCCCTGTAAACGAATAAAAATAACAGTGCTACAGTATCCATTTAGAATGCCCTCCATGCCAAAGGCCCTGGACTGTGTTTGAATTTGGAATTTAAAAAAAAAAAATACAATAAATGTATAGGTTCTGTAGGTGAATTTTCCTGCCATCTCCCCCGCCTGCAAATATTTAGAATGCATGATGGATGGGGCACCTGGGTGGCTCAGTCGGTTAAGCGTCTGCCTTCGGCTCAGGTCATGATCCCAGGGTCCTGGGATCGAGTCCCACATCGGGCTCCCTGCTCAGCGGGAGCCTGCTTCTCTCTCTCCTCCCTGCTCATGCTCTCTTCTCACTATCTCTGTCTGTCTCTCTCTCAAATAAATAAATAAAATCTTTAAAAAAAAAAAAAGAATGCATAATGGTGGTAGGGGAGAAATTAAGAAGGGGACTCTAATAACCTAGCAGATTAATCAGCAGTCAAGTACACTCAAATTTAAATGGCCACAGAATAATGTCACAGGCAAGGTCTCTCAATCCATGAGAGAATCTGGCTTAGATCCTTTTGCCAATGTGACAGCCCAAACAGGTTTGCTCCTTATCACCTAAGACAAAAAACTCTCTTGCTTAGTGATAGCAAGCTCAGGACGAGTGCTATAAAAATTTTAAACTCAAAATATCATTGCTTTCCAATAGATGCTGAAGTGACTCACAAGGACACTCACATTTTCATTTCAGAGTAGAAAACTTGGTCAAGGATTTTGGAGCAAAGACTATATTATTGAGAGATATGCAAGAGTTTTCCTGTCTACACAGTGCTTTAGGCAAGGTCTCATCTCACAGTGGCCTTCCCCCATGTAATATTTAGCTTCTCTGTCTTAAGGAGAGATAAAGAAGATGTCACCACCACTGAGATTTTAACTGGCATCCTGGGGAATTTAGGTTTGCAAATCCTGAAACCAAAGCTCCAGAACTTCAGTTCTTTCTAAAATGGAGGGCTCTTGAGTGGAATTAAATCCAGACATCTGTGGTAAGAAAGCCCAAGCCAAGCCTTTGGACCACCTAAGCTGAGTTAATTATAATATACAATAGCAACAAGTACAAAAGCCGTGGGTTTGCCCCCAGGCTATGCAATATCTTTATCAACATCACTGCAAAATGAAATGCACAACTTTGAGTCTTTTTAACAATGGCTTCAGGTAACCATAAAAGGTAATGAAAAAGCAAGGTAAGCAAAAGAGAGGGGGGAAACGCCAATACCCAAACTCTTTGACTTTGGAATGTCCAAGTTATTCTTTTTCAACCAGAATCACTGAACACTAGAAGCAAGTCAACAATGAACTTCATCAACTGAAATCCAACTATCAGGCAGAAATAGTGTGTTTTTATTGTGCTTGGTTTCTACCAATGGTTGTGAATTATCAAACATGCCACAGGGAACAAGGAACATGATCTAATAAATATGATACAAAGCTGCCATGAGCACAAATGACTGTGAATAGCTGATGGTTTTATCGGTAACTACTTTGTTTTTTAATAACCACAGTTTTAAAATATAATTTACTGTTGATTTTTTGAAAAAGAGCACTCAGAGTTAAAAATAAATAAATAAATCATAGCAGGAATGTAACCCTAGGAATATATTGTCTGGTGAGGTATTTTCTTTATGTGTCATAAAAATAAAGATGAAAAACTACCATTCCTTGAGTTTGAAACACATTGTTTCTGAAAATGTAATATGATTCCGCATTACCTCTAAAAAAGGGTGCCAAAAAGAAAAAAACCAAACAACACAAAAATCCCTATCTGATTTATCATAATACATCCCTTCCTGATGCTAATCTCATTTCTTCACTGTGATACTCCTCAATAATAGTGGTCATCTAAGTACTGTTAATCCTTTTAGCAAGCACTAATAATTATGCATTAGTACAAATAACATTAAAGCCTTTTTTCAAATAATTACATATATAATGGATGTGTCTTTTAAAAGTTGTTTACAGCTAATTAACCAATGAATAATTGTTTTCTCCTCCTGAAACTGGGAAAGCTTATCTTGGAGTCACAGTTAAAAATGCTTTTTTCCAATTTTACAGATGTTGTTAGCAATTAAAACTGTTAAAACACTATTAAAAAGAAATTCTTGTATTAAAGGGCTTACTCATTCCAGTTGTTGCAGTTTCTTAGCTACTGAATCTTTTAAAAATCATTTCCAGTTTGAAAGGGCACTGGTGGCCCAAACACAGCAGACCTCTCTCTAAATAGTTCAGCCCCTTTAGTATCGCAACACCGTGTGCTTGTTGCTATATGACTAGTTTAATTGTGGGCTGTAATAAAGGTCATAATTAATATCCCAACACAGACACTAACAAACAATTTTAAATTGCCAGCATAATCAAATGATGCAAACATCTATGAGCTACAAAAGTTCATTGCCGCAACTGACAATTTCTTAATTGTATTCAGTCATTCATGGAAATTTTATTAACATCGAACTGATGTATCCTGCCCTTACTCTGTCACAACACCAGGGATCTAATTTCATTATTTTCCACAAGATTTGCTTGACTACTGCCATGATTCTAATATTGCTTTAGTCCAGATGTTTATGCTATTTAAATTAGGAAGAAAAGGCTTTTGGGTAAACACAATTAAAGAAGTTTTTTTTCAAATTTAGTTTAACAAACTTCTTTTAATTAATGCATATAGCTGCAATGTTGAGGCTTTTTCACTGGCTTTATGTTCATTTCCTACTGTGTGCAACATACATTGAGTGTACAGCTATAGCTAAATATAACCACCTTTTAATTTTTCACTTACATCTGAGTACTCATTAACATGAAAAATACAAGCACAGGACTGCACTTGCAACTTTAATCAATTTCCTGTGTGTGTATGTGTGTGTACAACTTGCATAGATACACACATACACATCACAAATACACAGAAACACCTATGCACAGAAAAAGACTCTAGACAAATTTCTCTGATACTTGGTCATCTTAAGAATCCCTTTTTTGCAAAATAACCCCACAGAAGTATGTATTATTCAATAGCCTCCCCCCACCCTCCCAATATTCTTTAAAATTGAATGAGATTTTCAATGCACTGAGAAGCATTTAAATAACAACAACAACTCTGTTAATGGATTACTTGGGGCAGTTTATCCGCATGGAATACGGGAAGCTTCTAGAACTCATGTCCATCTCACAGGAGCTGAGTTCTAACAAGATCTTTGTTCTCTTAGGCAACCATTTTCATTCTTTGGCTTCTTCATTTAAGTTATTATAATGACTCAAAAATACTGGCATGTTGGGCGCCTGGGTGGCTCAGTTGGTTAAGCGACTGCCTTCGGCTCAGGTCATGATCCTGGAGTCCCGGGATCGAGTCCCATATCGGGCTCCTTGCTCAGCAGGGGGTCTGCTTCTCCCTCTGACCCTCCCCCCTCTCATGTGCTTGCTCTCTCTCATTCTCTCTCTCTCAAATAAATAAATAAAATCTTTAAAAAAAAAA
>NC_138378.1:66412935-66456313 GCF_054177405.1 Leptonychotes weddellii | reverse complement strand
GATAGTAGGAAGGGAGAAATGAAGGGGGGGAATCGGTGGGGAGAAGAACCATGAGAGACTATGGACTCTGAGAAACAAATTGAGGGTTCTAGAGGGGAAGGGGGTGGGGGGATGGGTGAGCCTGGTGATGGGTATTGAGGAGGGCACGTACTGAATGGAGCACTGGGTGTTATACGCAGACAATGAATCATGAAACACTACATCAAAAACTAATGATGTAGTGTATGGTGATTAACATAACACAATAAAATTTAAAAAAATTAAAAATTAAAAAATAATAATAAAAGACAGGAAAAAAAAAAGAAAGAAAGCCACAGGCCCAAGGCAGAGTTACTTGTCTATAGGATGGCAAACAAGACTTAACTGCAGTTTCAACCTCTCCAGGAGTGGACTTTTAAAACCAATCAATCTAGAATTTTCTGGTCAGCACCCATGAGGTAATGTGTTGCATGGGCCCTCTCCATCCCTCAAAGGAAGATAAAACATAATAATAATAAAATAAAGGCAGTATGTCCACAGACTTGGGTATGTATGAAGTCATGAATATAGAAAAAGCAAGAGAAGAGGGATGATAATGAACTCCAACAATAGTTTAAGAGGCCACTTATCAATTATTGGGAGTGCTGATGTATGCATGGCAGAGATCTAAAGCTGAGAGACAACAATGTATATTTGGAGCTATACACATGCAAGTGGAAGTTGAACTTGTAAATGAAAATAAACTTCCTAAAAGAAAGATTATCAATTGAGGATGGAGGTGGGTGGAGATGGAGATGAAATCAAGGAAAGTATCTATGAATGCTCTATATGTACAGAAAACCATTCTAATGAAGATATGATAAAGTCTTCCAAAATATAAGAAAAGATAAAAAGAACATTTCGAAGAGAAGATTATGGATTTGGGTTGATCCAATTATCGTCTCAGCCTCCCCTATTTCTTTTCAGATCACATCACCCAAAAGCAAGAGAACCAACTCTAGCCAAGTGCCACAACCTTGACCTTGGAAGAG
Source organism: Leptonychotes weddellii (assembly GCF_054177405.1). Taxonomy (NCBI): domain Eukaryota; kingdom Metazoa; phylum Chordata; class Mammalia; order Carnivora; family Phocidae; genus Leptonychotes; species Leptonychotes weddellii. Next base: position 66,455,303 of record NC_138378.1, on the reverse strand, counting down.
AGTGAAAATAATTGATGGGCATGAAGAATCAAACTCCCGGTCTTCTAACCAAAATTCACTAATCAACTATAGACCCCCTTTCTAGGATCATCTAAATTTCTAGCCTAAATACCCATTTCTTTCTATTCCTTTTGATATGCAAAGTGACTAGTTAAAGAATTTAATTGACATTTTCAAGAACAAGGCATTGAATCTCACTTGAAGTCTTCAAATTGAGCTGATATGTGGAAAATTAATCCCGTGGAAACTAGAAAAGCCGTTTTACATGTGACATGGAGAAAAAACAATCTCAACTTCACTTAGGCTGAGGGGAAAAAAAACCACTTTTTCTATAAGTTTCTCCTTTTTAAGGAGAGATAATGGGTTGGAAACCATTTCCACAACTGCTTCTAATGCTATTACTGCCTGAGAAATAATACACCAAGATACTCCTGGCTGATCAGTTTAGATATGCTTTCTTAATATACTATTCTACCAAGGTGAAAATGTTTAGGGTTCTTCAATTCATAAAGAAATAAACTTCTAACTTGTTGATAGTGAAACCAAATATATATTTCTTATATTTATACATATATATATTTAGTTATATACATATATATACACATATATATAAACAATACTTATGATGCTGTATAAACAATCTTTTTTTTTCTACTTTAGAGCAGAAGTACTGTATGGAGATAGTAATCAACTGTAATTATTGCTTTTGAAAACTCAAGCTTTAAAACCCACAAAATACTTTAAAAATAAATGCAGGAAGCTTCATAAAATACATTTTCTCAATTCAACAAAGAAAAAAAATCAAACCAGTTAGGACACTCAAGTGTTATTTGCAGCAATCATGATAAGTCAATTTTGGCTTAAACCATGATTGTTATAAACACTCACAAAACATATTATTTACCAGATGGCAATCTTACTCAAGCAAACATATAAAACTTATGTTTCATTATTATCAAATAAGGATGAACTTGCCAGTGGGATAACCTCCAGTAGTTAAACAAACACATCTCCACAAAATGAGTGCCATGGTTTCTATCACTGGTTAAGTATATAGAGTAAAGGAACCATCTTAATATTTAGCAGCACTAGCTTATATTCAAGAACCAAAGCTTACAGCAGAAAACACACACAAGCAAAATGACATATTCTTGTCTGTGCTTACACTTGTGTTTTCACTTTCTTAGTAAGAAAGCTATTGGATTCTAGTATTCCAGGAAGGAACAGGCTGAAACTATGATTTAAGCTATAACATCTGTATTAGGTAATTATTAATTGATATTATGAAATGTATAAAGCAATCCTCAGACTTTCTTGTTACTGCCCCCTCCACCAAATACAATCAGAATCTATCAGACTCTATCACTGGTGGAATGTACACTATAAGAGTTGTACCTTATGAGTTATAATATCACAGACTAATGGCAGGATACTAAAAGTCTATTTGTGATGAATACCAGATTATTGTGTGTGTGTGTTAGTCTGGTGGAAAGTGACCCTTTTTGTAACTGAAAATCATATAAATATTAAAATAGTTTTAAAATTAGTTTTTTACTGTTCTACAACAATTAAAACAAAATGAGAATGAAGAGTTTCTTTTGCTTATTTGTTTCCTGGCCACAGCCAATACTCTCAAACAAGCTGTTACTCAGAAACTCCATTGTAATTTGAGGCCGACACTTCTTGAACTTGTACAAGCATGGTGAAAGTTCAGAGGTATTACAAATAGAGACCATGGACAGAAACCGAGACCACGGACAGAAATATCAGGACTCTGACACAGAAGTGATGGATCTTTCATCACCTCATCAGGTCCTTCAAGGCCAAAACCCAGGCACTATGGAATGACATACTATAGAGCACTTATGTCCAACGGGACAATAAAAAAGTCCAGGTTGTCCCTCTCTATGCTACCTCACTGGTTGCAATACTCTGCTGAAAAATCCTGGGTTTCTCTTTACCCCTGAACTAGTGCTATGGCAGGTGTTGGTAAACTGGCTGCATTCTGAATGCAAACACAGTTCTTCCACATGAAGACAACAGAAGTAAAGAAACAAAATCTGGGTTTTGGCAAGTTAAATGCTATATTAAATTAGAAAAGTATTCTGAAGACTTTCCTCTTCCCCACATTGTTCTCTAAAACTAATAGTTAAGGGCAGGGACTTCTCACTGGATAGCACCAAGGCGAAAAACAATCTCTCTCCATAGAGGAGTAAGCAGGCACTTCACCTGGTAGAACATTTCACCATTGAAGGACAGATTGCCTTTCGATTGCAACTTCCTTGAGGGTTGAGTCTCTTTCTCTATTACTTACTGAATTACATCTAAAACACTGAGGACTTTCAAAGAATATTGGTTTGTGACAGACAAAATGGATCACTTACACTGTACATCAGTACCAAAAACTTTAATGCACTCAAGCAAGGTCATTTCATCATTACCAAGGAGCCAAAGAAAAGAAAACTATAGGGAGAGAACCTTTTTGACAGTTGTTCCTTTACGAGTACTCTACTAACATGGACCAAAATTGAACTATGATTCCAGAAACAACAACAACAAAAGTATGTGATGTGCTCACAACCTCTAAAACCCTGATAAATTTACTTGGGGTGTATTTTTCTTTATAAGGTCTATTATACTCATTTCTAGCTGCTTAGGAAAAAATAAATGACCCAGGCAGGACATGTGGCATCACAACCAAAGACCAATTTTTTTTTTAAGTGGCCATTATATATATATGTATGTGTGTGTGTGTATATATATATATATATGTATATATATATATATATATAATTGAAACATATACTACTGTTGGTGCTTTCTTCTTTCCCCTCAATTTAAACGCTGGTGGAAATATTTATAAAACTGATAACACAATTGTAGCATCTAATAAAGACTTCTATTACTCATTGGTATTATAAACATATTTCCTTTATATAATTAGTGTAGCTTCATTACAAAATCATTTGGAAAACTATCTCCCATAATTCCTCCACCCTAATACAGCTCCTCTCAGTTCTTTTCTCTTTCTGCAAGTAATGAATACATTACATGAGAAAATAGATTTTAGCCCTCACTTACCAGCCTACCACCAGTCACAAAGCTGCCCTCCTTCCAGCAACAGCGCAATAGAAAATTTTCATTGAGATAAACACCAGCTCTGTTTTGTTTTTTTAAAGATTTTATTTATTTATTTGATAGAGACACAGCGAGAGAGGGAACACAAGCAGGGGGAGTGGGAGAGGGAGAAGCAGGCTTCCCGCCGAGCAGGGAGCCCGATGTGGGGCTTGATCCCAGGACCCTGGGATCATGACCTGAGCCGAAGGCAGACGCTTAATGACTGAGCCACCCAGGCGCCCCACCAGCTCTGTTTTTAAATGAGCCATCTTCATATAATTGTCCAATGAGTGTAATCATTTCAATAATTCTAACTGAATTTTCTCAATTGCAAAGACTGATATTCCTTATCAAAATGGAAAAAAAAATCATTTTATAGCTACAGAGAAGGAGAAATTGAACTTCTTTCCCTACACACTTTACTCCCTCATGGACAGAAGGGATACAGTGAACAGTGTTTCTTTCTGTTAATGTGGCTTGAAATTCTGCAGTACATTCTAATAGGCTCTTTCCAGAAAACCGCTGGGAAATATCATCTATACACATTTGTGCCACTAGTTCTCATATACATCCCTTGGTGCCCCTAGTTAATAATGTGATATTTCCCTAGATAATGAAAGGCATAGAACCATGACCCTTTTAAGCAGAAGGATAGCATGACAATGAAAGTTCTGATCTGCCATGAAGGTAGGATACAGTAGCCTTTCCTCTGCAGCAACTTCAAGTGTGTAGGTGGCTAGAGAGGCCTCTGTTAGTCAGAATCTCAGTGCCATCTCCAAACTTTGCCAGGTGATTCTCTGTTCGGGTTGAAACTGTCAGTACTCTGAAGAGTCTGAGTGTGGGGGATTCTTTGATCTTTCTTCCCTCCACCAGTGAAAGGGGAACCGCACCTGGGAATAAGAGTAACAAGGATCCAGACTCTAACTTCATGGCAGGCCACCTTCTCTTGCCAAATCTCACCTTCCTATCTGAGCAACTGTGGGGGAATACTAAATGCTCATTTCATGAGGTTGTCAAAGAATCTGAGACAATGTAACCTTAAGTATTGTATAAATTCTTGAGAATATTGTACACTTCTATTATTGAGAATATAATTGTGATTTATTAATGTTAGCACACTAGGTTAGGGCTATTGGCATGTTTAGAACTAGAAAAATCAGAAAATAATTCCTATTGATCTCATAACAAGCATAGAAATATAAAGCTGAAAAAAACAGCCACTTGTAATTAAGCGGCTCTGTTCTCTCTAATTTTTAGAGTACAATACAATATTGTAACTCTTTACTTTTATTAACTGCCAAAATCAATCTCAGAACCCATTTTCCCAATACCCTGGAATAAAAAGGACAGGATTTTTTTCCTTAGATGCACAGATGCAGTTTCATTTACATGCATGCATTTCAGAGGCATTATTTAAGCCATAGTGCATATAATGAACAAACTGTAATCATATCTTTGTCCCAACTCAATTACAAAATGAACTCATAACTTAGAGCCCCACAATAAATATCTATTTCCAATTTTAGGCTGATCATTAAATATGGTTCACACTAGGAATCTGTTAAATGAAAGAATGTTAAAATTCACTTACATCACTTAGAGCATATTGATTCTGATGACTATTAATCCACATAAAACAAGTGGTACATCAACAGAGACAACAGCATTTCAGGAAAATTCTGCTCAACTCTCATAAATTTCTGGCTATGTTCCCTTTAGTTCCATACATTCTCCCTCTCTCTCTCTCTCCCCACCCTGTTAACCTTTTGTCAGTGGTACCCCTTCTATTCCTCTCAGACATTAGTGTTCACATCCTCTCATTATCCTCTTACCTATCAAGTCTTACTCTCAGGAAAGAAGTAGGATAAATTATTCTTATACAGATATACTTAGTGATAAGGCTTCAAAAATTATAAGCACCAAGTATAACTGCATTTTAATAGGCAATGTTTATCAATCTAGTAAAATTATCCTTTACCTAGGAACTCCTGAAAAAAAAATACACTTGTTTTGATATGTTAGGAGCTCTGTTATTTTAAACAAGTGAGTCATTCATTCTTTAGAACTCTTCTTTATCTGTGAAATAAGAAGATTGAACTGTATGGCATTTTTAATATTCAACCATATTTTAAATATTTAAAAAAATGGCAATTTCATATGGCTCAACTCAGTAGATTTAAAGTTATAAACATAAATACTTTGATAGGCTGGGTGGGTAGCCTAAATGTGTCAAGAAGTTAGCTGTAAAACACTGGCAGTATTGGAGTCTATAGGAACCTGAAGAACACATGCCTCATTTGTTTTCAAGCTGAAAACAAAATCACTATGCCATTCAAACTAAATAATGCCAAGGTGAAAGCTGGTAAACCACCAGTTTGTGAATGCTGAACTACACAATTATGGAGATTCCTTCCAGCCCCAACTTCCTGTGATTCTACAAAGTGCATTGGCTAAGGAAGAGGAGTTCTTAAAAACATTAACTGTTCTCTTCCACAACCATTGAGACATCATTGAGCAGCTATGTTAAAAGGTAATAATTTCAACAAACATTTTGCTACTGCCCCTGTAAAGACAAGTTCTCAAACAAGACCTACCATGATTAGGAAACTAGAAAGAAAGAAAATGACAAGTCAACATGAATGAAAAAGGAAAGTCAATAAACTGCCAAATTTTCACTGTGACAAATACAGACCTTGTAGAACTCTGCTTTACCTTCTCCATTCCAGAAAACAACATACTTCTCATCAGTGGTCATAAAAAAAGTGAAGTGACTCTGAAATGCATTACATACTATCATGTATAAGGACAACACAACAAGTTAGTAGGGTGAATTTTAAAAATAGGAAGAAAACAAACCAAAGGTCTTCTTCCACTATTGTCTCATATATATCATCCAAGAAGAGCTCTACTTCCCCATTCTTAGCATTTGCTAGACAACAGACAGAAAATCCAAGCCACACAAAAATGCAAAAGCCACCATGTGAGTTTGGTTAGGTTAAATGCATACTCATAATGGGTTATAAGTTTAAAAAATCAATTTTACCCACTTGAGTCAATTGTGGAAGTCTTAATATTGACCACCTTTACTCAACTGTCTGCCACATATATCTTGTAGCTATTTCAGGGCTTTTTATAAATGATATGTATATAATACCCTGTCATTTTAAAAAAAGTGATTTAAAAAATCTTCTGCTTTTCTCATCTCTTTAATGGGGAAATGTCATCAGATGAAAATGTGTGTGTGTGTGTGTGTGTGTATACACACACACACATATATATAGTATGTAGATCTCTATGAGAACATCTACTAACTACAGGTAGAACAACTATTGTAAGCAGTACAGAGGAATCTTAACAGTGTATTTCTTACAATAAAAATGTAATATATTTCAAATTTCACAAAAGTAAAGAGAAACACATTTCTTCTTTTATCTCCTGAGATTTTGCACATAACTGTATTTGGGATCTGATTCTATTTCAAAACCTATATAAATCTGGTAATTTTATTCTAAGGACTTGAGAACTAGAATTACACAACACTGATAAAGTGTGATAAAATTTTTAACATGTTTTGCTAATAAGATAGACAAAGGAGATGCTATTGAGGTGCATGGTAAAGTTAAAAAAAAGAGTTGGTTTCCAATTCCTTGGTTACATTTGTAAGTATACTCAACATCAAATGTCCAAACAAAATATATTTATTTGGGTCTTCTTGCTGTTAAGCATAGGTGCTTATAAAATATGGATGTCTAGAATCTACATACATTCTGCAGAAATCACTGCAATCTGGTTTTAAACATTCCTGGAAGGTTTATAATAAGATTTATGATAGTGATTAATTACTGCCTTACAGTTTCAAGCACCATGCTTTATGAACAAAAGCATGTATGTACTCATAAAGAAATAATAGTACTTTACAAAATAGCCATTTTTATAAGCAAAACAGTGGATTGATCCAATCAGATATATGATTATCAGTATGAAATATCTTTGACATAACTAACTTAAAATCATTAAGAACCTTAGTGGTTTACACTCTGTATAAACCTTTACACCTCCGTTGGATCTTCTCACAACTATCTCAAACAGCCATAAAAACAAATGAAATCTTGCCATTTGCAACTACATGAATAGATCTAGAGGGTATAATGCTAAGTGAAATAAGTCGGTCAGAGAAAGACAAATACCATATGATCTCACTCATATGTCGCACTTACGAAACAAAACAATGAACAAAGAAAAAAGAGATAATCAAAAAACCCAGATTCTTAAACACAGAGAACAAACTGGTGGTTGTCAGAGGGAAGGTAGGTGGGGGGAGGGGTAAAATAGGCGAAGGGGATTAAGACTACACTTATCATGATGAGCACTGAGGAATGTATAGAATGTATAGAATTGTTGAACACCTGAAACTAATTTAACACTCTATGTTAATTATACTGTAATTAAGTAAATAATTTTTTTAAAACATGGAATAGTATAACCATGAGTTATCAGTTAATCATACCACACTCAAAATATATAATATACAAAATGAAAAAGGTAATGTTGACATTTTCATAGATTCAGAAAATCTCAGGATAGGAAAACCTATAAGCAGGTGAAAACTCCAGTGCTTACAGAGAACAGGGAAGTAATGAGATTGTGAGAAGTGGACTGTGTTGGTTTGTGGCAAAGGGAGATCCTATGTGCCATCTCAAGGGACAATAGCTACTTTCCTCTTTCAGCCTTGTCATTTATAAAGGTTAGTGTCCCATTGTCAGTTCTAGTTTTTCAAGAAAAGCTGGAAATCTAAATCTTGTGAATTCTCCCAACTTTTAAGTGTTGGCAACTACTTCAAAATTATAAAACCCAAAAGGGATAGAAAACCTATCTGGAGACCATGGCCTGCTTCTGGGTCACCAGGTTAACAAGCTATGTATAAGCTCCTTAGTCCAGGCTTTCTGACTTTTATCTCTTATTACCACATTCCTGTCAGGGTGCTCTTCCTCGGTTCAAACACTTTTAACTATGAAGAATTCAGTAGTCCTCAAGCCAGAGTCCCTATTTTGGACAGCTCTTCCTTCTTTTGCATCAAAATTTACTTGTCATCATTGTTTCAAGAGCCACCTCTCAGCACCACAGAAACCTCCTTCAACATGAAAATCTTACTTGAAGATACAAGCATACAATATATATTTGGATGAATCAGTAAATTTAAACTTTCCAAATATAAAAATATATGTATGACTCTCACTATTTAGAGATGTCTTTTTAGACATCAGACCAATTTTCTTTCATGTAATTTAATAACAGAATCAAAACAAAAGTCAAAAACAGGAATATCACCAGACCAGGTGTTGGAAAATACGAAGCATATTGTTAAGGGAGATCTTGCCAGTGGCTCAGAAAAAGAGGAGAGGAGAAGGACCTTGTCGGGAGGCTGACACAATCAATACTCTACGCCTTCCCAATCCCAGACCCTGATGAGCTCATTTCTGTACTCAGGTCAGCACATCAATGCTTGTAGACAATGGCTCTGTCCATTTCCTCACATGTATAATTTGAAATACTACAACCCACTCCCTTATCCTCAATCAATTCCTCTCGCATGTACGTCCAATTCAACATTCCACTTCTGGTTTCCAATCCTCCGTGGGCCTGCAGCTGCCTACCCCACATCCTTTCTCTCTTGCTGATCTCTTCAAACCACTTTCGCTTCCTGCTTCTTCCACAGAAACTTGTTCCTTTCCTTGCTTATCTTTTGAACAGCCTTCCAATAGGTCTCCATCCTAGCAATTCTCCATTTATTACCATTCCTCAGTTGCCCATCCCCCAAACATTGTTCCACATAAAAGACTGCCAGTGATAATTATTGGAGATATTTTAGAAAATAGTTGTGTAATACTATTCATTTGCCACCTGTATTTAGCTGTTGAGAAATCCATGTTGAAAATGAACAGCATTGTGCTTTCTTTCTTTTTATTTTTTTCTCAGACATGTGAAAATGTGATTTTGTGACAGTTTTGTTAGGGGTGAGAATTTTGCCTTCCTTTCCCCTTCATGCAGTGGTCTCCAGTGTCAACATTGCCTATGAAGTGAGTAAAGGCTCTTGAATTACAACAGCTGTATCACTTCTTTTTTAATCAAGGGAAGAAGGATAAGATGAAATCTCCCTCAAGTACTAAAAAGATAGCAGTTTATTTAAAGAAAGTATTTACACTCCTCACTAATTACCTAGGTGTGTCACACTGATACCAGCGCAGAACTTTATATCCTTCAACCATCTTCAATATATCATTAAATTAAATTCATAAAGAAATGTGAGTTTAAATCAGAAACATGCTTCAGCAATTGGGAATATAATATCTTTCAACTTTCTCACTTTTTAAAAATAGAAATTAAAAAAAAAAAAAAAAACCTCTTCCTTAGAGGCAAAGAACCTTTATACAACTGGGCATATATTCTCAGCATAAATATAGCATGATTCCCTCATCTGATTAAAGTTTTGTAGCAGAAAAAGTATCCCATTATCCACCCCCTTACCAGGAAGAAGGGAATTTTACTAAAAGAAAAATACAGACTGACCAGTTTAAAGAAAGAACTTTTAGGGCACCTGGGTGGCTCAGTTGGTTAAGCATTGCCTTTGGCTCTGGTCATAATCTTGGGGTCCCAGGATCGAACCCAAGACCCATGTCAGGCTCCCTGCTTAGTGGGGATTCTGCTTCTTCCTCTCCCTCTGCCCCCCAACCCCCACTCATGCTCACTATCTCTCGCTTGCTCACTCTCTCTCAAATAAATAAATAAAATCTTTAAAAAAAAAAAGAAAGAAAGAACTTTTATCCTTCCCAGGTTTAGTAAGGGAATATTTTCTTGTCCAGATTCTTTTCTAAATTTTCCATATCAGCAAAGGAATTCCCTCTTTTTTTCTCTTTCTTTCTTTCAACAAATATTTACTGAATGCCTTCTATGTGTAAAAAACTCTACCAGACATAGAGGGAAAGTAGAAAACAATATAAATAGGACCTCTACTTTCATGGATAGTACCACCCCACTGGGACAGTAAAATATTATATGACTATTACTTCAGTTAACTCTTTACACTTTTTGATGTGCTAGACAAAGGAGGATGGTAGAGTATAATAAGGACACATAGCAGAAGGACCTGGAAGGTTCTCAAATGCCTTCTTAGGAAGTGAAAAGCAGCAATTATTTTTTTTAGCATGTAGAGGAGGATGGGGATTTCCAGGGTAAGGGAACAGAGTATGTGAAGGCTCTCAGCCAGGAAGGAACATGGGTACTAAAGAATCTAGAAGTCACAGAGTGAGCAGGAGAGAGGTTCAGGCTGGTAGTAGAGGCATATTCCCCATCATTTAGAGCTTGAGACTGTGTTAAGGATTTTTATTTTTAGTTTCAGAGTCTGAAGGGAAGTCCATGCCAGAAATATACAATTACAAGTCATCACCGTAGTGATTTTATAACACAGAACATACTTAAAACCATTGGCATAAATAAAATTTCTTGGGGGAATAACATAGCCTACAAAGAGAAGAGTGATAAGAACAAAGCTTTGAAACTCTCAAACATTTGAGAAGAAAAGAGCAAGCTGATAAAGGCAATTGAGTAGAAGTAGCCAGAGGTAATAGAAGAAAAACCAGAAGTTTGGTGTCATAAACTAAGGGAAGAGCACATTTGTTCATTTAGCAGAAAAATGTCAGATGATGCTGATGAGTCACAAAAGTAGAGACTAAGAATGCATATAGGTTATTGTCAACCCGTCTGAAAGCTGCATTGGTTCAACGATGGAAACCCAAGCAGAGTGTGTTGAGGGGTAAGGAAATAAAGACAGTGTAGAAAAAAATTTAGAAACCTGACTAAACTTCATATAATATCTTGGCCATATCTGGGAGTGTCCTAAGATTGAATCCTCGGGGAAAAACAAAAACTACTATGTCACACACTGTCACAGCCACACAGTCTTCCAATTCCCATCTCCCCCTTCCCACCGGCTCTACCACTCAGCAGAAAATGCCACTTCCAATCATCTCTTCCAAACTTGTGCCCACTCACTTCTCTCTCCTACCCATAACCCCTTAGACTTCAAACATCCTGAGCAAGCACAGACTCAGTTGGCAACTTGTAGGCAGGGGACACTTTATAATACAACTGTTCAGACATATTCCAGACACATTTAACTCATGAGTCTCACAGTTCAAAAGACTGATGGCTGATAATTTCTTAAGAAAAGGTGGAAGGACTTGATTTTTTAATGTAATAGGGAGTTAAATAAAAAATGTCACTGTTCACTTGTGCTACCTCAACCATAACTGTACTGCATTGAAATTGTCCTTATCTATTCAATAACTAACTGTATCTTGTCATGTAAAAGCTCTGACATGACAATTAACATCTCTGTTATTCTGCAAGTAAAATTAAATCGCTCACTAGTAAAATAGAATAAAGACAACCGGAAAGGCAGATATGCCACCTATCTTCTTACCCCCATTCAAACCCCCGTGTGCCTTTTTCTCTATAACTTACAGAGAAAGGGGGAATAAAAAGACATTTGTCCCACGATGTAAGAGAGGATTCACCCACCAAATTATGTGTCAAAGCAGATTCCGACCTGTGAAGTTACCTGGTGTATTGGAAGGAGACAAGTATAGGCAAACATTCTACACCAAATCTGGCACAATTCACCTTTCCAAAAGCCCCTCTCGTATCCTTCCCAGGATGCCTGCAAGAATCAACTGAGGTGACGATGACACTGAAGCTACTATCATGTGTTCGGGACCTACCTGTGCCAGGCATTGTAACAGATGTACCATGCACATTCTCTCCACAGGTGATCTCATTTTTCAGATATGGCTAAACTAGAGAGGTTAAACAATTTGCCCAGGGTCAGCCAACCATCAGGCAGATAATGGGTAAAAGTGACAGTCTTTCCATTACATCATGCTGCCTTCCTAAATGAAAGTGATTTTCAAACTGAAGAACTAAATCAATGAGAATTATTAAATTACATATATATTAGAAGCCATGAGAGGGCTGTATAGCGTCAGGGTTCAGAGAATGGACTCAGAGCCATTCCTTGGTTTCAAACCCCAGCACTGTTTCTTACTAAGTGTGTGACTGTGTGACCTTGACAACGGGGTGAGTTATTCAACCTCTCTGTGCCTCAATTTCTTCATCTGTAAAATGGTGACAGCAATGTGCCAAACTTAAAGTTCTTGTGAGGATTAAAGGAATATATATAGAGAGAGAACTCAAATTAGTAGTAGCTACATCTAGTTTCATTGGTCATCAGTTATGATTCCTATAAGGATTAATTAGCTTTGCAAAAAGAAAAAAAACCTCTCCATTCATTCTATGCAGTTAAAATAATTTCCACCTCCAACTGTGCACCGAGATCACTTCCAAAGCTAGGAATGTTGGCCCTAACTCAGAAGTATCTGACGGAGTTGATCTAGGGTGAGGCTTCGGGATGTGAATTTTAGCACTCTCCACCTGCTGCACCACCATGGCTGAGAACTGCTGATGTAACATCAAAAGATATCCACTTTCACTGCAATGTGAAAAAAATCAGATTAAAATAGCATGTTCCCTTTTTTCCTTAAAAAATTCAAGAATGTTATCAACTTAAATGTTAACAGCGTTTATCTCTGGGTGGTGGAAGTATGGATAATATTTACTTTCATTTTATTTTTTATGAAGTCTTTAAATTTTTACAATTCATTGATATATTCATTCCACATATCTGTTTTGGTACCATGTCCTGACACTATTTTAGGCACTGAAGATATGACCCAGTACAAAACAAAGTCTCTGTGCTTCTGGGCTTACAATGTTGTGGGGGAGGCAAGGGATAAACAAAAATAGAATATGGGGTCAGCAAGTGGCATATACAATGAAGGAAATTAAAAGCACGGAAAGATGACTGAGAGCAACTACTGGGCTATTATATTTAGGACGGTCAAAGAAGACTTCTCCCAGGGTGATATTCAAGCTAAGACCTGAATGAAACAAAAGACCCAGACATAGGCATCACAGAGAGAAGAGAATTCTAGGCAGAGAGTACAACAATGCCACAGCCCTGAGTGTTGTAAACATACATTTTGTTTAGAGTCAGGTTAAAAAAATGAAAAAATAATTTCATTTGGTTAAACAAGAAAAAAAATTGTCAAGGCCATACCATGTTCCCTGATCCTGGACCTCCATCATCAGACCGGCCTCTCTGCCGATCTAAATAGCAACTATGAAATGAGGGTGAAACTGAGCTTCCACCCTTGATTTTATGGCAGTAGTTTCAAAAGCAAATTACACAAGGGATAGGGGGTTCCTTCTCTCATGTACATCTAAGAGGAAAGCATGAGTCAGCATCATTACCTTTCCATGCCAAGGAATAACTGCTGGATGCCGGCCTTTTGCCCAATAACTGAGTGATATGGGAGCGTAAGAGAAGCATGAAACATAACACTAGCCATTGTTGAAGCAACCTCAACAAAAACACTATATGTCTGGAACAATACAGAATGCCATTAAGGCCCAAACTGCTGTGTGCTGTAGACGATGAGGAGAGAAAGGGAATTAAGACAGTGGGTTTCAGAGATCACTGTGGCATTTCTTAAGAAGGTAAGGATAGTCATTGATCAGATGGATCCCCTTCACCCCCTTTCATCTAAATACATTGTTTTAGGGGTGCCTTAGTGGCTCAATCGTTAAGCATCTGCCTTTGGCTCAGGTCATGATCTCAGGGTCCTGAGATCAAGCCCTGCATCAGGCTCCCTGCTCGGCGGGAAGCCTGCTTCTCACTCTCCACTCCCGCTGCGTGTGTTCCCTCTCTCGCTGTGTGTCTCTCTCTCTGTCAAATAAATAAATAAACTCTTTTTAAAAAATGAAATAAAATGAAATAAATAAATAAATAAATAAATTGTTTTATTGAGTCCAGAAAAAGCAATACAAGTTCCATGGTCAGGCAAAGCCCGACAGGGACAAGTTCAGGGCATTTTCATTGCTAGGAACAGAGACCCTCTGAAGCTACTTGAAAGGAGAGCTATAAGGATGCAATGACATCAGGGACATCAGGCCCCCCAAGGATAGGAAACACAGAGTTGGACCATACTGGGAAACCAGGATGCAGAAATTGAGTCCACTCCCTCCATCCTTTAGGGCCTATGGGATTTCATCTTTCCTTCTCTCTGCATATTTGATCAATCCCCCTTGCTTAAGTACTTCCTCAGGTTTTCACTACCCAGCCCTTTATGACTTCAGTGTGCATGTGATATTAGGAAAGCAGTCCTGGCACTAATTCTGTATGACCTCGACCTTTCATCTCAAAGGTCTGTTATAGACTGCAAATTCCCCCTGTTCCTGCTTCAAATTCTCTAAAGAAAAAATATGATTGACTTAGCCAGGCCTTGTTGTAGGCCACTGGGCTGCCGCCCCAGGGTCAGGGGCCACCAGTGTTCTAATCAGCTGTGGCAAAGGGTGGGCCCTTAGAGGGGCATACAGACGTAGCCGTCAAAGTATCCTGCCTAGTTCTGACTAGAACAGGATTATGGCTTTCAGAATGTGTGAAAAGATGCACTGGGTCTACCAGGTATTTCTAAGAAAGGTAGTAAGTGCATAGTTTATGCTGTCAGTCACAATCTCATCTGGTATAAAGGGGTACAAATTTGCTGGCAAAGGGTTTTAAGGAACAGATTTTAGAAATTCAAGGAACTTCTATGGAGAAGTTAAAAAAACAATCTCAGAGTACTAAAAAGTTCCCTTACCAGAGTTTAAACCAAATTTCCTCTATCCAGATGGCTTCCAAGGCCAAGAGGGAGGGAAGTCCTGCTGCCTTTTTATGTTGGTCTTGATTGTTGTTAATGATCCCCAGCTGTAACGCTCCCACATCTCTTTAACCTCTCTCTGGTTGGCCTCACATCTCTGCATCTCTTGCAGGGAAAACGGAACACTAAACGCAGCACCCATTCCCCAGCAGAGCATGTGCTGCACAACACAGGGAGGTCAGCCTCTACATGGACCCCAAGTCTTGCTCAGTTAGCATTGCCAGGACTCTTCATTCATCCTGGAAGAAGCTGGCTTCAGCATTCTCATTCCTGGAGGCAACGTGGAGCCATGCCAACTGCCAGCAGGAGAGCTGGGGCATGCAGTCACCTGTGGCCCATAAGAGGTTTCTTCTTCTGGATGCATAGGAATCACTGCCAGGCAATGACATAGTTTTCAGTGATGAGATATGCATTAGGAATTCTGATTCTAAAATGGGACTCTTTGCCACATAAATCTCCTTTCCAGGAGTATGCAGCTACAGTAATAATGAGATGTTCATGACAATTTCTCTGGTATTCTCTTATTGTCTCCTTCAAAAAACTTTTCTTGAATTAGCTATGAATTGCCAACACCATAGAGGCCAGAAGCACAGAGCTAAAACAAGTCACTGTGCCAAAGGAGCTCAGAGTCTGGTCAGGGATGTAGCATTTGCCCTCATTGCACTCTATGGAAGGTATGCATCGATGCTAATGTAGCTTGGAAGAGGAACACTCTGCTTAAGCTAAGGGCAGTGGGGTGGGGGCAGGCGGTAGGAGAGCAGTTCTCTGGGAATGCTTCCTGGAAGAGGTGGCACATAAAACACATTTTGAAAGGTAAGTAGGATTCAACCAAGTTACATAGGAAAGAACAAAGGAACAAATGAAAGGCTAGAGGAGACCTCCAGCCAGAAGGAGCACATATACAAAGATGCAGAGGCATGAGAGAATATGCTACATGAGAAGAACTGCAATTATTTCTTAGATTATATATGAGGACCTGATAAGATGAGTCAAGAAATGCAGCCAGGCGCTCTGTCTTGTTTGCCATTCTAGGGAGTACCTCTTTTATCCTGGTGTGAAATCCACTCCTAAGAACCCCTTTCTGGCTGCTCTAATAAGTACTGGTCATTGACCTTTCTGACTACCCCATACCACAGACTTATTGAAACTTACAGGCTAGCTAATTATTGCCAATTAAACACTTTATTTCTATGTTTGTTTGTTTAACCATTTCCTGTAAGTTAGGTCTGCCTAATCATAATACCAGACCCAGGAGAGAAGGAAGCCCTTTGCTCTTCTTGTCCTGCAAATAGTAGGCAATCAACAAATACTTGGTGAAATGAATTGAAAATGTCCCTGAGAGGAGACTGCTGCCTCACTAGCCATGATTAGTAGAAGTTTTAACCTTCTTTATTGAAAGTGTATCTTCAATCCTCCCCCCCAACATACACACTCTATAACACATCCACCAAGTCTGCACAGTGGCATTCTGATTATCTACCCTAGGGTCTTAAGCCAAGTCCAAATGAAATGCCCCCAAGTCCAGGTGAATCTCCTACTCCAGGATTTTAAAAATGGACCCAATAAAGAAAATTCAATTTGCAGGCATGGAATCAAGTTTCCTTTGTTCTTTCATCTTATTCTAGGCCAGAGGGAGCAAGACCCTCCTGGTACCTTTATTATAGTTCTAAAAAGGAAGAGAAGGAGAGATTTGAATCTTAACCCTGAAAACTCCAGTCAGGACAGAGCAGCCATGGTGGCATCCAGACCATGGAGAAGGAAGGCAGGCTTGTGAGCAGGCAGTGGTGTTTTATTCCACCCAGTACAACAGAGGGTCCACTCTACTTACCAAATCCTCACCCATCGGCCTTGTTCTCTCTTCCCGGCCCAACACCTTGGTCCTTCTCCCCCTAGTTTTCTCCCTTCTGATACCTCCCCAATATTCTGCTCTGTTTAACAAGGCTCTTCTGTCTTTTGTTAGTGCCACAAGTTACTACCTTTAAATGCAAACACATAGAAAAACAGGAAATCACTGGTGGTAGATACTGGCACGGTAATTTAACTAAAATATCTTAAGGTGCTATGTCAAGGCTTTTGTTTTAGTTGAGCCCTCTATAAAGGGCAGAATGGGTTTAATGTCTATCTGATTCCATTGCCTTTATTCTTCCTCCCTTATCACACAGAAAATTCAAAAGAAAGGCCGTAAGAATCATGTAAAAGCTGTATTGAGTTTGCTCTACATTTCTAGCATATCTAGCATTTAGACCAAAAGAAGCAACCAAAACATAAAAGGAAATGAACCTATTTCAAAAACTTAATACACATCAGCATTTTACATAGGCTAATTCACTTGTTTCTAACATCTCTGGGAGGAAATTCTTCTTATACCCATGATAAAAATGAGGACAGTGAGATCAAATCAGTAAGTGACATTCCAGGTTGAGACCCAGACCAGTCTGACTTCTAGAGCCTATTCCTTTTCCTATGCCACACAGCAAATAAAAGGCAGCTCCCACTCCCATATAAACATGTACCTCCTTCCAGAAGACATTTATTATACCCCTATCGTGCCAGCCATTATTCTAAAGGCCACAGATACAAAGTGGGGTAAGACAAGGGAGAAAGTGAAAAAGTCCCTATTTCCAGGCCTCAGGAAACAAGACCATTTGTACACAAAAGTCAGGGCATATAAAATAAAATAGGTGTACTATTTCAAGTCACACATCAGCCCTGCCGAATGGACAGTTATAAAAATTCTGTCCAGAGAGTTGTTGAGATTTTCCTCAAATGCCAAAAGTCAGTCTGTTAAAAAAATCACACCCGTGGGACAGATCTACAATCCCTCCCTGACTCTATGTCATGTTTCCTCAGTTTACTTCTGGTCAAAATGCATATTTTTCCCACTGCTCCCAAGGCTGAGGGTCAGCCTAGCTAATGAAAATCAAGCTGTCTTATTTTTTTTCCCTGCCATCAACAATGGTCAGATAACAAAATGCAGGTTCTGATCCTGGCATGTTTATTGTTGGTGATGATGTATAAACTGATGGTCGACAGCTTCGTTTTCTCTAAGCTGGAAAGGCCCTGCTGGGAGAATTGGGGAGGAAAAGAACTTTTGATTTTGACTAGTAGTAAAACAGTTGGATAAACATGACATGACATGGATGTCAGCGTGCATAATGCAACTGCATGCACCCAGATGGGACTGGAGAATATACAGACATGGATAGAATACATGTAACAGGGAGTCAGGTGCAGATTTACAACACTCTGTATTCTTACGATATTATGAAATATTAGAATGGAGTTTTGACTCAGAGGAAAAAGTGGGAAAGGTCTTGAAAATGAAGAACAATATTCTTAACTTTACTATGTTTTGTAAAATAAAGCAAGAAAAAACCTAATAATCACTAAGTAATTTTGGTTCTAAGGGTTTATGCCAAAGAACGTAACACTTAGGGTCATTATGGAAAGGTGTGGAGTCAAATAAAAAAACTGGGCTAGAGAATATTTTTGATATGGGACAGCTGAATTAGAACATTAGGTAAAGTGCAAATGTAGATTAAGAGTGAGGAGTCCTGGGTTTTCATTCTAGCTCTGCCAGAATGCACTGGGGGCGGGGCGGGGGGGGGGTGTTAAACCGTGGTAGGCCTGAGTTTCCTTCTGATATAAATACTTCCTCCTCACCCTCACCTCTTGACCACTCCTTTACTCAGATGGTTCATCCCAGGCAAGCAAACCAGTGTCAGTCTTAGTTCTTGCTACTGGAGGAGCTGGGTCCATCCCATCTTCTCCTTAATTTACTATGAAGCATTTTCTGACCAAGTTTGGAGTATAAGATCATGTACTAGGTATCACAGGGTATAGCCAAAATTTTCTTCTCTACAGGTCCTTAGCAGCTCTTTAGTGTTTTTATTTAGCCTTTTACAGATTGCAAACAATTTTTATGTCGATTAAAAAAAAAAAGGAAACTTTTTCCAGAGGGGGAAAGAAAGCTCATATATGCAAATGCCAGATAGAATTTCAGGAGGCTCGAGGATTCCTGGAAAATAAGGGAGTTCATGAATCCCAAACGTAGAAGCACTAAAAATTCACTGGGTTTCATGGGTACCAGGAGTTAATAGCTTCCTCTAAACTACACATTCTAGTTTCTGAATTCACTTCGATATTCTACACAACCACCATGGCTTTAAGCTGTTGCTTTGCAACCTCTAGTAAACATAGAAGCAGAAAGGCTCCTTTACTCCTCCAGCCCTGGAGTTCTTGTGTATCTGTTATGCTACGTGGGGAACTATACACATAATGAGAAGTTTCAAATATTCTCAAATCCACAGGTGACGATTTTCCTGTTTGTTCACTTCTGCTCTCCACCAGTCCTGTTTTTCATTCTCTGACCAGACATCCTGGTCCCATTTTCTGGCTTCGCCTAACCCCATCCACCTTAATCAATGTCCATCTTAACCCACGTCTCTTATGTGGCAATTCCAACCCATTGGCCAGCAGCATCAATGAAGATGGAGAAGAAAGAGGAAAGAGGGCCCAGCACCTGGGCAGGAGGGTGAGGCTCTCCCTCAGTAATCTGTGAAATTGTGGTCATTAGAATTGCTTGAGACCAATTAAATCAATGTTGCCTTGGCTCCAAGACAGCCTTTATTGCTAGGAGGAACTGTCAGCTTAATCTGTGGATGAGATCAGTAGGCTCAGGGCCGGAAATACTAACTTCCCAAATAGAGTCAATATGGAAAGGGGTGAAATTAATTCCCTTTGCTGGGTGTTTTTCCCGCAGTTGTGGCTCAGGGTTCAGGATGTGCTGAAGCCTTTCATTCAGGAATGAAGTCTGCGACCTTTCAAGGCTGGTTAGATCAATAATGAGGTTCAGTACTCATTAATGGAAATAAGTAGGACACATGCTACAGTAGACAGTTTTCTAAATGGAATCTGAACAATCCTAGACTCCTCATGATCTTCCACTCAGGAGTCGGCACAGACTATCTTCAGGCATATACTTCAATGAGTTCCTCTTAGATCCTTGCTCTTCAAAGCATGGCCAGGGGACTGCAGCTTGTTAGAAATGCAGAATCTTGGGCCCCACACCAGATGTACTGAATCAGAATCTGCATTTTGGAAAAGATATCAGATAATTCATATGCATGTTGAAAGTTAAGAAGTACTTCAAAGAACCCAAAGAAGAGAAGACTGTGTTTTTAGAGAACTCTAGCAACCCAGAATAAGTCACTTTGTCTTTTGATGGATGAAAATAAATTTAATTGGTTTACTTCAGTGGCAAGAATATGGCTTTCATATTATAGCCCGAAGAAATGTGATACCTTGATGTTTCTTCTAAGCACCAAAGAAGATATACTTGGATGCATGGTGTGGAGTGTGAAGCAAAGTTTGTCTCAGCAGCACAGAGAAGGCAAGAAGGCTCCAAGCTGTAAGCAGAAGAAAGCCATAGCAGAGCACTCTGCAGAAGTGATCTGGATGGAAGTTTGTTGGAAGATTGTGATTCAGTTACTGAGGATTTTCATCCCACTTTAGGCCTCATCTAATTAGTGTCTGTGCAGTGTTTCCAGGTGTGATCAGTGTGATGGAGCTCTGTGATAGAGCACCCCTCTCTCCATTCATCACAAGGCCCATAGATTATAGCAGATCTAATAGAGTCAGACATGATATGTTGTCCATGGAACTGTCACCCGTGATAAATGAATTACACAAGTCTCAATGTTTTAGGGACTCCTGTGAAGTGTCAGATCAAACAAAACCATCAAAAACTTAAAGAAAGGGGCAAAAAGAAATACATTAAGCACTGCCCAGTCACTGATACAATGCTGACATATGAAGCAAAAAACTCCTGATTATCAAGTTACCACATTTATATTAGGAAAATATTGTAAAATATGGATTCCAATTACAAAAATTCTTCTGAAATGTCTGGAAGCCTTTCATCGACCACATAATATCAGTTATAAGAATCAATGAAATCTTCAGCCTCTCTAGCATTTTAGCACACTTGATGTTTCTCTAGGTCCTTTCATTGTTTATAGCAGAGCATGTACATGAGCATCTCTAAATTAATTCATATTCAGTCACTAAAGACAGATGCATCTTTACTGATAGTTACAAGCCAAAGGTCAGAGGGCAAAAATAAACAAGGGGCAAACACTATTCATCAGACACTGGTTTTCAAAGCCACAGATAATCTTAGTGAGAGCTACATAAGATATAGAGTAGACATGCAATATAATGAGTGTGAACCTCAAATAAAAACACCAGGCTAAACGGTAGCTTGAGACTCAGTAGTTGGGCACTACTGAAAAGGACACAGTGGTCAAATGCCAACTACCCAAGCTCTTCAAGGTTTCCGTACTCTGCACCTACTTGAAGGGTCAGTGGTCTCTCATGCAGCCCTCTTAGGGCATTGTGTACATGAGCAGAAACACAAAGTACAGCTGCTTCCATAGTGCTGTTTCATTATATGTGTTCTGAAGGCCTAAACACTTTATAATTCATTTATTATTTATTATTATTATTATTATTTTGATGCACCAGGATACTAAGATTGATTTAAATACTTAGGGGCCAAGTGTCTAAGATGAGACTATAACTAGAGTTTCTCCTTAAGTTTGATGTATATCATAGGTTCTCCTTTACTATTTTTATTCTTAAACACTTTATAGTAGTCGATGCATGAAGTATGTTCAGAGGAGCTTTTGCCCTAATGAAGATGTATTTTGAAGGCCTGCTCATATCTTATCTGCTTGCTGATTCACTTACATTAAATTTTCTACTGTCAAAGTTAGGATATAGTTTAAAAAACAAAGTGGCTGCCAACATTTATATAAGCAATTAACACAGGCTTCACCCTAAGTCTTTAAGAGTGAAGGTCTTTAAAATGGACACATTGAAGGTGCCTCATTAACGCAGTAGGTAGCGCATCAGTCTCATAAAATGGACACATTGAGACATAATAAAGTGTTTGTCACCAGTCTTCCAGCTCTCTGAGATTCCGATGCTGAGCAGTATCATTTCTCCTTGAAGCTAACAGAAGAGAATGTTAAAAGAAGCAGAATATGCTCCTGATGCTTCATTAAGTAAAAATACATGCTGTAAGAAGATATGATGATGATGATGATTATGATGATGATGATGTTCCCAACTGATCCTGCTTCACTCAATATTAAGATTTTTGGTAAGTTTGAAGAACTATTAAAGCAGCACTTGAGTGCCCCTTATCCAATGGTATATCCAGGAAATAACTATAGGAATCCAGTGGGCTCCACCACTGTTAATACTGGGGCCCAGTGGTAAGAAAAGACAATATGAGACCACCAGGATACTAGGAATAAAAAACTCATGAAACACCCAGATCCAATACTAGCATTTACCACTCTCTTTCTATTCTTGCTGGGGAAGGCCACAGCAAAATCTGGCCTTTTCCAAGCTTATCAAATGCTCCTTGTTAATGATGGATGCTAACACAGTAACCACTCATTGGGACATACATTAAATTAATTCCTTAGTTAGGATTTCAGATTTCTGTTCTCCATCAACTAGACTGAATAATGAATGTTGCCTTCCTGGACTATAGGGGGTGGTAGCTTATCATGACTTTAATTTAAATCTTATAATGTATAGACTCCCAGAAAAATTGTGTCTCAGTAAATCAGAAAATTTAAAGAAAATTTAAAATTTAAAATGTGAAATTTGTACCCTCTACTACCATATCAGAGTTGCTGGTAGTTACTCAATTCAGGATAAAATGGCAAGTCACCAACTGATGACCTCCAAATCCAGAACAATAAATTCCAGAATAATTTTACTACATCTTTCTTCTACAAAAGCTATTGATTCTATGCTACTTCATTGGCTTCTAGAACAAGATGTTCTGTAAGATTTGGAATCACTGGACACTTTCTGGATTGCACTTATTTATTCAACAAACTTTTGTTGAAGGATATAGGTACATAACAAAGGAATCAGTAAGTGATGAGTATTATAAAAAATTTAAGGTTAGTCAAAATGGAAATATAGGAGTTTTACCAGCAACAAAGAAGGGGAAAGAACATCCTCAACAGAAGGAACAGAAGCATGAAAGAGCCAAAAAATAGGAAATATTCAGAGAATAGCAAGCTGTTCAACTGGTCTGGAGTACACAGTGTTTTGGACATAGGAGAGGGAGATATTAAGCTGGAGATAAAGGTTGGGACCAACTGTGTGAAGAACAGAGAGGAGCCAACTAAGGTTTTCGGAGCAGAGGAGCAACATGATATAATTGTGTTATATATACCAGAGATATGCTATTCAATTCAGTTGTTCTTTCCTTTTGAATTTCTCCCAGTGATTTGTTTCAGTTTTTGTATGCTGCATTAATTGAAATTAGTGGAGCCCAAAGGAGGTTTTGTTCAAGACTTAGTAAACAACAAAAATAAAAAAATAAATAACAAACCTCCATAAAATTAAAGAATTTTAGAAATGTTGAACACTTCAGAGCATATGTCTATATTTTCCCAAATGAAGAAACTGAGAACTGAAAATGCTAAGTAACCTGCAGCAAGTGAATGTGAAAATTAGTAGCAGAAAAGATTATAACTCAGGTCTTCCAACTACAGTTCTATAATATATTCTAGTAAGCTGAATATGCATCCTCTCTTTAAGAGTTTCCCAATATAATACTGATCCTTTACAAAGCTAAACCCTGAATAACCTCCACCTAAAACAGATACGCTTAAAAAATATATTTTTTTAAAAACTGAAGATTATTAGGAGTGTTCATTTAGATTAAATAAAATTGAGTTGTTAGTCACAGGTTCTATTTATACAAAAATAATTTGGACTTTTACGAGTTTACGTGTGAGAAAAGGAGCTGTCTCTCCTGCACACCATAAAGTAGACTGACTCTAGGCAATAACACTTGCACTGAAGCACAGAAGCATCAAACAAGTCAATCATTCCAAAGTGGTAGTTTTGGATGAGCAAAACATACATTAAACAAAAACAAAAACAAAAAAAAGGAAAGGGAAGGGAAGTGTGTATAAGAAGGCAAGTTAGTTTTTACAATGCTAGGACAAAAATGAAAATAGGCACTGCTCAGATTTACAACTCTTTCTTATTCTAGCACATGAATACAACAGGATTTCCTCCACTCCCTGTCAAAACTTTTACAAATTTTTTGTTCGTATTGCATTTTGCCTTTAGAGACCATGGGGTAGACAAAGATATTTTTGGTGATGTCCACTAGGACTGTATATGTGTGTGTGTATTTATATATATATGAATTATAAGCCTAGTTCATATATTCATATATGTATGAATTATAAGCCTAGTTATAAGCTAATGGACAATCTGTTGAGCATATCAAAAGTGTAATACATACTGGGTCTGAAGGTGGTCTAGTCAGACTGGCATTCTGCTTCTAGAATCAGCCTGGCAAGTGTCTATGCACAATGCCTTTCCATTCTTATCCCCCTGCCTGCAGCCACTAGGCTACTCAACCTCCCATCTGAGAGGACCCCTAATCCTGTAGATGGTGGTTGCTGACTTCATGGGATCTAAAATCCATAAAATCAGTTCAAAACTTCTTTAAGTAAGTTCCTAAATATACTATCTTTTAGGGTAAAGTTACATAATTTTAATAGCTATCGTGCAAGAAATATCTCAAATCCTCTTCCCTAAATTTCTTCTTTCAAGATTTGAGAACACTCTTGAGGTTAAATTCTGGAGTTTGTTGAGAAGTTCACTTTCAAGAATCCCGTTATGAAGTCCATTCACCTCTTTACTCATTCTGGTTGCCTCCACTGTACCTTGTTAGTTGCAGAAATGTAATGACATGGGATGTGAATAGAAACCAAAAATGCAATCAAGGTTTTTCACCTTTTATGATCATATACCTAATGGTTATTGTACTGTCAAACCTGAGTCCTTACTTACCTAAAATACACACATACAAAATAAACAAACAAACAAAACCACCTTCAAGAGACAGACTGGCTAAAGAAGGAAAGGAAATTACAAGTTAGCTGATGTAAAATGGTAAGTTCCAAAATGTATGAATGATGTGTGATCCTAGAATCTGCCATTTCTCAAATCTTTACTATATGCCAGTAATGTGTTAAGCACTTTCCAAATATTGTTTCATAAAACACTCATAGTAACCCTATGAGCAAATTCTTACTATCCTCATTTTTCAGAAAAGGAACCAAAGTTCAGTGCTATTAAGTAACTGATTGAAGGCACACAGCAGATAAGTGGCACATTAGCAGGTCTGTCTGATTTCAAAGTCTGTGTGCATAACCTTTACACCAAGACCTTGGGCTCCAGGACACCCAACATCTCAGCAATAATATTATAGCAGAAGCAGGATTCCATATCCCATAAATTTTGTGGACGCTACTATTTGTGACAAAGAACGTTCATCATCACCCACCCTTATAGGTATATGATGGGATCATACAAAGAACAGTTAACAACCATTTGTTAGGAAGTATGACAATAATTGTCTTGCAGAGAAGTGGCTCAGGGAAGAAACTGCTCAGCACCACCCATTCTCTCATAGTACAGAAAGTTTTGATACTTAGAACTCTAAGAAAGGAAAATGATAATTCCTCCTTTTAGAAACTGATTTTATTTTATTTTTATTTTTGTTTTTAAAGATTTTATCCATTTGACAGAGAGAGACACAGCGAGAGAGGGAACACAAGCAGGGGGAGTGGGAGAGAGAGAAGCAGGCTTCCTGCCGAGCAGGGAGCCCGACGCGGGGCTCGATCCCAGGACCCTGGGATCACGACCTGAGCCGAAGGCAGATGCTTAATGACTGAGCCACCCAGGCGCCCCGAAACTGATTTTAATATACCTAGATTTTTGTTATTTTACATGAATTAACTCACTTTGTTAAGCATGATGTGTCTCCTTAACTGGATGGTATGACTTCCTCTGGCCCTCCCTATGGACATCCAGAAGAATCATAGATCCTTAGGAGACAGAACTGACACTAAGAATCAAACCTATGCTTTGCAAACCTCAACAAAGATACCAAGGAGTCTCACATAGGTCAGAAGTGGTTGAATCTGTACCAAACTCTCCCTTTGAAAGTCCTTGGAACTTACATGATTTTTTTTTCAGCAACTGCAGTATTGTAATTTCAGTTAGTTCCATGGGGTTTCTATAACAAGTATATTAGTTATTACTCCTGCCCAGTACAACATTATCTGCCTCATTATCTTCTCTATACACCATTACCTGTCTGCCTCAATCATCCCATCCATAAAATGGGGTTAATAATATTGGTCCTTGTCTACCTTGAACAAATACTGCTGGAAAAAATGAGAATATAAATTAAGTTGCTTGCTGCTCTTTGGAAGAAAGTTGCCTTAGAAACACAGGCTTATTATTTCTCCATAGAAAAAGCAAAATATATTAGGGTTTGCACAATGTTGCTAACTGTGATTTTGCTCTTTTTTTAACCCTAGGCAGAAGGACTACATTAATTCCAGTCCCTAGGTGAACCTTTTATTCCATTTTCCACTGGAGGAAAAAAAAGTTACTTTGCAAAGAAAGGAAAGAAAGAAAAAAATGTAGTATTCCCAAACCTCATTTACGGAACATTCTGTTCTTCAAATTACAGCACAGCAAGCAGGCAAGTGGGAACTTTTAGAATCCTGCATCCAAGCCGGTTCCACACAGCACCCACTAATACAAAATGGCTTTAATTACTTTAATATAAATCCTGGAAATGTGCAGATGGATTGTAATAATTATGCAAAACTGCGATGGTCCTTTATAGAAACACAGATCTTGCTAGCTTAAAAGAGAATGAAAGGAACACAAGTTCAACACAATATGTCAGGAAGCATATCTCCTAAGAAGTCCTGTATTTCAAATGCCAAGCTGTACGTTTCATCGGATGTGGCAGTTGTTATGGAAACTATGCTTTTTGATTGAATAGCAGAA
Organism: Leptonychotes weddellii; assembly: GCF_054177405.1. Taxonomy (NCBI): domain Eukaryota; kingdom Metazoa; phylum Chordata; class Mammalia; order Carnivora; family Phocidae; genus Leptonychotes; species Leptonychotes weddellii. The sequence continues at coordinate 66,428,451 of NC_138378.1, read as the reverse complement.
TAAATACCTACCTAAAATCAGCATGATGGGCTAGTGCACAAATTAAGAACTCCCCAAGACAACAATTACTTGGAGGTCTTCCTTGAGATAAATTTGAAATATATATATATATATATATATATATATATATATATAATCTATTATGAGTTTAAATTTTTCTAAACTACTCTTCCTTACCTAAAACAGTCAAACCTGCTTCACTATGTGTGTGAATATGACTATGTGTTTACCCCCAAACACATACCTCACTCACATCCTGTACACTTAAGACTTACTGAATGAAAAATCTGATGCTTTGCCAAAAAGGCAAATTTTTTTATCACATTTCTTCATTTTCTTTCTGAATTAGTACAGTAGAAGCCTTGGGAAACAAATGTTGAGTTATTATTGTCATTTTTAAATCAAGTAGGTCATATATAAATGTGGAAAATCCCCAAGCATGAGAGAAAGGTCAGTTAAACATGGTTTTCATATTTTCGTGAGTCTGATATTAGACTGTTGCTGATTCCTATTGATATTAACAACCTTTCATAAATCATAATACAAATACTTCTATCTTTCCGTGTAGATATAATTCACCCATTTGCTGACTTAATTAAAGGCTCACTGTATAAAGTATGAAATAAAACATACCGAGGTTTGTTTTCCTCTTTCACATTTTACATGGAATGATATGCCAAGGAAAAAGTGTGAGTGCAACAGGCACCCATATCACAAACTTCTCCATAATGGGCATGCATTCGCCCATTGGATCAACATCTTTCAATTTATTAGCATGACAAAGGACACAATTATTTTGGATATGCCTGAATGCAATTTTCATTAACTTTGCAATGATTTATTAACAAAAGTGTCAGGAATGTAATAAAAGCAGCAGGACTCCTCAAAATGCCAAAATAAAAAAAAAAAATGAAGAATACAGCAGAATTTCCCAACACGCCTTACGGCATCAGGTCAATAAGGTTGCCTGATTCCATCAAAAGCATCACCATGGTGAGTGAACTCTGCAATTAACAAAGAGTAAGCACAAAAAATGCTAATATCTCATTTGAATGTAATTATGCACAGATTACTGTTCACTGGAACAAGAAAAGGGATTTTAATTGTCATCCAAAGTTACATGCAAACCCTGGATTCTAGTTAACTTCTTTTTTTTTTTTTGGTTGAGGGGTTCATGTGAGAATAAAGCTTACAGTTCACAAATTCTTATGTTCAGGGACATTGTAAAAGGCATTGCCTTTGTTTAAGGGATACAACTTGAAAAGTTTTAAAATAACATCATTCCATGTATGTTGGCAAGGTTAGTTTGTAATAAGTTTCACCATCGTTTGCATTTTAATATTATTTGATCTCATTTACATGTTTAAATTTGTTCCTGTAATAAAATTCATTAGTATGTTTATCATAACCACATAATGAATATAGCCCTTATGTAAAATAAAAAATTGAAAGTACATTAGAGACATTACAAGCTGTTTGAAATTACTGTGCTTTGCATATTATACCTTATTAATTAAATTATAAATTATTTATTTATGTATTTCTTTAATCAGGGGCAAGCACTGGAACAATATTATATTAGTATAAGAAACACAATACAACTCAAAGCTAATTCACACATGGACCAATTTTACGTAAACGCATGCAGATCCATTTTGCCATGGGGTGGTGAATGCCACTCCCCCTGCTGAGCATCAAGGGATGTGAAACCACTGTTTAAAGGAGAGTGGAGGGCACAGGGATTAGAAGTGTTTCTTGTGCAAGTTAAAAACTGCACTTGTTTGTATAATATCCCCCTTTTCCTTCTCATTTTATTAGTATAATTAGGTCAGATATGCAGATGGAAGCAAAGATCGGATCATCATAGGAGCTGATACCATGTCCATTTTATTTGGAGTCCATGGGAAAGGAAAAAGTAATCTTTTTTCCTTTCCTTTGTCAGCAGTGATAGAGAATATGAATAAGAGAGAGAGAGAGAAATGAAGAGAAAACAATATATTGGAAAATAAACCCAAATTTAGGGAAATGAGCACTAAGTTCACTTTTCTCATTCATTTTTTTAATCATTTAAAACCATATGCAGAATATCTGCGATCTCTTTTTCATTATGTTCACATGATTTACAGATCTCTCTTTAAGTTAGTTTCCTAATCCCTGGTTTGAGTACACTGATCTGATTACAGGCTCAGCCTATGTCTATACACACAACAGATTTGACTGTTTTGATAAGCAATTACTTCTGTCTACATGGTCAAACATGATGAGCCTCGCATAGGGCCTTTAGCCCTTAAAGAAGCCTGTGGAGTCAGGGTAGGAGACTGGAGGGCCCGTCAACCGCATGGTGTGGAGAGTGCCTAGGTTTTAGAGTTGAAGAAGTCTGGATTTTTTTTTAAAGATTTTATTTATTTGACACAGATTGAGAAAGAGAGAGAGAGCACAAGCAGGGGGAATGGGAAAGGGAGAAGCAGGCTCCCCACTGAGGAGGGAGCCTGATTTAAGGGCTCAATGTGGGCCTCGATGCAGGGCTCAATGCGGGGCTAAATCCCAGGACCCTGGGATCATGACCAGAGCTGAAGGCAGACACTTAACCGACTGAGCCACCCAGGTGCCCCAAAGAGGTCTGGATTTTAATCAAAGTAGTCTCTTCTACTCCAAATAAGGATAATCTTAACTCACAGAGTTGTTCTGATGATTAAATGAGATTAATACTTTTAAGTGGGTTAGCATGGCTACATAGTAGGTGTTCAATAAATGTTCATTCCAGGACTATTTCTGTGCATGAACACAATCGAACAATACACCAGAATCGCCTCATAATTCCACAAGCCTACATGGCATGCTGGAGCTCATTTTTAATAGATGTCAGCCTCTGCTATAGGAAAAAGCAAGCTCAATACTGAGAAGGGTAATGTTCAAAGCAATGACAAAATAGACTAATATAAGTTAGTTATAAATCTCTCTCTGAATAATAAAAATAACTTTATTTTCTTCATGGGTTTTAAGTGTAGTGTGCAATTCCCTCCCATCTCAGTTTCCACAATTTGGTAAACACCAGAAGAGAAGAGTAGGTGGGGAAAGCAGTAGCATCAAGAGATGCTGCAGGATGAGGAGAAGCCCACTACTGTGAGTGTGTTTGGTTGCTAACTTAACAGGGTCTTTGGCAGATTGCTAAAACCAAGACATATCTGTATTCACTTTTTCTTGGCACCCAGCTAAACCTTTTTTTCGGAGCTATTCTGCAGTTAGACGAAGCCATATAACTGAGTTCTGGCTAGATAGATAGATAACTGGATAGATGGAAGTGATACATGCTATTTCTAGACCTGGTCTCTAAAAACTCCTACCAATCTGCCATGCTATTTCTTTGTCCTCTACCCTCTCTGTCTGGATAGAAATGTACCAGCCAAGGACACCGAGTCTTCTGAAGATAGGGTGGGGAGGGCCACTGCATGGACAGAACATGGGTTCCTAAATAACTATGTGAAACATAGCAACCCCCATCCTAATTAGACTGTGTCGAGAAGGAAAAAGAAAACTTTGTTGTGTCACACCACTGAGAATTTAGACTTTCTGTTACAACTGTTAGCCCACCCTGACTAGAACTTGGTCATCATGAAAGGTGGGTAGTTTTTGTTTTTCTGAAAAACTCCCTTTTAGTGGAACTATAAGTCTAGATATAATTAATTTGATTTGTGTCAGGAAAAAAGAGATGCCCTCAAATTATTTTTTTAATTTTAAATGAAATTTGATTAAGATAATACAATTCTGCACAGTTCTTTCAACAAAGGAATTTTCTCTAGTATGATAGGTACTTTCTCTTTTTTTAATACATGGTTTTTATTTTTAAATTATTTTTCACTGAAAGATAGTTGATATATAATAATTGTATAAGTTTAAGGTGTATAATGTGTGGATTTGATACATGTATCTATTACAATATGATCACCTCCATAGCATTAGCTAAAACCTAGTTACTATAGGTATTTTCTAAAATAATAAATCTTCACTAAAACACATGACTATATATTGTGCTTTCAAGTAGTGTCCTATATATAACTACAGGACAAGAAAATTAACCCTTGAGAAAGTAATAAACCAATATATATAGATGTTCATTATAGAGAAATTAGATTCACTGAAGAAAAGGTTTCATCAAAACACATGTTTCTAATCAGTGTGCTCTGCTTTCCCGAGGGCAAATTTCCAGCCAAAATGCTTCATTAGCAAATAATCAAGACACCCCTACCTTTGTACTACTTTTGAACAGGGAGCTGTCAGTGGGCCACATACAAAGGATGGATAAAGCAACACATTGAACACAAAAACTCTAAAGTCAATAAATAAAATAGAAGCATAAGTATGTTATGGACCCACTAAGTCAGAGAACAATGTGGGATACCACGTGGGAAAGCAATGTCAATAGAAAGGAGAAAAAAAATTGAATTTTATTACATTTCTAATGATTCAGTAGGTAAAGAATCTCCAGATGGTCTAATATTCTATCAGTTGCTATTTTGATTAGCACATTAAAAAAATCTTAAAATATCATTTGCACCTGTCAATATTGGGCATAATATAAAACATCGTTTGTAATCTGTGTGCATTTTCTCAGTGTTTTTTTTTTTTTAAGCACCTAAATAGCCTTTATTGGTTATGGTCTATCAGCATGAGGTTGAGTGTTCTTCCAGAGTAAGGGCCTAAAGGTCCATTCAAAATTTTATTCAACTTGTTTTACATGGTAGCACCTCACAATTCAGATGTCTATTAATAAATACCTGTGAAGATAAATATTATGGTATACTCACAAGAAAGAAAGGACAAAGACATATGGCTTAGTTCAAATGAAGGTAAGCATTACAAGTAATTTAAACCAATAAGCAGAGCCTATAGCCAATAGATACAGAGTGACATATCTTAATAATTGAAGAAAACATAAAACAACATGCATACAACAAATAACTTGCCCCCTGGACCCTATTTATATCTAGTTATATATAAAAATGGTTTGACAGAAGGTGAAAGAAAAATAAAAGTAGGGCAACTCATGTTTGTTGAGCACCTACTATGTAACAAGTGCTCTCATTCCCATGCCCCTATGGAAACACGTCCTTTCAAGGGTACCAGTGACCTCTCATGGTTTTCCATATCCTGCCTGGACTTCTGCTGCACTGAGTCCCAGACCAATGTGTTTGCCCAACTCCTAACTCATAGCTTCCCTGGGATGTCCTAAAAGATTCTCAAATTTTAAGATGTGTTAACTGGGGAGCTTCCTGCCTCCCCCACACCTGTTCCTGCCACAGATTGCTTCACCTTAGCCAATAACAACTCTCTTTCCAGATCCTCAGGACAAAACAGCTGGTCCTTCTTGGCTTCCATCTTTTCCCACATCCATGTCCAGCAACAAATCCTGTCAGCTTTACCTGTACAGAATCTAACGCTCACACCTCCACTGACACCAGACTTCAGGGGGAGTTCTCCTTTTAAAAGAGAAGCTAGATTATGTCATTCTCCTGCTCAATACCTCCAATCACACCCAGGATAAAAACCAGGGTCCTGACAATAACCCACCAGGCCCTGTATGATCTGGCCTCCAGCTCTCTCCCTGACTAGATCTTCCATCTTTCCCCACACACTCATTCCTTTCCAGCTATAACAGGCTCCTTGCAGTTTCTTCGTACACTGTAGACACACTCCTGCCTCAGGGCTCTGCACCTGCTGTTAGCCTTGCTTAGAACATTCTTCTCAGTGAGACTTTTATTCAAATGTCATCTTTTCTGATGACCTTATTTAAAATTGTCATCTTTCTACTTCTTGCCCTAGCATTCTATATCCCCTTCTTTTCTGACCTATTTTTCTCCATAGCACATACTACATTCGTCATTTATTTTCTTTGTTGTCTGACCTCCCCCTCCAGAATGTAAGCTATATGAGGGATTTTTTTTCCTATTTTGTTTTCTGCTTTATTTTCAGAATCAGCCAAGAAACCCCAAATGCTTGGGAGAACTATGTTATCTTATTTAATCCAAATGGACCTTTTGAGTGAGGAATTATCAGCATTCTCATATACTAGTTGAAAAAACTGAAGCTTAGAAGAATAAGTAATATTCCAAGTAGCAAAGGTGGGAAAAGGAAGATGGACAAAAGTCTTGGTCTGCCTTTTGAGACATCTTGTTTCCATCACACTACCTTGCCTTCACATAAAAGAAATTATACTTTATTTACTTAAAGCCCACTTGGGCACTAAAGTCTAAGATCAGTCAATTATTTTATTTTTATTTTATTGTTCCCCTTCCCTAATCCATTTTGTTGAGTTTCTTGGGCTTACCTGAATTTTAAAAACTATTTTATCTAAAAATTAAAATAGTATTACATCAAATTTTTAAAAATATTTTCTTCAAAGTTTACATATTATCTAACCAGGAATAGAATTATGATGTGAACCAACCTCCTAGAGTATGTCTGAAATTTATAAAATGTTTCCTTTGTTTTCATGCTATAAGAAAAAAAAGTCTGAAAAATAAATTTCATGGACTGATCATAATTTGGATTTTTTCTAGTCTCCCTGCACTGATAATTCATTTTCATCCAATAGACACATAAAAAGAAAAAAAAAGAAGGGACAAGAAGGTAGGAAGGAAGGGAGGGAGAGAGAAAAGGGATGAAGGTCAAGTGTTCCACTTCATAAATGGGTAATAGTCATTCTTATTCAAATCTGTATTCCAAAATTTAGAGAAAATTTAGAGTTCTTCAAATAGATTTAGGGACCCTTACAGACTATAATTCAATTGAGAGAACAATTTGCACGCGCACACACACACACACACACGCTGCAGACATTTATCTTAAGCCATTTTGAACATTTGCAGATTTCCACTGTTCTTTGTGATTCTGAAATTGGCATCCCTTATTATTAATGTATTGGATATTATTCTGTGAAAAGAATACTAAATTTAGAGATGAAGATTAATTCCTCAATCTTAGATGTTTAAACAAAATTAAAGATAATTTTTAATATAAAAAAGATGTAGAAATAACATACCTTCCACTAACTTCTAAATATTAAGTTTAATATATGAAAACACATACTCTGATGGGTATGTTTAAGTCAGGATAGTGAATTTGAAGCCACGCATATTCCTCTTACAAAAGCCAGTTGCTTCTAAAGGGATCAAACATAGATGTTAACACTTAAAAATAAATAAATAAATAAGCAGTACCTTAGCAAAGTTTCAAGTCAAAATAACAACTGGCATTATTACTTCTAAAATTTGAGAATGATTTTTCAATCCTCAAAAAGGGCTAGATGAAAAGATATTAATTCTGATTCATCCCCTGTTTGCCTCCTAGTCACTTCAGTGCTCTTGCTACACAAAGTGAAAAGCATGGACCAGCTGCATCTGCTTCGCCTGGGAACTTATGAGCAATGCAGCATCTTGAAGAATCTTGAAGCCATCCCAAAGCTACTGAGCCAGACTCTTCCTTTTATCAGGGTCCCCAAGAGATGCATATGCACATTTAAATTTGAGGAGCATTTATGTACACTATTGAGCAAAATATCTTTACTTAGTTATAAGAATTAAACTACCTTGGGGCACTTGGGTGGCTCAGTCGGTTAAGCATCTGACTCTTGATTATAGTTCAGGTCATGATCTCAGGATCCTAGGATTGAGCAGGGCAACAGGTTCCATGCTCAGCATGGAGTTTGCTTGTCCCTCTCCCTCTCCTCCTCCCACCCCCTCCATCCCTGCAAGCACACTCTAAGATAAATAAATAAAATCTTAAAAAAAAAAAGAATTAAATTACCTTTGCACAATGAAAAAAAAAATGGGTGTAGGAATCAGCTACCACAGCAGTGATATATTCAGAGAAAGAGAAGAGACTATCTTGAGGACCCTATTTCTTTTGCTTCTCATTTTGTATAAGGAGTAAATGCTAATGGGGAACCTATATCAACAGTTATGGCTTCTTGAACATTGCCTCAACTAACCTGAAAGCAGTTTTTGAGCTCTGCCAAGAAGACCACCATTATCACTGAATAAAAATAATTTCATTCTCAAGTCTAACATTTAAATGATATAAGATTCCAATTTAATTAGGACAACAATGTGAAGCCAGCTCAAATAAAAAGCAGGGACAATTTTCTAATGGATTTAAATTACAAGCTTGTGACAGACTATGACAGATGACATATTTACTTTTCATACGAGCTAAACGAATACCTTAGATAAAATGTGCTAAAAACACAGCAAATTTGGAATTAATGAAACCGTTGATAATATATTTTTAAAGAACACTTTCTCTTGTAAAGGAAAATAAATCTGCAAAAGCCAAACAGTTAGTTAAAATGGCAAAATCCAATACATTATTGGAGCTTAGTAATGAGTTGGGAATGTGACCTTTCTTCAGAAATTGAAGATGCTCTAATCAGAATTAGCCAGGTGCACACTGGGGTCAAGCGCCATCCAGAAGTTTCGCTAAATAGCTTCTATCTCGCCTCTGATCATAAATGCTTCAGATCCCAGGCTTTGACATCTCCGTGACTTCAGTATTGTGGCTAGGCAGCTGCCACTTATTTCATTTTCAATGCACTAAATTTTGCCTGCCTTAACCAGGGACCTTTTGGCAAAATATTTAGTCTAATAAATTCATGATCTAGCATTTTATCTTCCTTATCGTGGCCTTCGTCTCTTTAAGAAAGAGAGAATTCAAATAAGACTGCAGAAACTGAGTGGAAAATGAGAATATAAGTGTACACATGCTTGAAGACATCACGGTGAACTAATGACTAATTACTGTGCAATTGAATACTAATGGAGAGCCTCATGAAATCAACATGAACAGGAAATGAACTCAATATGACCAATGGTTCCACAATTAAAATCAAATAAATGCCTAGTAATAGAAAGACTTAAAAGATATTACTACAACCAGTCAATTATTCTTCGGGTTATACTTTACTAAAATAAGCATAATGCTAGGTAGAAGTAGCTAGCTGGATATCTTTTTAAAAGTTAATGTGCATCTGAAATATGAATTACAGTACTATAATTATCTTCAAATTAAAGTATGTAAAACTAGTTCAATAGCAAGTCACTTATTAAAGCAAATCAGATAAACATGCATTTCAGGAAAGAAACTTGAGAGGTTAACTTTCTAGGACCTCTTAATTAATTAATTGTCACTCCATATGTTTAACTCTTTAATCCTTGGCAGTCCAGTCAGAAAATTGTCAATAGGAAGCAAGCTTGGGCACTGGGGAAAAGGCAACACACAAACAAAACAAAAAAAAAATTTAAAAAGCCTCTACCCCCAATGCCTGAAGGGGTAATAGCAATTATAAAAATTGATTAATAAATTTGTTACCACTTTTAAGAAAACTGCATACATATTTCCTTTAGTTCTATTTCATTTACTTCTTTTCCACGACCCAATGGCTGAATAAGGCAGATTAAAATAAACTGCAATATTTTCTCTTGAAAAGTCTACTCACTTATCAGCTGTGGATCTAATCAAGGACCTAATAAGTCCATAATGGTACATTTGCTTCCCAGGAGAAACCACTGTTTCTCATCATTCCAGAAAATACCCCCTTGCAAGGTGCAACCAAGAGCCACAGACTCACTGCAACAGTCTAATAATTTGATTGGGAGCCCTTAGGCAGGGATAACTTAAATTACAATTAGAGAGCCCTCACACTGGTGCTAACATCTGTGTACTGAACCACTGTATACTGATTAAAGGTTTTTAAAAGAGAACTAAGTACTTCCCACATTAGAGACAAGTCTAATTCTAATGGCCCTCATCCTTAGTATGTAATACTTCAACATTCCCTGCTGAGATTCCTGCTCATGAATCCAAAGAATGCATACCCTGGGTAATAACTGTCTTAGAAATGTCCAACAAATGCTCAGGTATAAATGGGCAGAAGGGCAGAGCTCTGGGAAGGAAAAGAAAGCACTGTTCCTTTCATCAGTCTTCCTGTGTCTACTTCCTCCTGACTTTATGGCTACATAGTTGAGGTGTTTTTGTTGTGGTTTTTCTGCTAAAAGAGTGATTCTAAGGAGAGGGTCAGAACTCAGAGAAATTGCCATGGGGGCACCAATTAATGAAAGTTGACATGAATGAGGACACGCACACTGCATCCCTCAGCGTCCTCCTGCCTTGTTATTAAATGAATCGTGCATGCAAGGAGAATAGAGCAAGAAAGCAGAGCCACAGAGCTCTCCCCCAACACCCTGGCCACTCTGCTCCTTCTCCTCTGTTCATTAGGGCCTTTTTCAAGCACATGGCTGCAGCAGATGTCCCCGAGAGAACATTTTGTGTCCCCCCTGCATCCAGGCTCAAACACCTGGGCTCTGACATGACGTCCGGTGGAGGCTATTTTCTTTTTCCTTTTTTAAACTTTCCTTTTATTTGGTTTGCATACAAGGCTAATAATGAGGTTTAAAAAACTATACACAATCAGTACACAATTACACTCATCGGGAGCCTGACATGTAATTTCTGATAAACCCGTATAACTATGAACAGCAAAAGGAACCACGGAGCGCACACAATGTGTGGGGTCATCAGAACACAATGCCAACACAATCTCTGCGTCATGTCTTGTTGCATAGTATTAATCAGTGCAAACATTGTTTGGGAAATGAGAGGGGAGAGAAAGAGCAGTTTCCCAGCTGCTAGTGCTTTGCCATCAAATCTGATAGTTCCATCTAATATGAGACTTCAGTAATAAAGCTTAGAACCAACAAATGACTCTTGAGGAGTCTACTTAAACTGTTCAAAATAAAATGAAATAACACATCATTATATATAATCCCAACCCTCCTGATAATTTCACATTAGACATTTCTTTAGCAATTTATTTTCATAAGTTTAGGAAATGTATTAGCATCTTTAACAGGTACAATAGGTGGGTATTGAGTATCCACATTATCTAAATGATCAGTGTTCTAGGCTAATCACTACAATTTTGATTTATTTCAAATTTTCAAATCCTACATGTTGCAACATAATTATTTTTCTGTTGATTGTTATAGGGAAAGGATACAGTAAGGTTTCATTATGGAAGAATTATCCAGGACCATAAGATGACAGCCCAGGTCACTGGGGAGCACAATGCAATACTATTGTCAATACTATTGATATGTCTTAGGAAAAGTGAGTCTGGGAAATGCAGAAATGTCACAAGCTTTGTTTTACCTTCATTTTAATAGAGCACAGAATGACCTGTATGGGAGGGGTTGACTACTTCAATCAGGTTTACGCTATTTTCAATAGGCGCTTCCAATCAGTGCATTTAGCTGGAAAGCAATTCCTGACTTTATTATTACTGTTGTCATCCTTAAAATGCATTCTATTTATTTTTTTAATTCGCCAGGAGGGGCGAAGAGAAGACGGGAGCAATAAAGAAAAGGAGCCAGTAACATGCCCTTAGGGACCAATAGTGAAGGGAGAAGAATCACAGGAGAAGAGAGATAGGAGATGAAAATGAAAGACGTATCTTATTAAACCATCATAATTAAGAAGTAATAGCTATTCATAAAGAGACCCATGCCCAAAGGCCTGAAGATGTCTACAACAGTAAGGGCAAATGTTTTCTAATAGGTAATAATCAACAAATAATCTACGTTAAAAAACAAACAGACCGCACAAGAATGAGAAGGCAGAGTTCTACCTTCTCACGCTGCTCCAGCCTCCAGTTTAGGGTAGACAGATCAAAACTGAAACTAACTAAAAAGAAAAATTGGTGACTGCTTTTCAAGTACACATAAATTTTGGCAAATTCAGAGATAAAGAGCATTTGATAACAGAGCACCTTGTTCCCTATCACCTGTAGCTTATATTAGGAGATGGTCTCTGGCTCTGAACCCTGAGATTACAGTTGCTGCCAGAGATCCAAGGGAATCAGTGCCTGATGATGAAACTGACCCCATATTATTCATTTCGGCACAAGACAGGAATTAATTGGATGGATTTTTCCCCTCAGCTCTTGGACTTTAAGTTAGTTGGACCTAGGAGAACTGAGGAGACAAATCTGAAGGGAAGGAGAAACACATTTAGTCCTTGGACACCCCCTAGTGTCTATGTGAGCATGAAACCATCTCACAGGTATCCCTCCCTTTCCTGCTACATCCAAGAACTGATAGGTCTGGCTCCTAAGGATGAGGACCTAGGACTCCAGCCCTGTGGGGAATCGGCTTTCCTCTCAGGTCAGGAATAAAGGTATCAGACTCAAAACCCCTCTCAGATACTTCTAGAATTTCTGCTTGCCATTAACTTCGTCTCAATGTGGCAGAGTTTGTCTCAAGAAAATGTGGAAAATTATGGGTGGAGTCAGGAGGGGTCTATAATTTGCTTCCCCCCATAAAAAGATAAATTTCACAGTTAATATACAGAATGCAAAATGAAAAGGAGAAATGGAGGGAAAATCTATTTCAGAGAATATATGGTAGTTTGTCTTTATATAGATAACTTGTGAGTGTTTGAATAAGTTCTGTGATATATTTATGTTTACCAATGTGATTGGATGTGAATACTGAATAAAGTCTGGGAAAAACTGCTTGCTACTTCTCTCAGTCAGCGGTTCTTGAGCAGTATTTCATTTGCGTGATGAAGATATAATTTAAAAGTGGCATGGAAAAGCTTTAGTGTAAGCACCTTTGAAAGTTCCCACACAAATTGTATGTGATTCCCTTTCCATCTAGGTAAATTAATTTTTTGTGTGTCCCAGGGTTATCTATGGACTAGGCTTTCTCTGTTAAAACGTTAAAATTATGAAATGTTACCATGAGTTTCATCCATGGTCATCTCAAAAGTGTAAATGTGCCTGAATGTCATTACTATATTTGCCTGTTGTAAATACCCAAATTTGCCCCGGTGTGCACAATTCTAGGAAAAGCATCCTTCTATATGACTTACTGGAACTCCAAGAGACACTTCATATTTTCCTAGTTTTTCTAGCATAATGCTTTCCCACCAACTGTTTTGGGGAAGCACTCTGCCATTCTATTAAACTTTTGAAAGATATATTACAGCAATACTAGAGAGCACTTTCTCCTGCTGCACCTGGGTAAGCTGCAACCTATATGAGACCTGATTCTTTACAGATTCACAGAATTTTAAAGGGCAAGGCTCCTCAGAAACCACCTGATTCATACCCTTATTAAGAAATGGAGAGGTCAGAGTGATTTCATGACTTGCTCAGAGCCACATGGCAAGGTTGACAGAAGGCTAAAACAGGAACCCAGAAGTCCTACACCCAGCCATTTTTGGTCACTGATACTTCTAAGTGTAAGACTGCATCATGGGAAATTTATAAATGTGAATATATCACCTGTGGCAAGAAAAGAGAAGCCTGATTGCAATGTTTGTACCCTCCCTGTTGGGGACATATTCCCTATAAGGTGAAGGTGTCCGGCCAGCTCCTATGGCACCCAGCCAGGAAGACCACGACAGTGGACTCAACAGCTCTCCTTCCCTTGATTTTTCATCTGCAACTCTGATACAAGACTTAGACTGTAGAAAGAGAGAAAGGAACCGAGGGGAGGAATGTCAGAAACATCTTGCCCCCTCCCAACTACCACTAGCACCACAAGCAAGCATGTGAATGAAACAGTTTTGTTCCTTCCCCAGCAGGAAATGCTACTGTTTTAAATACCAAACAAAGATAGCTCTTGCTTCTGGTTACAGCCCACACAAAATAAACTTATTTTTAAAAAGGAATCTTGGCATATGGTAACAAAACCTATATAATTCTCTTGATCTTTAATCTCTATGCCAATGTCTCTTTTACAGATTATGGCCTCAACCCCTGACAAATCTGCTTAGTGAATTTTTGGCTGACAAATCTGGCAACACAAACGCTGTCTGAAATACATTCCAAAGGCTAAACATTTTCATAATAGCTACTTTACATAGCCTAGTAGGTTTCCCTTTAGGACACCAATTAGATTTTTTTTAAAGTGACAGTGTTAATTTTTATGATTACACACAGAACTGAGATTTTTATTTAATACACTGGGCCTTCTTTTAAAGCTTTTCAAGGGGACCAACCACTTTGCCAACAGACGGGTGTTACAGCAGGGGTGATTATAGTAATTTTTCATGTAATTGGAAGTCACCATTTGGTTGCTATCTTTCACATGCTTGTTGACTCATCATATAATCCTTTATAATGGAGGTTTGTTGTATGTCACAAGAACGTGCCAAGCAGCCGGGAAATAACAAACAGAGGAACCCCCTGGCTGGTGGGGACCACGAAAATCTTTAACATCTGCCCAGCTCTTTAGACTGCAATAAATTTTACTTAATAGCAGTGACCGAACACCGAGAGAAAGGTTTCAGAGGATTTGAGGAAAATCTGTGTTTTCTCTCAAAAGGAGATGTCTCAAGATTGTATTACACACCATGAAAGCACAGTTTTAAAAAGATAAGAAGGTATAAGTACTCAGAATAGAATTATCAAAGTCCCTTCCCATAAATTCAAGAATTTAAGACCAAAGTAAATGCAGCATGTTGTCCCTCCGGTTCACTTACCACAACTTCACTTTTCATCTCATCTTTTGAATAGTTAGTGCTTTAGTGGAAGAAACACACAAACAGAGGTTACATGTGAATATTAGATGCTGTGTAAAATAGTAGGTAAAGGTCAGAGCTGGAAGTGGGGACACCTGAGTTCTTATCATCCTGGGAGAGACATGTGAACATAATGAAGCCTCAAATTACCTTAATATTGTAAGTGAAGAGGAGCATCACTATGATTCCTGAGTCTCCCTAAGAAAGAGGTCAAAATAAATAAGAGTAAATCTGGAAATATTTTGTATGTTAAAGCACTAAATACTAGGCCTTAACATTTGACTTGAGATGATGGTTTCTGTTAACATTTTGCCTTCTTTGAACCAGTAAAGTTGGCACAGCCATCTGTAATGTGCATTCCATCTGATGCTATGTGCATATTTCCTTTGGAATTTTCCAAGAAAATTAGAACTAAGCTGCTCACTTTTATAAAAAATGTCTCTTCACCATTTGCTTCTAATAGGCTCAGAAGAGGGGTGCCTGGGTGGCTCAGTCGTTAAGCGTCTGCCTTCGGCTCAGGTCATGATCCCAGGGTCCTGGGATCAAGCCCCTCATTGGGCTCTCTGCTCCATGGGAAGCCTGCTTCTCCCTCTCCCACTCCCCCTGCTTGTGTTCCCTCTCTCGCTGTGTCTCTCTCTGTCAAATAAGTAAATAAAATCTTCAAAAAAAAAAAAAAATAGGCTCAGAAGAATGACTTATTTTTTTAAATTTTATTTTATTTTGTTATGTGAATCACCATATATTACATCATTAGTTTTTGATATAGTGTTCCATGATTCATTGTTTGCGTATAACACCCAGTGCTCCATTCAATATGTGCCCTCTTTAATACCCATCACCAGGCTAACCCATCCCCCCACCCCCCTCCCCTCTAGAACCCTCAGTTTGTTTCTCAGAGTCCATAGTCTCTCATGGTTCATCTCCCTCTCCGATTCCCCC
>NC_138378.1:66394220-66412435 GCF_054177405.1 Leptonychotes weddellii | reverse complement strand
TATATATATATATATACCACATCTTCTTTATCCATTCATCTGTTGATGGACATCTTGGCTCTTTCCATAGTTTGGCTATTGTGGACATTGCTGCTATAAACATTGGGGTGCACATACTCCTTCGGATCACTACATTTGTATCTTTGGGGTAAATACCCAGGAGTGCAATTGCTGGGTCATATGGTAGCTCTATTTTCAACTTTTTGAGGAACCTCCATACTGTTTTCCAGAGTGGCTGCACCAGCTTGCATTCCCAACAACAGTGTAGAAGGGTTCCCCTTTCTCCGCATCCTCGCCAACATCTGTCGTTTCCTGACTTGTTAATTTTAGCCTTATTTTAACTTATCAGTGACTGCTTTTCCTTTCATAAAAGGCCCATGACTATTGACAGCCATGTTGCCTAAAAAGCATTTCAGCTGGACGCAACTCTTGCATATTGATTTGACAAAGAACCTGCATTTGTGTTTTAATTTAGTTATCTAAGTACTATTTTATAACTCAAGCACAATATTAAATATGCCCCATCTTACTTAGTTCCTAAGATCTGAGATAAAGGTCGTTTGCCTCACTAACCGTGTGTTACAAATTAGCCATAATATGAGTTATCCCTAGGTTAAATATCTTCAACAAATCCAATGCAATTATATACTTTACTTTAAATAAGTAAATATAAGACACAACTAAAAAACAAAAACCTAACAATTCAAATAAACAGTTTATTTAGCTAATTTTAGCTCTTATGACACCAAAAACAAGTATGAAATAAGACTGTCTTAGAGATTAGAAATGACTATGTGTCATGTACTTTAGACTGCTGCTTAACTAATTATTTCTAGCATTTAGTATCACATACTCATTGCCTTCAAAAGGCCATCAGTGATACAGGCTTCTCACAGACGTTAGCTGAGGGGCGACTGGCTGGCTAGGTTGGTAGAGTATGCAACTTTTGATCTCGGGGTCGTGAGTTCAAGGCCCACGTTGAGCACAGTGCGCACTTAAGAAAAAAAAAAAAAAGAAGCAGCTAGTTGAATAGCAGACCATCAAAGAAAACAGTTGGTAAAATTCAAGTCTATTTTGATGCAATAATTATCTCAGATAAGAAAGAGTAAAGGCTGGATCATGAGACAAATGCTTCTGTGGTAACCAAATCTGTAAATAATCAACCAGATAACTTAATGCTTTTTAGGAACCTAATCACTAGGACACTTTAATTACTAAGTATTCAAATCTGTCCAGTGCCACAGGAATTAATAAGTAAATTGTTGTTGAGTAAGTAAACAAGCTTTCAGAATCAGGATTAGAAGTTCATTTCACAAATAACAATCATCTTTTAATTTACACAGAAGAAATAAAATTCCTTTGTGAAGTTCAGTTCTACTATTTCAATCAGGAGGACATTCCACTGATAATGACTTTTATCCCACTCCTAAAGTTCGTGACTACAAAATCCACAACATACAAAACTATAAAACTAGCTTAGAGGTGATAGGCCATTCTTTTCTCCAACAGAGGAAAATATTTTCTCAACAGAATTATATTTAGAAATATTAAATTTGCAAGAAACCCTTGCCTTTCATGGCTTCCTCTTGTTGAGTATGCACATTCCCTCCTGATGAACTACTTGTATCCAGCCAAATGACACTGATCAAATTATGGAGAAAAAAAAATGCACTCTTTGTCATATTCCTTTATGATAGAGCTAACAACTTATTTAATTCCATTAGTAAATTTGGTTTGGTAATGGTTTTTATCATTTTCCTCATTGCTTTTTTAAACTTAGAAAAAGAGGGAGGTACATGAAGACAAGGGCGTATTAGGATTGATGTGGCTTCTAGTTTTCCTCTTGAGTTTAAAATCATAAACTATTCACTAATATGAATTCTTAGGAGCAGCCTGTCAGATCCATTGTGATAATTAATATAATGGCATACTGTAAATGCCACTGTTGTTAAGGCTGTTATTTTGGTGATTGCTGTTGTTTCTGACAATGCTATTAATAACATTACCATGTTGATAATAATACTAACAAACAATGTTAAACACAAACAATACAATGCACTTTGTACTATACATGCATACTGGAATACTGGAATAAGTGCATATCCTGGATAGAAGCTGATCATCCAAATTGTAAGGGACACCCACAGTACTTGTCTTCAGAGCATCTATATATTGGATGTGAGTGGGTGAGACTTTGCAACGAAGGGCTGGGAAACCAGTTTTACATAATAGCTCTTCAGAGTACAAACTGAAAGTTGAAGGACTGTATGAAGATTTGAAGAAGAGAAATCTTTGGTAAGATGAGACCAATGAGAATTGAGAAGTTAGTGAGAAGTTAAGATTTAGAATGTTAGTATATCAAAGAAGTATATATTACATCAGTGACAAAGAAACAACTAGACAACAACTTTATTTTCCTAATCTTTTTCTGATGACAAATGCAATATACTCGATTGTAAAAAAAAAAAATGTGGATGACATAGAATAATATAAAGGAGAAACATTAGAAGCATGTGTAATACTATCAATAGTTTAAATAATTTAAATTTTGAGTCATTCATTTTGTAATGGAGAGAACCCTAATTAGATCAACAGTTTAGTGCTTTTCTAATATTACTTCACAACCTGTTAGTGGAAGATGCAATCAGTTTTTTGGTTTACAATCAGCACCCTTTCTTTTTTACAATGGACTAAAAGTTTTGCAGTAGAATGTAAGTTTTTTGTGAAACTTTGATTCATATATACGATGCATAAAGGCATGGGTCATGATGTAAATGAATTTCTACATATGGGTCACAAACACTGAAGATAAAACCGCTTAAAAGATTTCAATTGTCATGATTTTGGTTGATTTATTTTAAAAAGGAGAAGGAATTGGTAAAAAATAATGAGACATATTTCATAATAAATTTAATCTTGGTAAGAAATATCTTAAAAATGCTACTTTATTCTGACACTGATGGAGATATCAATTGCCTTCACCTGGTTACACTCACATATACCAGATGCCATTGAGCAAAAACAGACACCGTCGTTAACCTTATGGAGCTCACAAACTAGATATTAATCAAATAACTAAGCAAATACTTGTACAATTTCAGCTGTGATAAATGCCATGGTGCTCAGAGGGTCCAAAACAAGGGAGTGTAATCTAATTTAACCTAAAGGAAAATTCAAGGAAGGCTGTCCTGAAAAGGTACCATCACTGCATTTTGAAGGGTAAATGTAAGGTGAAGAGGAGACATTCCAGACAGAGAGGACAGCATATTCAAATGCCTGGATCCAGGGGTCCCTGGGAGTACAAAGCCCACATGGTCACTCACTTCAGATCTGCTTTCAAGGAGATTATCACAGGTGCTCTATGACCTGGATTTAGCATGTTTGCATGTCCAGTGGGGAGAGACATTGTCCTTCCTTGAAAAAGAGCCCAACTGCTTCAAAAAGTTTAGGGGATTATCTGCTTGCAATATAAACATGGGTAGGTTAGATGATCTTTTGTGTAGCCTTCCAATCCTGCTTTTTATTTCGTTTTTGTTTTTTAAAGGGTGTGGATAGTTCACTTGCGGATCACACAATTGCCAAAAGGGCTTAAAATGTAAATGGACACCTTGAGGGTCAGTGCTTGTCTTCATGTACAAGTGAATATGCATATACCACTCGTAATAATTTCTTCATAAAACACTGGTACATCTCTCATAATAAGCCCATTAATATTTCTCCTTAGAGGAAAAGGAACCAGGAAACCTCTAAATACATCTTCTATATCTTAAAAGACCCCAATACAGAGAATTCTAAAAACTATAGGCACATTTTGGGCTCTTAGTTTCTTCTACTCTAAAATCACTTGGCAGCTTGCTAGGTATTTAACATTAGGAAACTTTAAAGAAAGCCAAGGTTTCAAAAAAACAAACAAATTTAATTTAAGTAGACAGTTCTGGAAAGCTTAGTCTCTTAAAGTATAAATGCATAACAGAAAGAAA
The DNA here is from genome assembly GCF_054177405.1 of Leptonychotes weddellii. Lineage (NCBI taxonomy): Eukaryota > Metazoa > Chordata > Mammalia > Carnivora > Phocidae > Leptonychotes > Leptonychotes weddellii. The sequence goes on along the minus strand of NC_138378.1, from coordinate 66,408,455 downwards.
AAAATTAAAATAGGTAAATTTCATTTTGTCAGTAGAACTATGTAGTAATAATTTCTCAGAGCCATTTTAGGAGGTAATTCTTTCTTCAGTTTGGCTACCAAAAAATGATTTGTCTTTAAAGCATTATCCCACATTTAGTCTGGAAATTCATTTATTTATTCATTCAACTAACATTAATTAGACACAAGTAGTTATGACATATATAATTTTAAATATTTACTGAAATTACCTAGATATGAAAGAAATCCCTCCAATCCATTTCCTACATGGCACCAGGAATGATTTTGTAAATCTTATTATGACATCCCTTGCTTCAGTAGTATTCCTCTGCACTTGAGGTAAAAACCTAAATCCATATCACAGGTTTTTATAAAGCTCTACAAAAATCTGTTCCTGCCTATTTTCCAGTCTCATCTCACCATCCCTCAGTTACTATGCTCTGGTCACAATGGCCAACTCTCAGTTCCCACCTAGGGAACATAGGCCAATTCCTCACAGAGAAGAGAATTGCCTCCATTCTTCATTTGTGTGGTTTTACCTCACTTTTTAGGTCTCCACTTATACTTCCCAATGGAAATACCAACGGAAATTATGCCCCCTTGTGAGAACACTCTGCACTTTTTCTTCATAAGATTTATCACAATTTGTAAGCATGTACACTTTTGAATATTTTTTTTTACAGAATGATGGCATAATTTTATTATACATTAAATATTGTATATACTTATGTTTATATATGATTGCTTTACATTTTAAGCATATGTACATTTCTAATTTTACTTTTAATATTTTAAACTTCCACAATTTACTTTAAACGTTCTAGGCTTCTGTTTTTTGTCAGTTTGGCATTACACATCATCCACTTGGGAGACAACAGTAAGAAGCATTTTATTTATAGTCTCTTTTTATTGTCTATTTATTGCTTAATCATCATCAGTCTCATGTTTTCAATGTTTTTAAAAGGTTATCAAAGAGAGAAACATAAAGGAACAGAGAAGAAATCAACAATGCTATAGCCGAGAAGCTCCAGCAGAAAACACTCACTGGACCCTGAATAATTCTGGGGAGGGGAATGGAAGCATGGATGGTCAGCGGCCCCAGGATTCAAGTCCCTACCTCAGGGCTTTCCAAGGTGGTAAGTCGCCTTGTCCCACAAATAGCTTTGTGGTCATCTCCGTCACTGGCCTCCCAGTTTAGGATCTGAGAACAACCTGAGCAAACATGCACAGGCAGGGAGGTAAACTTTACTGCCTCTCCAGGCAAGCTCATGAGGCCCTCTCAGTGGGAGTCTACCGCAAAGGGACAGGAGGCAGTAGATGCCAACACCCAGGCATCCCCCCCAACAGGCACGCCCCAGCCACTGCGCAGCTGCACGATTTTTTTTTTTTTTAAATATTGGTTTCCTCCACTAGACTGTGGGCCCCAAAAGGGCAAAGATTGTGTCTGGTTTCTTTACTGCTACATTCTAGCGTTTACCTCCATAAGTATCTATAGTATACTTTTGTTTTAATCCTAGATCCACCACTAATTACTTAGCCCAGTACAACCTTTCTAAAGCCAATCTTATCATCTAAAAATGATTACAATACTATCTTCCTTTCATATTATATTTAGATTGTTTTAAATGCCATTGCCTAGAACAGAGTTAGGCTTAACAAACGAATAGACTTCCTTCCCCACTTCCTCTCCTTCACCTCCATGCACATCTAAAAATGTTCCAACACTCTGTCCAAAATAAAGCAATGATTCACAAGTCTGGCATTTACCAGCCACTAGTTTACTTTTCCCTTCCTACTCCCCAATTACGAGAAAGCTCATTTTGAGGTTTAATGGAGAGTGTCACAGGTTCATCAGAGTTCAATTCAGCAGTCTGGAGTGAATCTGTAATAATCCATGACCACAGACCAGTTTGTATTTTTCCAGTAATAAAACTCAAGAATGGCTATGTTTAAATGGAATTTTGCAGGTCATTAATCCATTCTAAGGACTGACTCTTTTGGCTGTTTAATTGCAAAACAGTGGTGGTAGGAGCAGATTAAGAATCTAGATTTACCTAAAATATAAGGTGGTAGACTGCTTATATTTTATTAATTTATACTTCAAAAGAATTTCTGAATGACTTAAATTGAAAAATTCGAAAAGCCACTGTCATCTTCCTAAATCAGACAGGATTTAGATAAGATTTGCAATGATTCCAAAAAATGGTAAACCCTGGTGGGGCAGAAAGGTTCTTTCTTATTGAAACTGAAGAAAGAAGCTGTAGAAGACTGTCTTTTCTTGTTTTGAACTGACCTTCTTATTTTGAATTGACCACAGTCCTCTATTTTGCTGCCTCAAAAATTTAAGACTCATGCGTCCTGTAATCAGTTGAAACACAGGCCAAGGGCTGCAGCTCTGGCCAGTGAAACATGAGGGGATGACTAGAGGAGGCAGTTTCTAGCAGAGCTTTTTCCCTCTTTAAACGATACATAAAACAGAGACATTACCCCTTTTATGCCTCTGGATGTTATAAACTGCAAGATATCTGGTCTACGGCAGCTGTTTGGGAATGGCAGCTTGGTATATGTGGGATAAGAAATATTATTATCTGCATTAATAGAAGAAAAAAGCTTAAGTGTATAAATGTAGAGAGACTGGACAGACTCCAATCTGCCCATGATACAGACTGCCTCAGTTGCTATAAATTATCTGGTAATTCTCTACTGCCCCCTTCCTTTGCCCCGCTCCACCCCCCCAACCATATTCTGACCAGTCCTGAAAGTTTTAATCCTGGCAAATGCCTACCCTAATGCCCCGTCACTCCCCAAACACCATATATATATATGTATATATATATATATATATACATATTTTAATTCTAAAGTAGTAATTGGAAGAAAGTTGTCCATTTACTAATCACATACTTCAAAAGACAATACATGGGTAAATGGGTGGATGGATGGATGGATGGATGGAAGGAAGGATGGACAGATAGATATCTCATATATATACATATTTAACATACATCAAATATATGTATATTAACATATGTCACGTACATTTAACATATATACATTTTTTTAGAGAGGCAGAGGGAAGAAAAGGCAGACGGGGAGAGAGAGAGAATCTTGAACAGGCTCCACGCCCAGCACAGAGCCCAATGTGGAGCTTGATCTCATGACCCTGAGATCATAACCTGAGCCCAAATCAAGAGCAGGATGCTTAACCAACTGTGTCACCCAGGCGCCCTAACATATATACATTTAACAAATATATTTAACATGCATTTTTACATATGTACATTTTCATATATATTGTACATGTGTGTAGCATGTGTAATGTGTCTATACAGAGAGAGAGAGAGAGACTGAGAGAGAGAATAGTTAATGGTTTCTGGAAATCCAAAACAAGACTAGAAACAATCTTCAAACCCCAGAGATTCACAGATTCAGTGTTTATGTGAATGACTAGTATTGTTCTTTTGCCAGCATGTTAGTAAGGAAAATTCATGAAAACAATGTCAGTATGTAGTTTCCTTATCTCTACAGAGGTTTTAATGACTCACTGCCATTCCTCTGCTTTATTTATCTATCTTCTCTGGAATTGTAATGACTCATCCTAAAGATGATGACTAAATGTCTACAGTGATTTAATGCTGTCACCCACAGTAAAGACAAAGCTAGAAACTGTCAGTTATTAGGCTAATCAGGAAATACCAGATTTCTACAATAACAGAAAACAAGTAATCATCACTAGAAATGTTCAGTTGGAGTTCAAAGTAGATGCATATGAAGTTAAAAACAAACATGGAGTCACTAACAGAGTCATTCCAGAACAATCACCAGCCTGTCTCCATTCTCTTCATGTTGCAAAGATGCACTTCAACCACACCTTAAAAAGTTGAAATTTGGAATGGAATGCTTGATTTTGTTTTTTTACTTTTGTTGAGAAACTTGATATCTTGACTCTCTCTAAATGTAATCTTCCTATCCCTCAGAATCTAGTATCACACCTGATACACAAGCCTGAGAGTAGGAGTGGCCCCAATCCTGTTCTTGTGCTTGCAAGAGGACAAGCAGTGGGACTTAGAAAACCAGGAATTTGGCTTGAAAGGAGTTATTTGGTTTTGTTTTGCTTTTAAATATGATTATAGGAATTTCTCATTAATTTATAAATTATGTGCTTTCCCTCCCATCTCTACACTATTAAACCCAAACCAATGATGGAGCTTTCTTATCACTAAAAGTAAAATACCTTCTTTTTTGTCTGCTAGCGTATTCCTACAGGACCCCCTACGCCTTTTTTCCTACACTGATCAGTGAGCCAGGAAGAAGTATATGGTAAGTTTTAGTGTTTAACAAACATTATGGCATACCACAAACTTCATAAAAAACAATAAGAAATATATATCGTCTGTCAGGAAAGATGTTAAAATAAAATGTCTGAAATGTAAGACTATCATATTGCCAAAATATGTCAAGAAACCCAGGATCGTATATGTACAATATCCTGCTTCAAGAAAAATATAGACTTAAAAATTACAGCCTATGAGACACCATTTTAAGATGACATAATAAAGGATACATTAGTCAATGTTTCTCACAAATGAATCAACCCATTACATAATTACAATCACATTTAATCATTACAGCAAAGTACAGGGAGCAGCATAATCTTTTTTTCTATTGGACAACTCATCTCACACTGGAATTAGCCTGAAAGTAAATTTATTGAGGCTTACTTGTCTGGTTTTACCTGACCATTAAATATAAATTAATTTTTAAAAATTCTAGGTTTGAACAAAAACATGGTTTTATAAAATAAATGTAGTTTTTTTAATGCAATCACTCAGTGTTTGTTTAATGTTTGATTCACTCAATAGCAATTCCTCCCTTAAGCATTTGTGAAGTAGTTTGTGGACATGCTTGCAGTAGTATACTTGTGTGCAAAAATCAAACATAAAAACTGATCACATGCTCACAGCTGGAAACCGTGTCAGGCTTTATTCAGTAAGGTATCAGGCATTATCATTTAGCGCTCCCACAGCGGGAGGAAAAATGGTGGCACAGAGGAAAACGATCACATCAGACACACTCCAGGGGTTTCCTTTCCCTACATTGTTCCTCTCCCAAATGTAACTCTTTAAATTTTAAATAGGAAAAGAACACACAGAATCATTGCTCAGAACCAAAAAAGGGGGGGTAGTGGAATGGAGGAGGAAGGTAGTGGCAAAACAAGAAGGAAAACATTTCTCATTAAATAAAGTGAATACTAGAAAGCTCAACATATGTTTTAATATGTCCTTAAGACCTAAAGAAGCACATACATCAAAGATGTTTTGAAGATCTACTGTAGTTCAGACAGAGCAGTGCTATACTGTGCTCTGTTTTATAATTGTTGATTGTGAACAAGTTACTTCTTAGTAATCAAATGCAAATGAATTCAAGAATAGCTAATTGATGAGGTTTTATCTTATATACCTATACTTATCAGAACAATATATATTAATACATATTAAGCTAATTGAAAGAGTTGAAGACACATGAACAGGAGCACATTTTATTTTTCCTTTTCCAGACAAGAAATCATCTTCCAACCCGGTTATCTAATTCTATTTCTTCAAAGAAAATTATAATTTAGGAATTAATTTTGGAGAGAGAGAGAAAACACAAGCAGGGGGAGGGAGAAGCAGGCTCCCTCCTGAGCAAGGAACCTGATGTGGGACTCGAACTCAGCACCCTGGGATCATGATCTGAGCCGAAGGCAGACACTTAATGACTGAGTCACCCAGGAGTCCCTAGGAATTAATTTTAACCTCTGAAAATCCCAATTTTCACATTAGTCCATGTTTAATACAGTAATACCATCATTATTTTAGAAAAAAATTATTACAATACTAGGTTTATTTAACTAGAGGCCTAGTTTCAGCAAGTGGAAGAATTTCTAAACAAATAACGACTGCTAAAAAAAAAAAAACAACAACAAATAACGACTGCTATTTCATATCAATGGTAATCCACGCCGATGCCTTCAATAGCCATATAACCAGCTCCTTCTGAAGGTCCATGGATGGATGGTCTAGTCAATGCTTCTCCTTCATGTATTTTGCTGCACCTATTGCTCTTCTTGTTGACACTGTAGACATTCTTTGCATACTTTGCAGTGTAGACTGAAGAGTGGCCCTCTGAACCCCAGACACTTGGCTATCTACTCTGCTTTTGGAATGACTGGAGAAAGAAATCTTTATCAGCATGTAATAGCTAAGTAAAGGTAGAAAACAGATCTTGGTCCATCCGTCCATCTCCTGGTATTAATTTTTTTTTAAGTAATCTCTACCTTCTACTTGGGGCTCAAAGTCACAACCCCAAGATCAAGAGTTGTGTGCTCCACCAACTGAGCCAGCCAGGTTCCCCCATCTTCTAGGATCAGAATCATCTGCACCCCTAGATTTCATTCTGAAATATTATGATAAAATTCTAATGTGTCTTTCTTGTGACTCTGTCACAAAATACAGAAACTAAGTCATATACATGTTTAGCCTAAAGTAAATCTCAAATAAAATTTAGATGTGACCTCTAGCCTCCTAACTGCAAAGCTCTACTTTCTATAAGCTCCTATCTGACACATATGTGTGTTTATATATACATAAGTGAATATGTATAGTATATATACATGTGAATATACACATGCATACACCTATATCCATATATGTATATCCATACACACACACACATTCTTTTAAACTTAGTTTTTTTTCAAAAAGGAGAAAAAATATAATAGATAAATCCTTAGGCGGAAATAAGAAGAAACAACTGAATATGTGCATTTTCTTTTTAAACAGGGAATCAGATCAGCCTAACAAGATGTTTCCCTGAAATATTGGCCTCAAATGAGTCCATTCAGCCATGGCAAGGAGAGGTTTCCAGCCAAAACATTTAATTAGTGCCCAATTAAGACAGCCAGAATGATGTGAAGTCCACGCTCTGGCCGCATGCACGCCTCAGGATGGGTAAGCAGCTTAAGTGAGTCTAGTCTGACTAAAAGCTGTCAACTGTCAAACTGTCAGTGGGCCATATGGGTCAGGCAGCATCTCTCTGAAGAATTCGGCTTGTCCACTCATCAGGGGAAAAACACCTCCAACACCATTGGGTTGACAAATACCCAGCAAGTTCCTCAAAGCAGGAAAGAACTGAAGTTATGATCAGATTAGAGGAAGAGCCAAGTCATGTCCTGTTTAAACTTTCCTGGCACCCCATCAGCTATAAGAAAAGGTCCAAACTCCTTAAAATGGCAGACAACACCCTGCCTAATTATCTGGCCTCATCTCTCATCCCTCCCTCTCCCTGCTTTATCCTTGAGCAACGTTGAACCGCTTGACATTCCCTCCATATGCATGTGCACTTTCTGAACTCCAAAGCTTTGCTAATACTGTACCCTCTGCCAATAATACCATTCTCTCCTCTCAATTCATTCATCTCTTTCACTCAAATTCATCATTTTATATTAAACTTAGGAGTCAGCTACTACAAGAAGCTTTCCCTACCCATCCCCTCTACCATTAACCTCAGGCAGGGTTACAGACCACTTTCCCATGCTCTCATAAGCCCATGGGTGTCTAGCACTGACTTCAATGCATAACATTCTCATCATCTCTTTATGAGTCTATTTTCCTCTCTTCACTTGAGTATGCAACCTGATGGCAGGAGTATATCTCCTTTGTCTTCATAATCCTAGCACCAGAGGCACTGAATGTTCCTAATAATTGTTACTGGTAAGAATCAACAAATTAATCATGAAATAATGAAGTTAAAACCAATCTTACCCCATGTTTATTTCCTTCTTTTGTTCCAAAATGTCCTTTTTAGGCAAGCAAATATCACCATGCAATTGGATTGATTTGCCTATATAGATATAGTAAGTCAATACATAAGCCAGTCACTGTAGCCCTGTTGCTCATCTTGTATTGAGGTCAGAGGGTACGCCCTTCCAAGAGGACACACACAGAGCAGAGGAGCCTGGAATTAAAATCGATTAAGGTATTAGGCTGAGTGATATCAAATGGAGGAGTGTACTGGCAATCAAAATCAAATGATCTTTAAAATAAATTATTTTAGCTTTGGTATTTTATCAAAACGGGAATCAAATAGAATGTGGACGACTTTGGAGCAAAAGAGGAAATCTTGGTTTGTAGAAATACCCTAATCTTCTTCTCGTCTCTTCCTCAACAGAAATGTTTTTATATGAATATTAGACAGAAGAAACTGTCACAAGCAAACTTGAAAAGGAGAGAATATGAGGAGAGATGCTACCAGATTTGGCTACAGCTTAAAGCCTGTGTGTGTGTGTGTGTGTGTGTGTGTGTGTGTGTTGGGGAGTGAGGTACTAATTCCCCAGAACCTATTCAGTTAATATTGGAGATCACGATCTTTACATTCATCTGTCCACTACCTTCTTGAGTAAATGTGCTACATTAACTCTCTCCAAGGCAAGCCCATTCTCTGCCTCCTAAAAACCCCAGGACTAAAGGGTGTTGCCTCCCTAACAGTTCTACAAGGAAATGTAAAATTTTCTCTTTTTAAAAAATTTTAGATAAAGAATTAGCTTTCTCTGTATCTTTAGAGCAACTATCCTAAAATAAGATCAAAGATTAGAAATACTAGCTCAACCACAAATGTCACATAATAATTACATTTAACCAAAAAATATTTTTAAATCTTTGATTTAAAAAACATGCATTAGGGGCGCCTAGGTGGCTCAGTCGTTAAGCATCTGCCTTTAGCTCAGGTCATGGTCCCAGGGTCCTGGGATCGAGCCCCCACATCGGGCTCCCTGCTCAGCGGGGAGCCTGCTTCTCCCTCTCCCACTCCCCTTGCTTGTGTTCCTTCTCTCATTATCTCTCTCTCTCTGTCAAATAAATAAATAAAATCTTAAAAAAAAAAACATGCATTAAAAAACGATAAACATTCTCGGGGCACCTGGTGGCTCAGTCGGTTAAGGGTCTGCCTTTGGCTCAGGTCATGATCTCGGGATCCTGAGATCCAGCTAGGATCAAGCCCTGCATCGGGCTCCTGGCTCAGTGAGGAGCCTGCTTCTCCCTCTTCCTCTGCCCCTCCCCCCTGCTCATGCTCTCTCTCTCTCTCTCTCTCTCTCACACTCTCTGTCTAACAAATAAATAAATGAAATCTTTAAAAAAGAAAACAATAAACATTCTCCAACTCAATACTTCCTAAGTTTAAAACAAAGATAGAACCTGGGAACTAATCATTTGACAGAGGTCCTGAAAATGAGCACATGTAAATGATACCATTTTGCAAATACCAACTGTGGGTCACACCTCCTAGTACAGATAATTCAGGTTGTAGTTATTGACAAAAAAAGTTAAAACATAAATTATTTTAATACATCGACGAACCACTCTCAATGATAATGCTTATGCACAACCGTGGAAAACTGCTTTCTCGGGCTATAAGGAAAAGGACCCTAAAGCTCTGCACTGAGTAACCGCACTGAGATATGGGAAAAGTCTTGTCCTTCAACTAGGAGTGGGGTCTGTTGTGTGGGTAAGAAACTGATGGAAAGAGCCTTATCCTAAAATAGACATGTCCACTAGACAAAAAGAAGAAAAAGGATTAGAATGTAACTATGACTTTCTTCCTAAAGTACCAAATGTCTCCCCCCAAAAAATGTAATCTTTTCTTCATTCCCAAAGGAGAAACGCTGGTCTTGTTTCTACCTTTGCAAAAAGGACACGTGTCTGTCAGGAGGACACAGAATCACCAAGTCCATTAAGGTCTGTCCAGGGTGCCTGCAAACCTGCAGAAGGCAGCCTTTCACCAAGCCATGGTGGTGACTGAGCCAGCAGCTGCTTCCCCTCTACACTACAGCCAAATCACATCAGCTGATGGCACCCACTTCGCCCTTCCCACAACCAGAGGTACCAAGGCTCCTCCTGCCCTCTCTACCAGCTGCAGGGAAAAGTTTCTGAGCCTCCTCAAAGGGACACTAAAATACTCATGCAGCACCTGCTACTGCCATCCAGCTAGCTATATTAAGGGGGAAAATCAAGGAACATATTGACTAGGAAACAGAACTCTGGAGAGAAGAAGAAACATAAACAACAACAACAACAACAACAACAAAAAGACTCTAGGTAGAAAAAGGGAAGGGGAAAAGAAAGAGCCCCCTGGTGTTTATCTGGATTTGCTTATATTCTTTAACATCTAATGGTAAGGCTTATTTTTTTCCTGATAGTGGACTATTTATTCCTCACAGTCAAAACTTAGGTGTTGCCCTTAGAAATAAATCCCTGAAAACTCTCTTGGTCCCTCCTGGAGAGAATGTGGGAAGAGATGTAGAAAGGGGCCTCCCTCTCCCTTTTCAGGAAGCATTCCTTCCTTAGGTCAGAAAAAAGTGAACTATATTGCAAGGAATCCTTACTTAGAGTATGCTCGTCTTGCAATGCACACATAGGTCAGAAAAGGAATGACAATCGGACTGCTTACATGGACATACTGAGGTCCTAGATATGGAGATTGTAGGGGAAGTTCCCAGGTTCTTGGTACTGAGTCTGTATAGTGGGTTAATCATAATTAGGGAAGAAGCTAAGGTCATAGGCGTCAAATCAAGCCCTTACTTAAAACAACCATAGAGCTCAGGGTCAGGGCAGAATTTGGGAAAAACATTTAGAATAAAGGAAGTGGTGTCAGAATCAGACAACTGAACCAAGTTTTTTTAAAATGTCAGACACAATGGTTATAGAAGACTCATGACTAAGATTCACAAGTCTTCAAGGTCAGGACCACAGAATCAGGTCACCACCAACAGAACAATGATATCTCCATACGTGTGGGTTTTAATAGTAAGATCCGAAAGAACAAAGCTAGCAAACTCACATAGGTACTGTTGTGAGACACCTTACTTATTTTGTAAAGATATATCACAGTACAAAGAAGGTAACATACTCTACAAGCTTGTGAAAGTAAAAACAAGCTTTGTGCTGATAATAACAAAGGATTATAATTGGACATTAACGGATATATCCTAAATAGAAAAAATCAAGTACTGAGCTTGCTACAGACATATAAATGTTGAATTAGAAAAAAAAAAACAGCCGATTCCCTTGACTTGGATTAACAGAGATGACAGGTCTAGTAAAGCAAACTGAATGAGAACCCTCTAGGTGATAATGATCATAAGGTCTATAGACTGTGTCTAGAATGAAAGAGGAAAAAAAAAAGCTGAAAATTGTCTAAGGTAGTGAAACCCTGAAATCAAATGGTGACTGTCAAAGTACAGAAAGCATTGAAATTAAGCTATATAAAAATTATTCCAGGTTATCTAAAACTGATAATACTCTCTATAATAATGTTAGGGACTATGCTCAATAAATACTTGCATATAAAGCTAAAAATATGGAAAGAAACTCTAATATTAAAAGGAATGAAAGAATTTGAACGCTTCTCTTCTAAGGTATTAAAATAGGCATGCAAAAATATAAAAACAATGATATATTTAAAAATCAGTATTTCTAGGGGTGCCTGGTTGGCTCAGTTGGGAAAGCATGCAACAATTAATCTCAAGGTCATGAGTTCAAGCACCACATTGGACATAGACCTTACTTAAAAAAATAATAACATTAATAAGTAAATAAAAATCAGTATTTCTATTATATAAAGTTCAAAAATGTAAGAAAGAATAAGCATTTTAATAAATTGTCAGCCAACTAGAAGGAGGCATGAGGGGGTGCTTCTAGGATTCTTGTTATGTTTAACTTCTTGATCTGGGTATGTTCAATTTATAACAATTCACTGAGCTGTACAATTATGATTTGTGCATTTTTATGAATGAATGCTATTCTTCAATAAAAATGTTTTCTTTTTTTTTTTAAAGTTTCTGAAGACAAAAAAGTCATCAGTCATACTCAATGGTCCTAAAACCTTGAGTTCATCCTTGCTAGGGTATTTAAGAATGAGGCTCAGGATAAAACCCAATAATGACATCCTAGGTTGTAAAAAATGCAATTCTCTAAAAGGCTTGAGAGCAACTCACACTTGGTCAATAAGTCAAGTTTTGAAAAGCATCTTAAGAGATACCTGTTTGAATCCTAAGAAAATGGGCAATGGATGTGAGCAGGGAATCTGACTGCAATGTGTGAAGCTGAGTCTGCATAACTTGAGTGAACTGATTTCAGGAGTAAAAATGTTCTGCTTGTCCAAGTTCCTTCCGACCGACTTAATGACCAAAAAAAAAGTAGCATTTCTTCTGGTCCCTGGTGACACAACATGTGTCCAGTTACAAAATCAGAACTCCCATATTCAAGTCCCAATTCCACCACTTCTAAACTGCCACTCTTTGACACCACTGAGTGTATAATTTAACTTCTTGGGTTATTTCCAGTCTCGTACAAGATAATGTTAGCAACAGTGCTCTGAAAGCTGTAAAAACAAAACAAACAAAAACTATAACATTGTGTTAAATTAAGTGAACAGGGAGGTCATTAGACTGAGGTAGCTCTGATACCTTGGTAGCCGATGTCAGCAACCCAAAATTTAAGCCTATAATGCCTCAAAGTTAAGAAAGCGGAAACCACACTGACGAACCGCCAACTAGGCTTTCCCAAATAAGGCGACTGCTTGTTACAGCCAATCAAAAACTGTCCTTGCTTGGCACCGTATTTTCTCTATAAAAGTCTTTCTCTGGGTTTCTGTCAGCGGAGCGCTCCTAACTACTTCCGGTTTGGCGCTGCCAAATTCAAAATTATTTTTACTCAACTAAACTCAAAATTTGTGATATACCTTAGTTTATCTTTTAACAAATGTAAAACCATATGACTCTGTTGGTTGGCAGCCTCAGGAGTTCCCCGGGGTGAAATCCGAAACTGGCTCCCCTCCCCGGGAGTCGCAAGAAAGAGGCGCACCACGCCCCAGCCCGACTGGTAAGTGGCACTTTTAATAATCAAGGGAACTTACTTAGGAGGCCTGTCTTCCTTGGAGTAGACTCAGGAGGAGTAGATTTCCGCAGGGGCCGCCAGAATCCTAAAGTTTATGAAGAAACCTTGACAGGGCTCAGTGACGTGTACCATCCACAAGGTCTGCACAGCATACTGCTCTCTCAAGGTTGCCTCCTTGAAATGGCTCCGGCTGCCGGAAAGGTGGGCGGAACTATATTCCAAGTCCCGGGGAGAGATGGGGACCCTCCGGTTATTGAGTCCAGCTGGGGCAGGTTCCCCGGCATCACACCTTCTTATGACTTCCTCCGACACATTTGCAATGTAACTTAAATTTGCTGACCCAGTCTGATCGGCACCACTTATTCTCTTTAATCTACCTGTTACTATTAGCCACTTTCGTCTTCTTAAAAACACATTTTTATTGTACTGTGTTCTTAGTTCAAACCTCCAGCAGCCCCTTCTATCCGCAGCCTCAAACCTTTGATAATAAGGTCCTAGCCTTCCTCAGATAGATCTCTCATCTCTTGTGATGTCCCATTTGGAACCCAATGCCACAGGTTTCCAAGTTGCACCATGTGCCTTCCCACCTCTACAAATCTGTTCCTGTCATATCCTTCCCTCATTGTGTATTTTCCTACTCGCTTTCTTTTCATATTCAATCTATCCTTTAAGGGTTAGTCACATCCTTCCTTTTCAATAAAGCTTCCCCATTCACTTTAGTTTATTGATCTATTTATTATCCCTCAATTTCTGTGGATATTATCTTCTGCATCTAAATTCACAATTTGGTTATATGTTTCTCTAAACATCTGTGTGCACTAAGACTTCTTTTCTCCCCAAACTATAAAATCTCTTTAGAAGAGGGATCATCTCAAACAAACAAACAAACAAAAAAACCCATGAAGAAGAGAGGATCATCTCCTATATTTCTTTTCTCTTTTCCCAATAACTTGCACAATGTTGAGCAAATGACAATGAAACTGAAGTTTAATAAAAATTGGGGTTCTTAAAAAATACCCATGGAAATGAATTAAGTTAATAATTCCTAAGGGGGCATGGGACAGTTACATTGATGTCTATGTGTCAAAGGAATTATTTCTCTTATTCATTTCAAATATACTTTTTGAGAAGTGCCTTGAGAAACTATAGACAAATGTGATCCTATATTAAAAGGAAGCTGTGTCCCCAGAGAACCAACCCATATCACTGTTCCTGATATATAAGACTCAAACAAACTGAGGGTTGCTGGAGTTGGGGGGGGCGGGGGGGGAGGGATGGGGTGGCTGGGTGATGGACACTGGGGAGGG
>NC_138378.1:66371199-66393720 GCF_054177405.1 Leptonychotes weddellii | reverse complement strand
ACGATGGACTCTGAAAAACAAACTGAGGGTTCTAGAGGGGAGGGGGGTGGGAGGATGGGTTAGCCTGGTGATGGGTATTAAAGAGGGCACGTTCTGCATGGAGCACTGGGTGTTATGCACAAACAATGAATCATGGAACACTACATCAAAAACTAATGATGTAATGTATGGTGATTAACATAACAATAAAAATTTTTTTAAAAAGACTCAAACAAATTTTTAAAAATCCATACACGGAACTTAGATAAATACAAAGTCAATTCAAAACAAATAAATACAAAAGATTAATAATCCAAAACACAACTACACATAGTAAATACTTAAGTTGTGCTTCAGTTTTGACAAAGGGAGTTCTGACAAGTTCTACCAAGATTAGACTCAACAAACCAGGTCACTAAGAATAGGGGAGAAAAATGGGCAATTGGTCCAAAATTCAGCTGCATTTTAAACTTGGCCATTAAGTGCATGGAATTAAACTCCTGCAAAGAGGTCTGATTATAGATGGGTAGTAGTGCTGAGATTTGCAGGGTGCATAATATGGAAGGAAGAAGGAAGGGGAGGCTAGTGAGGAAATGAAGGGAAAGGTACTTGGAGACCACTTTAGTTGACTAACCTTTGTGGTTCTGATATTTGGCTCTTTTTTTTTTTTTAATTTTTTTTCCCTCCGTTTTGTACTCATGCCCAGATTCAAAGTGATGGCTTCATAGTAATAAATAAATAATTAAGGAACCAAGAAAAGATCCAAATGACATGCCAAGAAGGGTTACAAGCTTGGCTCCAGATCTCACTATAGTGAGAGACAGAAAGTAGGTTTGGAATTGCACTGCCTGGGTGGCTGAAAGGCAGTGACAGACATCCAATTATGAAGCTCAAGGGGCATTTTCTCTTGCCACCAGTAGATGCCCAGGCTGCCTGGTGTTCACATTTTAAAACATTTTTTTAAGGGATAGGAATGTTTTTTCTCCCTTCTAGCTGGTTTAATTGTATACATGTCTTCTCATAGACCTTCCTTTAGATTCAGGAATGAGCTGGGTTTGAGGAATACCTAGACTCCTACAGAACTAAGGCCCTAGGGAACTATGGCTCTGACATCCTCAGGTGAGGCTGCTCGTTCACCTTTAAGCACTTGCTGCTAGCCTTCAAATTGGCCCAGTGAACAAGGAGGTAGAGGGAAGAATAGCTGTTATAGGAAGGTGATGATTTAGACAGAGACTAATAACTTAAGTGCATGGATTTTTTTTTTAATGTTTTCACAACCATCATCTCATTTGATCCTCATAAAACCCTGTGAAGCCAGTAGAGGACAAATGATCATCCTCATTGTGTAAAAGGCAGAAGCTCTGGGGTACTTCTGGCTTAGCTCTTGGTCACAGAGCTGGTGCACTGGTTCAGTGGGACTGGAATCACCCCAAGTGTGCCCAAATAGTCACAGGCTCCAGAAACAGAGGACTGGTTGAATGGCCCAAAATTATCCATTGATTTCATGTAAAAGTCTGTTCTTCCAACTCCCAGTCCCGTGTTCCTCTCCACCCACCATGACATTTCCTTCCATTTAGCCTAGTTCAAACAAAAAACTCAAGAACTTGGTGAAACAGCTTTGGAACCACTTACCCTGATAAAAGGAACTGGAGGTCTGAACAAATACCTAGTGAGCCTGGACCTGCAAATAGATTCACTAGAGTTAAAAGACTCCTTCTTGTAAAATAGGAAAAGCTGAGGAGACGGCTGAGAGGTAGGGAAAAGCACCAGATCCAGAAATGTATAGGCCCTTATTTACCTCCTAGCCCTGCCCCTCCCTATAAAAGGATTCTGGAAGCGTGGCAGAGGGTCAGTTTCTTCATTTGTTATATACCCTGTATGAACAAGGTGAATTTCACTGGGTTGTTCAGAGAAGGTAATAAGATAATGGGTATGAAAGTTCATCACAAATGATAATAAGGCATTTTCATCTTTATTGCTGTGGTTTGCTTTCCTAATTACCTAGCTAATTTTCCTTCCTTTCACTTGATTTTTGTTTTTGTTTGCGTGCCAAGGTTACCTGTCTTGTGTGAGGATGAAAGGCCATGGCATAGTCACTCCCAGATTAGACCTTAAAATTGTCCTTTTCCACCCAGTTGCCTCAAACAAGATAGTGAGTACATGGGTACCCAGATGTGGAACTAAGATTACCTAGGGATGGTTTTAATACAATGCCTAATTAATGAGTTTAGCCATGTCGGAATAAAAGTCACAGAAGAGATTGTTCAGTGACGTATGATGAAGAAAATTTGGGCGTATCCAAATTTCAAAGGAATGTGGATATTACTTAATAGATCTAAAACTGAACAGGGGAAAAAAAAAAAAAAAGGAGTACTCCCAAATCAAGAGTTTTTCAAGATGTCTCCAACCCTGTCCAGGCTATAGGATACTTAAACATCTGGGTTCCAAGAATGGAGACAAATGCACAAGGCTTTTGTGGACACTAGCTCTTAAGATCCAAAATAAATCCACTGGCTCTGAGGCCTTGCTCACCAACAAAGACTGGTATTTAAATATTTGCTTTTTAACAAGACTTGCCCTCAGGGAAGGAATATGCTGACCAGTTGACACAATACTCAGTCTTGTTTTAAGTGAATACAGTAAACTAGCATTAATTATTATATTAGTTTCATGTGAGCTTGGGTCACAAATGGTTAGTCCTCCTGACCTTAGTTACTCTGGGAACAGAGAGGAAAGGAAACTGCAACAGCTCACCTGTTTACAGGTGGCCTTGGTGAGGACACTACAAATAGCAAGTTACAGACCTGAGAGAATCCTCATGTTACTTAAAAAGGATCCCCCCCTCCATTTTCTATGTTCATAATCAATGACATAATCAACTCAACCAGAAAATATGCTAGCTCGATTTCCTTTTGAAAATAATTTTGGAAAAAGAAGAAAAAGATATGTTGACAACCCCAGTCACTCTTTAAATCAGGTTATGCTCTAGGTTAGGTACAAATTTAGCCACTCTTCCTTCTTTCTAAGGCATTTTTGAAAATGCTTGAGACAATAAATGATGAGGAAGTACATAAAAGAACATATTTAGTGATATTTTTTACACTCTATTGCTAAAGTTAAAAAGTAAACAAATGTATTCAAGAAAAAAACATTTCAATTAAGGTAGCTGGAATTAAAGGAGTTATAGTACCTTTCGATTAACTAGAAAACTCAATTAACCAAAGTCACTTACTCACTTTGCTTTTCAGTTAATGAAGATTTTGGGAAATTT
Organism: Leptonychotes weddellii; assembly: GCF_054177405.1. Lineage (NCBI taxonomy): Eukaryota > Metazoa > Chordata > Mammalia > Carnivora > Phocidae > Leptonychotes > Leptonychotes weddellii. The sequence goes on along the minus strand of NC_138378.1, from coordinate 66,390,470 downwards.
AACAATCATTATACATCAGAGTTTGTCATGAAGATAATATCCACTTGTTATAGTACATATTGTGCAGACAATTTCTTTCAGTTGTTATTGTGCTGAGTGCTATTTATTTCAGAAATAATCTGGAGTTAAAGAGGGGTGACATTCTAGTGATTAATCTTAAATCCTTTCAGGATGGAAACATGGCCCTGGGCCAGCAATACGGAAAAGATGCACCGCAATAAAAAATCGGCAGTTCCCTCCTCAAACTTCCTAATCCAAGTGGCCAATTGCTGGTTGTCATTGCATTAATCTAATTATAACTCTTTCCTATTGAATTGTAAAATACATGAAATGACTGGGAAAAATAGCAACTTGTAAAAAGCAAAGGGCTCCACAGTGAATGTTACATTCAAAGGTAATTACTTAACACACGCAAAGCTGAACTGCACAACCTACAATTCTGCAACTTTCTATAGGCTCTTTTGCTTCTACTTTAAATAAAAGAAATTCCTTTCATTTTGTCAAGAAAACTTTTCTCTACCTCACTACTGCCTGACAAGGGAACAGATGGCAATTTAAGGGGAGAATTTATGAGAGCCACAATCTTAATGTTGCATAAAGGAAAGAAAAAGACTCGCATCAAAACCACTGACAAATGTACTTGCTAATATTAATGCACTCCCCATTCATCCAATATGCTTCCTAATTGCTTTTCTGTACATAATAATGTGGCACCTGCTGCTCAACATTGCAAACGCATCAGGATTTCTCCAAAGTCAAACAGCTCTGCAACTGGCCTTCTCCCAGTGATAAATGTAGAGCACTGTATCACGCACAGTTCCTGTCAGTGGCATAATTAAAATTTTATACTTACAGAAAAAGATAGTAAACAATCAGTTCTTAAATGGATTCACAAGAGGAACTCTTGTTACAGCCAACTTTATAATTAGTATGCATCATGTACTGCTAATATATCCATGACAAGAAAATAGGAAAAAAATTAGAAACTTGAGTTGTTCCCTTTAATGCTGTTAAACTACTGAAAGAAAGAAGAAAGAAAGAAGAAAGAAAGAAAGAAAGAAAGAAAGAAAGAAAGAAAGAAAGAAAGAAAGAAAGAAAAAATATAATCTACTGTTACTGTACTACTTGTATTATGAGTCTTCTCTCATGTTAGCATAACTATTTCTTCACTATAACTTGTCTGTGGTTTCTCAAGTGGCAATGAGAATAAAATTAGAGATTAGAATGGAGAAAACTTCTGTATGTGCACACACCAACAAAAGCACTACCCAAAATTCCATATATTGTGTAGTGCAGGGGTCAGAAAACTACAGCCCACTGACCAAATCCAGCCCGGACGATTTTTGTAAGGCCTCTGAATTGAGAATAATTTTTACATTTTTAAATGTTGGAATCAAAATCAAAACAAAAATAATATTTTGTGATACATGAAATTATGTGAAATTCAAATTTCAGTGCCCATAAATAAAGTTGTATGGTAACATAGCCAAGTTCATTCATTTATGTATTGTCATTCATTTATGTATTGTCTATGGCCACTTTCCTACTACAAGGACAGAGTTCAGAAGTTTTAACAGAGACTGTTTGGCCTGCAAAGCCTAAAATATTTCCTATCTGGCTGTGTTTGGAGAGATTGCTGACCCCTGATTTAAGGCATTTGTACTCTATAAGGCAATTGGAGTGTGTGGTTACACATATGTGTGTGTGCACATAAACAAAAAGGAATGATCAATGAGACCAAAGTAGGGTTACAGCAAGCTTCTGTGTGTGTGCACATGTGTATGTGTGAAAGGTTAAAAAGTATAATTCTAGGTATAATTAAAAATCAATATCTGAGTTGTGATAAAAATCAAATTATATTAATTATCTGGGCTTTTCTTTTAGTCGTAATGATATTTTGCAAAATCTAGCACTTCACTTTTGAATCTCAACATTTTATGTTCCTATGTCTGTGAAGAGTCCACTTATTAAACAACAAAGCAACCAAAGCAACAACAAGAACAAGATTTACTTTTGGCAACCATTTAATGATGAAATAGTAGAAGATTTAGTAAAATATCGTCACTTATTTAAGTCACTTAACTATCTTTTTACAAAGTTATGACTAAGCTAAAAAAAGTTATTTGATAAAATTGCTTAGAACTACACACACACACACATACACAAATGAATGCATGTAAAATCTGAGTAAGGTCTATGGATGGTATCAATCTCAGTTTCCTGGTGTTGTTAATACTGTACTATAACTATGTCAGATGCTACCAGTGGGGGGAACAGGGTAAATGGTACATGGGATCTCTCTGTATCAGTTTGGCAACTTCTGTGAATCAGTAATTATTTCAGTTAAGGTTTGAAAAAAAAAAAACAACTTATTTGAGAACAAAGATCTTCTCTGGGCAATGGATTGGCTCCTCTACCTGACATGAAATTATAGTGTATCCAGATTTTTAAAAAATTGACAGGGAAAAGGAAAATAATGATAAATACAGAGAGATAAACAAACAAATAGATCTAAGGATTAACACATTCTCTCTCTCTCCCTCTCTCTCTCTCTATATATATATGAAATGAGGCTGAAACAAATTAATCAGTTTAATTTTGTCTAGTAAATATAGTGGGAGGTAGGAAAGGGGGCAGGGAACCAGCCAAGTGGATTATTTGGCTTGGTGGACAAAGTTGACTAGCTGACCATTTTGCTTCACATGGGTTGTCAAGCATTCCTTTTCAGTACGTCCAGCCTGCAGGGCCCAGTGACTATTTCTTTGCTCTTCTTTTCACATCCCCCAGGCACACTCCTATTGGCCAGAACCTTTCCCTTATTGTACAATTACCATCTTTTACATCTAGATGAAAATCCTTTTCTTCACAGCTGAAAGCTGAAAGAGAAGGGAATTTGAATCTAGAGGATTTTAACTTGCTTTGCTTCACTAGGAAAGCATGCCCCATACGATGTAGTACCTTTTAAAAATTGCTGTTCCTTTGAGCAAATAGTATTAATTCCAACACTTTTTAAATGAGGGGGAGAACTACCTGTGAATATAAATAAAGTGACAAATTCCACAACTAAAGATCTCCAGGAGATTAAGGTCTAAATCAGAAGCACAGATGCAGACAAAATAATGTATATCGTGAATAAAAATGTTACACACTAAACTCCTAGGAAAAACAAAACCTTTTTGAAGATAAAACTGCATAAAAATTGCTGATGTGAGTGTGGAAATAAAGTATGTTTTTAGTTTCATGGCAGCAAGAAGATGAGATTCATTTTTACACCAGCTCCACAAAGGCTTGCTGGCAACCTGCTTAGAATACAATAGACGAGATTTAAATTTTCTTTTCCTTTACGTGGTTTGCTCATTTGCATGCTAGGCCCCAGAATGGTCTTCTCTCTCTCTGTCATTTCACAGAAACACTGGGATCTGAACGCTGGGAGCAAACTGAAAGGTTCAAGGGTGCTTGTGAGTTCAGCATAAAGCTCTTTTATCAATGTATTTGCAAGGGAAAAATGTAGTCTTTCCCCACTTCATTGGGCAACTTTTCCTTTGAGGGACAGCTTCAAAAATCTCCCCGGAACACCTTTCAGCCCAGAAAGTGCTCTGGATTCCTCAAAACACAGAAGAAAGTCACCATGGGGACTGCTAATGAACAAAGACAAAATTAGTGTTGGTTTAGAAGGATTTTTAGAGAAAGGATCACTCTACTTTTCTCCCATCCCGGTGTCAGTTTCTCAAATTTCTTCGTTTATAATATTACACAGGGCTGTTATTCAAGCTTACAACAAAGTCCAAGGGGGGCAAGACATTGAAGGGAAGGAATAGCCGACCTTCTTTACTTTCTTTTTTTTTTTTTTTAAAGATTTTATTTATTCATTTGAGACACAGAGATACGGAGAGAGAGAGAGCATGAGCAGGGGGGAGACAGAGGGAGAGGGAGAAGCAGGCTCCCTGCTGAGCAGAAAGCCCGATGCGGGGCTCGATCCCAGGACCCAGGAATCATGACCTGAGCCGAAGGCAGACGCCTAACCATCTGAGCCACCCAGGCGCCCCAACCGACCTTATTTTCTAATCCATTTTAGGATAATTAAAGTGTATACAGATGTCACAACTATCCAACCCAGTGGCTAATAATTGAAAAGAAGAGAAGGAAATAAACACAAGACACTTAGGAGCTCGAATAGGAAATATCAATCCAATCCTGTGATTGCCGTCAGTTTTTCAAGGCTGAAAAGCACATTCTCATCATAAAAAGACATATTGTACATGAAGAGAAATGCTCCCTCATTGCAATATAAAGATCTCAGATGTGATGCCCAATGAAATAATAAAAAGGCTATATTCATCAACAGACTTAAAACTGCACTGCCTGTTATTCTCTGTTACAGACAGACAACTGTTCATAGGAACTGAAAGAGGTAGAGATGGCATTCCTATGTAAATAAGAGGGAGTGGTGCTGGAGTGTTGTTTTTTTCCAGCACTGCGAGAGCCCTCACAGCAGGAAATGTTTTATTGTAATGCAAATGTATTTGATTTCCTCCAAAATCCCCTTTCACTGTCTTTCCTGTCTGAATGTATCATCACACCGTATTTGCAATTCTATTAAGCACCATTTTATATTAGCCTAATTTACGTAACCTGCCTAATAGGAATCGGAAATGTTACAGTTATTTTACTGGATCCAATTAGTATTTCATTGTTTTAGCCTGAGCACAATATTGTACAATAGTCCTCAGTACTCAGCTAAATGGAATAGGATGTTCTCCACATAATACGATAAATGGAAGCATATGTTTTAAGCTAATTAAAACGCAGTTAAAACCTGCCTGAACTGAAACCAATTGCATCCTTTAATATCTGGTGAGTGACTATTTAAAAAAAAAAAATCTAATAATGAAATGTCATATCATGGTGAACTTAAGAAAAAAACACAAAAGTTAAGAACTGAAAATAGCTGGACTAAATTACTAGGGGATTGTTTCCTGGAAACGCATTTTCTCTTTTTATGTGTCACACAGTGAAGAAGAGTGAGTTTTCCCAAGTTAAATACACAAATTCACAAAATGTGTAAAATTATTGGCTTAAGTTTATCAGTTAACAAGAGGGTAGAGGAATATTTTTAAGTATTCCTAGAATTGAAAATACAGTATGTTATCCTATTTCTTATTTTAACATCTGTTCAATTTTAAGAACTATATGAAATATTGTCTTTTGTGCATACATAAAATACTACGTTTAGAAAAAAAAGCTACATGATGTCAAATTAAGAAAATTTTGCAACAGTGATCAATTTTACCTGTGTACCAAAGGTAACGCAAATCTATCAATAGATCTATCAATATCATATAAAGATATGGGGATGCTATAGAGTGCAATGACTGATATGTTGTATCAAAATTGTGAAAATAATAATAGTAATCACTGTAGCTAACAGCAGTATAAATAAATATCTTATAAATAATATATATATAATTCCTTATAATACAGGAAAATCTTTTCTCACTAATTTCAGAATCTTGCTGCTGAATTCATATTGAATTGTTTTTATCTTGATACGGTTCCCCTAAGAAACACAGACTCTATTAAAATATAAGTAGGAAATAATCAACTTATATCCAGGAGGAAAAAATACTGAGTGGCACATAACCCAATTAAAAGCCTATTTGCTTCTTAGTTTTTACACAGACACCTCTCAAACCCCATTCCAAGGAAGCGAAAATAGGTTTTTTAAATTGCAGCTTTGCCAAAAATAACTTTCAGAAAAAGAAAATAGGTACAAGAGCTTTTTTATACATTAAAGAGAGACAAAAAGTTTAATGTTTAGCAAAATATCAAATGCAATACTTGGTGGGGGAAAAAAAACTTATTTTTCACTATGACAATATGAGAAACAATACTAAAGTGAACACCCAGGCCGACTGGAGATTTTTAATGGTAATATTATGATGGTTGCACTAAACAGGAGAGTGTGTTTTATGTCATTTCTTTCGACTTTGCCATTAACTCCCTAACAGCTGGCATCAAATATACTAAATTGTGATATAATGAGCTTGTATATTGCTAGCAATTACAGAGTTAAGTTGAATAAATCCTGAGAGTACAAAGTAAGTGTGCTTTCCACCTGACAATAAATTAAAAGTGACGCCTGCCTTAATTCAAAATTTCCTAGGATCATATATAAAAATCAACAAAAAATACTGTGATTGAAACCACATCTCAAAATTTGCCAGGTTGGACTATATCCATTTCGTATATGTTTATGACATCTGTCATCTCGATCTATTATTTAAACACTTTTTATGCATTGCTGAGTTGTGAGGTACGTTTGTGATCACTATACTTCTGAATTTGAAAGCCCGGACTGTGAATGCTATCTATCTTGGTTCTCTTGTCAATATATATATTTAAACAGAAACTAGATAACCAGACCATAATATTCTTTTAAAGCATGATACCAAAGGATCTGTGCCTTTAGAAAAACAATACAGTTAAATGTCCGAGGACTAGGTTTTGTTTGGATGCTGCTGGTTACCACATACCATCACTTATTCAGTAAAACTCAGACCTGTCATGGAATTAACTTTTCTTTAATTCATCTTGGAAAAAATATATTTTAGAAAACCATAATTTGGACTACAGATTAGTGGACTATGTCCAAAGGGAATTCAGATGGTACCTGCAGTTAGAGACTCAGACAGGGGCTTGGGTTTGATCTGTCAGCATAAAAACACCATATGCAAAATAGAGAGGAATGGGGCAGGTAGAAGTACAGGACCCATCTCTACACATGCCCTTACACACTTACACACATACACAGAGCAAATATTGAAAGTTAAATAAGAGTCATGGAGCCTTATGGATTACATGGAGCTGGAAGTGATTTGAAGTAGTGATTAGAGGCAGCCTTTTGGTATCTTGGAGGAAAATAAAACTATCCCAACTGACAGTTGTATTTTTCCCTTCTGAATATTTTTAGAGATGGAAACAATATATTTTAAGAGGTAGCTCCTTTTCTAAAAATGTGGCATTTTCCCATCTTGAACACTCCATATCACGAATGAATCTATTATGCACCCTAAAATCTTTTGGTGATCTGGAAGGTGTAAGGCCCTCTTAAAAAGATAATACAAACCTTAATATTTCCATCCCAACAAAGCAGGCTGCCTGTTTGGGACCTCATCATTTCCTAAAGAATCAAACTACTGAAATCAGATCAGCCCTAAAAGAAACTAAGCTTGTTTGCTGGCTAGAATTTAAACTAAGGTGGAAATTCCAAAATATAACAATTAACAATTACTTTCTTAATTGCCTAATTCTCAGGCCTTGAGTGGGGTGGAAGCAAAGGTGATAATCTGAGGTCTAAAAAAATGTTTCTCAGCCATTTTTATACCCAAGGGCAAAATCAAATGCAAGACACTCAATTCAGAATTCTCAATTCTTTCTCAGTTAGCTGCGCATTATGTGGTGACCAAAACTGAGGCACAGAGACAAAGACAGATTTGGAGATATTTATCTGCAGAGCTTTTACTGATGCACATGTTCGCAGATATACGCATTTTGCAACCACAGGTTGATTGAGACGGGGTCTGTGGACAAAAAAACAAGGGAGGGGGTGCTTATAATGAGAATTGCTTCTTTATCAAATGGTCTTTACCTGTTCACTATTGCAGAATTTTAGAACAACCTAAACTTTTTTGCTTGCCCAGAACATCTCAGAATTACTTCTCAGAACATGTATCTCTCCATTTTGTTACTCTGCAATTTTGTAATGCTACGGTGTTAAAAAAAAATCCTCCTCTTCCTCCTCCTCAACAACAAAAACAATATTCTGGAGGAAAAAAGAAAAGACTAATTGATTTGGAAACAAGAGGTCAGTGCTGGAATCTGAATTTATAAAAAGTGTACCAAATATCTTACATGATTCAATAATTTGTTGATCAACATGCCCATGAAACTCTTGATTCTAAATAACATGAATTTCTCTTTTACTCCTAATTCATAAAACCGTAAGACACCCCATGAACTGTCATTCCTTCTTTCAGTGGCCAAAGCTTCAAAGGAGCAAGACCACTTTACTTTTGTCCTGGGTGGGATGTGGATTTGTGGGCAGATGACAAGGTGCTAATGAGGAGCTAATGTCCCTGCAGCTGGCACACTGCCAACCTCAGGATGGGAGGATTAGAGCATTTGTCTGCATTAGCCCTGGACAAAGGAGGGAGGGGCTGGGGAAAAGCCAACTCCAGGTTGAATAACTTGACTCACATTGGATTCTGTGTCCCATTCCTAAGGTAAGGAGCTATTTCAGGATAATTATGCACTTTTCCTAGGTGGCATGGCAAGTTCTCATGTGGATACACTTGACTTGGTTCTCATTCTGGAATAAATTAGTTAGAATAGGCAAGTTCAGAACCTGTCCCACCTCATCACCAACTCAGGATATAATCATATTAATGAGGAACCAGGTGAAACTTCTTGTCCACGTTATATTCATTTATCATGAATGTAAAGTTAGTTTATACAAGTGTCTAGCCAGATCACTTCTTGAATTCCAATTTATTTTTAAAAGAGAAGGGCACTTTATTTTCTAATTTTGCCATCAAAAATTCACATCATGAGTTTCTAAGCCAGGCGGCTGATTGGAAAAAAACCCCAGAGAGACTTGAAATTTCAATAGAATCATACTGCCTGAGCAGAATACAGCTGAGGTGCTTCCACCTGGGCCATTTTCACCCAGGTCTCCCCAACATTCATTTCAATAACAACTATCCCTGTTACATTTTAAAATCTCACCTTTATGCTTATTAATGTGGATTTTCACATACATAAAGAAAACAAGGAAGGTTTTTAATGGAAATAGAGCTTTGGTGGGACAAAATAAATACTTTCTTTTCCTGGAAATGATTTTTAAAAACATGAAAGTAAATATTATTAACACGCTAAATAATAATCCTCAACTGCATGCACATTAAGATGGATCTCATAATTTTAATTTTAAAACATTTCATCTTTTATACACACGAATTTGTGCTCATAATATTTTTTTTAGATATATATTCTATATAAGCTCATCGCCTCATTCACAGTGGTGCAGATTTTGAATTCCCTGCATGATTTACCAAGGATCATGCTATGTATGTGCTCCTCGCTGCCCCAACCCCAACACACACATGCGCAAACATGTCATAATTCTCCTGCTGGAAACAAGGACCACGGGAACGACTTCATCAGCCTTCTAACTGTAATCCTGAATTCCCACCTGAATTCCCTAATGCCCACTTATTTTCCCTACCTTCAAGATCTGTCCCTGGTCTAGTCCCCCCACTCCCTTCATCTCTCCCAATCTTCACCCTGTGAACCAAGCTTCCACTCCCCTTGGGATCTTCTCAACAGGACACATAGTTTCCACATCAGGATGCTCAGGAGTGCTGTGCAGTGTGCCTGGAATGCTCCCCTTCCCAGAGTCAGCCTAGCGGCTTCCTTTTCAATTTTCAAATCTAAGTTTAATTGTCCCACAGAAAGTTACCCCTCTCTGCTCCAATCACTGTCAGTAGGGTATTTTTCCTTGCACTTCTCTAGCTCAATACTTACTTTTTTCACTCTCAACATTTGAACACAATGTTTATTTCTTTCACGGCTGTTTTATTTGCTTTTGTTTGCCTATTTTCTTCCCTAGAACCATGAGACCTTTCCTCACTGATGTATCCCTAGGGCCTGGCCCAGTACCTGTACTCAGTAGGCACCCAGTAACTATTTGTTCAATTAATGAGTAAATATAAGGTATTGAGTAAGGTTTAAAATATTTTAGGATGCAAGTTTTAAGCATATTATCCCTAAAGACAAACAATTTTATTTTAGATGTTGGAAAATAGTTGAGTTTTTTTAAGATTTTATTTATTTATTTGAGAGAGAGAGACACAGCAAGAAAGGGAACACAAGCAGGGGGAGTGGGAGAGGGAGAAGCAGGCTTCCCGCCGAGCAGGGAGCTGGATGTGGGGCTCCATCCCAGGGCCCTGGGATCATGACCTGGGCCGAAGGCAGACACTTAACGACTCAGCCACCCAGGTTACCCAATAGTTGAGTTTTAGATAAAAGAAAAACTTTGTTCAGAGTTACTTCATACATTATGATTCCACTTTATTGCTAAACTGGAGTCCAGTATCCTATTGAGGACTCTTTTTTATTTTTTTATTTATTTTTTTTTTTTTAAGATTTTTTTTTTTAATTAATTTATTTATTTATTTGAGACAGAGAGAATGAGAGAGACAGAGAGCACACGAGAGGGGGGAGGGTCAGAGGGAGAAGCAGGCTCCCTGCCAAGCAGGGAGCCCGATGCGGGACTCGATCCCGGGACTCCAGGATCATGACCTGAGCCGAAGGCAGTCGCTTAACCAACTGAGCCACCCAGGCGCCCGAGGACTCTTTTTTAGCATCTAAAATATAACTGAAACAATAATAGGTAATATTAACTGAGCACCTTTCAAAGCACTCTATTAACTCATTTATTCCCCACCTTGAAGATAACAAAATGGAAGCACTGCGCAGATGTGTTACCTGCCCAGGGACACAGAGCCAGGAAGTAGCAAAGCTGGGTTTGAGTGCTGACACTCTAGCTGCAGAGACCATGCTCGGAAACATCACAATGTGCTTGTCACCCATTTTCTCCTCTGCAGTGGCGACCTTCAACAGATTGTCCAATGGCCACAGGCCCTCATTCCACATACATATATGGAATGAATGGGAGAAAAAAATTAAAAAGGAGAAGGACTTATAGACTCATGGCTCAGCTCCAGTTTGGGGTAGTTGGTTCACCAATTTCCCTCTTTCAGGAAATTCACAAATTTCCCTTTTTCAGATGTAATCTGAATTACAAGCTCCTTCTTACCCTCTCACCACACTGCATAAAATTTTGCTTTGTTTGTAGCATGTAGTCCAGCTTCTGGCTCCTTATGATGTCTGACTTCCTCTGGCCCTGGCTATACCTGAACACTCACAGCCCTCTATTTCTCAAAAAGATTCTTAACAGAAAAGGTCAGCTAATATTGGTTAGGTTGCTTCCTTTAACCATATGCAAGGAAACTTTAAGTGTATACTAGATCAAGGAAATATAATATGAAAACAAGTGCCTACAGGGCTACACAGACATCCGTGTGTGTGTGTGTGTGTGTGTGAGACCTTCAGAACATGGCTAATACTGGTTGAAGAAATGGCCCTAAGAAACACAAAGAAGTAAGAAAATTTAACAGATATTTGAGGGTCAAAAATGCTTGTGATAAATAACAACACTTTACTTCTTGAAGACAAAGGCAGGTATGATCCCACATGAAGATTGTGATGGAGTTCAGGTGAGGCCACCCCAGAATGTGCTGCTTTGGCGTGTGGACTACCCTGGGCTGAGGACAATTAAGCCCAACAGACTCAAAAAGAGCTTTCTACCTTTCCTTAACTGCCTAAAAGGATTTAGATAGGGGGTCTATACCAGGAAGAGAACTATTATCAGATACCTTTTTTTTTTTTTTGCCACAGAAAGACTTATCTGTGGCATAGCCAACATTTGTTTACCGACATTTGCTCTTCCCATCTTCCTATGCATTGTCTTCCTTCCCTTTGAAGTCCCTCTTCTCCTTAGCTCAGATGGTATATCTGCCTCAATTGAATGACTGTCGGAGAGCCTCTCATGTTTTTGTGGGGCTGCTATACATAAGAAATTAATTTGTTTTTCTCTTGCTCATCAGTTTTATGTCAATTTAATTATTAAGCCAACCAAAAAACCTAGAAGGCAAGAAGGAGAAAGTTTTCCTCCCCTAGAGTTGCAAAATATCAACCAGATTACCAGCCTAAGCACATGAATTGGGTCCACAGGAATTTTGCAAGGCAGAGATAGACTAGCTCCATTACGATGGTGAAAACTGGTATGATAAAGGAATGAGGGAAAGTGAAATACCCCAGAGAAAATATTTTTTTCAATGCAGTTGCTGGCTATACTGCTTTTGCTTTTCTCACTCATGTATGGTATCTGATGAACACTGAATGTAGACTGTACAAATAACGAACTGGGTGAGTGTGGATAATATCTGAGCTAGCTGATTCCAATGGGTGGCTAATTTCATACACCATTTAGATTGTAATAGTACTAATCTACCTTTGAACCCTAGGCTGACACTTTCCTTGTGTCAGTAAACTTTTCCTTAAAAGGTGAGATAGTAAATATTTTAGACTTTGCAGACCATCTCTGTCACAACTACTAAACTCTGCCATTGTGATGCACAGCAGCTGTAATGAAGTAAAACAGACAACAAAAAGGGGCAGATAATATAGAAATGAATGAGTATGGCTGTGTTCCAATAAAACTTTATTTTTGGGCACTGAAATTTGAATCTTATATCATTCCCATGTGTCATGAAATACTCTTATTTTGATTTTGTTTCAACCACTTAAAAATGTAAAAACAATTTTTAATTCACAGGCTATGGAAAAACAGGTGGAGAACCAGATTTGGCCCAGAGGCTATAGTTTGCTGACCTCTGTCTTCTATTATTACAGAAAAACAAATAAAGAAAAGACTCTAGGAGGAACTTTTTAAAGAAGGCAAATCTCTTGGAATATCAGATTTTTAAAGATAAATTAACCATATTCCTTAAATTTGAATGTCATTTTTAAACTTTTTGCTCAAGTATATACATGCAGAAAAGTCTACAACTTGATGAATATTCACAAACCAAACACCATTGTGTAACCAGCATGCAGATCAAGAAACAGAACATTATCAGCATCCAGAAGCTCCCCTCATGCTCCCCACCTGTCAGCCCCACCACCACCACCCCTATTCCAAGGAGAGCCACTACTCTGACTTCTAAATACCCAGATTAATATGCTGTGGGTGTTTTTCTTTCTCTCTCTCTCTCTCTTTTTTTTTTTTTGCTTTTGGTATGACAGTTTACTCTTCAAAAATAACTAAAACAATGTTGTAGGATAAAGTACGGTTGTACAATAAAAAAGACAATTAGCTGCTGTAACTGAGATTTATAATTTCGAAACCATATGATCATAGACTGTACAAATGGAAGAAATTTTACAGAACATCCATATGTACACCCTCACTTTACACCAGATTCTCAGAGTAACATAACTAATATATTTATAATTCAATTGTCTATCCAAATATTAGTTAGAAAAGCATTATGCACATATGTATGTGGTCAATAATCTATACATCAATAATAATATCGACAGTAAAATAATAAATTAAAGTTCTGGTTGTGCTATTATTGTCAAAGGTAATATCTCCCTCAATTTCATTATGTAATTGACAAAGCATGAGTTTTTTTTACTCGGAACATCTAGGACTGGCCAATACTTACAACTATTGGCACTGCTAATAAAGATGAAGTTCTTTACAACTCACAAATGATTAGCCTTCATGATAAGGTGAAACTGAATAATATTTAATGATTTTATTAACTATTTTCTTTTGCCATATATATCAGATATGTCCACATTTTAGCTGTAACATTAACTAAATGTAAAATAACACTTTACTAATTTTACTGAAGTTAGAACAAAACCTTTTTTTTATAGCCATACACCAAAATTGGGCATTGTAACAATCTTAGAGCAGAAATCTAAAAACTATGTGCTGCATTTCCAAACTAAGATACAAATACAGGAGCAAAGTTAGACAAAAGGTAAGATCTGGAGCAGTTTTCTTTTTTTTTCTTTTATTTCTTTTATTTCAAAGATTGATTTATTTGAGAGAGAGAGAGCGTGCACATGAGCGGGGGGAGGGGCATGGGAGAGGGAGAGAATTTCAAGCAGATTCCCCACTGAGCATGGATCCCATGACCCTGAGCTCATGACCTGAGCTGAAACCAGGAGTTGGATGCTCAACTGACTGAGCCACCCAGATGCCCCTGACAGTTTTCTAACATCATTTTAGACATCATTTTATATATATACATCATATACATACATATATGTATATATATACATATACATCATTTTATACAATATGTCCCCCAAACCCTAAAAGTGAATGTTTTTACCAGAAACGTATTTTATACTAACAGGATCTGAAAATGTCTGTTTTTTTGATTTTGGGTTTTTTTTTTCCTAAGATTTTATTTATTGATTTGTCAGAGAGAGAGCGAGCACAAGCAGGGGGTAGCGGCAGGCAGAGAGAGAAGCACGCTCCCCATTGAGCAAGGAACCGATGCGGGACTTGATCCCAGGACCCTGGGATCATGACCTGAGCCAAAGGCAGACACTTAACCGACTGAGCCACCCAGGCATCCCTGAAAATGTTTGTTTTACGAAGAAAAATTAAAATATGTTATTATTTAAGTGTAAACAGCAATGTATATTATATCCTGAAATAACCATTAGTATTTCTAAGTATAAAAATAGTCTAATTCCAAAGATTTAAATAGGATTGGGTAATCCTAAACACAACTGTTCTATCTTCACTTTGTGACAAAGCTCTTGCTTTGTGACCTTGACCATGGTAAATTACCTTGAACCTCAGTTTCCTCATCTAAAATGTGATTTTGTGAAATTTCTTTCCAGTTCTAAAAATATAATTATTCTAAGAACAAGAAAGTAATTAACGCCCAAGCAGAAGAATGTCTTCTTTCCTGAAATGCCTGAATATAGCATAGTTAGGAAAGAATTAAAGTTTGAAAACAATTTTCCTGAAATGTCATGAGTTTCTCTAATAGTTCAGAGGCTAGATATTAAAATACTTCAACATTAAGAAATGAATGTTTTAAATAGTAAAAATACATTCTCCATGCAGGCAGTTAAACCTTCCAACTGCTGGCCAAAAAACTTTACCAAGTCCACATCTTTTAGAAGTGAGACTTGTGTGACTGGCCCCTACCACTCAGTATAAATTCAATCCAATTTAAAGCCCAGTAACAATGTGGACAGTCTCAGACTATTACTTTCAATGGGATTGAGTCCCTAAGGATGGCAACGACTGAGTCCCATTGAAAGTAATGGAGTAAGCAATCACATGCCATTACTTTCAAGGAGACACAGTCTCTACTACCCATAATAACTTGGTAATATAAATCTGCACCAACTCATCAGCATGAAGAATGAAAATGTAAAAAATTTCAAAGCTGCAAATGTGCACCCTGAGACAAAAAAAAAAAAAAAATCATTTCTCTTTTGCACCCATAACTCATCAAAGTTAAAATATATTTTAGTGGAGATGGGAAGGTCCAAGATCCCAGGGTAAGGCAGCATGGATCCTAGGAACAGGATCCCGACCTTTGCACATTTCCCTTTGAACAACTGTTGACATGCTTTTAAGTGTTATACAGAATTACATGCCTGTTTTGTGCTTTTTTCATTCCCACTTTTGTTTTTAAGTGTTGGTAGCTTAGACAAGAATAGTTCTTGCCCTTAGAACTACGATTGGTTAAATTAATTTTAAATTAGCTTTTTCCTTTGGTCTTAATACATACATATGTGTTGATTTCCCCAATAGGTGAAAAAATCCAATCTTGTTTTCTTTCCATATGACATTCAGGTAAAATTCCAAGAAAAACTGTGTCTTAGAAATAAGAGAGTTTGCAAGATTTCCTCATTTCATTCCCTTTAACTAGAAACTAGTTTTGAGCAAGATGTCCGCTCTTCTAAACCTCCCCTCAAACCTAATCTCTCAACTGGCGAAAGCAATATGAACAAGTGATTGTAGCTACCTAGATTAAGTTTAGCTGAGGTTCCTTTTATCAAAGGAATGAGGAAGAGAATCAGAATCAAATAAACACTTGCAAAGCTGTATCTAGAGACATGTTAGTAAATGTTTAACAGCTAGTTCTCAGGAAGGAAAAAAGTGGTTCTGACTGTAGCATTTGCCAATTTTCCTGGTGTAAATACTTCCACCATAGCTGATTTCATGTTACCAACATGATGGTTCTAAATGGAGAGTATGGGAAAAGACGTGCAGTAGCACACTATTATATATAGTAATTTCACCATAAAGATACAACAGATGTAAATGACCTCAAGACTACAGACAGTAGTAAAATGTTATAAAGTAATTAAAAAGTGATGAGTCTTGAGTACCTACTACTTTTATGTTAAATATAATTAATTTGACTTTAAGTGTAATAATTTAATTTTTAATAATGACTGTGTTAAACAACAGACTTACAAAATCCCTGCCAATATAAAAATTGGCTCTTGGGAGCCAGTACCAGCCTCCAGCATATCCACTGGGTGCTTTTCTTTTTAACTTAGGACAGTCAAGTTGATGTTATGCCAAGGATCACAAGGGACTTGCAAATCAGTTGAAGACTTACCCAGACTGTCCTTAGACCCGTGGGATCTGTCCTAAGTAAATATCCGAGTGTAAGGAAAATTCTGAAAAGTCATATGCAACTTCTTGTTACATGACTCAACCTGTCTGGTGCAAATGAGTTAAGGTCTTTATCTAAAAATTTTGGTGTGGGAAAGGCATTTGAATCAGACAAACCCAGGTTTATCTTAGCTTCCCTTTGCTATTTGTGTGCCCTTGGTTTATTTGTTTTAATTTTTTTATGCCTTAGTTACCCAGTTTATAAATGAGGCTAATAATAGATTATGTATGGACAATTATGAGGGCTATAACCAGAGTCTTTCTCAAATACTTAAATTTCCAAATACCACAATAGTATATAATTTCCCTCATGAAATATAATAATGTGAGTGAAAAAAAATTAGGCAACTCCCTAGAACCCCTAATGATCTTATGAGTACAGGTTTTAAGTTATTTATGAAGCTATTAAAATAAATTCTACCATCTGTAATTTTCACAAGTTTCCTCTTTTATTTAAAGAACAACTTTTGACTGTTTGAAACAGCTTCATGAGTCACTTTTTCTTCTGCCTTTTTAATGCATATAGTGAATTCTTCAGTTACATATTTGAACCACAGCCAAAGGCAGCATTGTATTCTTAAATGTGTCCAGAACTTCTAAGAGACATCATTTTCCTAGACTTCTTCAATTCTACCACCAGCCCCTGACTTTCTCTAGGAACTTTTTTCTCCCACACATACAAAAGTAAACAAAAGGATTTAAACTACAAAACTTTTTCCTTGATGAGAAAACAAAGACATGTGAAGGTGAGGATGTTATAAGATTAGCCAGGTGCGTTCACTATCTAGAATCTACCTCTGCATATTAGCTTCACAGAGCAATTTAGACTCTTTTCTCAGGATAATTAAAAATCCTACATGCAGCAGGCATTTTGGTGACTCATGAGGAGTCAGAACTGTGAGTGTTGCACTTACTAATCCAAAGTTCCTTTTACTGGAGCTACCTGGGATGATTTTGAGAGTGTTGAATCAGATGGTATATGCGGCGTACTGGGAACAATGCTTCGGTCTTAAATATGTCAGTCGCCTCCCCTTTGAGACTCCTCTGACACCGAAATGATTAAAGATGCCCCAGAAGAAGGCAAAACATAAAGAGAAAGCTCTAGATTGCTTTCCATGCCAATTTTAGACTCTTCGTGTTGCAGGACATCAGCATGTCCATCACTCCTTAACATTCAGTTAAATGACCGCCCTAAAGGAAGGAGAAACAAAAGTCTCCTCCTCAGGGAGCCTGTACATGCCTCCATTAACTCATTTCTGAATTTTTCCTTTGCTTTTGCTAGATTGTTCCTTCAACTTATCCCCTAAAACTGGAGGGAAAAATTGTTCCCTTTAGCAAACATTTCTTGCCTCTCCCTCCCTCTTTCATTGTATTCTCACGTGGCTCCACTACAATTACTACCAGAACTTTCAGGGCTCATGTCTCCACTGAATTTAGTTCTCACAGTTCTAGAGGCTGGGAAGTCTGAGATCAGAGTGCCAGCAAGATTGAGTTCTGGTGAGAACCCTCTTCCTGATTCACAGATGGTCGTCTTCTAGTTTGTCCTCACATGACAGAGACAGACAGACAGACAGAGAGGTAGAGGGAAAGGGAGAGAGAAAGAGAGGGAGGGAGAAGGCAAGCTTTCCCCTGTTTCTTCTTAGAAGAACCCTATCCCACCATAAGCACTCGACCTTCATGATTTAATTACCTCTCAAAGACCCTGCTTCTAATACTATCCCACTGGGGGTTAGGTCTTGACCTATGAATCTGGGGCGGACACAGATATGTAGTCCATAATACGTACCTTCTACCACTATTCTACTGGATCCTTTGAAGTTCCCAACTTTAGTACCCTAAGTTTTGCTTGAGTATGCCTTACACTGTCCCTGTGCTGGTCAAATTCAACTCTCTTTGGTAATACCACATAGCTCAAAAGCCTAAAAAATTAGTCAGCATCTCAAAAGGCGGCAGGCCTAAGAGAAAAGTTAAAATGAAAATATTTTTATTAGAAAATTAATTTGGGCGTGCCTGGGTGGCTCAGTCGTTAAGCGTCTCCCTTCGGCTCAGATCATGATCCTGGAGTTCTGGGATCGAGCCCTGCATGAGGCTCCCTGCTTGGCAGGAAGCCTGCTTCTCCCTCTCCCACTCCCCCTGCTTGTGTTCCCTTTCTCGTTGTCTCTCTCTCTCTGTCAAATAAATAAATAAAATCTTAAAAAAAAAAAAAGAAAATTAATTCAGGATATATGAAGTGGGAAAAATATCAGTTTTCCATTTTAGCCTAGAAACCCTTGGTTGTTTTTCACAGGATGCCAGTATTCTGCCAAATACAAGGTTAGCCATGACTTCACCTTTAAAAGAACAAAAATACAAAAATGATTCTCAAGGAAAGCACCACCAAAGAGTCTATTTCTATAAATTAAATGCATAAGATCAGGGGCACCTGGCTAGTTCGGTTGGAAGAGCATGGGACTCTTGATCTTAGGGTCATGAGTTCGAGCCCCATGCTCAGTGTAGAGATTACTTAAATAAATTTAAAAAAAAAAAACTTAAAAAGGGGGGGCGGAGCAAGATGCTGGAGGAGTAGGAGACCTGGATTTCGTCTCCTCTCAGGAATTCAGCTGGATAGGGATCAAACCAATCTGAACACCTACAAACTCAACAGCAGATCGAAGAAAAGAAGAGCAACAACTCTCTGAACAGAAAAGCGACCACTTTCTGGAAGGTAGGACGTGCAGAGAAGTGAATCCGAGGCGATATTCAGGAGGATAGACGGCGGGGGAGGGGCCTCCCTCGGCCACTTCTGGCAAGTGATAGAGCCGCGGAGCACAAAATCAGAACTTTTAGAAGTCGGCTCCGCTGAGGGACGTCGCTCCAGTGGCTAAGCGGGGGGTGGAACCCTTGCGGGACAGTGTGGTCTCAGGACCCTCGGGGTCAC
>NC_138378.1:66097262-66370699 GCF_054177405.1 Leptonychotes weddellii | reverse complement strand
GGGCACATTCTGCATGGAGCACTGGGTGTTATACACAAACAATGAATCATGGAACACTACATCTAAAACTAATGATGTAATGTATGGGGATTAACATAACAATAAAAAATAATAATAATAAAAAAACAGAAAAAAAAACTTAAAAAAATAAAATAAATGTATAAGATCAGACTTTAGATGCTTTAAATAAAGTATTTCCTGGGATACATGCCTATACTTAATAAATGTTTGTTGATTTATAGTATTAAATCACTTTACAACATACAGAGTATTCTGGAATTGAGGAGTTTCTCTTAATGTAGATAATTTTAGAACTTTAAGGCTATAGATCACAAAATTAGGAACTCCATGAAAGAATGTGAAAGTTAAAACATTTATTTCATCGTGAAAAGAAAGCTTAAAAAAGAAAAAGAAAAAAACCCTTTAATATGTTATCATTAAAACAAAATCTTATTCTAAACAAAGACCATTTAGTTGCTAGTCAAGAAAACTTCCCTACCCTTTCCCACCTAATTGAAACTCAATCTTTCTTCTAGCCACAAAAAATAGTTATTTTTTGGTCACACGTTAAACTTGCAAGTAATATTTTGGACGTACTTTCTGACATTAATCTATCCTTAATATTTATGTGTTTCAAAAAAGTCCAAAGAATACAGTTGAATAATGGGGAGTAATTTAAATGGTGCATGCAAATTGTCATGAAGAAATGAAGAGGGAATTGTGTCAAAAAGAATGTTCGCAGTATAATAAAAAAAGAAAGGAATAGCTTTCAATGCCTACTGACTTCTCGAAAAATATTTCTATCCCACCAGACGGAACTTTGAAGATGTCACCACTGCTGGTGAAAACTCTTAAAGCAGAGAAAATATCCTACCTAGTGCTTGAAAATAGATAAATATATTCTTTGGGGGAATATCATGAACATTTTTTTAGAAACTATTTTGCCTATAGCTGCTATGAGCAATGGTTCTGGCAAGAGACACATTTGTATTAATTTTTGTATTCACTATATAACCCTAGAATTTTGCCCTGTTGTCATCTTTTAAGACAGGCTCTGGATTTACAGACAATTTTCACCATGAAAATACCAGCTAGGTGATAATATCATCAACTAAGCACGGATAGGTTTAAACAAACTTGTTATAGCATTTCCATCTTTAGACAAATCTCTCTCCTGTTTTTTTTCCCTTTTCATTATTTGCTTCCATCTAGAGAGGCTTCCATTCTTTTCTATGCTATATAAACCTCTATATTTTTTAGTATTCGTCAATGAAAAGAAGTCAGTCATGTCCTGAAGTGTTCCAAACAGCACAATCAAAAGGAAATAATAACAGTAAACTTGAATGGTTGAAATTTTTCTTGTATCTCTTTTAAAAGTTGTTTTATCATACTAATGCTGGTCATAAGACAAAATCCTGTTCGGTGAATAGTCATTTTTCAATATGTTTTTTTTCTCACAGGTATACCCATTTAACATCTATGAATTCGAGAAAGAAGAGCAAAGGAATAAAGATGAAACAAGAGAGTAAGAGGAAGATTAAGAGATTGGTTATAATGTTTTACCAATTAAAAAATAAATTAAAAAAGAGATTGGTTATAATGACATTTTAATTCAGTTCTTCCTAAGTACCTACAAACCAAACAAAAAAGAGTGAAAATTAGCAGTAAAATCTTATTTTATGAGGATTATTACGTAGAGTTGGTGATCTCATGGGCAAATCCGGTGCATTGGTATAGAATAACCACATAAAAAAGTTTGTTCGTCAGAGGAATGGTACTCTTAAACCAAACCACATTTATATTTGGTAGGAAGTGCCAGAGTTTTGTTGAATGATGAGGGAAAGCGGATTTAAATATGGAAACCTAGCAAACTGCAATTAACGTGCAGAAACTCTGTTTGAAAGTTTACAATAGCTACTTATCACTAAGTGGGATTTCCAAGGGATAAATGATAATATAATATATAGTATAATATTGGGAGAAAATATTTAAATCCTGTGTTCTTTCCTAGAGGGAGTTTCTGTTTCATTTGTTTTGAGATGTGATATATATATAGATATATAGATATATAATGGAATATTATGTTTTGTTTTGTTTTATGGTACATTTTGGTTGCAGTTCACCTTTCATAGCCTCCGGCAGGAGCCAAGCTCTCCTCTAGAAGTTTAAAGTGAGTTTTCTGTGGTGTTCGATTATTATTTAGAAAGGTCTGTCTTGTTTCTCATAGAGAAGAATCAAAGGATTCTCTTAGAGGATTCTGGAATTAGAGGATCAGGAAATCACAGGGCAGGTTGTCACAGGACACACGGCCTGGTCCTTGTTAGAGTTTGTTAGTTATCCTGACACACACAGTAAGAGGAGGAGCAGATCCTACTCTAATGAAGTGGCAGCTACATTCCTTTCAAAATGACCACAGTTTTTCTCTTGTGAATTCGTTTCACAAATTATACAGACAAGTTTAACGTGGTCTCCAAATGGAAACAGAATGTGGAGGCTCTAAAACCGTTTCTCACATGATACACAGAAAAAAACACTAACTCTTAAATGCACTTGAATCCTGTTCTCAGTGTCTGCAAACTTTCCTTCCCTTGAAAATTCAGGATTCTTTCATTTGGTACCTCTGAAAACCGAAATAAGCATAAGGTTTATTTTCTATGGTTTGCATATTTTAAGGAAAAACCGGTAAATAAATCATTCATACGTTAAGAACGATTACTAGCATGTAAAGTGGAATACAGAATTACCTTAGATATATTGCACACCATGCTTTTTCGGGACGGCAGCTAATTTCCAGCAGAAAGGTCATGCAAAAAAATAATGTGATTAGAAGAGGTTGAAGGGGGAAAAAAATAGCCACATATTTGGACATAGACCAAATTCCCTTTTTGCCACTGTAACTGAAAACCATTGCTTCAATATTTAATGAAACTCTTATGCTGCAGCACCTGGTCACATTGTCAGCACTGCCTAACCACTGCCTCCCCCGTGGGTCATTACTGCCGCCATCTGAAAGGGGGCAAACTGTTCATCGATGACAATAATGCCAGTCTTTAAGAATCTACAGCTACAAAACAGCAGGAGACAGAGTTACTTTGGCTTTGATCTTGGGAAAAATGGCTGGGGGCAAAACGCTGTTTCCTACCATCAGAGACTATACAGTTCGCAATAATTCTGTAAGTCAAAGCCATTCACAGGACTCAACTTGGCTGCCCTGCTTTGCTTTCTCTCTCCCCTTGCAGAAAGCTAGCAGCGCCTGGTGAGAGATCCTTGTCAACAGGAAAACACTAGTTCACGCCACCCTGCTAATGATTCAATGCATCAATACCTCAAACAATCACAACAAGCAGATGTCCTAAGTTAATATAGACTTCCCTGGGATTTTCCTGGTGAAACACGGCTTTAAAAGGCATTAGTCTTTTGTCCTCACTAGAGAACGGCTAAATCCTGGCACCAATTCCTTGGGTATGTGAACCTCAGCCTAATGGAATTTAATTACTTTAGTGGTATTAATCATCTGTACAGTAGAGCAAAGAGTATTTTATTACCACTTTTAAGGGTTATCGGCACATTTATTTCAAATGAACTGTCAAACGGCATTACGTGTAAGGCATGCCGGGTTTGAGTTCTGCAGCTCAGGTGAAAATAAATTTACAGTTTAAAACTCTTCCCCTATCATCAGCACCCCACCCATTAATAGTTGCAGCACATATGTAAGACTCTCAAAATTAAAAGAAATTAAGTGTTGAATTAGCTATTCATTTTTTACTCTCTGGTTTTATTCCTTATTCCAACCATTTGGACTACTCATTTGCAAAGGTTGCTTTATACCAAGGACCCCAGGAACACCAATTGGCATCAAATAGGCTGTGACACCATTACAGGCTTAGTTACAGAAAAGTGACGCTAATCTTTTCCATTATCAGGCAACAAGCACCAGCTCAATAATATAAGATTCCTTCAATTCACACCATGGAGCAAATGCTTTTGTTTTTGTTCATATTCAGGGAAAATGAATGTGTACTTCTCTCTCCTCTTGGTTGTTTTTAGCCCTATTTGAATTGTTCTATAAAGAACTCTAAGAAATTCTTGCATCATTTATAAAGCTTTCCTCCTGTGCTAAATAGATCCAAGAGTGGATTGCAAGATGCCAAACTCAGGTTAATTCTGTAGACTTCAGTAAACTTTCGATATGCCATAAAGCATTCCGCAGAATTCAGGGGCAGCAAACTAGAAGAGTGGGAGTGGGGAAAATGCGGGACAAGGGTCCAAATACAAAGATGGCCGGAGAACTCTTGGGGGCTCTGGAAGCAGACTATCTGGCTTCAGTCCCCCAAGTATTAGTTATGATACTATGGTATAACAGGCAATGTATTTGGTCTTTGTCCCCAGGTCCTGGCACAAAGCTCATCAAACTCTTGGAATTTCCGGGGCGCCTGGGTGACTCAGTCAGTTAAGCGTCTGCCTTCGGCTCGGGTCATGATCCCGGGGTCCTGGGATCGAGCCCCGCATTGGGCTTCCTGCTCGGCGGGAAGTCTGCTTCTCTCTCTCCCACTCCCCCTGCTTGTGTTCCCTCTCTCGCTGTCTCTCTCTCTCTCTGTCAAAAATAAAATCTTTAAAAAAAAAAAAAAACTCTTGGAATTTCCAGAGCGATAGGAGTGTTTTGTTTGTTTGTTTGTTTTAATCATTTACAAGGAACCCTTTTTGAGCTTATGCTACCGAGGCAACTTTAGGGTGTGGCTCCTGAGTAGCCTCAGGATGGGGCTGGTCACCAGAAAGACCAAGTACTTAGAGGGTTGGAACTTTGGGCCCCATCCAGAGACCTTCAGGAAGGGGAAGAGAAGAGCAGGTGCTGCAGAATAAACTCTAAAAACTCTTGAGCAACAAGATTTGATGAGCTTTCAGGTTTGTGAACCGGTGGGGGTGTTGAGAGAGTAGCTCACCTGAGGAGGCGTGGGAGCTCGGCTCTCTTCTCACACATCTTCCCTGTGCCCTCTGGCTGTTCCTGAGTTACATCCTTTTATATTAAACTGATAATCTAGTGAGTAAAATGTTTCTCTGAGTTCTCGCACATGAATCAAACCCAAGGAGAGGATCATGAGAACCCCTGATCTATAGCTGGGAGGTCATCAGCACAAGTGACAGGTGTCTGAAGTGGGGAGGGAGGGCGGTCTTGTAGGACTGAGCCCTTAAACAGTGGGATCTGGTGTCATCACCAGCTAGTGTCAGACTTAGGTAATGACTCGCTGGTGCAGGGAAAAACACACATAATAGAGATACCTTTGATAAATTATTCAACCTCCTCAGTTTCCTTCTCTATAAATTGAGAATATAATCATAAACTAATCTTAAGGTTCAAAGACAATATGTATAAATAAAACACTCTTAGCAGAATTCCTGGTATACAGTGGGCTCTGTTATGTTGTTGTTATGATTATAAGGAGGATATATAATTCTTGAAAAAGCCATATGTTCCACCTCATCACGTGGGTCAATATCATGTTGAATGAATTCCCTATGAATTTTAGTGACTTCTAAGACACCTTCATTTTTTCCTCCTCAGCCCACCCCTCCCCCACCAAAGTCTCCCGACCTGCTCCACATCCACCTGTTTACGGCATTTCCACTCCTCTCATTTCAGAGACATTCTGCAGTGAGAAGCAAATGAGAGCGATTTGTGACATGAGATACCGCATGTGCGAAAGACACATAATTAGTGTCAAAACGGATGCATTTGCTTTTTGAAGTCTATTTGTCCTGTGATTTCAAATGAATCAAGCTGCTATATCTCTCTCAACAGCTTCATACTACTCCATAATGAATTAAATGGCTCCTCTGGAAAAAAAAAAGTGTAAGCTTTATGAATAAAATGCCTTTTCAAATGTTGGGATAAGAAGAACTTAAAAAGACTCTTACGTCTAGTACCCCTTCGTTTAAAGATCTTCTCCAAACTCAATATCTTTGAAAGGAAAGCATTCTCTAAGACAAAAAAAAAAAAAAGAGAGAGAGAGAGAGAGAAAGAAAAAAACTCTCTCCCCTCACCCCCATCTTTCCAAACATTATAATTAGCAGTGGGGGGTAGGGAAAAAAAGCTACAGTATTCAGTAAAGGCAGAATAGGGCTCTGAATTTCCCTACCCCTGCTTAGTACTCTGACATCCTAAACATGCAATGAAGGCCCCAAATCCTTTTCAAAGACATTTCATAAGAGAAGAAAGAATGCTCCAGTGAAAGCTCTAAAATGTTTAGATTCTACTCTTCAGTTCCTCTATTTCCACTCTATTTCCATCCCCCTCTCTTTCTTCCCTGAATATTCCTGTTTGGTATTGAAATAATATACCTTCAGAGCACATTCTCTTAACTCTACCTTTGAAATAAGCTTGGTTTCTCCAAATTTCCCAAACTTTGGTCTAAACTAATTTCCTTATAGATTTGAAAAACGGAGCAAAGAATTTTTTAACCTGACAGTAACCTGTGGAAAAGGTAGAAAATTATTTGCACTTTGGGAAAGCCAGAGCTACGGATGGTTAAAGGGAAGATTGTTAATAAATAACTTAATTGAAAGTAGTTAGAGATTCAAGAAAACAATCTGTACGGATCTGGCCAGATATATACACATGAGATTATATATAAGTCCGATTTCTAGTAACAGTGCATGCTTCATATTTTGGAAGAAAGTTAAAATTAGCTATAGATTTATGGGTCTAATTTTTTCCTATTTGAACAAGCAGAAAATAAATAAAGGACATCTCAGATTCCATCCAATGGTCCATGGGGAACAGGTTTACCTCATCGTTGTCACTGGCATTATAAAAATTAACACCACTGTAAAGACTATAAACGAAACTCATAGTGAAGGGTTTAGGATTTAATCCTAGTTCCCTTTTATTCTTCCTACCATAAAACCTGTTTCTTCACTGTGAAATGAAGATAATGTTAATCATCTTAACAAGCACATGAGGATAAATGACATAAAATTTATATACCAAGTTAAACTACATAAATCGAACATGTTATAAAATGACCAACTATATTAAAGGAAAAATAAAATAATGTCATCTCTTTTCTTAGAGGAAGCCCCAGGCTTCACAATAGTGAGCTCTAGCTATTTCTGGTTCTAGGTAATGTAAGGACAAAGTATCCTTTGTAGTGAAAAAGACTTTCATTTAATCTACATTCTCCCAGCCTAGAATTCCTTTGGCATAATTTCTGTCTTTCTGGTATTTGCCTCCAGAGTTGGCCATGACCGCTATTTGAAGATAAGCCCTGTTAGCTGCTATCAGAAACAATAGACTAAGTGCCCAGTTGCATATGAAACCGGGCTAATGGAGATATCACACAAACCCAATTGATGTTTATACTCTAGAGGACAAATGCTAAGGTGATGTGAATGCATGTAACTGGAAATAAACATAGGTGGAAAAATACCTAGTGAGAGCTATTATTTCTTACAACTTGCATGATCATTAAGTTCATCATTTTATTAAACATTTCCTATTCATTAATCACTTGATTGGTACTCAGAGTACAAAATTGTCAATATCAGGATCATCGGTGTTACAGAAATGATTGCATAAATGCTGGTACATCTATTGATATAATATTCTAGTATCAAAATTATCACTGAGAGCTTATAAAAATGGAGGGATATGTTTTGGCCAAATGAAAATAAATGGAAAACATTCATATCCGTGGCATGATTACAACTATATAAAATAAAGCACTACATATAGATAAAAAGTTGGAAGAAAATACATCAAAGTATGAACTGTGATCGGTTTTGCTTGGTCACAGCAAGAATTTCTTTCTTCTTTCTAGTTTTCCCAAATTTACTCATATTTTTTTGTTCTTTTTCTATGCTGAGAAAACACACATGCAACTAATTTTGTTAATTAGGAAAAAAGAGAAGAGACCTCATTTTATACTTTTGTGTCACTGCAAAAGGGTGTAAACCTACAATTGATGTTATATGTCGGTTGAGAACAAAGGTAAGTACACAACGGAAAGAATAAGGCCCCTAGCATAGAAGTTCTGTTTCGACAATTGATGGTCCTATTTAGTTCTTTGTAATGAGCAATCCTTCTCCAATCCCAGACTACTGGCTCTAAGTGTCTTTCCACTTTTCAGATAATACTATGGATTTTCATTTACTGTTGAAGTTTATTTATCGCTGCTACTTATTTTATCAGCATCAATCACTCAATTACCAAAATGTCCTTTACTGTGCTGTTAGTGAAAACAAGTGATTTCCCACTTAACAAAACTTATTTTTTAGAAATAAATTATCCTTACATGAATTCATCCCCAACTTGCTCATTTTTCTCCATTCCTATGGATATTTTCATTCTCTGCTTGACGTGTCTTAAGGTGCACTGACTGAAATTAGGCTCGGTATTCTAGATGAAAGTGTATCATTATTTGATATAACATCAACTTAATATTTCTATATTATTTTCTCCCTCTTTTAATGCACCCTGGAGTCCTATTTGCCTTCCTAACTGTCTATGTGTGATGGGGAGACTTCTTCCTAGAGCTGTCCATGATGACTCCTAACTCACTTAAACAGCACACACTGTTTTAATCATATCTGTTTTCACCTCTTTTTATGAGCTGAGCTGTTCTTTTGCTAACTTAGCTTTTCTTTTATGTGAAATGTTCTAGGTCAGATAAGTAATACGGTTTTCTTTTTTTTTTTTAAATGTTTTATTTATTTGTCAGAGAGAGAGCACAAGCAGAGAAAGCTGCAGGCAGAGGCAGAGGGAGAAGCAGGCTCCCCACTGAGCAGGGAGCCCGATGCGGGGCTTGATCCCAGGACCCTGGGATCATGACCTGAGCCGAAGGCAGACGCTTAACTGACTGAGCCACCCAGGCGCCCCAGTAATATGGTTTTCAAAGATATAATGATAAAAAGTAATGTTAGTTCAGCGGCAAAAAAAAATTATGTTTCAAACGTAGCGTTAATCATTTCTACAAATATATGAGAATTACATTAAAAGATTTTCATGAGTGAATATTGAAATATTTAACACTTATGAAAGAGATTTATGTGCCTGTCTTGTTTTTCATAAACGTCTTGGCCATTTTACTAATTAACCAAAGATATCTTTGTTTAGACAAATTTTGTCTCCATCACAGCCTATGCTCTTTCTACATTACTTTTTCCTGCAGTAAAATTAAAGCACTCAGTTTTACACACTAATCATCCTCTAGGTAACAGATTGCAATATTTTGAATACAAAAGTATGAGACAGGAAGATGGGACTTTTGGGCACTCATCCCGGATCTTTCGCCCAATGTGTGCTGTGCTCAGGAAATGTACTGCTTTCTCCTTTGCCTCAGTTAACTTGTTCAAAGAATGGATGTAGCAATTTTAACAACCTTACAAGATGTCGCAATTTTTGTGGTTTTTTAAAAAAATGTGATTCTCGATTATTTTTCCTCAGATTATATTTAAGTGTTCTTCATTGCATCTTTATATACCTTCCTAGAAATATAACCTGTGAGAATGTGCCCCCGTGCATAGTCTGACTTCAGTTTTGCGGCTGAACGTCGTTGCTAAAGGATTTCAGGTTCTTTCCAACCAGCCTCAGTTTTCAAAGCATATACTTACTGCAAAATTATGAGAAGGTATTTCCCCTCAGTACTCATACTTTTCATGATCCCAAAGCCTTTCCTTTCAAATTTAGTCAATATTTATTTGGAGAGAAATATCACTTTGTCAATTTGAAGCAATAGTTTAATCTTATCCTAGCTTTCTTTGCCCTTCCAGTAGCCCTCTCATCCACTTTCAGGTGAAGTCTGGCTCAGGACATAAAAATCAGAATTTATATTAGTGGTATTAGTAGAAATAAAATATAATTAGTGAAATAAACATTATATAAAATACTTACATATTTGCAAATGTTTATATTAGATTAATGGATCAATAGATTAAATTAATATATTAGGTTTGAATTTATATTACATACCTCTTTCAAATAGTTACTCTGTTCTTCTGAATCATCCCAATCGCATATTAATTTAGTTGCTGATAGAAAAAGATGGTGACTCATTTTTATATAGGGAGATAAAACAGAAAAGAGACTGGATACATGAATTAAAACATGAACAACACACTATCGTTACCTCATAAGTATTGCTGACTCCTTCATTAATTTCATTTTACATATATCTATTGAGTATTTATTATGGACCAAGCACTGATCTATGAGCTGGGTCTATAAGAGTGAACAGAACAGAAAAAGCCTCTTCTATCATAGAGCTTACAAATAAAAAGAAGTATGAATTAGCCTGAACTCTATGCACTGACAGTTTTTGTAGGATACAAGTGGTTATTATCTACAATTCCATGTGATTCAGGCCAAATAATAAGTCAAATGATAAGTCACACAAAGAACAATGAAACTGGAGTAAAGGAGAAACCAAGTCTATGTGGAATATTATTCTTTTAAATAGGATAGTTGCAGAAGGAAGGGACCTTAAGTAAGCAAGGGAACAAGATAATGTGGATATCTGTGGAAAGAGCATTCAAAGCATGGGGCACAACAGAAACAAAATCCTGAAGCAGAATTGGATTTAGTTATTGAGAACCAGCATGGGCGCCAGTGTGGCTGGAGCAGAGTGGGCAAGGGGAAGAGTGGAAGACAGTGAGATCAGCAAGGTAGAGATGGGGTTTGGGGGCAGCAAGGTCACGAAGGGCCATGTGGCCACAGTAAGGAATTTCGTTTTACTCTAATACAATTGGAAACTTTTGGAGGGCTTTGAGCAAATAGTTACATGGTGCAACTTACTTTTTAATAGGACTATCCTGGTTTTGGGGTTGAGAACAGTATCTGAGAGGGCAGAGAGAAGGGCAGAAGCAGAGAGGCATATTAGGAAGCCTTTACAACAATCTAGGCAAGAAATGACGGTGGCTTGGGCCAGGTGGGCAGAAGTAAGGTGGGGAGAAACAGTCACATTCAGGGTGTAAACTGGAGGTAGAGCTGACAGGTGTTGCTTATAGGTTAGATCTGGACTGAGAGGATGAGGTGGGTGAGAGGGATCAAGATGGCTGTAGCCTGTGTAGTGCAACATGGAACTCCTACATGACTTTGACAATTATTTTGGTGAAACAATGGAAATGAAAGCCTGACTGGAATAGGTTCAAGAGAGAATGCTGGGAGAAAATGATTAGAGACAACTTTTTTCCACCCTAGGGGTATTCCTACTAAAATAGAGAAATGGGGTAGTAAGGAGCAGGGCGTTTGTAGGTTAGGTAATTTTTTTAATTCACATGATACAACAGCAGGTATATTTTGCTGATGGGAGTGACCCAATAGGAATGAATGATGGTGCAGGAGAGAGAAAGGAGAATTGTTGGACTCATCTCCTTGAATAGGGAGAGATGAAATGCAGGGTAGGGGCTGGCCTTGGGAAGGACACAGTTTATCCATAGTAAGGTCCATGTAAAAGGCAGAATATGAGAATGCTCTTCTAAAAGGATATGAAAGTGACTAGACTGGGGAAGTGTACTATGATTTCCAGGTCGCAATAAAGGCCCAGTTCAGGTAGTGGTAAATATCACCAGCAATGTTGTGAGCTTTCCTCTAGTCAGCTGTGAGGGTGCAGAGTGAACAGTTGAATTTGTCCAGGTTAAGATCACAAGAGGAGGAACATGAGACAATGATTCTAATCATGGACAACTGAATCTAATTCGTATAGGAGTAACAAGGACACTGGGTGATGACGAGAAAAAGTAAAAATGATTGATGGATCCTAGGGGGAAGTTGAGATACTAGAAGGGGAGAGCTGGAAAGATAAAAATGGTGACTGGAGAGCAGGAAGCTTGAAATTGAGATGACAGAACAGGTTGAGTTATTGGTATTGGCGAGGTCTAAGACAGAGGCTCTCAGAATCACCTGGAAGGCTTGGTAAAGGAATTGTTGACTTTATACTCAGAGTTTCTGATTCAAAAGGTTTGGGGCTGAGCCCCCAAATTTGCATTTCTAATACGTCCCAGGTGATGCTGCGTCTCCTGGTCTGGGGACCACAGTTTGAGAACCACCGGTCCGGGGTGTGATCATGGGGAAGGTGCGGTGGAAAACAAGATTGATGTGGGAGAGGACTTCGAGGACTGGGAGGCTGGGGTATTAGAAAAATCGTTCATGTGATTAATACATGGACAGAGCTATTCAATCCAAATGTAGATTTTATTCAGCCACCAACTGTGAGTCCAGTGCTGTATCTGATGTGAAGTCTCATACAGAATCAAAACATAAAAACAAACAAATCAAGAAGCACCTTCACTGCTCTGAGACTCACATTTCCAAATTATGTCTGTCTCGCAGAAAGATTCAGCACATTTATAGGATTATTTATTCCATTGCAAAGTGTAGAATTCTAGGTGTACTTTGTCTAGAGCAAAGAGCACATGTTCCTGAAAAGTGACAGGTAAACAGAATAATTTCAAATGTGGAAGAGAGCTCATTAAACAAAATCCCACCTAATCATTTTATAAATTTATAAATTCTCAATTTTACATATTGAGTAGTTTATGTAGGCGTTAATGTTGTACTCTTTCCCCCCGCCCCAGAGGAAAAAAAGCCCCAAACACACAATATTATTCATATAATTTCAGGGAGTTTAAGGACCCTATGAAGCCCATCCACGGTGAGTGTCCTCAATCTAACTGAAAATCAGTCAAAGGTAGAACTGCAGAAAAAATGCTTTTGTACCTTTCCTTCACCCATACCACACACAGCCCTTTTTATAAAAAGTAAGCCTCTTTTGCAAAAACAAAACAAAACAAACCAAACATATTTTCTAAGCACAAGCAGTTCTATAAATATCTCTTTGGACATGAAAATCACATCAACAAAATCTGGACTAATCATAGATTTTCATGGGTCCCGAACACTGTGACACAGCTAAAGAGATATAAGATCACGGTTTTCGCCCTCAAAAACCATATCTCAAAACCATACTATACTCTACACTACAGTTTGATATTATGAAAGGGAATATAAAGCACACACACATGAAATGTACCTGAAAATACATGGGTTCAAGTAAGGATTCCAGAAGGCAAAAGGAGAGATGTCACAACATTGTTAATAAATTTGCTGTCAAAAGAAGAATTCAAGTATTAAGTACCCCCAAGGCAATGGCCCTTCATGGCACAACAGTGAAGAATAGGCTTTCTCAAAGAAATCAGCCTGGAATTGGCCCTTGTAGAAGAGGGCAAAACAAATGCAGTCAACATGTACAAAGGATGTCTCAAGACAGGGGGGGCTGGCTACCTGTCGGTCTGAAATTTGACATGTTTGGCAAGTTCCCCATCAAAATGCACCAGACCTGCCATTAGAGAGTGAAATGGGCCAAACAGTGTGCAAGATCTCAGCAGAGCAGATGAGCAGATTCAAATTAACGCAGAAGCTATCGTACTAAAGTCTCCTCCAGGAAAGCGGCTTCCCTGGGTCCTGGTCACTGCTTAGAGACTATTCAACTGTCAGCCTTGTTCCAAACACCCACTGTTATCATTGTCTCATCATCACATATCTGTGAACAGTCTACAGTTTACAAAGGGGTTTCATATACATGGCCCCGTTTCTTGCTGTTAGTAGCTCTTGTATTGACCTTTCATTAAGCAACTCCAGGGAGATAAACAAGGAAGAAAATGCATGCAATTATTTGATCTATGTAAAATCTCATTCCATTAAAAAAAAGTCTTTAAGAAGTGACACAGATTGACACCCTTTGCACCAAAAGAGTAATGCAGCAAGTATCCTTGCTATTGTCCCCTGTAATCCCCATGGTAGGTTGAGTTTCATGAGTCAAAAGAAGAAGAACATAATTTGCCTCTGGGTGATTAAAAAGGGGAAAAAAAAGTATTGTTATCTTCTGAATTTCATAGGTTGTTGAAACAATGCGTTTTGCTCTGGTTTGTTTCTTTTACCAAATTCTCCAAATTAAGTAAAGGAAATTTTATTATGACATCATATGGAAATATTCAAGGTATTTGATTAGAAATACTGGAAATATTCAAGATACTTGATTAATAAGTTTTGGGGTTAACTCGGCTATAGTAACATAATTTACAACCTTGAAAGGTCTTCTGATCATCAGTGGCCTGGGGTGGCAGGGGGATGAGATCAAGTTGAACAACTTCAACACTAGGGAGGGAAAGGCCAGTGTTGAAAAACAAATCCACTTAATTAATGGTTCTCATGAGTTTAGATCTAGATTATTAGAATTTTAAATAAATTAAAATTTAAAACTTTGCATTTCAGTTATTTTAACTATCCATTTTACCTCCTAGACCTGGCCTCTCTAGCCATAACGCTTTATTTTATGCCTTTAGAATATGCTCTATTAAAAAAGTTGAAGGGTGCCTGGGTGGCTCAGTTGGTTAAGTGTCTGACTCTTGGTTTTGGCTCAGGTCATCATCTCAGGGTCCTGAGATTGAGCCCCAAGACTGGCTCCACGCTGAGCACGGAGTCTGCT
Source organism: Leptonychotes weddellii (assembly GCF_054177405.1). NCBI lineage: Eukaryota > Metazoa > Chordata > Mammalia > Carnivora > Phocidae > Leptonychotes > Leptonychotes weddellii. The sequence goes on along the minus strand of NC_138378.1, from coordinate 66,356,222 downwards.
TGTCCCTCTCCCCCTGCTCCTCCCCCTGTTCTCTCTCATAAATAAATAAAACCTTTAAAAATAAATTAATTAATTAATTAAAAAGTTGATGGGGTGCCTGGGTGGCTCAGTCAGTTAAGCATCTGCCTTCGGCTCAGGTCATGATCCCAGAGTCCTGGGATTGAGCCCCGCATTGCATCGGGCTCCCTGTTTACCAGGGAGTCGGCTTCTCCCTTTCCCCTCCCCCTGCTTGTGCTCTGTCTCTCAAATAAATAAATAAAATCTTTTTAAAAAATTAAAAAGTTGAGAATTTTCCCATATCTTGGAAATAGATAGTGAAGATCTTTTGGAATACTCAAAATGTTCTATTACTCAGAACTCCTGCAACTTTCTGGAGTAAGCATATTGGAGCTGACGGCAAGGCGCCACTCATATGTGCCAGTCAGGCCTTGTAAAATCCTGAGGCACCTCTGACCCCTCAAAGGCCAACATACAATTAAATTTGGTTTCAGTTTTAGGCAAGTTGGCTCTGATTATTAGGAAATTAATCATCTATAAATTTTATATGGAATATGTATGTATTTGGTTAAACAAAGCATTTTATTTTACAATAATTCCAGATAACAGAGTGCACTTGAATTTTTATTCAGAATTGTTATCATTACCGCTAAACTTTCCTCTCTGCAACTATTCTGATGTATTTGAAAAAATGACTAAATTTCTTTTTGGTCATGAAAAACTGCATACACTAGCATGGAAGCAAAAGATCTAGGAAGAAAACCCAAATAAATCTAGAACCAAGCAAAAAAGCACAAGGTATCCAATTTCACTCAGCAGTGATTAAAATCTCCAAACCACATGTAAAATTCTGCTGACTGGATTCAGCCAGAAGTGAAATAAAGGAAGTAAAAGTTTTTCTATACATAGTTAAAAAAAAAAAAAAATCATGGGTAATCAGAAACTCCATTCCACCAGGAAAAAATAACAAGATTTAAAATTGTTGTAATAAGGCAGTGGTTAAGAATACAACTACATTATGCTAATTATCATAGTTATACCATTAGCCAATGTAAATTACTACACTTATTAAAGGGACAAAAATGGCTTTGTGCTTAGAAGATACACATAAGTTATTGTAAGGTTTATAGGCTGAGAGTAAAATTATGTCTCTTTTGTAATAAAAATAATGGTTTTAAATAGAAAATAATAAATAACATGAGTGAACATGCAAGTGTATAATAATTAGTTTAACTTTTATAGAGGGCAGGACCTCAGTTTTATTATCATTACTGTATCATATTCACTTCAGCTCTGTACAACTGTAGCCTTCTTTAGTTAAAGCAAATGTTTGGTGTGTCATTGTGGCTCTAATTCCCACAAAGGCACGTTCATTTTTTTTTTCCTTTTGTACCAGCGAAGAAAGAACCAAAACAATTTTTTTTTTAAGATTTTATTCATTTATTTGACAGAGAGAGACACAGCGAGAGAGGGAACACAAGCAGGGGGAGCGGGAGAGAGAGAAGCAGGCTTCCCGCGGGGCATGGAGCCTGATGCGGGGCTCAATCCCAGGACCCTGGGACCATGACCTGAGCCGAAGGCAGATGCTTAACGATTGAGCCACCCAGGTGCCCCCAAAACAATTTTCAAGACCCTTCAATTCAACTGTTATTTTAAGTTCACATAATCTTTCCCCTCAAGCCCAAGTTAAAGTTTGGGAGATGTTCTGGACATCTCCACACCATGAATCACTTACCAAGACCTGTGGATCCTCTTTCCTAATGCTTCTCCAATATGTTCCCTTCTTTCCATCTCTACCAATATCCCAGTCCAAGTGACCCCCACTTCTCACCTCACTTCTCTCAATAGGCTTTTTTTTTTTTAAAGATTTTATTTATTTAACAGAGAGAGACACAGTGAGAGAGGAAACACAAGCAGGGGGAGTGGGAAAGGGAGAAGCAGGCTTCCCGCCAAGCAGGGAGTCCGATGCGGGGCTCGATCCCAGGACCCTGGGATCATGACCTGAGCCGAAGGCAGACGCTTAACGACTGAGCCACCCAGGCGCCCCTGTCAATAGGCTTTTAACTGCTCTCTCTCCTTATGCCCTACTCTGAACCAGTTGGAGTGTTCCAATAAAACCGTATCTCTCTGGAGCTTCTCACTGCTGTGGGGATAACTTCCAAAATCTTTACTTGGACCTGCAAGTCCTGCAGAATCTTGCCCCAACTCACTCTCTGGCCTTATTTCTATCCAACGTTACTATTCATATTCCAGCCTTTCCCACTTTTTTTCAGATCCTTCAATGTTCTATTCTCCTTTCTGTCTTCAGGCTTTCCCTTCTTTTCAATGCTTTTCCCCAAACTGTGGCATACTCAGCTTAACAATCACTTGCTTACAAAAGTTCACTTTGCTCTCTCCACCTAGGTCAGGTCAAATATGTATATCATCCTATACCAGCCTGCTGTATAATGATCACAATTCTAATTATTTGTTTATCTGCCTATTATCCCTGCCTCCCCTGCTCAACATGTCCCTCACTCCCAAAACATATTATGTACATAAACTTTGTTAGGCAGGGACCATGGAGGTCTTGTTCTCTACTGGATCTCCAGCTCTAAGAACAGTTCATACTACATAATATAAATAACCACCAAACTGTTGAATAGCTCCACTCCTGGGAGAAAAAAATATTCCATAGCTTTGGTGCTGGAGCCAAGGATGGCTCCACCAAAAACTAAACCTGGATAACGAACAGCAGGAACTAAACCATCTTCTCTGAAAGGGACTTAGTCTTGTTCATCCTAAACACCTTATTTTGAGCATCAGTAAAATCAGGGGTACAAATAGCTACTGGACACTGTTCATAATTGCAGGGATATTCTAATAAAACCATTTTGATGAACACACTTTCTAAACTATAAAGAGTTATGCTATACAAATGTAAGTTATTACTGGGATATGTGTATATATGTGTGTATAAATGTTGATTTGAAGATGTATTTAGATATAATTATAAATATTTATATTTTCCCAACTGTGCTGTGATTTTTTTCAAGGGTAGAGATTGTGTCTTCTTTTAGTGAAGTAAAAATTATGTTTGTTTTTCAAAGCCTAAACAAGTAATGTCTTCTTTTCTAGGTCTTACAATGGTTGTCTACAAATGGTTTATGAATGAAGAGTTCAATGGTCTTTAGTAATCAAGAAGCAACAAGCCATGCATAGGGACAGGCTCCGCAAGGAATCGCTAATAAGCAGATTACACATAGCTTTTCTCAGGGAAGCTTGTGCATCCCTCTGTACTTGCTTTCAAACATACTCACAGATGCATGCAGTGGTCCTGGATCCGAGTACGAAACACTTGTGATTTATATGAGACCTGATGGGAAAGGGCTTATCTTCGTATTTTCCCTAAGAAGAAGCCCAGTGAAGTAGCAATCTTTTCTTGCTAATCAGGATTAAAATGTACAGATTTAGCAACAGAAATATGAGGAAATTATCTAATCATCTATTTCAGAATGAATTCTTAAATGTATTACTTGTAAGTTTCAAAATTGATAAAAAGTAATTTTTCTTATCTATGATCAAAAAAAAATTAGGTATGTTAATATAAACCCACAGGGAAAAATGTAGCAGGGAAAGAAAATTATGAACAACACAAACCATTGTAATCAAAGCAGTATGGTATCAGGGTCTCCCGGGTGGCTCAGTCAGTTAAGTGTCCAATTCTTGATTTCGGCTCAGGTCATGATCTCAGGGTCATGAGATCGAGCCCCTACATCTGGCTCTGCGCTCAGTGGGGAGTCTGCTTGAGATTCTCTCTCTCCCTCTCCCTCTGCTTCTCCCAACCACTCCCTCTGTCTCTCTCTCTATAATAAATAAATAAATCTTAAAAAAAAAAACACAGTATGGTATCAGAATAGGAATAGTCAGAGAGATCTGTGGAACACACTAGAGAAACCACAAAAAGTCAATAGTAGGAATTGAATATACAGGAAGATGCAATTTCAATCTAATGAAGAAAGGATAATTTATTTAAAAATAACAACAATGCCAGTAGCTATCCCTCTGAGAAAGAAAAAATATCATATGCTAAAATTCCAGTTTGCTTAAAAATTTAAATGTAAACCTAAACCAATAAAAATATTAGAAAAAACTTTAGAGACTGAATTTCCAATCTAGATATTAAAGTAAAGCTAGACATATCCGAATGTGCACAAATTACAATTTTTGAACAACAAATGATTCTATAAACAAAATCCATTGGCAGATAATATATTAAGATTTTGCAATCCAGGTGACATAAAAGTTTTAAAATCTAAAGTCCACAAATAGCTCTTCAAATTGATAACAAAAGGATCTACCACTCACACTGATGCATCTTGAAAACATTATGCCACGTGAAAGAAGCCAGACACAAGAGGTCACATATTGTGTGATTCCATTCATATGAAATATCTAGAATAGGTAAATCCATACTGACAGAAAGCAAATTGGTGGCTGCCAGAGACTGGGGAGAAGGAGAAATGAGGAATAGCTGCATGGATATGGGGTCTGGGGGTGGGCAAAAGAGATGTTTTGGAACTAGATAGACATGGGCCTGCACAACATTGGGAATGTACTAAGTGACACTGAGTTGTTCACTTTAAAATGATTAGTTTTAGGTTATGTGAATTTCAACTCAATTTAAAAAAAAAAGACATACCATCCAATTGATGTACAAAGCATTTTATTTTATTTTATTTTATTTTTTTAAAGATTTTATTTATTTATTTGACAGAGAGAGACACAGTGAGAGAGGGAACACAAGCAGGGGGAGTGGAAGAGGGAGAAGCAGGCTTCCCACCGAGCAGGGAGACCGATGCAGGGCTCCAACCCAGGACCCTGGGATCGTGACCTGAGCCGAAGGCAGACACTTAACAACTGAACCACCCAGGCGCCCCCAATTGATGTACAAAGCATTTGAACAGACATTTCGCAAAAGAGTAAATCCTAACGGCCAATAAATTTATAAAATATATTCACCACCCCCTGGCAGACAGAAAAATGTAAATTCCATGAGATAGTTCATGTCCATCAGATTTGCAAAATTTACACAGAGAAGTAACACCTACTTCTGGTGAGGACTCAGAAAAATGGTTTCATTTAACAATGAAAGCTGTAAATGTGAATTGCTCCCAAACTGTTTTGAAAATAATCCAGACGGATCTATAAAAATTAAAATTGTATATACCCTAGTTCCAGTAATCCTATTTCTGGGAATGAATACCAAAAATAAAAGCATCAGTAGGTAACAAGTATGTTTACTGAAACACAAAGAACTGGAAACAAACAAAAATGCCTTCAATAGGGAAATGGTTGAAGATCAAACGAATAGGAGGGATCTTTTTCCCCAATGTCATGTGACAACATGCAGAGAAGTCCATTTACTGAAATCTCATTTTTGTAAAACAAAGGGAATAGGTATGTTTATATATGATTATATGAACATGAAGAAAGTCACAGAAGCATTGGGGAGGGGGAGATACTGATGGTCTAAGGAGGAAAAAGGGGAGAGGGAAACAGAGAAAGGGAAAAAGAACAACAGCAACAAGAAAACCCGTAATATTTATAGTCTCACTTTAAGCAAGTAGGACAAAACTCAGCAATAAAGGCCTTGAAACAAGGAGACCCCCATCTGGGTGGAACAAGTCCAATCTGGGACACCCGGAAAGGCTCCTACAGTTTATCAAAACTCCTCCCTTGGCCACAGTGATTAAGGAGTTAAGGTCTTTTGTTTTGTTTGCTCAAAAAAGAGCAATGTGAGTGCAGGGGGGGGGCAGGGGGGCGGGGGGGGGGCAGGGGGGCGGGGGGGGGCAGAGGGAGAAGGAGAGAAAGAATCCTAAGCAGGCTCCCTGCCCAGCACAGAGCCCCATGTGGGGCTCCATCTAACAACCCTGAGATCATGACCTCAACTGAAATCAGGAGTAGGACACTTAACCGACTGAGCCACCCAGGCGCCCCAAGGATTTAGGGGTTTTAACCTGTCTTAGAAGGAAGATTGTGAGATTGGTATCAAAAGCCACAATACATCTGATATGCTTGAATAAGGGCTCCTCTCCTTTTTGGCAGTAGGACTTTGGGCAAGCTATTTAAATTATTTAACCCAAAGTTTCATGTATACTTCTATACATTTAGAATAATTGCACCTGAGCAATAGGGCTGTAGTGAATATCTAGTGAGACAATACATTGGAAATTCTTATCACAATGCCAGGCACTCTGAGCTTTCAGTAAATGGGAACTAGTAGAAGTGAGGCAAGAACCCAAAACTATAGAAAACTCCAATCTAATACTTTCCCCTCTACCTATGCTGGTCTTCCATTACTGGAACTTGAAGAGACTTTCCTAATTAAAAATCAACCAAATGGACGTGGTAGGCAACCGTATCTGGCTATTTGCCTCACGGTATTTGCACTTGCCTCTGCTTCTACCTGTAATGCTCTTCCTCAGATATTCATGTGGCTCTTTCTTCCATTTCTTCCAGGCCTTTGCTTCAAAGTCACCCTCTTATTCCCTAACCTTCCTAGCTAATATTTCAACAAAACAAAACTAAAAAACTTTGACATTTCATATCCTTTTTTTTTTTTTTGCTCTATTTTACCTATTTATCTTATTTACTGCCTGTCTTCCCTTCTCAAATATAGGTTATTTTTCATCTTCCCCACTACAATGTAAGTCAGGGATTTTGGTCTATTCTCTTTTCTTCTGTATGTCTAGTACCTAGATAAGTGGTACATTCTAGGCACTTCATAAATATTTGTTTAATGAATGAGAAACATTGTTTAAATTTTCATTGAGATAATAGATACTATAAGCATACATATATTCACATAACATATACACATATATAGAAACACATACATATACATGTAACATAATCATTATTAATAACATGTAAAATGTGAAGAAAAACATGATAACTTTAAAAGGAAGATATTTTTACACAAGTTTATTGAGTTAAAATCAAGCTCCTCTTTTCAGACTTGAAGTGAACACATCAAAGATTTCAAATTGATGTTTTACATAAAATTAATGAGTCAACCAGGACAGTTGAAAATATTGTCTTCATATTGTTGAGGTCTCACAAAAGGGAATTGATATCTGTAGAATACAGGTGTTTTGGGGGATTGAGCTTTAAGAAAGGAAATAGCCCCGATCCAAGAGAAGGAGTCCCTAATAGTACAAGACTATCTCTAATTAAATAACACAAAGAAACAAGATGTCATGAGTGAAAGATGTCTTCTTAATCCTGAACCTCAGATTTTACTGTAGAAACACATTCCTGAGAATAACTAACATTGCCCCATAGCTACCACTTAGTGACTTTTGGGTCATGACCCTAGGAGACATGGCAAGGCAGGCTTCTCTTAGAGAGATTCACAGATGGCATTGCCACACAGGAAAAAGACAGAAGTTAATTCCCAAAGAGACCTAAAATCTTGACTGCAATAAAAACATATTCATTAAAAGAGGAAGGAAGTTTATACTGATAGGAATTCATTTTTTCATAGGTTTGAAGTGAGATATTTCCATTATCATCAGATGTAAGAGTACATGAGATCTTGCGAGGACATTTTTAAAAGCAAGACTATGTCTATAAATTGAGGAAATATCAATTAAAATATGCTTTCTCAGGCCAAGCCAATCAATTAATTTCTAACTGTTCACCCACTAGCCACCTGGTGCCCAGCCCTTTCCTGAGCTCTGCAAAGGACACAAAAGAAACATGACATGATCCTCTCCTTTAGGAGGCTTGCAGTCTGTTAGCTCGGAAAACCAAGCTGGCATCTAGGAAATAAGCTGAGAGCAATTCAGCTTTGCCAGTATAGTTACAGGAGAGCAGATGTCGTCACCTCCAATAAGGTAGGTTCTGACTGTGTTGCGAAGAGATGGGTGGGACAGGAGAGGCTGAGGGAACCACAGAGAGGCCCTGCAGGGGGCAGTGAGCACAGCCCCCATACAGGGCTACAGGCCAGGGAATAAGGCAGGACAAGTCAGGGAAGTGAAATTGTGCAGGACCTGAACATTCAGATGGAGGAATTTGGGTTGCATGCCAACCAAAAGGAGAAACATGAAGGTTGGAATTTGATCCTTCGCCTTCCTGCTCCACCGTCACTTCTCTTTATAAGGCACAGATCTCAGATTTCTTCAGTTTGAGATGAGGGCTATTTGGCTTTTCCAAATCCTCTGAAAAGTGCCCAGACAGGCCATTTTGCTAAGTGTCTTGCTACAACCAAACTTGTTTCTTTAAAGCACAATGAATTCCACTGTTTATATTTGTGCACGTTAGCTGCTGTCCCTTTCACCTCACACAATCATCAGTGGCACCAAGACTGCAACATTTGAGCCAATCCTGACTCAGCCATAGGGCATTGGAGCCTCAATCCTTCCCTGAGATTAGGGGCCTTAAAGTGCTCCCTATGGTGTGCAGCCTATTTCCCAGAACCTGTGATCTTTGTCCAGGTTATATAACTATCCTTCTGCTTCAGTTTCCAGAAGGTATTCTAGCTCCCTGGTATTCACTCTTTTCTTCAGTGGGGCTGATACCTTATCTTGAACTTCAGCTTATTTGCTTGGGGCCTGGACTTGGTTCTCTAATCAATATTCTGCTCCTGGTGCCTGGACTCATCTTCTATACTCACAGTTCCTCTTTCAGCATAGTCAGATATTTCTGGAATAATGTTCATTGCGTATGTTGCTATTAATAGAACTCACACCAGAGATTCTTGCTGTCATGGCCTCCCATCCAATAGATCAGATCCCATCAGATGGGTATCCTGCTAGCCTGGATTTTTGGATTCCAGTTGGACAGATGACCTGACCTATGTGGTAAATACTGTGATGTGCCACCCAGACCCCATTCGATAAAAGACAGATTGTCCGGGTTTGCTGTCAGCAGTCTTCAGTTGTCAGCACTTTCAGGGATCTCCCAACTCTAAGACAGTGGCCTTAAGTTTACTCCCCTTCTTGGAGCAGTGCACATACTGTTCACTGGGACACATCCTGGTCCAACACTGAGAGGTCATCCTACCTTTAGAGCTCTCTATTGGGTCATTCTAAGTAGACATGAAGTCTGTATCAGACCTAGAACTCCCCTTCTGCTCAGTTCTCATTCCACAGGTGTTGATCCCCAGGGCATTCCATTATAAACATGCCATCCACAAATGATTATCTCAGAGTCTGCATCCTGGGGAACCCAACTTATGTCCCACTATGACTGGGTTACTCCCCCAGCACAAAGCACAAGCCCTGTACATTTTGTTTTGCTGTCCTTTTCACTTCAGCTCACATCTGAAGGCACGTGCCTTCAAGGCACATCTTTGGTTGAGGTTGTGAAAGCTTCTTAGCAAAATTTGGGGGGGACTTTTAGTATAATTTCCCAACAATAATACTTTTTCTCCTAAAAATGACAAATCTAGAAATGGTCATATTCTCATTAGAAGATCTGTTATAATTTCAAGTACCTTAAAGTCTAAAATGAAGCTTTTGACAAAGATCATATTTTATATTTGTATGATTTTAGCCTATTTACTTACGGTAACAGAACCCAAATAGTAAAGACTCAATGATACTTAGCTTGGAGTAGGGCCACTTATCTCTCTCCTTCATATAGAATAGTCGTACTTGCTGGTAATCATGTGCTTATCAGTGGAAAGCCTAGGAGTCACTTTGGAACACGTGGGGACATTTTTGGTAGTTACAGTGATGGAGAGAATCCTTTCAGCATTCAGTGCATGGAGGCCAGGATGCTAAGTATCTTGCAATAAGTGAGTCAATCTAATACATAACAAAAAAACCAACCTACATCCTGAATAATTTTCTATTGTCTTGCAACACATTCGTGTAGTTGAAAACCCCATTTATAATGATTTGAGCCTGGGATCTAACTCCATTTTACGCATCAACACAAAGCATTTCTGCCACAAATTTAACATGAACTGAATTTTCTGGCAATGCAACGACCATGTCATCAAGGGAAGATTACACACAATCTTGTTCGTAACCTGACCGAGAGTTAGTCATCATCTGGTAAAGCACTTCACTGATGGCAAAGCCACTCCTGTGTCTGAACAGCCAACACATCATAGCTGTACCAGCAGTGTTGAGGCACCTCCACCATGCACCTTACAGCCAGTCTTGGCCAACTTTGTTCCATCTCCTGGTGTAGTTCTCCCCATCACTCATATCCTGAGATACATATTACTTTATTTTATAAATCCATACTCCTTTTTCCTTTATCATTACAATTAGTGAATTATGTTGATTTCTAAAACAATTTATGTGTATAGCAAGTTATATTAAGCATGAATTTCGTCTCAAAATAGAAAGGGGAGTTACGAAATATTTATAGCAAAAAGATTAATGACTCAAATAAGGTTGAGAAACATCCATGCAGGATATTTTATCAGTTGTCAAAGGAGTTAATTTATATCTTTTTTTAACATACAAAAAGCTATACATATTTAATGTATGCAACTTGATGAGTTTAGAGATAAGTATACATCACCACAATCTATGCTCTAAACAAAGGCATCACCTCCAAAAGTTTCCCACTTGCACTCACTCTTTACTAGTATTTTTTAGTGATAACAACACTTAACAAAAGATCTACTTTCTTAGCATCATTTTAATAAAACTTTCTAAGCAGAGAAAATATAAAGTTGTAATCATGAAATACTGGCCTTAAAATATACCCACAATCACCATCATATTCTAATTCATGTTAATTAAAACATGACAATAAGCTGCTCAAGTTAAACAAAAATAAAAGCATCTAAAAATTATAAAATAGTTTTCTTTGTCATATTTCTCTTCTATCCACATATTCTAAGGGAGGAGGCAAAAGTATTTCCCTTTAGAATTAAAGTTTTATTTCTTGAGCCTTTTTTATTTGCCTTATTTTATAAGTAATCTCTACACCTAACATGGGGCTCAAAATCATGACCCCAAGATCAAGAGTCACATGCTCTAATGACTGAGTCAGCCAGGTGCCCCAAGCATTTTTTAATTAGAAATTTATAATATATACAATGTTTATTAAAAGACATTAGTAACATAAACCTTATGCTGTGCCATCAGACAAATGACTTTTACCTGAAAAGTTATTTGATAAGACAGAGTACCAAAGGAAATGTAAACACCACCTGTAGTTACTAAGATCTTGAAAGGAGCTGAATCCTAAATATTTCCCTACCATATTACTATACTTATGCTATTAATAAAAAATCAGTAAGAATGATATATAATTAAAAGTTGCATGCTTGGGGCACCTGGGTGACTCAGTCCGTTAAGCATCTGACTCTTGATTTCGGCTCAGGTCATGATCTCAGTGTCCTGGGATGAGCTCCACGTCAGGCTCCATGATCAACAGCTCAACGAGGAGTCCACTTAAAAGTCTCTCTCTCCCTCTGCCCCTCCACCCACTTTCTCTCTCAAATAAATAAATAAATCTTTTTTTTTGAAGATTTTATTTATTTATTTGTCAGAGAGAGAGAGAGAGCACAAGCAGGGGGAGTGGCAGGCAGAGGGAGAGGGAGAAGCAGGCTCCCCGCTGAACAGGGAGCCCGATGCGGGGATCGACCCCAGGACCCTGGGACCATGACCTGAGCCAAAGGCAGCCAATTAGCCGACTGAACCACCCAGGCATTCCTAAATAAATAAATCTTAAAAAAAAAAAGTTGCATGCTTGCTCTTATTGTACCATAAAAAGGCCTTTGTTGTAAAATTTTTTTCTATGCTATCAATTTCAGTTAAAATATAACGATCATTTAAATGTAATTTTAAACAATAGTTACACTGTTATTTAAAGTAATTATTTGAGAGCTTAAAGTATTGCTTTCCTTAAAATTGTATGAAGTTTGAAATATTTGTTGCAAGTTTATAAATGATGCTAAGAAGGCTGCCTGGTCCTTCAAAACAAAGCCAAATTACAAACCAAAACCAAAAGGTAGAAACAGAGACCATACAAGGCCTGTACACCCAACTTAGTTGACTTGTTCTCGTTACAACTCCTGAAAATTGAGAAATACTGTACCTGAAGAATATTAGCATTTTTACTTGAAATTTAAAAAGAAAGAAATGTTAATGGGAGATGAAAAACTATATAAAAAAAGATGGTGCCAAACTGGTAGAAAAAGAATAATTTCACCCACCTGGAAAGCTTCTTGTACTCATAACAAACCGCTTTTAACCTCAGAATAAACCAAGGTTGCAATACTGTCCAGTAACATATATCTGTTCATTTGGTATCTTCTTACTCACATGTAATTTTTACTTTAAGAAGCAAAAAAAAATCTGCCCAATATATTAAAGTAATTCGAAATTATGGCATTTAAAAATATTCTATAGATAAATGCAAGTTAATCTTTGTTGGAAAACATTTGATAATTATCTGCCTTATCATCATGCTTTATAGTTTAATGTCAACTGTCATGATTCCATAGGCTAACGAGAGAAAAAAAGGAAAGAGAACAAAAAAATCTGAAAATAGGTATGTAAATTGAACTGAATTGAGGAATACGTACAGAAGAACATTATGCATATGCATTTTATATTAATAATATAATTAAAGAAAATTATTAACTTTAACAAAAAACTTAACAATTTCACATTAAAAATACAACAGAAATGTATAAAACTCAAAATTTCATACATTCATTAGCTAATACTCACTACCCAGAAGGGGCAGTAAATTGGGAATCTCAAGGTTTAAACTCATGAAGTTTCCTTAAGTTCTCAATGTTAACCACTTTCATCTTTATCTAGACCAGAACCATTTATAGAAGCCGAAAGAAACAGACTATTTGCTGAGTAAATTAATGAGCTTTCTCACATGTTGAATATACAATAAAGCAATCTAGGTAACTTAAAAATATTCTGCCTGTTTATAATACCTGCCGTTAATAGTAAGTTGGAGGAGAAAAGCGATGCACAAATGTTTGCCTTTTCTCTGCCTTTAAGCATATCAGGAATCCACATTTTAGAAGGGAAGGAGGGAAGCTCAGTTTCATTCTACTATTGATCTATCAGACAAGAACTTAATCAATCTTCTTTATAAGCTATTAAAGCTGAGCTCGAGAAATGAACTCACCTGACGCATGCAACATTGATTGCCTCTTTCTAAGAACTGAATATGTCAGTCTTATCTGCAGCTGTGATTCAATTTTTAAGGGACAAGATTTTTCCTTCATTAGCTTCCCCAAAATGCCCCAATTAAGAAAGAGCATTTTTGATAGTTGTCCAGAGTCAATGACTAAAACAAAATGAAGACCATAACCTTCAATTTCAGTCACAGTCTCCAGAGAAAACGAGAGACCAAAAGCATATGTTCATCAAAGGAAATTCAGCACTAGTCCCAAGATCCCGCTCTAGCGTGAATTCTGAAGAATGCTCTGGCAGCGTAAACTAATGTTGAGACCTTAAGCTCAGATAAATCTTGGAAATTCAAAGGGAAACTCAAGGCAGCTATAAATCTGTCTTTACTGCATATACATTTCAGCCAGGGGCTTCTATATGTAGTATTAGGTTATGCGACATCCCATTCAGCATCTAACTACCTCATAAATATAGGCAGAGAGGTCATTTTATATTTACAGGGCAACCCCAAAGTGCTAGATACTATACGCTGGGGGTGGGAGAAGGGGGAGGACTCTACATTTCTAGTTTATTAGGAAAGGTTAATAGCACAAATCCTCAATGACCAAAGAGAGTTCCCTTTGGCTCAGCTTTCTGGTTTCTATTTCCTCTTTCTAGCTCCCTTAACAGTCAAAAAATTAAATACTGGGAGAAACAGCAATAAAGAGTTGTCTCCACAGTGTTCCTGGGCTCTTCAGGGTATTTGCCCACTTTGGCATGGAAATATCGCCAACTCCCTAATATAACATGAAGACCATTTTCTCTAGATTTGTTGTTAGCTTATTTTCCTATGGTAGATAAGAGGGGAGAAAATATCTAGTCCCTCCTACCACCCCCCTTCATCTCCTTCTTCCCCTTTATTTCTCTATATTCTTGGTAAATAGAACACAACCGGATCATAGGCTGTTGGGTTTCTTTGACGAGGTCTGATTTTCGTAGTTCTCCGATCGTACACACCTGAATCCGTATCATTCCTAATGAAGTCACCCACGGGCAGGGATTGTAGCAAAGTAGAGAAAGAGGCAAAGGCCCTAGGGCAACATTCCATATCAGAACTGTCCGCTGCACCCTCCTACCCAACTATCTTCTGGAAACTTCTCTAAAGCGGATAAGGAAGGCATTAGATTGAGCCACACATACAGACAAAGAAGCACTGGCTAGTTGAGCTCCACTCTCAGAACCGTCGTCCAGCCCCAGTGCCCTGAAACCTCATATCCCAACAAAACAATCAGCCTCTCTGTTCTTCAAGGTGCTACCGTCTGTGTGAATTCCCTTAGAAATCCAAGGAGTTAATGGCCTCAATATTTCCAGAATGCTTAATACATTCAGAAGGATGGCATGCAGTATGGGGTCTAATGTTTATTTATTGCAAAAGTCAAGAATAGCTGGAAGTCCATTAAGAGGATGTTCAGCAGATTATATTAATTTATAATTAATTTTCAGTGGTATTTATGAGAGAACCCTTTAATCAGCATAATTCAGACTTTGAAAATTATAATATTAACTAATATTAATTAAATAATAATTTATAAATTTCAATAGTTTTAATTATCTTTTGATTAAATTACCTGTTAGTCAATTCCACACTGCTTTTGATATTAATTAGCTAACTTAAACATGATCTACTGAAACTACTCCCCTGTGGATTAAGGCGTATTGTCTAAACAGGTCAACACTGAAATACTTAAGTGTGACAATTTAGATTGCATGATTAGCAAAATTAATTGTTTAAGGCACTGGCTTTTTCATTCTCAATTTGCCAGCGGGTAAGGTCTTTAAAATATGCCCTGGGTTTCCCTGGGCCCAAATCTGAGACATCCCACATTCTGTTACTCCCCCTCTCAGCATCCCCGCCCCCCCCGCCCCTCCTCCTCTATCTTGTTATAGAACATTCTTGTCTTCTGAGACCTAAATTAGTGTCAGCCTATTAATCAGCCAACAAAATATGTCAGAGGAAAATGAAGTTGCAAGCCCCCTTCCCTTTACAGGCAGACTGCTTCACCCTCTCTCAGTGCAGTGTCTGCGGGTGGAACTGGGATCTCAGGGCCACAGCCCAATTTAGGCCTCCTCTGTGTAGTGACAACCAGCCCAGACCTCATTTTTTTTTAATGTTCATATTTAATTTAAAGCCACCTACCCTCAAGTTCTCAAAGATAAGTGTGTCGTTGACTCCACAGGAGTCTCCTTTGCATTGGCTGGAGCTACACTGCTCCTTATCCTCTCCCCCAGCCCCAGCCCACCGCAGCGTGGAACTACCGCCAACTCCCTAATAATAATATGAGGAGCATTTTCTCTGTATTTGTTGTTAGCTTGTTTTCCTATGGTAGAGAAGAGGGGAGAAAATATCAGCATCCTACTTCAGAAGTGGACTGTTCAAATGGGTCTCCTGAAACGAGCTGTCAGCGTGCAGTTCGTATTACTCATTAACACCATCAAGAGAAGCAGAAGGATACACACCAAATGAGTCAAGTAAGAGAGGGATTTTATTTTTGCCATGTGAAACATAAAAAAGCCTACCGGTTTCCAGGAGCTCTAACTGACCATCTTCTTTTAGAAAACACCATGGGATTATTGAAGCGCTACACCAGCTAATGTGACGTAACTTTCTTTATTGATAATTCTTATTTGGGGGCCAAAATCCTCACCAAGTAGATGCTACAGCTCTACAAACGGAAGTCACAAGTGGCCATTTTAGGTTATTCATATTATAACATATATTACACTCTAAATGTTTTCATCCCAGAACTCCCTATGTACAGTGATTAATGAAGATAAATTATATTTCTGAGCCCTGGACCTTCCCCAGGACAGTATCTGATATGGTTGTCTTGCACTGGAGCTGAGAAGAGTACAGTACGTGCACATGACAAGCAACGGCGATACACGAAGTAGAAGAAACATTTGTTAAATCCTGAAATTTTGCAAATAAACAGAAAAAAAAACAGACTTTGCAATGTTATTTCTGACTTTTGTAACATATTTCTGCCAATTACATAAACTAAGCCGATAAAATATACATATGATACAAGAAGGGGTATATTGTACAGATCTGAATTATTTTTGTACCTATGAAATTTTCTACTTACATTATTATATTTTCTAATTTAAGATCTTGTGATTTTCTTTTGGCTTTACCTTTCATTGTTTAGACTATTCTTTTAAAAAGGAATGAGTTGTTTCCTTGCCAGACACAATATAGAAAATTTTCTATCTACATGCTTGAAAAAGAAAATAGTTCTTTTTTTTTCTTCAAAAATTAATTTCAAGTGACTTGTAACTATTCGAATGGTGTGAAACTAATTTTCATGGTGTATTTCTGGGTGGATGATTGATAAAATGTTCAACTGACAAGCAACTTTTGTATAAATGCAAATGACAAATTCTGTTGGTTATTTTGATAAGGGGAGTGGCAGAGATAGGGACAAATACCATAATGTGAAATTTTTAGAAATATATGAATTTGTATTTATTAAATTCATAAACAACAAAACCATGAGTTATGAAAAAAATGAATTCACTGTTTGAAAATACTTGACTCAAGTCTTCAGTTGTACAGTGCAAAGAGAAAGCTAACTACCAGGTGGGACTCACTGGGAAAATATCACTTAAAATAAAGCTAAATCTCAGTTGGAAACCACTTCCACGTGATATGTGAAATACAAAATACTTGAGAACAACCCTAATGAGAAATATGCAGAAATGAAGAAAACAACAAAGTTTTATTGAGTCATTAAAAAAAAGACTTGAATAAATGGAGAGACATATTTCTCTTGAATTGGAAGACCCATCATTGTAAAAAATGCAAAATATGTGTAGTTAACAAATTCACAGCCACGCATAATTCAGAGCCATACAGAATTCCAGTTAAAATCTAACTTTTTTTGAATGGGTCACTCTAATGATCTTCTGTCAAAACTAAGTAAGAAGAATGAGCAAGAATAAATAAGAATTTGGAAAGAGTACTGGGGAAGGAATGGACGCTGTCAGTTATCAAAACACATCACAAAACTACAATGGTTAAAGCAGTATGATACTGGCTCCAAAATAGGTTGATGGAGGAGAAATCCCCACAAACACAAGCGAATGTGTATTCAATGTTTACTGTTACAACGATGGGCATTTCTATCAGCAGGGAGAGCAGCAAGGTCCTGGGATCACCAGTAAACTATTTGGGGAAAAACATGTGGGATACTTATGTCACATCATATTAAAAAGAAAATCTATGGGGGGCCTGGGTGGCTCAGTTTGTTAAGCGTCTGCCTTCGGCTCAGGTCATGATCTCAGGGTCCCGGGATTGAGCCCCACATGGGGCTCCCTGCTCAGCAAGGAGCCTGCTTCTCCCTCTCCCTCTGCCGCTCCCCCCGCTTGGGCTCTCTCTCTCAAATAAATAAATAAAATCTTAAAAAAAATTCATTCCTCAAATGACCTTTCAACAAATTTTTCATCATCTGCGTCTATATTCTAGGCACTAGTCCCACTTCCCAGATATAGACTAGTAAGAAGAAGAAAAAGAAAAAGAGGAAGAAGGAGGAGGAGTGGAGGGGGTAAGAAGGGAGGGATGGAAGGAGGGAGGAGGGAAAGTCTTCGACTTATGTGAGTTCATATTCTGTGGCAGACATTTTGGACAAGCCAGATAATTAATCTATAATATTATTCTAGATCACAGTAAGTGCTTTGAGGAAAACTAACATAGAGTAACAGGGAGGCTTAGACCCACTTGCGATGGGGTGGTCAGAGAGGGCTTTTCTGAGGAGCTGGTATTTGAGTGAAGACCTAGATGGAGTGAAGGCACAAACCACATGTATTTGGGGGTAGAACCTGTGAGGTGAAGGTGACTGCAGGAGCAAAGGCCCTGAGGAGAGAGCTTGCTTGTGTGTCCAATAGCTGCAAGGGGGCCAATGTAGTTGGAACACAGGAGGTGTGGGAAATGGGGAATCTTGGAGCCAGATCATGCAGGGCCCCGGAGGTCATGGTGAGAATTTAGTATTTTGCTCTAAGTGTGATGGAGCAGGAGAATGACATGATCTAATATGAATTCTAAAAGAATTACTGTTTTATGAGAAGTAGACTATCCAAGCCTAGAGTAAAGGCAAGGAGAGACCTCTCAGGAACTCTTGCTGGGGTCTAGGTTGAGGGGTGTGGTGACTTGGAGATAAAAAAAATGGTTGGATTCAGGACACGTTTTGAAGGTAGAGCCAACAGGATTTGCTTATATATTGTATGCAGGATCCAAAACAAATGATCTGAATGATGCAAGAAAAAAATAACCAAAATAATATCATCGCATTCACAGTATTTTAGCCAAAATGAAAATCTTAGAGAGAATACAAAATAAAGAGAGGCCTTTTGAGAAATAGAAGAAATGGTTCTTTCACTGGTGAAAGAACAGTGGTGGATTACTCTATAAGTCATGTATTCAGACTCTGAGAGGTAGGTAAACAATGACTTTATGGTTCTGCAGGAGGTACCATTATCCATTTAACTTCTCCCCTCTTCTGATCCCTGTCTACAATAGTAGAGGCAACTTGATGCATGAGGATGGAATTCATACTAGAAAGAAAAAATTAAATCCACAATCCCCAAACCTCATTTCAATTTCTTTTCAACCTCAGGAACCATCAGCTGTCTTGCTGGGGTTGTTGACTAGGTCACAAAGAAACTGATGATTTAAATTCCCACTCCTCTTTCCCTGCTCGTTTTCCAGAGGAGGGGCTATGTGTTATGAACTGGCCCAATATTAAGCATCCAAATAAAAAACAAAGATGAGCTGTTGGCACATATTCACGTGATAAATAATTATATTTTTTTAGAACTATTGAAGTCAATCTTCTAACTATAATGCTAAAGTTTTGTCACATGATTCCTAGAAATTTTAAAGGGAATTTTGATACATAACCCATGATAATAGAATGTAAATTTGTTTTTTTAAGTTTACTGACACAATTATTTTTATTTGATTGATATAAAGTTGATATGTAATGTTATTGCATACAGTCTGATTTACCAAACTGCTATTAAAGAGAAAGAAATAAAAATTGATCTTGAAAACTGAGCTAAAAATATTGAATTTGCATTAGTGTCCTTTATTTTCATATATATGCCTACAACCACATCCTCACATATTTCAAAGTTTCCCACAATATCTAATTATTAGATGCGTGATACACAGATTTATTTCCTTTTTGGCTTTTATCTAAGGTTTTACATAGCTTGTAATAATATGTCAACAAAATTGGTGATTGTACCTTGACTTGTAAAATAAAACTCACTTTAAGAGCATCATAAATCTAACAGAGCATGTCTGGTGTTCTGATTGGTAGAAAACCGATGTTAAACACTAGGGACAAACTGATCTTCTAATTCTGGTACTTGAGTAAGTACTAAAAGGAAAAAGAAGAGGAGAGAAAAAATCGTTACCTGGAGTTGATAGTTTAACTGATCATGATCAATTTGAAGTGCTTATTGCTTAAGTAAATGACCTTTGGGGTGATTTCATTAGCTCCACATACTGCAAAAGGTTATATCTGAATTCAATTTTATGATTGAGTCTAAGCATATAAAATCTCAAAATAGTTTGAATGGGTAAAAAAAAAAATAATAAACCAAACCAGATTCTTTCTGAGATAGAGACTGGACTGTGAAACCCTGCTTGGCGCGGCTTCTTAATGGTTGGCTTTATGTGGGAGTAAATATTTGAGAGAGGAATGGAATGCACTGATATCATCATCACTTTGATGTCTGTGGTTAGGAAATGACTTTAAAATTAGCTACCAGTTCCAAGTTTGTAGTAAATAAGACTTGGTCCTCCTGGATCTACTTTGTTTGATGACGTCTCTTTACCTTTATAGGGCTGCAATGCCCTATAATGGTTTGGTTTGGGTTTTACCTTCCTTTCCCTCCTAAAAGTGCTATAAGGCATGTGCTTATTATTTTACTAAATTGGGATATGGCTTAAGTGCTTGTGGAAAGAATTCAACTGGTTTTTTTAAGTTTTTATTTATTCATTTATTTGAGAGAAAGAGAGAGAGAGCACGAGCTGGGGGGAGGAGCAGAGGGAGAAGGACAAGCAAACTCCATGCTGAGTGTGGAGCCCAACGCAGGGCTTGATCCCACGACCCTGAGATCATGATCTAAGCTGAAATCAAGAGTCAAAGGCCTAACCGAATGAACCACCCAGGCGCCCCTGGAAAGAATTTTACATGCTTCTTTGAGACATACCAGGCAGAAAAAACAAGAAAGGATGTTTGAAAAATGGATTAGGTATAGATACTTTTCATCTTCACATGTTATTTGTAGATGAAATAGGGCCAAATGTTATCTCTAAATACCCCCAAATCAGGAATAATGGGGCTAGAGAAAAAGTGTGGAAGTATATTAAGAAGAATGAAACTATATTTTTATCCAAATGACCTTGAAACCAATATAATGATTCATTTCCTTGACGTGTCATTCTCTTCAGTCATCATTGCTCTTTCAAAGGCACTAAGGTAGTCCCTGGCTGGGATATTAGCCTGTTTCATAATAAATCTCTTACTTGAAAGTTCAGGACCACTTTTGTATTCTTTTGTATTCTTTTAATTTCTCCTCCATCTTCTTCTCTCCTCCTACCACATCCTTTCCACAACTGGGGGGGTGGGGGAGGGGTACTTTCCCAAACCTCAGTCTCAACCTCTTCCCGAGTCTTCCCTGGGGTCAAGGACAGCATCTGTGGCCACAGTGGTCAGAGGCGAAGGACGGAAGAAACGAGGGGATCCCACGGGGGTCCCTCTTTTCTCTCATCCTCCACCTCACTCTGGAATCCACATAAAGGACTTCAAACCAGACTCTACTACCTGCTGGAAATGTGACTGAATGTCATCACCTTGCATCTTTGAACTTCAGCTTTTTCACCAAATGAGACTCAAAACTCCCGCTCTACCTACCTTACCGGGCGGCTAAGAAGTCTTCTGAATTAAAAGAACCCAGTGAACTATTTGTTACTTTGAAAAGTTAAAAGATGGCTATTAAACATTTCATTTTAAAAGCAGCAGAAGGATCAAGTGGAAAGGGTGAGGCACAGAGACCTGGCTTTGAGTCTCCACAGTGCTACTTCCTGGTTGTGTGTTCCTGGGTACTTCACCCAACCTCTTTGCAAGAGGAGTAATAACGGTATTAGCTCATCTCTCACCTACAAGAGGTGGTACGCATAATGTTTACCTCCATTTCATCACAAGCATTGAGAAAACGATTTCAAAGTTCTTTGTGAAATACAAACAGAATATAGTCGTCATCAAACTGACTCTATAGAAACTGTGTTTAATAGGTACCATTCTAGCTCTTGTTACATGAAACATAGGACACTCTCCCTTAGCAAACCACAATGATTCTTTAGGAACAAATAGTATAACCTTTTTCCTCAAACACTGGTGACTTTTCATGAAGTACATTTATAAACTCAGCATTGCATAGTATGATTGTGTGATTGTTAAATTAGTAAGTCAGTGGATTGATGGTAGGGAGTAAGATAAGTTTTAGACTTTGTGGTTTGATAGATATTTGATGATTTAAAAAAGAGAGTTAAAAATAAAACTGACATAAAGATAGTGGCTACCTTAGGGGAAGCGTATGAGCTGTGATTGGGGTACTAGGTAGGGGAAGGGCATTTCTAGGCTATTGGGAATGGTCCTTTCTTGGCCAGAATGAGAGCTGCATGAACGTTCACTTGGAAATAGTTATTAAAGCTGTGCTTTATGTTTTATATGCTTTTACTAATTGTGTGATATAATTTGAATTTAAAACTTTTTAAACATTTAAAAAGAAAAATGTAACTGACAATTTTGACAACTTTCCAAATTTATAGCACTCCATGGAAAATAGGAGTTCAATATTCTTTTATACTTTTTCACCTATTTTAATGGCAAAAAAAAAAAATCACTCACACTGAATGCTCCCATGTCTTGAAGGACCTATGAACGAGAAGAAACACGGCCCTGCATGTTGGTGTCATCGTGACCCATGATAAGTGGTAATCCGTATTTGCACAGATCATCTTGCACTAACCCATTCCTCAGAGCTGATCCTGTATGACAAAACATACAGGATATGGGATCATTAAGCCCTACATATTTTGAAGATGTGGGAAGACCAATAACTATTTTGGCAATGCCCTAGAATTTTGGACATTCTACTTTTACCTTTTTTTCCTTTAAAACATGCTATCTTCTTTCTGCTTCCACTCTCACCCCAGGCAAACCTTCCAACACAAATGTTAAAATTATACTATCTGGTTTATAATGTAATAGGTATGATTCAGATTTTGAAGGTAGACTGCCTGAATTCAAATCTCATGTGCCCTTTTTATTAGCTACATGAATTTGTACAACTGTGCCTCAGTTTCTTCATCTGACAAATGGGTATAATAGTAGTACCTATGGTCATAGGGATGTTGTGATTTAATACAATCAAAGCGCCCATGACAGTGCCTCATACAAACATACTAAATGCCACATCAGTACGCTAGAAATGAAATCTTCCTTTTAGGTCTGGCTTTGCTCTTCTGAATTTCTTCTTATTTAATCAAGTTTCTCATGCCCTTCTCTGACCCATTTGCCTGCTTAGGAATAGATACTAAGTATTATTTATTTTGTTGCATTTTGTCTGGTCACTTGCTATCTAAAGCAGACCTTACAATGTATTTTCCTTTCATGATTAAAACCTAAAACAGTTTTTGGTGGCTGGCTCATGAAATTATCATTTATTTTCTGACTTTGAATGAACAGAGGCTTCTCAATCATTGTCATCTCATTCCCACCACGCCTCCTCCTCTGGCAGCATGATCTAAAGTTCTAAAGTTCTCTGTCACTGGGGCGCCGGGGTGGCTCAGTGGGTTAAACATCAGAGTCTAGATTTTGGCTCAGGTCATCATCTCAGGGTTGTGAGATGGAGCTCTGCGTCAGGCTCTGTGCTCACCAGGGAGTCCACTTGAGATTCTCTCTCCCTCTCCCTCCACCCCTCCCCCTGCTCGCAAGTGCATGGGTGTGCATTCTCTCTCTCTCCCTCTCTCTAAAATAAATGAATAAATCTTTAAAAAGAAACAAAGTTCTCTTTTACCGACCAACCTCATGCCACATAGATAAGTGCTTTTTAAACCATATAGAAAACATTAGCGGGTGATGTGTTTGTCTTTTGGTAGAAATGGACACGGGGGAGAGGGGAAGATGAGGTGACTAAGTATCCTAAAGTACCCAAGAATTTAATCATCACTACAGTGTTCATTCAGAGGCTACAAATCACACCATTGCTAGGAGGAACCTCTGTTAGAGATAAGGACACTGAGTTTCAGACAGGCCACCACCTTGCCCAAAGCAGTCCGGAATAAATACAGAATAGCACCGGATTTCATGCTTCTGGGCCAGCATTCTTTCTTTCTTCTATCCCATGACATCTCTCAGCCAAAGCATCTATGCTGCGATATCTCAGAGGAAAAGTAATTAATGAATAACTAGGCACACAGCTGAACAACAAAGGTAAATGGCTTTTATACATCAAGGCGAAATCTGGTAGAAATAACCACTTCCATCTTCAGCTGTTCAGATAATTAATATTTTTAGAGTGCTTAAAGCATAATCACATACATTTAATAATTCCAACAACCCTATGAGAAAACTTACTTTCTCTTGCCCAAAGTCACAGAGCAAGTAAGTAGTTAACTCCCAGGCTCAAGCTCAAATCTTCCTTAAACACTGACTTACATTCTTAAGCAAACCACTCAACAATTACCAGGGCAGTAGGAAGCCCTTGGTGCAGGAAAGACAGAGATAAAAGAGCTTATGCCAGGTAAAAGGCTACACAAAATTAAGGTAGGCACAGTGATAGAGGTATGCATGGGATGCAGTGAAAGCCCAGAGAAGAGGACCACAGAACTTTTTTGGGATATGCAATATGAGCTAAGTTTTAAAGAAAGAGAGAATACTAGTGAGACCAGGCTGTAGGAGAATGGCAGCAGAGGGACGAAAGAATGTGTGCGAAGAATAATAAGAGCTACTTTATATTGAGCACTTGCTGTTCTCTGTGCTTCACTGATCTCCACTATCGTAGATAGCAGATACTACTATATTTCCCTTTATAGTTGAGTAAAGCAAGGACCAGAGAGGTGAAGTAATTCGCCCAATGTTACACAGAGCCTAAATTTCAATTTAGACAGGCTCAGGATGCTTAATAACCTCCGCACATCCCACCACTCACACCATGTGAGAACACAACAGTGCTTGTTCAAGGACAGGCCAGTCGTCTAAATTGCAGAAACACAGAATATGCATGAAGAAGTGTAATACATAAAAGCTAGTGGAATGGGCAGGAATCAGGTCTTAATCTGCATTCTTGGCAGGCTATGGTGCTTGATGCTTGGTGCTTGGCTCTGCCCTCACAGTGATGGAATGCAGGCTGCTAGGGAATATTTATGATGGAGGAGGCATAATCTGGTCTATGATTAGAAGGGTCCTTCTGGATAAACATAAAGGTGGAAATGGAGACAAGGAGACCACAGGCAAGAAATAGTAAGGGATGAAACTAAGATAGTGGTATCGAACACGGAGAAGAGAAGGTAGATTCAACAGATATTTAGGATGTAATATATACAAGATGTGGTGTTTGAAGGAAGAATCTCAATCCACACTCAAGATTTCTCATGTTATGAAAGGTGAATGGCAGTGTTATCCACTTGGATATCAAATACAGAAGGGGGTGTAGGTTCAGGGAATTGTGTGGAAATTAGTTCAGCTTTGGACATGATGATTTTGTGGTAGTTTTGGTAAGAGGGACCGGAGAATTATTGGGCAGTCAGTTCAGGACATAGGTTTAGTGCTCAGAAGAGACCTGGGGTTCAAGCTGGTATGTGATAGGGAGGGTCCTGGATACCTATGAGAGCTGCTTGGCAGCAGTTTTAGAGTCAGAGGAGAAGCAGACCTAAGAGGGAGCCCTGAGAAATGGTCAGGTAAGGAGCTGGTGGAAGGAGAGCACCCAAGAGGCTGCTTGAGAGGGAGGAAGAGATCCAGGAAATCCTGGTGTCTCTGAAATCTAAGGGAGAAGGAGCTTCTGAGCAGAGAGAATTGGTCCATAGTAACAATCGCTACAGAAAGGAAAAACAAGACCAAAGCAACCTGGAGATATTTGTTGACTTCACACTCGCCCTCACATTTCTTCAAACCATGTGAGAGCCAAACACCATCCAGTACAAAAGCAAATGGCTCCCTTGATTATTCAGTTGGTTTATATGTGGAATCTCTGCAGCGTACATAATTATCTACAGCTCCTTGACGTGCAAGGGAAATTTAGGAGGAATACGAACAAAATGCCTCTTCCAATGTATTTGGTCACGCGACAGACAATTAGAAAACAACATCAACAAAATGAGTTGAATATATAATAGAGCTATGGGAAATTGTGCTATGGAGAAAAAGATACAAGTAAACCTAAATTCTGAAAGATAAACATTGTATAACAGGTATTAAAGAAGTGTGTTGTCATATAGAAACTTAAGAAGTGGTCAGTAGCATCACAGGCAGGGATGTGCTAATAAATAAATCCACCAATGCATCTTTATTATGCATCTTCTAGGCTCACATTGCCAGGGGCACCCCGGGTGCTGCCCTGCGGTATAATGTAGGATCTTGGATAAGGAGACGGGCGATACCAACACATAGGCAAAAGCAGGGGTCCGCAAACACATGGATAAGAATGAGGGCTTTTTGGTCAGATCGACCAGAGACAGAGTTCCCTGCCCCACCCTTACTAACCTGGACGCAAGTTAGGTAACCACTATAATTACCGTAAACTTCAGTTTTGTCATTCATGATATACAATATTCTATTGTTTCCTGTTACTATCATAAGGAAATAATAGCCAACTTTTATTGTGTATTTTATTATATGCAATATACCATGACTGTTCTATCTGATTTAATCATCACATCTATCCTCTTCAGTTTGTTACTACCTTTATCCCCCTTTTCCAGATGAAGATACCAAGGCTCAGACAGGTTTAGAAACTTGTTCAGGAACACACAGACAGTAAGTGGCAGATTTAAAGTCTTAGCCTCGAGGACATGCTTCTATAGACCATAGTCTCCTGCTTCTCAATAAGCATCATGGTGGTTCCAGTGAACACAAATGTCTGTCCCATGGAGGCAGAGGGATGGGACTGTGGGATGGTAGGATTCGGACAGGCAGAGGGCACTCTTCACAAGCTGTCCACCGAGCCCTTCCCAAACACCACCATATTAAAATTCCTATGGACATGTATACTATAGACCGTACACGTGTGCGTGTGCACACGTGCACACATACACACACATATACACATAAGTACTTCTATTCTTATATAGGTGTGTAAAATAGAGCAGGATTTCAAGAGAAAATATACCTGAGCGACTATGATGATGCTTTCCCCTGCTTAAGTCAAAGCCATGTTGGTGGGAGCCAAGTTTAAACTCTCAGCCCTTTCCCCTGCTCAAAAGCGGACAACCTGTCAATCAGCAGGGAGACACCTTACCCAGGAGTGGAAAGGCAGTCACCTAACTGCTCCCTACCAATTTAGTTAGAGATTCATTCTAACTCCTATTCGAAGTGCCTAGAAATTAATGTAATATTTCTTGTACTCATTTGCATTGCCTGCGGGCTGGAAGCGCCCCCTGTGAGGGCCACCGAGTTAGGCAGGGAGCTGTATCCAGGGCAACTCAGCACCAAGTGAAAGCAGAAGGAGCCCTTGTAGAGTGGCGCTGACACTGGGATTAGGATCTGTTCTATGAGACCGTGCCAGGCTGATAAATTGAAGTGGCAATTTGGGATTTCACCAGATAGAGAAGTAAATGTATTAGAATGAGGAAAATCCAAGGAGAGCAAAGACTGGGAGAACCATACAAGTTGGCGAGTGAGGTTTTGTTTTGTTTTGATTTTTAAATTCAAGTCTCTCCTTTTGGCTTTGCGTTTGAATCCTGAATCTCACCATCTCTTCTGCTACCGCAAATATATTAGCAACGTGGATTGCCTTTGTTAGTCTAAACTGCCGTGTGTTTGCAAATATGTTTCAAGATAATGCCACTCAAGAGAATGCTTCTCTTGGACCCAAATCACAGTGTCTATAAGTAACTCTTGACCTTGATGCATCTGTGCCCTGCGTGCAATGAGACTAGGTGCAGGAGCCGTTGAAATCTTCCCAAACTATTCATCTCTTATTGATTCCCCTGTTCTAGTGTGAACAGAGAGACACCTACACACTAGTTTAAAATTTGGAGCTCCCAAGACTGTGATGAATAAAGGAGACATGGGATTCGGAAGTACAGAATTTTCTCAGCCACGAATTGCTGGGAACCTTATTATCCTGGCACATCCTAAACACATTCATTAATTTATTTCTTTAGTCTACACATCCCCAAACATTTCCAGGATCATTATTTTTTCTTAAGCTTAATTACTTGGCAATTCTTCTAAGTGCTATATAACTTTTAAATGAATAAAGATAATTTTTGAGAATTCAAATTAATTGGGAATACTATGAAGTGTTGGCAGGGGTGGGGTGGGGAGAGGAAGCAACTGGAATTCCTTTCACTACATTAGAATCTACTAACCCACAAATGATGCTGTCGCACACACACCAGGGAAAAACCAATCCACTCCCATAAAAAGTTTATGAATGAAGCATGGGCCCCTTTAAACACGTAGATTGTCCTCTACTGCCACTGAAAATATTTCTCTCATTTCCAGTACTTTTACAACTTAGGTAAAATAAACAGAGGCACCATCATGCTCACGGGAAATCTGTTACCTCACTTGCAGAGCCAGGGTTTATTTTTAAGCTGCTTTTTCCACCTAAAAGTTGGTTAACATTTGGAAAAAGCAAGACAACTCATCGGTTCCTGAATCCTAAGAAAGGCCCATATGGCAGGCGAAAAGCCGCAGGGGTAGGGTGAAGCATGTGGCGATGGGTTTTGCTTCTCATTGTAGTGATGATGGTGGGATGGTCTCTATATTTTATACCTTCCTCGACCCTATGCAATTCCTCTGCCCGGAATAGTGACAGTGGATGAAACTGTCTTCTTTGGTCTTATGTATAGGTAGCTCTGTATCCGTGCACACACTTCAAGCCCTGCTCCTTTGTTCATACTGTTCCATCTCTTCAGAATACCTTCTCAGAGGCAGATACTGGGAAACATTTGCATGGGCCACTTACAAGACTCTCTACCCAATTTTGTAATTATAATTTGCACTATTTATCTTAAAAAGGGACTCAACGGTGTACACACTTCAGGTTTCATAAACCGGGATCTTTCCCAGGCCTGTCTTATCCTCTCTCCACTTATTCAAGTCCCTGTTCATCTCCTAAAACACTGGGCAGGCCCTTCTTTCCTCACCTCACTGACCTTGTTAGTACCTGAAAGCCTTGTTACAAAATAGGGAAAATAAGGAAACAAGTCTGGACTGCAAAAACATCAGACTGTTCTTTCATTAACCTTGGTCTCCTCTGACTTATATAAGACATGTAAATAATGAGAACCATTTCCATTTGCATTTTTTGAAAATATTATATAAATGCTGGGCAAACTTCATGTTTACCTTAAAGTCTAGCATCACTGGTCTGTGTTTCACTGAGGTAAATGTTTTTTCAATGGAGGTCATTTGCTTACATACAAATACGTAATTGATTTCAGATTGCTTTCATTTATTGCTAAAATTTTAGATACAAAATTAATTCCCTTTAAAGCTTTTCAACACTCTAATCTCAAAAAATTAGATGGAACCTATAAGACTAAGCCTTTTATAAAATGGTGACAAATCTGAAAACCTCTGCATTCTAAACAAAGGAGGATTCTTAACATCATGAATAACGTGTCTATAATACAATATATTACTTCATTTATTTTTTCATAAAACAGCACTTTATATACTTCTAATATCTGGCATATGGAGAACAGTTCTTTAAGATACAGCATTTTACAACTCTGGGTGATATTTTTTATAAAGGTGTCTAATGTGTCAGAGAATAACTTATAGAAGCTAAACAGCCACCTCCACTTTTTCAGAAAGTCAAATCTTGACAATTTGTTACTTAAAGACATTTTTGCATTAGAAAAAAAGAATTGATGGGGATACCCAGGTGGCTCAGTCAGTTAAGGTTCCAACTATTTTTTATTTATTTATTTTGATGTAGTGTTCCATGATTCATTGTTTGTGTATAACACCCAGTGCTCCATGCAGAATGTGCCCTCTTTAATACTCATCACCAGGCTAACCCATCCTCCCACCCCCCTCCTCTCTAGAACCCTCAGTTTGTTTCTGAGAGTCCATAGTCCCTCATGGTTCGTCTCCCCCTCCGATTCCCACCCCCTTCATTTTTCCCTTCCTACTATCTTCTTCTTTTTTTATATATATATAATGTATTATTTGTTTCAGAGGTACAGATCTGTGATTCATCTGTCTTGCACAATTCACAGCGCTCACCATAGCACATACCCTCCCCAATATCTATCACCCAGCCACCCCATCCCTTCCACCCCCCCACCAGTCCAGCAACCCTCAGTTTGTTTCCAAAGATTAAGAATTCTTCATATCAGTGAGATCATATGATAATTGTCTTTCTCTGATTGACTTATTTCACGTAGCATAATACTCTCTAGTTCCTTCCACGTCATTGCAAATGGCAAGATTTTTTTTTGATGGCTGCATAATATTCCATTGTATATATTTACCACATTGTCTTTATCCATTCATCTGTTGATGGACATCTTGGCTCTTTCCATAGTTTGGCTATTGTGGACACTGGGGTGCACATACCCCTTCGGATCCCTACATTTGTATCTTTGGGGTAAATAAAGGGTCCAGCTCTTGATTTTGGCTCAGGTCATGGTCTCAGGGTTGTGAGACTGAGCCCCTTGTCAAGCTCTGCACTCAGCGTGGAGCCTGCTTAAGATTCTCTCTCCCTCTCCTTCTCTCTGCATTGCCACCCCCACCCCCACCCCATTCATGCTCCCTGGATCTCTCTAAAAAAGAAAGAAAGAAAGAAAGAGAGAGAGAGAGAGAGAGAAAGAAAGAAAGAAAGAAAGAAAGAAAGAAAGAAAGAAAGAAGGAAGAAAAAGAATAGATGGAAGAAGAGCAAACAAAATCTCATTCTCCTTACTTTAGATCTGTGCATACAGATCATATAGGGGTCTTGCGGATTCAGACTGGTCTGGCCTGGAGATAGAGAGTCCACCTTTCTCACATGCTGCCTGGTGACCCTGATGTTGCTGGCCCCTGGACTACACTGTGCAGCAGGAGTCTATAGAAATCTTCATTCTTTTTTCTACCCTCTCCAACTTACCATTTATTTATTTATTTATTTATTTATTTATTTATTTTTGAGATATAGGTCAGAAATCTTATGACATTCTAATCTCATTAATGACTTAGAAGAGCTAGAAATTTCCTTGGAAAGAGCTCGAGTTTTCAATGATTTGAAAAATAGCTAGTATGTGAATGGGAAGAGATGGCTAAGGAGAAGATCTGATTGATGCCTAGGCTGGAAGTAAGAAAGACTGAATTTTCATTGGTAGATCTAAGACTAATAACAGTGTGATCCTGGACAAGTCACTGGGTCTTTCCAAGCCTTGGTCTCTTCATGTTTAAAATCGGGATCCTGGCCTTGTGGAGGCCTCCCTCTGGTTTCTAGATTCTACAATGTTGGCCATGTGTTTGCACGTGTCATGAAGGACAGCACATAACTAATCTGTTTACTTGGGCTATTTTAATAATCAGGGCAGACTGCTAACCAACATATCTGCACAATCAGTATAAGGATACTGGGGCTTAACGTCAATTAGGAAGATTGCCAGAAATAATATATACTTTGTTTCTTTCTTTCTTTGTTCATTTATTGCCAACTCTAGACTCTGCTTTTGTGCTTTACTCATAGTAGAGAGTAGTACCCAAAATGAGAGCTAGGACATGTGAATTAAGACTTGTCTGTACCATAATCTACATATGTAGATCGTACCCACAAGCTATGGGGCTTTGGATGAGTCATCTAAACTCTCTGCGAATGGGCATTTCAATCCCCATCTTAGGAAAGTAACACCTAGCCCCACTAACTTACAGGACCATTAAGAAGCTAGAGTGGGACACAATATACATATGATGCTTTAGAAAGTTTTAAAAAGTGCCTTGCAAATGCAGGTTATATTTTTATCATTCCCCACATCTTTCCTAAATAGTTTATCAACTAGCAAACAAAAATACACTTTGCATTTTGTTAGGCAGGCATTTTCTTTTCATCTATTTATTGACTAAAATAAACACAAAGAGGCAGGAAAAACAGAAAGAGATGAGTAAATGAAAGAAAACATTTTCCAACAACATGCAGAAATCTATGGAAATAGATTTTCTCTGAAGAAAAGAATCTATTAGAATATTCTTGATGATCTAATAAAAAAAAGGAAAAAGACTCCAAAGTTTCATAAATCATTTTGCACTTATTTTGTTATTAGGAGAAGAGGGAATTGTGTGGCAATACCTAAATTATGAACAGAAGAAATTATAAAGTGCACATCTGCAAAGGAAATAGTTTGGGAATACAGTTAATAACTTGGCCCATACCATTTTACATTGTAATGGAGTAGCCACCGAACTATTATGGAAACGAAAAATTTCCTTGACAAAGTTGCATTTTTAATAGACCCATAATATGTAGTGTTGTTCTATTTTTCTTCTTACTAGATGAGTACAATGATCATCATGCTAAATGTGATCTAAATTCCATCTCTTCTCACTGCTCCTCGAATGCTTGAAGTTTATGTAATACATTAAAATATGAAGCATGCGCTAACGCCATCAAAGAAACTAGAGAAATTGTTGTAAGCATTTGTTTGGATTCTTTTAAATCCCATGACAAGCTGAAATGCACATCACTACTGAAAATATGAAATACATTTAGTCACCTTGCAGTCTGGCAAATCTAGCTTTGCTTGCCCTACCTTAAAAGTGAGACAATTCTTAAGTCCCTCCAATATAAATTTTAGTCACATAACTGAAGAAAGGTAGAATTTCCATCATACCTCCTTCCTGACTGAAAACAAACAAACAAACAACAGATGTGAGGGCCTCTGGGTTCTTGAAACCTGGTTAATTGAAGTTTCTGCACAACTAGAAAACAGTATTATTTTAAAGCCTTATTCTTTTAGCCCTAGTTGAAAGTGTTTTTTAGATCTGTCCTAGAAAATGCAGTCTGGTGTGCATAATGAATTCTTACTTTCATAATTAAGGATTTTGCACTACCTCCGGATCATCACTTTAAACATCATTTCTCAGTGTCCAGGACTGTACCATTCCCAGGGTATCTATCCCTGGAACTCTTTGTTTTATCACACAGCATTATTTTCTTAAGGGTCCTAAAATTCAAGAATAATTCTGAAAATATCCAGTAGGCTTTCATCTTTTTCTATTGCTGCAACTGCCCCCGTTGGAACCCTCACCATCTTGTACCCAAACCCTTGTGCCACCCTCCTAGCCAGGCTCCCAGCTTGGGCTCCTCCCCTTTGTACCCTCCATCTATGGGCACAGTTACCTTTCTAAAGCCCAGTTCGCTCAGGTCAGCCCTTGGCCTTGATTCCCGCTTGAGAAAGCAAACCAAGCACTCATGGCTACCTCCCCTTCCTTTCCAAGTCCTGATGAAAAGGCAGAAGAGATTTGGTTTTGTTTCCCAGAGAATAAAGCCCTAAGAGTTCTGGTAAATAAGAAAGCAAGCCAGAAGCAATCCGATAAGGTTGGAGGAAACGGACCCAAAGCAAATGGAAGTGAATGGAAGGCCAGAAGACCAGAAGGAAAACCGCAGCCCAACCCATCAGAGGTAAGATGAGCCCAAGTTGAGTCAACAAGTTCCAAGAGTGGGAGTGAGCTGTGGGGCTGCTCTAGGGAGGGACTTGAATTCCATTCTGCACAGCCGCACCTCGGAGAAATTTCTCCCCATTCTCCTTCTCCAGTGTGTCAAATGAACAGTAGCGAACCATAGTTTTCCCCAAGATAAAACCTAAGATTGCCTTTCCAAAGAAAGTGGGTGATATGGCTGGTATGTAAGCCCAGTGAGGGAGCCGGATGTAATATTACACCTTCTAGCCAGCAGCAAAGGAGAAAATAGAGATCTCAGTGCTCCAAGGCCAAAATAAAGCCTCCTGATCTGCCAGTTGTGGGAGTCCTGCGAGGGCATGCCTCCTCCGCACCCACGCCTCCTTCAGACAAACCTGACAAACACACGGTGCTTCCATCTGAAGGAGAGGTCTGTTGGAAACCACGCTGCGGAGGAAACACGCGGGGATGATCACCATATTTCAGGGACAGCAACAGTACAAAAGAAAAGGACCAAGAAGAACTTGGGAGAACAGATGAGTTAATAGAGAAAAGAGAACTGTTCCGCAAACAAAAGAAAACGAGCTATTACAATTTTCGCTTTAAAGCTGGGGCGACATTACTAAATGAAGGTTCACTAAATCATCCTGTGTCACGCAACTAGTCTGTGGGATATTCCAACAAAATTTGTTTGACTCCAAAGTCTGTGTTTCCACGAAAACACATTCTGTGCCAGGAGAGCAGGTCACCTTTTGAAGCAAAGGATGATGTGTGAAAATGGGGCTGGAAGGATTGGTAGAAATGGGGCAGCTGGAAAGGAGAAAGGGAGGGTGGAAAGGAATTTTAACCAGGGGAAGAGTGTGAGCAAAGAAGCATGCAAGGTGTATTTGGAAACACTTGACGTCGAAGATTTGTCCTGGGGAAGTGTAAGACAAGGGAGAAGAGCCAGGTTGAAGACCGATGCCCCAGTTTTAAATGCCCGGGAGTAGAGTTTCAGTTCTGCCCTTGCGCGCAGTGAAGAACCGGAGAAAACTTTTAAGCAGAGGGGAAGTTCCGAGCAGTAGCAATACGATTCTCCTGAGAGGTATGCAGAATGTATTGGGGAGGAAAAAAGGCAGGAGCAACAGTGGTATGAGGAGGTTTGGGGGCTCCTCTTATGACTAAAACTGTCTCAGAGACCGAGCACTTCAAAGAAGCACTGACATCTCTTTAAATTTGACACATGCACATTCTGTGTCTATTAAAACTCTGGTTTCATTTTCATTTATCTTTCTATTTGTACTAAAAGAAAAACATACGTTCAAATTGAGCCCCAGTTCTAACCAGTACATTTCAGATCACTGGTGTTAATGGGTCAAGTCCCTGGAGGGCTCCACATTTAGAATAGGCTGTTTGCACATGCGAACAGGGCTCATATATTTTGTCCATGCTCCTGAAACAATTGATGTACTCCAGTATATGGTGTATGTTTTTTATAATTACACCAGAAGAAAGCATTCTTTATGGAAATAAATGTGCTTTTTAAAAACACATTGCTGAAAAGCAGCAGGCAAGGCATTAATAACAAAGTGAAATGATAAACCGAACGGAAGTCTGAGAAAAATTCTATATTTGTATTATACAGGCATTGTTTTCATTCCTGGCACCTTATTTTTCATGTATATAAAGAGAACGCAAGCTACAGCAGGGTGAGACAAAGATCAATGCTGAATGTATTACTTGGCACTGGTCAGACGCAGTTTAATAAGAAAAAAATTGATCCATTAAGCTAAACCTAATTTTTGGCCG
The DNA here is from genome assembly GCF_054177405.1 of Leptonychotes weddellii. Classification (NCBI taxonomy): domain Eukaryota; kingdom Metazoa; phylum Chordata; class Mammalia; order Carnivora; family Phocidae; genus Leptonychotes; species Leptonychotes weddellii. The sequence goes on along the minus strand of NC_138378.1, from coordinate 66,321,439 downwards.
AAAATGGTTGAAATCTCTTCTTTATATTGCTAGCTTCATAAAGACCTATAATATTTGGAAGAAACAACTCAAGGCTGAGTTTAGTAGGATTAAATGTATTGCAAATATACTTGACAAGAATCTATCAAGTTGTTAATGATTGCTATTAATATCAAACAATTTTTGTATAGAATTTTTTATTAGAGCATTGTAAAATACAGCCATAAGAAATGTAATATAAAAAGGTTTTCAGGTAATTTGTAACAGCTACAATTGCAGAACTCAAATCCTAACCTACAAGATACAGTAATTTATTTTATCAATCAGTTTCTAACACAAGTGCAATTCAATTTGTAAAGTATTTAAGTGTTGGTTGTAGGCCTGTGTGGCCAAGTGCAGAAGGACCACATCTCCAGCTGGTCATAGTGCTGCTACCTACCAGTCAGGAGATTGTAAAGCGGAGGATTTGGCATTATAAGATGTTGAAATATTTTTGAAGATGCAATACTAACTTCAAAAAGATTATTTTAATGCAGCTTCATCTCAGATCATTAAGAAAGCAGAAGTTTTACTCTGAAATTTCACAGAACCATGGAACTTTAAAGATAGTATGGGATTCAGTTAGACTGGCTGGTTCAGTCTGCCATCTATAGATACAGAAACTAGAGCCACAGACTGATTCTGTAAGATAATGTGCCAAGTGTGCATACACTGGAGGAATGCTGGATGTTTTTACTCATGAGATGAAAAATGCTGTAATGAAAACGGAGGCTGCAGAGAAGTGAAATAGACACTTGTAGCCATAACCACCATATATCAACCTGAAAAACATATGCACAATAAATGTTTTTTTACCTAAATCATAAAGATTTTGGTTCGAATGCTCTAATTCTTTACTTCCCTTTCCTTATAGGAATAGTCACTATGATATAACAATAAATCCAGAAATACTACACACACACACACACACACACACCAACACTCACCTATACACATTTTGCTCCGAACTTAAGTAATCATTTTAAATGGATCCATGTAAATTAGAATATTTTAAAGGTCATGATTTATATAACCAATTATGCTAATAACATATATTTTAAATGACTATGTTCCCCAAAACTGGTAAAGAAAAATCATGTTCTTGTACCTGTTTAAAAAAAAAAAAATCTCCTACGGCCTGGGTACCAGGTGATGAGTTATGCCCTTTTACCTTCAGGGTACCAATTTAAATCCCCTGCACATCAGGAAGGAGGAAATATTGTTTCTGTTTTAATGGCTGTCCAGTGTTCTATGCAAAATAGGTAGGAGGTTTCAGTTCAGTTCTTAGTAGATAGATGCTTACATTATAGAATTGTCACCCAGGAGAAAGGACAAGAGCTGAAAGATTATGGGGGAGAGGCACCCTCTCACTTACATACAGTGGGACATCTAGGGTGCCTAAGAAAATGCTTTTCAGTTTACAGGGGTTGATTAAGTATTCCTCATAATTACTGGATTGATTACAATTGGTCAAATCTGAATGTTTCCATGTGCATAGGTTTTTACACACAGTGCTGGTGGCCAAATATTGTGATCATTAGATCACGGGGAGCTGAGACTACCTTTCTCTGAATTACAACTCCTGAATATTTTGACTGCAAAGTATGATGTAAAAACTCTGTTGATGATTAATTTGTATTTTAAGCATATAAATCACTTCTTGGTTGCCATGTTAATACTGATTTAGAAAAATATACACTTCAGTTTATATTGATCTGTTTTTCTAATTCATCAGAAGGGTCTAATATGGTTGCTTTTGCAATTTACTTTCAAAGTTATCCTTTTAGGAGATGAAGTAACCAAAAGATATTGAAAATCCAAAGTAAATTACATCGTACCAGTTAGACTTCCCTGAAGAAATGGATACACCCCTGTAATCCGCTCAGCTCACAGCTAATAGGCAGGGGATTCAGCTCTGTCTTCATCTTTACTAAACTATCACTCTCTTTTAAGCACACAACATTTGTCTTCAGAACACCTATCAAATATTTAGTATCTCCTCTAACACAATTAAATTTCCTATTAAATTACAATCTACATTATGAATCGGAGCTTTAAAATGTATATAAAATCCACAACTATATTGTAATACTTACGAGAGCACACCAAAACGGGATGCTTTGAGAAATAACATGTCTCATTTTCAAAGCTCCAAACATGTAATTTAATAATTTTTTTAAATCCCTGGTTTCTTGAAACTGGTTTGCTTACAGAAGTTGGGTATGTGTATAATTTGCTAATGGGGAAAGGACCTAAATAAACATACACTAGGGAGAAAAAATAAACCTTGATCCCTAAATGAAAGTTGAACTTGCATATTGCCATAGGAGGGCACACACAGATGTCATCCAAAGCAAAGAAAGAGAAACTGAATCATATCTATCTATGCATATATGTATGCAGACAGAATGTATACGTGTGTGTGCATGAAGACAGATGATCAGATAGACATACATTTGATGCCTTTCATACTATAAAACAAAAGCTAGAGAAGGAGATAACAGGTGATAAAGACTATCACAAATTTTCAAAGTAACTAAATTTAACTAAATGCAGTCTCTCGAATAAAAATAATGACAGAATGGGAAAACCATGCTGGGGCTCCTATCCTTGAGTGTCATCTAGAGAAAAAATATTGCACGCAAAACTGTAAACAGTGGACAGAATATCTAGAAGTAATCGATGTTTCAGAATTCACTGAACTGTGGAAAGGAAATTAATATAAGAAAGCTCAACACTAACAAAATTACAATTGCAGGAGAAGAGATCTAAAGAAATCAAAGATAGTGAAGGAACTTTAAAAGGGAAGTAAGTTTTGGAAATGTCTGTAAAGCTATAGGCTATTCCAGGGAACTCATAAGAAGGCGAAATCAGTCTAGTGCATGGCCCAACAAGAAAAAAAGTCAGACGGGAGGACAAAAATGAAAATTACTAACCGTCTCATAAGACAATTTCCTTCCTTGCCATTAATATAAAAGTATGTAGCCACTAAAAATGTTTCCCAGGTTTAAACCGATGGTCAGTCTGTGTGGAGTCCTGATTCTATTTCCTAGAAATATTTTGTTAGAGTTGCTATCAACCAACATGTCTCTGTATTCCTTTAAAAATTTATAGCAAACCTACAGAACAAATCTATAACCACATATCATCAGATATTTACTACTATTAGTGTAAAATTGTTTTTATTAATTCACATGATGTCCAAGTCCTGAAGCTAAAATAGAATCCAGGTCTTTTGATGTTTGGTTTACCTTTGAAGTTAATTTTAAATGCTGCTTTTCCATGAAATTTCCTAATAATATGTAGTCAGTTTCCAGCTAATCAGGATAATGGAAAGAGGGAGGTCGTAGATCACCAAAATCATGATTAAGACAAAGCTAATAAAAACATGTTTTAAATGGAGTCAATGTAAACTGAGTTAAAATTACATCCAATTGGCTAATTTAATTATGATGCATTTAGACAATGGAATACATGCAACTACTGTTTTTTCAAAAGATGAGGTTGCTATATTAATATGTTTACATATGAATAGATAAATATATACATATATTGAAATGTAGAAACGAAATACATTGTTATTCATGTGAAAACCGGGCATGTGTGTGTGCATAAAATTTTGACTTTCTGGATATATTTTAACATCTGAAATGATGTGCACCAAAATAGAGTGATTGCCCCCAAAAATATGTCCAATATGAGGATGGTCTAATTTGGTCTTGTTTTTGCTAGCCAGTCCCTCCTGCAGATCATGGCTCTTATTCCCTCTTCTCGAAACACTCTCACTTCAATGTCACCAGCCCTGGCTCCAATGCATCAACTTACTCTTATCAACTTGTTAAACATGAATCCCATGGTGGTGTTTGGATCAGCCTAGCCAACTAGAACCTCCATCAAAGTTACCTTCCATTCTGAAATCATCAGAGATTTTGCCTTATCAATCCAGATTAACACTAATTCAGGCATTCCTTGTGCTCCCTACTGACTGACGAGAGCCCAGCACTGCTTTGCCAACGTCACCAGAAAGGAATGCCTTCTCATGGCTTTAGGGCTTTATCTCTTTGTTTTTCAATCTACTTGAAGAACTTATCCAAGACTCAAAAAAAACAATTTATAGTTTTATTTTTCAAATTAAAAAAAAAAACTTCTTCCTCTATTTAAACTATAATGCCAAGTTGTTGAACACTTCCTCTTTTTCTAATTGTTTTACAATTTCAAGATTTTTTTTTTCTTGAATGTTAAGCATTTTCCTTTTTACGTTAGGTTGACAACATGTCAAGTACATGGCTACTCCTCTGATGGGTAGGTAGCATAGATTTCTTGCATGTAGCAGGAAACACTGCATGGCATTTATTAATACGTATTTCTAAACAGTACATGTCTTCTGATATCTAGGGTGCTTGTTTTGAGTAGATTTATAGTGGGGGCTCTGTTTCTCTTTTAACCACAGTAAATTTGCAAATTGATTAAATTATAATTAATTATATTTATTTTCTGACGACTGCCTCTCTTGCATCACTAGCTAGTACAGTGTCATATAACTAAATCGAATAGGCAGATATACAAACACACAAGGGGAGGCATTTAATGTGGTGTTGCAAATCTTTCAGTTTGTCTAGTTATCATCCCACCCCTTCAATCCTTTCTGCTTCTTCACCATTGAGAAAATGAGAAAGAGAGAGAGACATTTTTATATTCTTTGCTTTGGGTATATATTCTCTTAATCTAGGACATTATTAAGCTGCTCAGAATATTTGCAAAAGATATTTATTATCTTATTTAACATTAGCCTTTCCCTCCATTACCAAAAACAGATTTATAGAATTTCAATGGTAAAAAAATGGAGATAGGATACTGGAAATACTAAATGTAGACAAAGTCTTAGCAGTGATTCCTCCAGGTCTGTAAATACATATAGGGTATTTTCAGTATTACTCACCTGTGTTGACCCAGCACTTTTGAGAGAAGTCTAGTTAAAGTTGTCAAATGTTATTACAATTATTCCCTAAAATTAACTATAATTAAAATGACTAAGAATAAATATATAAACAACTATGTATGTATGTTTAATCAGTAATACCACTCAATTTGATCATTTTAACAGATTATATATAAATGTGTATTGTTGAATACAGTTGTTGAAGTACATACCCATCCTAGGCCTACAGGATTTTACATATATATATATATGTGTGTGTGTATATATATACATACACACACACACACACAGATATATGTATATCTGGGGTGTTGTGAGCACCCATAAAATTGTCTTTACAATATTTATTATCTTACTTTTCATAGTCATTTGTTATATGGCCTATGTAAAAAAAAAAGTTAGAAACCAAAATTCCTGAATTGTATCCCCGAGTGGAATAGAGAGTGCACAAAGGAAAAAAAGAACATGGTAGCCATGGGATAGATGTTTGAAGACCCCGTAGAATGAGAAATTAAATGGAAAAAAACAAAGAAAGAGACAAAGCAAGGGGAAGAAAGGAAACTAGATTATACATTCCTCCAGAGAACTATCCTTATTGTCTAGTTCTTTTGTATCTACCCTCAACACTTACATGGCTGTTTAACATGTGGTGGGCTCTCAGTAAATGTCACTGACTTGCTGGAAAGATAGAGCAGTAAGCATGTTGGCTAAGGAGAGAGGAAATGAATGTGTGGGTAATTTGCAAAGTTGACACTGTTCATTCTCCGTATTACCTAATGGATATTTTTCACTTCCCATATCATTGATGACATTGGTTTCACTTTTTTATAGCCCCAAAGTAGTATCTCAATGATTAAGAGAGGTGCATTTTCTTTAGCATGTAGGTGACTGAAGTTTCCAAAAGAAAACTTTCTCAGGGGGCACCTGGGTGGCTTAGTCATTAAGCGTCTGCCTTCGGCTCAGGTCATGATCCCGGAGTCCTGGGATCGAGCCCCACATCGGGCTCCCTGCTCTACAAGAAGCTTGATTCTCCCTCTCCCACTCCCCCTGCTTGTTCTCCCTCTCTTGCTGTCTCTCTCTCTGTGTCAAATAAATAAATAAAATCTTAAAAAAAAAAAACAGAAAAAGAAAACTTTCTCAGGATCCTATCAAAAAACAAACAAACAAACAAAACTATAATACAAACAGATAGTACAAGAATGTGATGTATGGTCATAATGGCCTTAAAAACAAATGCTCATTTACTGAAAATGGGCTTTAAAGATTCCTATAGCCTACAGACTGAAACAGAAAAGGTCTAATTCTCAAAATACTAAAAAGAGTTCTGCCCATCCATTCTTTTTTCTATCTGCAATTAGAATTGTAGAATTCTCATTGAAAAAATTAAGGATATATTTTCCAACGTTAAAAACGGGATACTGTTTTCTTAAAGGGAACACACATATCAAAGCTGAGGCTCAAGTATTCAGCCAACAACAAAATTATTCACCAGAATATTTGGCCTTAAAGATGCTTAAAAATATGCATTCCTTCTTTCCAAGGTGGTTACCTGTTGTTCTTAAAGGAAGGTAGGAAAGAGAATCTGTCAACCAAGTCTGGCAACCAAAGACCATAAGAAAAATTATCCTTAGGGAAAATAGCCCCAATACATTTTTAAAAAGTGAATCAGCTCCAAGAGTCAAAACTGCAAAATGTTCTGAGTTCACAGAAACATGAAAATTTTTCAATTCAAAGAAGTAAACTTGTGGTTATTTCATTACCATGGAGAACATACCATTTCAGACATGGCACCTCCATTACCAGCAGGTATCATAGCAAGGTCTGTAAAAGTATGGAAAAAGAAATGCTTTTTGAAAGTCATGAAAAAGGAACATAATTATATATGATTAAGAGTCAAGATCATTTAGGGGACAGTAGAGTCCAGTACAATAAGGGTGTGGGTTTGAATCTCACCTGTGCCATTTGCTAATTATGTGACCATGATCAAATCACACAATTTCTCTGAAACACAGTTCCGAAAATGGGATTAATTTTACAAGCAAAGATATAGTTACCTAGAGTTTCCATCTCAGATCTATTCAGGGAAGAAAGTTAGTCCTTGGGATTCAAGTTATTTCTTAGCCCAATGCCATAAATATTCTTAAAGGAGAAATATATGCAGGGAATTTCAAAGAACAAGCATCAAGTACTTTTGGCGCATAAGATAAGACCATGTCTATGTGTGTATGAATATGTTAAATACACATTAAAAATTTCCCAAAGCCTACATATGAAATGATTGGTAGTATTTCTTTCTGGGAAGTGAGACTGGGAGTTTTAAGAGGGGGAAGAGCTCAGGCAGGGAAATTTTAACTTTCATTTTATTCCCTTCTGTAATGTTTAAGTTTTTAACAATGTCATATATATTATATGGTTCAAAAAATAATTTGGAAGACAAACGAATTATCTCAAACATCAGCATGAGGTAATATATCTTTTTCAGTATATGAAAGTAATTAATCCATGCTCCTTTTCTCCCAAAGACTAAATGATCTATGAAACATAAAGTATAAAAAATTTACCAAAAATAATTCATTTTTAATAGGAGATTAAAATGGCAATAAATGATTTTTTTTAACAATGCCTTGTAGTACATGATACTTTTGAGCTAATTACTAACATTAATATAGTAAATAGTACAAAATGTTCTCGACATTTGGTCCTTAAGACATAATCAGCCAACACTGTCACCACTATCATGATGAAGACTATAAACATCTTAGAAAAAATGGAAATACTTTTAGGATAGGGAGCAGAATCATTCTTATTCATCTTCACATCTCCCTTGCATACCACAATGCTTGGCACATAACAGATCTTTAATAATTAATTGTTGAATAAATACACAAATGAAAATAAGTTAATGGATGACACAGAAGTACATCCATTCAATACTTGCCCCAAACTGTTAGTGACTGTTTTGAAGATGTCCATCTTTTCATCCTTAGTTCCACCCTGCTTAGAGATCCTGCCCTAGCCCCTTAGAGTAAATCTTCCTTGCTAACTGGTCAGTGGCTGCTTTTTCTGATCTAAGTTGATTGAACCAGCAGTGGAGAGTGACACAAATTAAGCTACTAGATTCCCTTATTTGTAATTAGCTTCTCTCTGATGGGCACTTGAACAGGGAAGCTGAATTTGAGCCACGTGAAAATAGAGGAAAGAGAGGCAGTCCCCAGAGGTAGAAAAGAATATTTCCAAAACTCAAGAAAGAAGAGATGAGTCCTGTCATGAGGCTCAACTGCAATTAGTCCCATTGGGTATTCTGAGCTACCACTATATTCTTCCAAAATGTCACTATTTTTTTTAACTTTATTTTAAGTGGGTTTCTGTTCCATGCAAATGAGCATAGAGACTATTCCACCACAACTATCTACAGAGTCTTCACTATACACCCTAGCTTTTTCCACTATTGATATAGATGAACTATATATATTTATATCTAAAGCCAATCCCTCTACTTGCACACCAGATCACATTCCTTCTCACCTACTCTGGAAAATTTGATCCAGCAGTTTACTCCTTTCTTGACTACATCAGCAATTTTTAGCTATCTACTGGATTAGCCCCTTCAGAATATACAAAGTAGCCGTTTTGGTTTTTTTTTCTCATCTTAAAACAAAGCAAAATTTCTGTTGACCCAGTGGTGTGCTAGGGTTGGCTCATACCAGCTTTCAAGAGCCATCTCCTTTCACCTTTGAAATCAGCCACGATGGGGGTATTTACACTACTGAAATTGGCAAAAGCTACAAATCAGAACTGTTTTTTTTTTTCCCCCAGAGAACCAGTGGTTAAATACTTACAAGCCTCACTACCTTCACCAATTATCATCCCATTTTTTTGCTACCCTTTTCACCAAAATATATAAAAAGAGTCGTGCATAAGCTTCTGTCCCCACCTCTCTACCGAAACTGCTCTTACCAAGTCTCCAATGGCAACCACATTGCTAAATCTAGTGGTCAATGACCTGTCCTCATATTACTTCATCTATCAGCAATGCTTGACCCGGCTGACCAGTTTTCTCACTAGTCATCTCTTCTCAGTCTCTTTTGCTGGTTCACCCTCTTTCCTCTGACCTCCTAGAGCTCCAGAGCTCAGTCATTGGCCCTATCCTCTTCTCCACCTACACTCACTCCCTTGATGACTACATTCAGACATGGCTTCAAAGACCACAAAGAGGCTCTATGTTGCCGGCCCAGACTTGTCTCTTGAATTCCACAGTCATAGGTCCAACTGACTACATCTCCACTTGGCTATCTAAAAGATATCTCAAATTCAACAAGTTCAAAACCAAACTTCCAATCTTTCTTTCCAAACCTGTTTCACCAGCAATCATACATCTAAGATGATGGCAACACCATCTTTCAAGTTGCTCAAGCAAAAAACCTTGGAGCCATCTTTGATTATCTTCTCACTCTCACACTCCATACCCAACCCATTAGGAAATCCTGTTGGTCCTATATTCAAACTAGTTCCAAAACACGATGTTTCTCACCCTATTGCACTGCTGCTAGCCTTGTTCAAATCTATAGTCTGGATTATCCTAAGAGACTCCAATAAGGCCCTGTACCTTACTATTACCATAGTCCTCCCCATATTGTTTATTCTCAAAACAAAAGCCAGAATGACCCTTTAAAAGTAAAGTCAGATCACGCCATATCTCTGCTCAAAACACTAGGAGTGAACCCTAATTTGCTCAGAGTAATAGTCAAACCTTAGATAATGGCCAACAGACCCTTCGTGAACTAGCCTCCTGTCAACTTTCTGACCCCATCTCCTAGGACTCTGCCTCTCACTCATCCTCTTCCAGCCACAATGCAGCTGCATCTTGAATATGCTAGACCTGCTTCTGCCTTTGGGCCCTAGCTCCAGCTGTTTGCTTTGCCTGGAACCATCTTCTCCTACTTACGAACCTGGCTGACTCCCTTACTACCTTCCAGTCTTTTCTCCCATCTTCCCCAATTTAATATATTGCTTAGCCACCAACCTCCTAAATTCCTTGCCCTGTTCTTCTTTTTTCATTTTTTATTGTGCTTTCCACCTCTCAATCTACTTTATAATTTACTTATGTGTTATATTTGCTGTCTGCCTTTCATCACAGAAAGTAAACAACACAATGGCAAGGATTATCATCTGGCTAGCTGGTGACCCAGATATTTCAGGTAGTCTGCTCCTAGTAAATTCTTAACACATATTTGTTGAAAAAAATTAATAAACGACCAACAAAGACCATAAATGGCAAAGACCTTAATGAATTTATAACAGAGAAGCAAATATGTGGTTATAAAAATTAGAAGTTTTAGAATTGTTTCCCTAATGAAATTTTCGCTTCTATAGTTTCCTGGTTAAAATTTAAAATTTACAGAAGAAATGCAGCAGTATTCCCACAACTGTACCTAAACCTCTCTCATATCTGGGACTCAAATCCTGGCTCTTATAAGAGCTCACAGCTCCTATAGGAGTTGTGCATTTATCAGTGGTGACACAAATGAGCCCGTGTAGTATTTTGTACATATGGTGTTAACTTTTATGCTTTAATATATATGTGCAATATGTCTGAATTATACTTGCTCTAGGAACCATCACTTTTATTTTACTGACTTTTGTGTATTTAAAATCTCAGGCATAATACAGTATTGAATTAAAGGTTTTTTGGTTGTTTAATTTCCACAGAAGTAAGGGAAATAAAAGAAAAAGAAAAATTGTTTTAACATTCAAATTTTCTTCACGGCTTGTACAATGCAAAATTCTCCCAAGTTTAGGAAGTGCCAGAGAACTAAATATTAGAAAATGGATGTGAGGTCCCCAAACATCTCTGTGTTGACTTCAGTTAGGTTTCGAACACATGGTTATTAGGCTTAATTCATTGAAAATATGTTAAATAAAGGAATCATGTATGGAACTGATGAAATATACTCATTCAAACATGAATTAAGACCTTATTGTAGTCATGGGTTGAGGTTGTTTCAAACTGAATCTCATTTTATCCTCTTCAATTTAATCTGATTACAATAGAAGAAAACATCTAAAAAAAGAGTGTTTAATTAATTTTAAATGTGATATGTTCATTTAAACAACAACAAAGAATGACCACAAATGTCATGAGGCTAAAACATTTAATTTGAAAGGGAACACAGAAGTCGCCAACACAAAAGAATAAAAATTGAGAGTATTGTGAATGCATCATGATCAATTAGTACTAACTAAATGAATAACTAGATGGAATAACTTTTCAAAACCTGTATAACTGTTCTGTAAGTATTATATAAGACCATAGATATATCTAAGAAAGACTGAAAAAGTTTTCAAATATATCAAAGTGAAACATAATGCTACAACATAGGGAGATTGAATAAATAAAACATTTTTAACTACTGTTTGGAGTGAACTGTATTCAAGCTTACTGTTGTCTATATCTATCAGAAATTTTATTGTAATTGAACTACATCATGTCCTTGGCCTCAGTTTTTATGCCTGCAGACATGAAGAAGTTATGCCCCCGCTATAATCAACCACAAGCTCTACAGTCACTGTAGTGGCATGGCCCAGATTTTCTAAAATGGTTTCAATTTCAAATATTTTCTCCCCACTTTTTATATGAACCAACATGTTGTTCATATATTTAGTTTAAAAATTCTCTTTGCCTACTATAATTCTAAACTTATAAATATTAAGAAATAGCTTAGATTAACATACATCAACCCCCAAAATAAGATTTTAGGGAAAACGTGTACATTAATCTCCTTAATTCAACACAATTTTTTTGAGTCCTTGGGCATCGTCATTTGTATATCAACAATGTACTGATAATAACCAATTCTTATCTCTTTGATCTGGCAGGATCTCTCCTTGAAAAATATTGTTAGCTGCAAGTTTTTGTGAGTGAAAATAAATTCCATTTTGCAAAAAATTTCACAGTTCATCTTCACTAACTCGGACTGGCCTCTCCACCAACCCCTCACACTAGTTTAAATTAAATAAAGATTGGTTTTAAAAATGTAGACAGCCACTTAATCAAATAATAAATAACTGAGCAGGCTGCTTGAAATCATGTTCACTGATAAACTCCCGGTCAGTTCCAATGACCATAGACTCACCTGCTTTTGCACAGGTAAAGGACTCCCCAAGGAAGGAACAGTTTTCTAGAACTTATCAAGGTCCACTTGATAATATTTATAATTCTCCTATGAGAATTTCCTAATAGCAAATACACACAAAAATAAGCAAAACATCAGGGAAAGATTGACCCTAAGGTATGACTGTTCTAGTTCTGATTTATTTGTATCCTGGGGAGCAAAACCAAAGGAAGGTGCTATATTACTTGTCCATCAGCTCAGAGCCCAGCCCAGGAAGAAGGTGGAAGACTGCAAGTGAAGTGGAAATATGGGGGAGACCTGCTGGGGGCCCAGGAATCTCTTCTGTGGTTGTTGGAACACAGATGCCTGGGCAGCTCATCCCTGACCTGCCATCTTGCTTTCATTTCTCACTTTATTTTTTATCTCCATGATTTTCTGTTAACTTCCTATTAACATCCATCAGAAACCTAGCTCCAGTTCTGACCAGCCTAAGGGCAATAGGTTGAATTGGGTCATGGAAAATATGACATAACTGATCTAGTTTCCACAAGGTTCATGGACTGAATGGAAATTATTCAGAAGGCACTGGAGGAGATAAATATTCATATTCTGTCTTTCTGTCTGTATTTCTCTCCTTTGTGGCCTTTTTGTATTCGGCTTGATGGGAATTTATATCTAAGGAAACTTTTTTTTTTTTAAACTGCAGCCAGGATCTGAATTATCTTGAGCTAATGATCACATGCCAGGCAGAGGGTATGACTGGGTTGAGATGTATAATTTCCAGTGAATATTTTCACAGTTTCTCTGGATCATCTATATTGTCTTCCGGTTAATATAACTTTTTTAAAAGTCACCTTCAATAGGGCATGTAGTGTGGTTGAAATATGACAATATGAGGAAAGTAGAAATAGAGAAAACAAGGGAGGTAAGAAAATAAATAAGATCAGGGGCGCCTGGGTGGCTCAGTTGTTAAGCATCTGCCTTCAGCTCAGGTCATGATCCCAGCAGGGTCCTGGGATGGAGCCCCGCATGGGGCTCCCTGCTCTGCGGGAGGCCTGCTTCTCCCTCTCCCACTCCCCCTGCTTGTGTTCCCTCTCTCACTGTGTCTCTCTGCGTCAAATAAATAAATAAAATCTTAAAAAAAAAAAAAGAAAAGAAATAAGATCAGGCTTGGGTTGCCTAGGTGGCTCAGTCAGTTAAGTGGCCCACTCTTGGTTTCGGGTGGGGTTGTGATCTCAGTCAGGATCATGGGATCGAGCCCCACATCGGGCTCCGTGCTCAGCACAGAGTCTGCTTGAGATTCTCTCTCTCCCTCTCCCTCTGCTCCTCCCCCACATTCTCTCTCTCTCAAATAAATAAATAAATCTTTAAAAAATAAATAAGATCAGGCTTAACAAATAATTTATATTTACTCAACAACTATTCATTTGTTCAAAAAATTACCGAGTGCCTACCATGTGCTGGGAATAGAGAAGTCAACAAGTAAGTCCTTGCCTTCATATGATAGTAGCAAGACAGACAATATACCAAAAAAAAAAAAAAAGTGGTAACTGGTATGGTGAGAAACAAAGCTGGTAAGGAGAGTAGTGTGGGGGTGCCGATTTCCACAGGGTGGGCAGGGATGTTCTATCTAAGTGGGTGACCTGGAGGTAGAGGAGGGGATAGAGGAAGGGAGCAAGTCATGTACCTGCATACCTATAGGGGGTAAAGGCATTCCAGCAAGAGGGAGCAGCAAGTACAAAGGCCGCAAGGGGCCTGAGGAGCTGCAAGGAAACCCGGGGGATGCAGCCGGGGGTGGGGCGGGGCGGGACGGTGATAGAAGAAGAAATAAGCAAGTGAGGGTGGAGAAAGAATCAGAGTTCCCATCATATGGGGCCTGTGCGCCATGACAGATCTTTGGAGTTATTCTAAGTGTGATGGGAACTCATTGGAAAAGGTTCCATTATTTGATTTACCCTCTGAAAATGTCACGAGTCTGCTGGGTTACACAATACCCTATAAGGAGATATGGTGGAAGCAGGAAAACCAGGGAGGGGGCTAATACAGGTGGAGAGCCAGGAGATGGTGGTGACTAGGACTAGAGTGAAGACAGAGAGTGGGCAGAAGGGGCAGCTTGGGGAGATGCTTGGAAGGTGGAGCCTGCAGAAATTGTCGATAAGGTTGGATGTGCAGTCTGAAAGAAAGACAGGAGTCGAGGATGAAAGGATTTGGGGAACTGAGCAACCCACAAGTGGTGAGGTGCTGGTGTTGACTGAGATGAGGAACACCGGGGGAGGTTTGCAGAGATGAGGCTCAATGGAAACCAAGTGTTCTGTGTTAAGCATGTTAATTTTGAGTTGCCTATTAGGTGATGGTGCGCAGTTGGAGCTCAGAAGAGAGGCAGGTGCTAGAGATAAACATTTGGGGTTGGCACATAGTGGGATCTGAGCCACAGGTGCCAAGGCAAATTGCTTCATAAGTGAGTGATGATCCACACAACAGACGAACGAAGACTGAGCCCCGGAACACACCGAGAGGTGGCAACGAGAAGGAGGATCCAGCAAAGAAAACTTGGAGATGCAATGAGGTAGGAGGGCAGCAGAGGTGTGATGTCCAGGAGTACTAGCCAAGAAAGTGTTTCAAGTGTATCAGACGCTGTTGAGATGTCAAAGATGAGCACTGGAAATTTTAGTAGAGTGACAACTCTAAAAGCTTGGCTGGAGTGTGATCAAGAAAGAACAAGAGGTGAGCGTGCAGAGAGAACCAGCGCTGTAGCAACACTCTCTTGCCAGATGAGCAAAGCATCGCTTGGAATTGTGGTTTATGCTCTTCCTTAGTTCTTTGTGGCTTAATTTTCAGCATGGCCTCCAGTCATTTTAGTATTGAACTTGTGAGTTCAGTGTTTGGTGTTGCAGTAAAAGCTTCATTTTGAGCAGTTTAAGAAATAAAAGAAGGCAGAAACCATGCAGACATTTCAATTTATGATTCTTCTCTAAACTATGTTGTTAGCATTATATTAGACTAGTTAATCATCTGATGTTAATATCTATGTAGCTTTTTTTCCCTCTAAATCTGTCAAAGAGAAAAAGTTAAATGGCAAAACATCCAAATGACAGAATTTTTTAAAGCATATGTTGGATTTAATGAATGTTTAGTTAAAAACAAGTAGGCTTTGAGGATATCAGGTCTCTGAGATCATTTTGAAAGGGAGAGAGGAAAATGATAGACTCAATGTGATTGCTGCAATGATTTTTCCTTTTGGTCTGGAGAGAATAGATCACAAAATGAAATGAGCCATTACCCAGGTGAAAAGTATACTCTCCTACCAAAAAGAATCTTACAGCAGTTTCCATATTTCTACATGTACTTTATTCTTTCTTCAATGTGACTCTTACTGACTTTAACAGCAGTATTATAAGAATTACAAGACAATATTAAAACAATGAGTAAGAGCATTTTACCTAAATGTATTTGCATGTATCCAAATTTTACTCCTCTATCAAGATCCAGCTCTGGGGCGCCTGGGTGGCTCAGTCGTTAAGCGTCTGCCTTTGGCTCAGGTCATGATCCCAGGGTCCTGGGATCGAGCCCCACATGGTCAGGTTCCCCACTCCCTCTGCCTGCCTCTCTGCCTACTTGTGCTCTCTGTCTCTCTGCCAAATAAATAAAATCTTTAAAAAAAAATCCAACTCCAATAAACCTTCAGTGAGACCTTTCCGATCCCTTCCTCTTAGAATAAATCTTTCACCTATAAATAATATTCTATCTGTAAATCTTATTCATTTTTTTTCACTTATTCAACTACTATTCATTGAGTGCTTATTATGGACTGGCACTCTCCTAGGTGCTTCGGATGCATTAGTGAACAAAACAAAGCTCCCTGCCTTATGGAGCTGAGATTCTAATGTGGGACAGACCCCAAACCATAGACATCATAAACAAATAATCATCTAGTATTTAGAAGGGGATCGATTCCTTGGTAAAATGAAATGTACAGCAGAGGAAGGGGGTGTAGGGGATTCCAATGATTAAAATAGAGGTTAAGGTTGGCCCTACTAAGGCGAAATCTTAGCAAACCTGAGGACTTGGAGGGAAGGAATTAACTATGTGGTTGGTGGAGGAGAGCATTCCAAGCAGCAGGAGGAGCCAATAGAAAGAGTTAGAAGATACACACCTGACCTTTTTCAGGACCAGAAAAGAGACCAGAGTGGCTTGAGGGAGGTGAGGGAGGGGAAGAGTAGTAGGACATGGGGTCAGAAGCTGATGATTATGACAGTGAAATGGGGGCCATTACAGAGGTTTGAGCTGAGGAGTGACATGATCTGACTTCCTGTTCAAAAGGACCCTCTGGCTGTTGAGAATAGATTGGAGGGGGTCAGATGGGAGTAGGGAAAACAATTAGCAGACCCTGGTGGTTACCTAAGTAGAATATGATGGTGACTCAGACTCCAGGAAGACAGTGGAGCTGGTAAGAAGTAGTTGGATTCCTTTAACATAGCAACTTTTAAATTTTGTTATAATTATGTATACATCTTATCACCATTTCTAGACTACACACTCCTTGAAGCCAGGATTTGCGTTTGTGCTTACATTTCCAACAAGGGGTGCTCAGTGATATTTTTAATGACTAAATAAATGGTTACTAGACAAAGAATCTAGCCTATCAATATCTCTGGCACATACCCTGTATTTCAAGGCATATTTATGAATGGACAATAGCACCACCAAGAGCATCAGCTTTGAATAAGAAGAGAAAAAAAAAATCTATGTACTGCTTAACTGATGGCAGAATAATGTAAAGAAAAAGAGGTCCTTCATATATATGAGTTTTATTTAATTGCCTACAGGTTTCTAGAAGTAATCTGCTTCTGCATTTTCTCTGCTTTCTCCTTGAGATAAAATAGTAGCCAAGGGAAAGAGATTTCTGGAGAATTCAGGTTCATAGTAGGTTTTGTCACGGAAATATTTATTATTATAAGAGCCAGTTGAATGACTTTCTATAATGCTAACCCTTACTGTAGTTAACACTGCAGGGAAGAAATCTATCTCTGTCTTCAAAGTCCATTATAATAAAAACACATGCATATAAAATAAATAACTTCTCCAATACATACATATTTGGCATTACAATAGCCAAATGATGCAATCATTTGCTACTAAATCACAAATTTCCAAAATTTCAATATAGCAAGAGGGAAATTCCTTCAGGAGAAAAGTACCCACAACGATCTCCATTCATAGCTATAGAATACAGCTAAAGAAATTTTCTTTTTAAATACAGTGATTCAGGTTTTTAAAATGCAACATCCAGTTTGGGTACAGAGTTCAAGAAAGCTGCTACGTGCAATGTGGAAATAATTTACGTGTACATATAAAAAAATCCAGGATGGGAGCAGATTTCAATCTCTCAAAAATACAATGTCAGAGTCTGGGTTCTAGGCTGATACAGTTCCTAAATGAATCTGTAATCTGGAGGGAAAATTCCATCTCTAAGAAGTGACTCCTATTTCCTGCGTCCCTTATTTCTTTTAGTTGCCATTGAGAAGATTAAACTCCGCTTATAAATCTAATTGAAAAATACCAGCCTGAACTGGACATTACTATTTAAGACACTGGTTCTTCCATCTAATCATTTCATGGGTATTTATTGAGCATTTCATATTTCTTGGCAAAAAGATAATAGTTCTTAGTTCTGAGAAATTAAAAATTTTATGAGGAAGAGAGACAAACATGCAGTAGAACAGTTTGACCATGTTCAGATAGAGCCAGGCCCAAGGTGCAATGGCCACCCAGGGTGAAGATGCTCTGACCCCATCATGGAGCTAGGGCAGCTCTACTACTGTTTTTGGAAGGATGGACAAGGCTGGCCAGAGAAAGCAAAGGGAAGGGGAAGTCTTCAGCAAAGGGCAGGCATGATCAGGATCTGATTTTTAGAATGACTGGCCCAGCAGCAGTGTCAAAGATGAAGTGATAGAAGTGGTCTGGAGGCAGGAAGATCCTTCCAGAGGCTTAAAAGAACTAATATAACAAATAATGAGGGTCTAACATAGAAAATGGCAGTGGGGATGGAAAGGAAGGGAAAGTTCGAAATCTATTTAGGAAATAGACCATAAAAGACATGGTCTTGACTGATCAGGGAGCAGAAAGAGCGAGAGGGTAAGGACAACCACCAGCTCTCCAGTCTGAGAGTCTGGGTGGATGGAGGGCTGTACTCTAAGCAATGTAGGAGAAAAAGCAAATAAGGCACAGAGAATTGTTCGAAAGCTATCATATCTGACATGATGCATATTTGAGATTAGGACTGAATTTACAAATATATATTTGTGGTCTGAAGGTCTTTACCTATTGAGCTTACCCAAAATCATGAAAATTAGAGAGATCATTGAGGAATACTTAACAAATTTCCTTCATTCTCATTTCTCTAATGTGTAAAGTATTGACAAGGTAGAGACCAGTAGACCATATCAATTTTAGATATTTGTGTCTGGTGAGTATTTACCCATTTTAGACCTTCCATTACATAATCAAAAGCATGGCTTCTTCTTGAACACTTTTTCTTCTCTATATTCCACAACAAAATCTGAGCATACTGTATTTTAGTGATCATTGACCTAAAAGGAGAATAAAATAATGACAATTTGTGAAATACTTAACTTTATTTACCAATTAATAGTGGTGAGTTTTTCATTTGGGATCCTAATTTCAAATTCACTAATTAGAATTCTGAAACATTTAAATACCCTAGGAAATTTCTTCATTGAAGGACTTTCTTACCATAAAAAGATGAAAATCTCTCTGATTCCTTGTCACATTTGCGGTAGTATTTCCTTTTCTGCTTCCAAATCTTCACTGGGACCATCAACAATGCCCCCAAGATGCACTTGGGTGGCTCAGTTGGTTGAACTTCCGACTATTGGTTTCAGCTCAGGTCATGATCTCGAGGTGGTGAGATCAAGTCCTGCATTGGGCTCCATGACAGTGGGAAGTATGCTTAAGATTCTCTCCCTATCCTTCTGCCCCTCCCCGCACTTGTGCATGCATGTACACTCTCTCACTCTCTCACTCGTTCTCACTCTAAAATAAATGAACAAAATCTTAAAAGAAAAATAAAAAACAATGCCCACAAAATGAATCCCTTCTCAAGCAGGACATTCTGAGTCAGAAATCTGTTGTGTCCCTCCACAGAGCTCCCATTAAATAATTTCTATAGTTTCTGTAATAACCAAAACTCTTGAATAATGTACTCTAGGATGCTCTATTTCAAGATCTTTAACCCTAGAGACATAGATGAGAAAACTTCTTATCTTTATTATATATTTCTACACTCATAAATGAGTCAACTTTCATTAGATTACACTGTAATCCACCAGTAGAATGCTTCCATTCCAAATATAACCAGATTTTATCTACCTATTATAAAGTAAGAAAGCCATGTGTGCCCTAGCAATAAAAAAGCATTGTCTGAATCCGTGTTTTTCAAATTGCAGGTCGTGACCCATCTGTGGATCATGAAATCAATTTGGTGAGTCACAATCAGCATTTTTTACAAAATAAAATAAAAAACAGTGGAGTAGATAATATCAGAGTGCATTACATTTGTTAAGGGTGTATGTGGTTTTGTGAAGGTTTTGTATGGGTGTACTAGGCCTTAATGTAAATTATTTCTTACCAAGAGTTGCATTCAAAGAAATTTGAAAGCCACTGGCTTAAATAACCTCATCAATGGATGTTGCTGAGAAATGCCAGGAGTTTGTAGCTCAAATATGAAGTGAAAATAAATTTTATGAAAAGTGAAGATTTATTTTTGTTCAACAGCTCTCTGAAAATCAAGCACTCACTTATTTCAAGCTGTCAAATATCTTACAGAATAATACCTTACAAATAGGATCAAAGGTTTCTCCCATACTATGTTTTATTACTAAGAATATATGGTCCAGGGCGCCTGGGTGGCTCAGTTGGTTAAACGACTGCCTTCGGCTCAGGTCATGATCCTGGAGTCCCGGGATCGAGTCCCGCATCAGGCTCCCTGCTCAGCGGGGAGTCTGCTTCTCCCTCTGACCCTCCTCCCTCTCATGCTCTCTCTCATTCTCTCTGTCTCAAATAAATAAATAAAATCTTTAAAAAAAAAAAAAAAGAATATATGGTCCAACAGCACTAAATGACAGATTCTCACTTGATTAATTTAGCCTTGCTACTTAGTAGTAATTATGGACAGAAGTCTCATTTAGTTGCATTGATCTTGTATTTAACTTAAGAATAAATTCAGAAGTTGAGATTTAAAATGCACTGTATGAATCCTTAATCCGTGAAAGGACTTAAAAGATAAGAAAGCAATTGAAAACCTACAAATGCATATGTTACCATTATGTATAACTCATATACACACTCCCAAACATCATATTAGTATGTATAAACTAAAGGATATTCTATAAAGAATAAACGAAGACCATAAATACAAATCTAATGATTGTGCTTCACTGTAATTTTATGAGAAGCCTAACTAACATAAAAGTTACATACAGTGCTTTATTTATGCCACCAGGAATAGTTCTATCCATGGAAATAGTGGAAAAAATTGACCTAATATCACACTACCTAGTTATTCCTCACCCTGTGATGCCTAACTTTTATTTGGCAAATAAATTTTAAGTCTGTAGTTTCAAGAAAAGTATCAGTCATGAGTTTTACCTAAACTTGAAATAGTCCTCTTTTGAGAGAGCTATAGTAACTATGAGTTTATATTTTATTTCATTTCTATCATTCCATTCCTTAGGTTCTTTATGGTGTTTTAAAAAATCCATAATGTAATTCTATGAGAGTTAACATAATAGACTGTAACAGCTGTTATGGTCTATTGTGTAAATAAGTAATTACAGAATTTACAGACTATCATGTAAATATGTAATTATGGACTTTTTAAAATGTGCATTATTTACTCGATAGTCTATCGTTTACATATGTAATTATGGACTTTAAAACATGTATTATTTACTCAGTCTGTAACAGCTCCTTGGGACAGAGTTGTTCTGGCCTATCGGGTAAACATGTAATTACAGAAATTTTTTAAATATGTATTATTTATCTGATAGTGCTGCTACAGATTATCACATCCATATGTAATCACAGATTTTTTTTAAAAAAATGGTTATTATTACTTTGTATAATGTTTCCACAAGTCAACTCAGAGATTTTCGGTTCGTGGATCAGTTATCGAAAACCATGCAGTGATTCCATCGTATTCCATGTTTGCTAGTACAGTGGTTTTTTGCAAGTCACCTAAGTAAATTTGCAAGTTTCCCAAAGAAGTTTAAGAACTGACCCCAAAAGAAACAAGTCACTTTGAGAGAAAGGATGCTTTTATAATAGTCTCTAGCTTAAGGTTCTGGCTTCCATTTTTCCATACTTATTGACATTACCATAGTATTTATTGTAAAAAGCCAGAACTTTTGTAACATATTTTGTTTCTTTAAAGCAGCATATCCCGCATGCATTTTACCTGTTGTCCTCTTTCGTATTAAATTATGCACAACCCCTTAGGATGACAATTTAAACTACTTGCCAATTTCTGTGGTGTAAATTCTCCCACCAAAACTGATTTCAAGCTACCAGAGGGATATCACTTAACTTGGACTATCACTTCATTACCAAACCATAATTGCAGATAGGAACCTATTTCAGCATACCACTGCCTTTTAGGCCATTTCAAGTTTCAATTATTGACTTGCGGTATCTGAACCTTATCTGTAGGAGACACTGAACAAGTGAGACACAAAAGCCCAATTGCTAAAGGCTCACATCATGTATTTAACACAGTGAGTTAATAAGAGACCCTGTAGTGACCTATTCCCCGGCTCAGAAAATGTTACAATCCTGAGTGGGTTACTCAGCACTTTGAGGATGGGAGGGCATTGTTTGGTGTGTTGAATAGGAAACCAATCTTGGGGTAAATTGAGGTGCACCTATGAAAATCAGTTTGGCAAGAATGTTCTAGAAGTGATTAAAGTATCAGATGGGTGATTGGGCTGGAGAACTTTAAGATCTATTCTAATCCTATGATGCTGTGTTTTGTGATTTAATAAATAAGTAAAGGTTAAATAGATCACCTTTCAAGAAGCCATCTGTAGTTCCACAGTTGTGTACTAGGAGATTTAATTGCCATTTTTACCTGAGTAATAAGTTGTAAGCTCAGCTGGGCAGCTCTGGAAGACCGAACCTTGAGAGGAATGTTGTAAAAATGAACTTCAGATACTGAAAATACCAAAACTAAGGATGTTACAGTGTGTCTTCTATTTTATTTTTGAGTTGTGCCTTTTATTTTAATAACAGACTTAAACATTGTTCTGCATTGAAATTTATTTTTTAAAAGATTTATTTGAGAGAGCATGCACATACACAAGGGGGCGGACGGGCAGAGGGAGAGCACAAGAAAAAAATCCTCAAGCAGACTCTGTGCCCAGCTCGGAGCCGGAAGTGGGGTTCGATCCCAGGACCCTGAGATCATGACCTGAACAGAAACCAAGAGTTGGCGGCTTAACCGACTGAGCCACCCTTGCACCCCCTGAATTGACATTTAAATTTCAGTTTGCCTTACTTGGTCCAGTTTTTTAAAAATCTGATTGAATATCTATAGATAAATCCTAAAGATGGGTAGTATATCTAGTGGTTAATTATTTTAAATACCTCTACTTTCAAATTTAGGGGAGAATAAACTGGTCCCCTTGTAGAGCTCAGACAGGGGATCAGCGCACATATACATGATAAATTCTCTACACAAGAGGCAATCATACTGTGTGGTCAGTTTAATAAACTGCCAGAGTGAGAGGGATTTCAAGTAATTCCATACAAAGGGAATGAGCTCTTATATACATTTGTCGAAGACGCTCATGAGATTTTGTGCTGTTTCACCACTCAAAACACCCTGCGGAAGGAAGGCAGGACCTTCCATACACACTAAATTTTAGTTGTGTGGAGCCTTTATCAAGACCTGGCACCATGGGTTGCCTACTTTCAGGGAGAGATTGTGTTCCCACATGTTTAAATCCCATGTAGCACAAAACACAAAATATACATGACATTGGAGTATCACACGGCCAACGGCTGACAAGAGCATGCCCGGAAGGGGGCAGGTGCTGCCTGCCAGGGGCTGCAATTTAATATCCTGCTATAAAGGCAATAGGAGGCTCCTGTTCATCTGAAACCTAGAACTTATAATAAAAACAGTGAACAATTCAAAATTGGCACGTTAGTCCTACTGGCTGTTTATGTGCCAGGATTTTTTTTTTTTTTTAACCGTGCCAGAGCCTCAAACTGTGTACAGTACCCTGAAACAATTGAGCGCTTCTTATGTGCAAGGTGGAATTATGAGTAGTGAGGGATTTACTATCTAGGAAATTGTTTTCTTTGTTTTAAGGAAATAAGGGTAATACATGTCCCGATGGCTATTTAGGGAAATCCCTTATTCTGGGTTTATTAAAAGGCTGAACTACATAATTTTATATAAAGTAAGACTTGCAACAATTACCAGTCTGAGGCACAGAAATGGGAAAGGTAAGCCAGAATTTCTAAACGTTCACTTCATCCAGGTGTACCTCACTTTAAACAATAAATGCATCCCAGGAGTGAAGTGAAAAGAAAATACTTATAAATTGAATCATATTTTAAATTAACTAGGGATATGGTTACTTAAAGGAGGCTTCAGCTGGTTCTTTAGTAATGTGGATGACCGATTTGCAATTTATCAGTTTATGAAATATGAATTTTCAGATGTCAAATTTTAAAGCAGAGTACATACATACATACATATATTTATATGTGGGTATATATACTTACAACGATATGTCCTTATAAATATTCTAAAAGTCACACAGTTAAAATCAAAATACAGCAAAGACATTAATGTTTAGCTTGATCCATATGGATTTTCTGGTTTTAAAGGAACATATAAAATATTTGTTTGAATACGGGTGTGTTAGAAAATGAAAACCAAAGGTTTCCAGAATTGCAGTTAGTTATCTGTGAAGTGGGAGTGCCGAGCAGTAAAACTCCGTGTCCACTTGGCTGCAACAATTAATATGGAGCTATTTTCAAGGTGGGATTATGGGCAATGGAACCTCTAGGGATGGGCTGTTTTGCCCATGCGTTAAATCCTCATTTTGTGTGAACTTAATGAAAAGATTGCAATATGTTCTGTCAATGGTTCCTAGAGCATGGAGATGTCTCTTTCTTTTTCCCCTGAGTAAATGTAGTGAGATTTGTGCTGCATTTTATGGATGGAAATGTAAAGAAAGTGTATGATTTTTACTTTGTTTAGAAGTCCTGAAGATAGACTTAAAATCATGTAGGGAAATGCAGTTGGTCTAAGGATGTAATATTGACTGGATGCACAATCAGTGGATTTGTAAACTTTGCTGTGTTTGGGGAAAACCTCTAACACTATAAAATATCAAGAAGAAAGAGTTGAGTTTTTCTATAGCATTTTAAATTAGGCATAGCTATTTTCAACAGAAGCTTGTTGGTCTGCTCTAAAAAAGTTTTTATTTATTATTCTAACTAATTTGAATTCACAAGTGTGGTGTGCTATAGCCAGAATAAAGACTTGCTTCGCACAGAAATGTTCAGATGCTGTAACACAGTCAAGCATATGCTTATCTTCTTTTGATAAAAGAGAGACTACTTGGGGATAGCAAATGCACAATATTGATCATAACAAAAAGCCCAGGGTAGAGTGGAAAGGAACAGAAACCAATAGGTGTACATGCCACGAGGTGCCCAGTCAGCCTTCAGGTGACCCTGGCACAGCCCGCATACCATCGGTCCATCAACGAGGAGGGTCTTGCTGGAGGTGAACTATGTGTGGACATCTGCCTGAAGCCAAAGGCCACCCAGGGGTATGCATGTAGTCAGGGTCCTCCCTTCCTTCACCCCTCCCCAGCCCATGGCTTAGACAGGACCAAATTTGTTTTTTCTCAGTATTGTTGAAAAATACCTCACCTTGGGATTCCTGGGGCCACAGAATATCCAGGGTCCTAGCAAACAACTCAGAGGCTCTTCATAATCTGCACCAGCGACCCAGTTACGTCACCAGTTTCTGTCCTTATGGGGAATCCAGACTCTGAAACTTTGAAATTAAGCAGCTCTTGATTCAGTAGACCAGAGTTCGTTTTTGTTCTTAACACCATGGAATTCTTTGGGTAGAAGGAGATCTTAAAGATAAGTCAAATCCCTTCGCTTTAAGGTGGAGAAAGCTAAGGCCCAGAAAACTGACCTGATCTGGCGGACTGTTGGCCAGTGGCCCAGCCATTGATGGAGCTCCATCCCAGGAGAAAGGAAACAACACAATTAAGCTAAATGTTAGGTGCTGTACACACGTTACCTCATTTCACCCTCACAAAACCCCTAAGAGGTGCTTATCTTTATCATCCCCATTCAGAGTAAAGTAAGTGAAATTTAGAACAGTTGACTAACTTGCCCCAAATCCTATACCTTTAGGACAGTTTGCGGAAAAATCCATTCACCGAAATGGCCAATTTACCCAATGGATTTGAAGAATGGTCAAATTGCTGAATTTACCAAGAACCTATTTCTTTAAACTATTATTTTTGCAGTAATTAATATTATCCTTATAGTTAAAGTTTTAGTCAATGGTTGGTTTTTACTTTGTCTTCATGGCAACATTTGTTTGGAATTTAAATTTGTATTAGTAACTGCTATAGATCAGATTGGTGGTCCTAACTCCATGGTCGTTATAAAATCCCTTCTGGGCATTTGCACATCCTTTCTACTGCTTATAATGGTCTCTGCTTTCACCCTGCATCTTCCTGCAAACTAGGACCGAGTCAACATAGCAAAGGGAAGTCATAAGCTTTCTGCATTTGATGAAATTTCTAGCAAACGGAGTTGCATGGGATGGTTCAACAGCCCAGGACAACATTTCCAAGATTTCATTTTGTTTAGTCTTAGGTTTAGCTTAGGTTTATTAGTTTGCCATAGCCATTTATGCCCCGCAGTCCCGCAGCTCATTCCTCAGCCAGACCAGCCAAATGGCTTTTCCTGTTTGTTTCACATCTCAAGCACTTTAAAAATGTTTAAACAACATGTCAAGCAATCCATTTAATTTATCTAGGAAGCACTCTGTGAATCAAAAAGGGGCAAAAAGCAATGGGCCCAATTAAATGAGTTGGATGACAGAAACTCATCCTCATGATTCATAGAAGTTCTTGAATTTAGAACAAGCACAACACTAGGAAGTGAAATAAATGAACTATAATTCCCCAAAGTCAGGGACCAATATGCTAAGAAAACATGGAGTACACTGAACTTTCAGAGCCTATCAACGAATGTAAAATGGCTGTGGCAAAAATAAAAATTAGGAGTTCAAACTAAAACTTTGAATTGGCCTCTCAAGCTGCCATGGTTACCTCACTCGGTGGCATCTGTGATAAGCTTTAGAGAAGCTTCATCCAAGGAAAGTGTTGATAAATCCATGATTTAGTAAATCGGTCATTCCACGAACTTTTTGATAGGGGAATTGGATTTTGGTGAAGAAATGGTTTTGGGGAAATAGCAATTCAAGGAATTAGTCCTTCAAAATTGTTGGGGTTTTTTGGAACACTGATATGCTTCTGATCACTGGATGATAAGGCATGGAAACCTGTCTGCTGACTCCAAAACTACCATTCTAACCTCCATAGCCTTTCCAATTAACCACATAATTGGATATAAAGTGGAAAGATTTTTTTGAAGTTCCTTAAAGCTAAAGAAATGAAATGTGGACTGAAAATTTTAGACCCGTGAAGAAGTTCCTTTGAAAAGTATTATAATAAGTATATTAAATCAAATGGCATAGTTGAGTTCAATGCAAATCCTGTACTATAGGTCCCAGTAGTAGAATGAGAGAGTGAGAAAGCGCTTTCCCTGATACCAAGAACCTTAATTTGAGCAAGACTCAAACATTTATATTCATATCATGTGGATCTGTCTGGCCACAGTTAATTTGAGCATGTCACTTTATTCCCTGTACAGAATATCTAAAGCTTTAAGGCAGATTCAGGGAGCCTTTTCTTCCTGAAACACAAACACTACACAACTCTCTCATTAACTGGAACTTTCACATCTGCACTGAAGTGAAAATAGAACCTAAAGCTCTGTCCTACTTCATGTATGTCAAATAGCACAGATTAGAGAAGGTATGTTTGACAATGGCATTTTATTCAGGCTTGAAAGGGAAAGAGTTGGACAAGTCATAAACCTGCATAACCATGCAATAAAAATAATTGCAATGATGTTTAAAAGACACACTAAAATGAATACTTGATAAAGGCAAAATTTTGCCTGGTACTCATTTGACTTCACCCCAACTTGTCACAACCATTGAAAAGGTATGTCTCTACAACTTTAGAGCTAAAACCACTTTCAAGTCGTCTGGAGCCACAGGTGGAACTGGGAGTGTGCTTCCAGGGGTGGGGGAAGAGAAATAATTATTTGGTAGTATTTTCAGGTTGAAAGGGTCTAGGTCAGTTCTGTTCACAGAAATATAATGTGAGCCACATATACATCTTTGAATTTTCCAGCTACATTTAAAAAAGTGCAGAACAGGTGAAGTTATTTTTAATGTGTATCTCCTTTAACCCCCAAAGTAACCAAAATATTAGTATTTTAGCCTTATAATCAATATAAAATTCTAATGAGCTATTTTACATGATTTGTACTAAGTCTTCAAAAGTCTGGTATGAATTTTACACTTACAGCACAACTCAATTTGGACTAACTACATTTCAAGCACTCAATAGCCACACGTGACTGGTAATTACTGTACTGGACAGCATGGGTCTAAAGCCACAGTCTCACTTGAAAAGGGAAGGTGCTTTGAAGATACTGGAATTGGGCGATTCCGTCTGGATTGTGGTTTGTTTATTGTTGACTCTGAACGTTAGACTGCTGGAGGCTATAGACCAAAAGAGCACAATTACAAGACCTCTGAACTCTGGGCTATAATGCGTACCCCCACTAATGTGCAATTCATATCGCCAAGTTGTAAAATGTTTGGGCTGTCCCCTGGTTTTCTACATATCTTCCTTTATATCTAAAG
This sequence comes from Leptonychotes weddellii, assembly GCF_054177405.1. NCBI lineage: Eukaryota > Metazoa > Chordata > Mammalia > Carnivora > Phocidae > Leptonychotes > Leptonychotes weddellii. The sequence continues at coordinate 66,293,304 of NC_138378.1, read as the reverse complement.
CCAAGTAGATAAGAAATAAAGGAACCCTCTCCTCTTCGCTGTACCCCAACTCTGGTCATCCTTAGTACTCTACTGTCCATCCACTGGATGCTCAAGAACTGCCATTCCTGAGTGTGGCTATTTGCCTTACATTTTGACACACAGGCTAGAGGTGTCTCTACTCCGACCCTCTGCGTAGGCAGCTCTCCTCATGATGCCCCGTGAACAGTACTGCTGCATCCCGACACCTCCACCACCTGTCTGACCCCTGATTGCTGTGTGGAGCCAACTTTGCTTTCACTGGCCCTTAAAACCCCCGAAGACCATCCTGGACTACCTCAAAGACCCAGACCCAATGTTCTTTCACCATGTTCCCATGGCAAACATTGTGAGCTCTTTTTTTTTTTTTTTTTTTTTAAAGATTTTATTTATTTATTCATGAGAGACAGAGAGAGAGAGAGGCAGAGGGAGAAGCAGGCTCCCAAGGAGCAGGGAGCCCGATGCGGGACTCCATCCCAGGACCCTGGGATCATGACCTGAGCCGAAGGCAGACGCTTAACCATCTGAGCCACCCAGGCGCCCACATTGTGAGCTCTTAAGCCACAGTATCTCCACTGTGGCTCCTACCCCAGTGTTACCACATCTACTTGTTGTCCCTCTCTTTGCCCCAACTAGTTGGTGACAAAAAGGGATCTCCTTTACCTTTGTAGTTACACTGCCCAGTACAGCACAGATGCTCAATAAACAATGAAATCTCGAACAGTATGTAGAAAATATAATCAAGGTCATTTATTCAAAGAATAACCTATTTAAAAGTATACGTCTGGGGCGCCTGGGTGGCTCAGTTGGTTAAGCGAATGCCTTTGGCTCAGGTCATGATCCTGGAGTCCCGGGATCGAGTCCTGCATTGGGCTCCCTGCTCGGCAGGGAGTCTGCTTCTCCCTCTGCCCCTCCCCCCTCTCATGTGCTCTCTTTCATTCTCTCTCTCTCAAATAAATAAATTAAAAAAAAAGTATACATCTGACATATTTTAGAGCAAAAATGAATGTAAAGTGTGACAGTTGCCTTTAAGCTCCAGGTGTTGCACTTGATGTTGAGGCTACATGATACTGTGGCCTCTCAGAGATGGCAGTGAAGTGATGGTGAAGATGAAGGCTTCTCAAAGCCCTCACCTAGGGTCAGTACCAAGCGGCTGGGAAAGTTAGTATAAAAGCAGACTCTGCAGGCGCCTGGGTGGCTCAGTCGTTAAGCGTCTGCCTTCAGCTCAGGCTATGATCCCAGGGTCCTGGGATCGAGCCCCGCACCGGGCTCCCTGCTCGGCAGGGAGTCTGCTTCTCCCTCTACCCTTCCCCCCTGCTCATGATCTCTCACTCTCTCTCAAATAAATAAATAAAACCTTAAAAAAAAAAAAAAAGCAGACTCTGATTCTGGTGGTCAGGGATATGGCCTCAGATTCTGCATTCCTACCAAACTCCCAAGTGCCACTTCTCATCCAAGGATCCCACTTCAAGTAGGAAAGGACTATGGCCTAGGAGTCAGGAGACCTGAAGTTTAACTCTGACTCCTATAATGTGGATGGGAGTCATTACTCTCAATACTGCCAGATGGGCTTGCTCAACTCTTAAATTGCCTGGGAGAAGAGAGGAGATGATTTCTGTGATCAATAAACTCTGCAATCTGCAATATCCTTAGTCTGGTCAGCCTGCAGGAGATGATAGGGACTACAGCAGTGATTCTCAGTTTGGGCTGCTCCTGAGAATCAGCTGGGGCTACTTTCAGAATGCTGATGCCCAGAATGCCACCCAAACCTATCACCTTGGAATCTCTGCAGGCAGGGGCCAGGCATCCGTATTTTTTAAACTCCCAGGACTGAGAACCACTAAAGTGCTACTAGCAGTCTGTGTTGATTATTAACTCAATTGACTGGTGTTAATGAGGTCAGAGATAAGCAGATGATGCTCCCCTGCCAGATAACTTTATTCTATTCCGTTGGCGGTACTTCCACGCCATTGTTGGTGCAAATACTAAACACCAAAAAGGCAACACCAAACACAGGCCTTGATGTGTGTAATTGTGCACAGAAGTAAAGCCCTACCGATACCCTAAAGAATCATCAGCCAAACTTCCCAACTTTCGCAGTCACCCCCTTTACTCACGAGATCAAAATGAAAACGGGATTTTTTTCCAATAGGAAAAGAGTAAAACCAGCCTCCAAGAAGCCACTGGATATTTTTACCTTGCTAGTGCAGTCCTGTCCGATGTTCTTTTTAAATTAGTTTTTAAATTTGAAATTTTTATTTAATTTAATTAATTTATTTATTTTTAAATTATTTATTTGACAGAGAGAGACACAGCAAGAGAGTGAACACAAGCAGGGGGAGTGGGAGAGGGAGAAGCAGGCCTCCCGCTGAGCAGGGAGCCCCATGCGGGACTCGATCCCAGGACCCCGGGATCATGACCTGAGCTGAAGGCAGACGCTTAACGACTGAGCCACTCAGGCGCCCCTAAATTTGAATATTTTAAATGAAAAACACTTTAAAACCATACTTTGTCAGTTAAAAAAAAAATCCTTTCTAATTCTCATCACATCTTTTTGGGCTAGGTTAAGAGAGAAACATCCAAACTTCTAGCCTCTACTTTTAAGATATCTTAGTTTCAAACTTGTTGGTGTCTTTATTTACTTTTTTTTTAAATTGGCTGAAGTAAGAAAGAAAAAAAGAATTAGACTCTTTTGTTCAACTCAAATAATGAGTTGCTTTGTAGCACAGCAGTAGACTTCGTCACTAAAATACTGATTTTTTCCCCCTTGAATTAGTTTTTGCTTTGGTCAAAATATGCTGTTCATGATTTTCAAAAAAAAAAAAAAGATTATTTGTTTAACAAATTTATCAACAAATAGCTAAAGAGTACACATGACAACCAAAACATTCTCTGATTTGCGAGGCAAAAATATATGATGTCCTGTTATCTTCAAAGGCCTGAGAACCTGTCTGAGGAGATTAAACTCACATTCTATGAAAAAGATAGCTAAAATTATGAACAACAACAACAAAAAATAAAAGCAAAACAGTAGCTTTAAAGTGTTCAGAGAGATCCCTCACTTCCAGCTGGGATGGGCTATTGCAAGGCTAAACAGAGACAGGAAAGATTTTACCTGAACCTTGAAGGATGAGCAGAGATTAGATCATTAGTCCAGAAAAAGAAAATCTATGAGCAAGAGCATGAAGAAAGGAAAGCATAAGATGGGCTTAAAAATAGTAGGGACAAGTAAAGAGATTAATGAGACAAGAGTGTTTGACCTGGATCAGGTGAAAAGTTCCACATCATCCAGGCTTAGATTGAAAGGGTTAAGGACTATGTACTAAGCAAAAACATAGGCAAATTGGATTAGTTCTTCTGTTCTCAGCGACAGGGTAAAGCTAATAAAGCTAAATTGGTGTACGAGTTGACAAAGGTAAGGTGATAAGGGGCCATGATGAATGTACCTAAAGGCTAGACTAGGGATTTTTATTTTTAGATTTTCCTCTAGGTAATGGGAAATTGACAAAGACTTTTGTCTGTTTGCTTGCTTACTTGTCTGTTTTAAATAACGCAGTAAAAGTCATGTTTTCAGGAAGACAAACTTTGAAACCATATACAGCACAACTTGTAGCAATAGAAAGGGAGGTATCAGAGAAATTATGGAGGAATGATAAAAAGTAGGACTTGCTGACGAATAAACCTGAGAGGTGCCTGGTGCTCCACACATAAACTCCCAACACTCACTCCTTCACGCCGAAGCCTGCTTGCTGTGACTACATGTGATCTCCGCTTGAGGTCTTCAGCCTGGTTGAGAGGAGTTGCGTGGCCCACGTGAAGGACCAGCCGGAAGTGCCAGAGAGCAGAGAGACGATACTCCTAGAAACAGCCTAAACCAATAGAATGGGATGTGATGGATAAATGCTACAGATTCCTCACCCCTCTACTGGAATAATTCTTCATTCTACACTGTCCCTCAGAGTGCCCCAGTGGGATTAAACTTGAGTTCCCTGGTAGCAGTGTGCGTGATGATGCGCCATTTCTTGTCTTTCTTTGACTCCTTATCTCCTTTTCCCACTCCCTCATCAGCATTTCTTGGTATCACTCGCTAATACACTTGTGGCACTCGTATCCCTGCCTTGGTGTTGATTGCAGAGGAACCTAAATTAACAGTTAAGAAGAAAGTAGCCTTAAAAATTAGGCAGAATGATGCCCCCCTCCCAAAGATGTTCACGTCCTAATCCCAAGAATCTGTGAATGTGATACCTTCTGTGGCAAAGGGAACTTTGCAAATATCCACGAAATGGGGACTAGCCAGATGTGCCCAATCCAATCACATGGATTCTTACAAGCAGAGAACTGTTCCCAACTGCGGTTAGAGAAGTGACAATGGAAGGGGGCGCCTGGGTGGCTCAGTCCTTGAGCGTCTGCCTTCGGCTCAGGTCATGGGGGGGTCCTGGAATCGAGCCCCGCATCGGGCTCCCTGCTCGGCGGGAGGCCCGCTTCTCCCTCTCCCACTCCCCCCTGCTTGTGTTCCCTCTCTCGCTGTGTCTCTCTCTGTCAAATAAATAAAATCTTTAAAAAAAAAAAAAAAGAAGTGACAATGGAAGAACAGTCAGAAAGATGCAACATTGCTGGCTTTGAAGATGGAGAAAGGGAGCCATGAGCCAAGGAATGTGAGTGGCCCGTAGAAACTGGAAAAGGCAAGGAAATGGATTTTCCCCCAGAGCCCTTAGAAAGGAATGCAACTCTCCAGACACCTTGAGTGTAGCCCAGTGAGACCCATGTCAGAGCTTCAACCTATAGAACTGTAAGATAATAAATCTGAGTCGTCCTAAGCAATGAAGTTGATAGTAAGTTTTAGTAACGGCAATAGAAAATTTACACATTATTTTTAAGTTACAGGCTACTGAAATTTTGAGGTAGTCCTAAAAAGTGAAATAAAACAGAAGACATTGACTTTTTTAAGAGATGCTGGTTTGAATGTTCATTATGTTGAGTTCTGTGTGTGTTCTTGATCGTATGATATTCTTAGATATTCACAGAGCCTCTTTCTTTGACTAATCATGAGAAGGGGAAAGATGTTTGATATTTGTTGTGTTTTGTTTTAGCCAGGAAGTTATTGTCACTTAGTCAGTTCTATTAAATTGTACTTGATGCCTTCGAGAAGATATAATTTTCAAAATGTGTCGGTAATGGGGAAATGCTGGAAATTGATAACAAAATACCATTGCCAAACACACTCTTTCCAGTGCTCAGTTTCACCTGGGCTATATTTAGAAGCTTTCATTTGGAAAGGATGCTTTCCGTGACAAATGTGTTATATGAGTATATTCTTTGAATTTAAAAATGTCATTGAGTTGCGGCAACACACACACAAGGGCTCGAAGTATGAATTTTGACACATTAATTCAGAGCAACTTAAAGTAGCTTCCAGCGCATTGTTCAAAATACGTCATCCTGGACACACAGTTTTATTTGTGCCTGTAGTTCTTGCTTTCAAATGCCACACCATTGGAAGATTATGAATGTTTCACTATATCCTAATCCTGTAGTTTCATTGGGTTACTCCATTTTTAGCAGCCCCTGCCTTTTCCCACTCTGTCTGTCCCATCTCTGCAGCCACATCCAATCCTCACCCCACCCCACAAAACATGTGCAATAGGGACACGATTGAATATTAAAAAACTCTAAGCCGCTGGTGTGCTGGGTTTGGCAAGAGAGTTGTGTCTGCTGCCTCTATACAGAGTTCTGGGGTGATACCCACACCTCCACCTAACCTCCTTCACATAAAGCCTACCTACTTTCTGATTCATCTTCTGCCTGGTTCTGGCTTGTACGCTGGTACTCATGGAGCTCAGTGGTGACCCAGGCTGGGGCCTCGGTGGCTCAGCCAAGTTCCTCCAGCCTCTTACCCTGACAAGATTTTGCTTCCACTAGCTCTTCTGCTAACTGGCACAGAGCTTAGCTTTCTGGTATGTGCATCTGGAAGCCCAGCGATGATGGGCACTGCTGCTTCTTTGAGGCCCTGCCTTTCCTTGATGCAGATTCCACTGATTTGGGTTAGACTTGCTTTGTGGCCTTGGTTGTTTACACTGCTGCATCCTCTGAGGTGAGTAGATGTGAATATGGGGAAAGGATCCTTTCTGCTGCCCCACGTTGTTTTCCACAGCCTCTGACTCATGACGCGCGCACCACCACCACCAGCCCCCCCTCCCCCCCGCCCCGGCTCCAAGCACAGAGCATACCTCCAAGCCACCTTAATTAAATTAAACTCTTAGTGTTTTTTTTAAAGCCTTATCTATCTGCAGACTGTCAAAGCCACATGTTTTGCTTTTACTTCCCCCTTGCTCACAATATACCATTCATAATAAAAATAAGCTCTTGCCAAACAAATTTTAAATAACTCACTTTATATATATACATTACAAGGATAAAGCCAATCATCTTTTTACCTATTATAGAAACAGTTCAGTCACTTCAGTGACAGGATAGGACAATAAATGTTGCTGCTCTCTCTGGTGGGCAATGTAGTCCAGTGTTTCAGAGAGGGATCTGCTTAGAGCACATCCTCTAACTGCAGATATGACAGCAAATGCACAGCACCCCCGCCCCCAAAAAAGAAAACAAATTCCTCTAAATACCAAGATAATTTGTAGAAGGGCTATATGGTTACAAAAGCATTTTGGCAGGGCTTAAGAAAATGAAATCAGGGAGAAAGCAAGTGCAAAAGACATTGAATTTCAAGTAAGAATGGGCGCAAACACTTTAAAGCCAAAAATAATCTGTGTACCCTGGAGCTTGGGGACCGACCGTCTGCCTCAGCAGATCACAATCCTATAGCCATGTGTCCCCAAACGACTAAAAAAGATGATTCAAGAGGATTACCTATTGGTATAGGCTTTTAATGCTGACAAATGTGGTGAGTTTTATAGACAGGTGCCCTCCACGGCTTTTATTTGCAATGGAGTTTTTAATGTAGTTAATGCTATTTTAATTCCATTTCTACTAAGATCCTATTTTCTCAGAGACTTGGGCTTGCAAACCAAGGATTTACCAACCATAGTACCTTTCAGGAATGTCATTCTGAGCCATTCTTGTTGGAAATTATCTGCGACGGTATTTTCCACCCTCTTCTTCCTTCTTTGCCCTTCCACAATCTTGCCTTTGATTCCTAACCCCTGATCAGTTCTACCCACCCGAAGGTCATCAATGATCTCCTCTTTTCCAAATTCAGTGGACTCTCTATTCAGGGGACCAAAGCTTTGATTTTGAAACTATCAGGCTTCCTTGAACCCTTTTTAGCCTTAATTTTAGAGATATAAAAGAAATATCCTCATTCTCCTATTTTTAGCTGTAGAATAATTCTTGGGTTTAAGTACATTTTTGTTTTTGATTTCATTTTAATAAATGTTTACGAATTATTCAATCCAAAAACCTCTACCAGAAAGTACTACTTCTTTTGTGACATAGCTGACAGAAGAACACCAAGTTTTGAACGAAGTTCCACATGAAAGAAACAATCTATACAACTCCTAATCTGGCATAGGATTAGGAGTATAAACTTTGCAAGCATCTTAAGCAGTTTTCCCAGCATTCTTGACATACTGATTACCAAACAGTGAGATTAATCATAGATGATACCCATTCTATCAGGATTCCAGCTACCTTGGAATGTTCTAGAAATTTCAGGAAGGTCAAGGAAGAAGAAACACACCGGGGATTTAATAATGCAAATTTTAGACTGATTTCTAACATATACTGATCACAGATGTGTGCCTCATTGGGGCCTAATATTCACATTTTCTGGTAGGCAAAGTCTAGGCTTGGACTGCCTACAAGAGCTATTCCTAGCCTGCAAGTTATGAAAATCATCACTGGAAGTCTAAATATCATGTGTTAAATTTGACCGTCACTCAAATGCACACAGAAGAATAAGAGGGTCAGGGTGCTAGCTACTAATGAGAAGGATGTTGATTTTAAATCTGTAATGTGTATATTTATATGTACTTTTCCATTTGGCGTCTCTCTTGGAGATAGTGTTTCTAATTGGATATTTTTGTGTATGTTGCAAAATAATCAGATAACATTTTGCATCCCCAAACCATATACAGTTATGGTATTGAATTTTCTTTTCTCTATAAAAGGGTTTATTTAACCTCTTTAGTTAAAAATAATTTAAGGCCATGATGAATATTGATTAACCTTGGGAACCAAAGAGTAAACATAAAAACAATTCCGTACTCTAAGTTCAGGTTTAACAATGTGCTAATAGCCCATAATGAAGATAGCAGCCATCAGTTAATCAACCCATTAAGTTGGGATCAGAAGTGTCAACTCAAGTGCAGTCTACTAATTTACTGACCCTTAATGGGTCAGCAAGATCTATAACCCAAAGACTGACCTTTCTGCTTCTGTTAAAGTCACTTTGGAGGCCAATTCACTTCTTTCCATGATTATGATCTCTGACCTGGTATGGGCAGGAAGTCAACGTAAAATCCATTTATGAGAATGTGCTTGGGGTTACTGAGTAATGGAATCGGAAGCTAACTAGTGAGTTAAGTGTCCGGGTAGAAGCTCTTTATGGAAGCACCAACTTTGTTTTTCTAATGTCCACAAAAGTGTGAAAATAGACATGTACAATCTTAAGTGAGAACTTCTGACTCCAGTAAGTTCTAGGTTCTTGAGTTAGCTAAGTCTTTCCACCCACTCTCCTTCCTCTATTGATCTGAGTGAATTTCAGTTTTTTGAAATGTCAACAGGTTAAAAAGAACTGAGTAGCAAGATGGCAAGTTATAGGGCTATGCCTGCCCCAAAATTGCAAAGTAAGTATTGCTTTATTAAAGATGTAGTGGGTTGGATAGAAAGTTGCTTTAGTGATCAACAAGCAAAAAATGGATATCATTTGGCTAATCCTCATAAATAAGCATCAGTTACCTAGTGTGCTACTTTTAAGGGGGAGGAGAGAAAAGGTAGAACACCTTCCTCTACTTGGGCCTTTGAGAGGGTATAACAAAAATTATGAATAAAAAATTCATTCACTTGAATTGTATCTGTATAGAAAAGATAGAATAATTGCTATGATAAAACAAGAGGTTTTTTGTTGTTTTTTTTAAACATCAGCATTTTCCTTCTCAGGTAATAAAGCGATTTATTTTACTACAAATTACAATGTCCATTAGCAACCTGTCAGGCGTATGATGTCAGAGACTCAAAAGGATGTGTGCAAGAGATGCAACTGGGCTTGGTTCTGATGCCCTGGTCCCCAGCCAAGCCTGTGCCTCGGCTGCTTAATTAAATGCTACCAACTCCAGTCCTGCTCTGACAGTGTCTGGCTGTGGCGTTCCCCCCAACAGGACACAAACATAAAATATGAGGTATTAACTGAGAATTCTGAAAAGGGGAAGCAAGAAAAAAAGAAAACTACTAAATGCACTAAACATTTTTTTAAAAAGTTTTATTGAAAGAAAAACTTAGATTAACTTGAAGACCTAAAGATTTGTTTTTCGCTCTACAAAGGAAATGTGTCAGTTGCATGCCAATTATGCTCAAAGGATTCCCGCAAAGGAAACCATCTTTCCTGGGAGAATAGAAAGCTTCCTCTGTTGTTGGTGACATTGCCCCCCCCACCCCATTTGTTGCCTTTGTTTTCCTCCCCTGTCATTAGCCAACCTCCCAGTACCGCCGTGCCAACCTTAGCACAAAGACACTCTAAAAGCCTCTGTAGGAGGGAGAGAGTTCCATCCTACGGGAAAAAAGTGAACCCTGGGGCCAAAAAGATGAGGAAAGATTTAGCCTTTGGAAAAGCTCTCACAGACGTGGGTGGCTTTGGCAAGTTCAAGTTCAGCCTTTAGACATGACCTCTTGCACAGGTTCTCAACCTTAAGGCCGGCCAGAGAGAAGCAAGGAGGGGAGGTGGACAGGAAGGAGAGAGAGAAAGGTCGCGGGGATGGAGGGCAGGAAAGAGAGGGCGTACGAGGAGGAGGCTGCGAAGGAGGCCGCTAGACCCCGAGGACCGAAGGCCGTGGCCCTTCCCGGGGCTCCGTCTCTCAGTAACCATCCCCGCCCTCCGCACGGGCACAGCCCGCCGGGTCACTGCCCCGCCCCACCTCCCGGGCTGCGGCGCGCTCCGCCCGGGTCCTAGAACCGGAGGCGCCAGGGAGCACGCCCAGGGGTCACCAGCTGGGCTGACCCCGCGAGGCGACAGCCACATGGAGGGGGTCCCGCTCTCCTCGCCGCTCCGCTGCCCCCACCCCTTCCCCATGGCTGCAGTAGCAGCAGAAGCAGCAGCAGCAAAGGAACAGAGCCGCAGCGTCACCGAAATCCACACAGAGCCCAGCTGCGCCGGGGGCAGGGGGAGGGGGCTGGGGCGACTGCAGGGGGAGTGGCGGGGGCGGGGGGGCGCCGGGGGGCCGGCGGGGGCGGGGGCGGGGTGGCGGCGGGGGCGGCGCGCGTGGCGGCCGCGCCCCGGGCCCGCGGCCGGCGTCACTTACCCGGCCAGGGCGCGGGGGCAGCTCGGCCGACTCCTCGGGGGCCGCGGCGGCTCGGGGCCGGCGGTCCGCGCAGCCCGGGCGCTGCCAAATGTAAACAATCCGCCATGATTTCTTTGTTTAGCTAATTGAACCTGCCGCCGTCTGGAGTCCCAGGCGCTCCCTCTCTCCCTTCTCTCCCCTTCCCCCCCTTGCGCTCTCTTTTATTTATTTATTTGTCTTCCCCCCCCGCTCCTCAGTCTTTCCCTCTTTCTTTGGTCTTAGTAGCTGCTTTTAATGGAAGTCGAGGCAGTTGGGTAGTTGGTGCAGGGAGTGCGGTGGTGGTTTTTATAAATACAGGTAAAATAATACCCAAATCTCAGGCTGAGGTGCAATTTCTGAAAGAGGAGGAGGGTGTTTCTCTCTTTCCCTCCCTCTCCTTTCCGGCAACCCCCCACTTATTAGATTCTCCGTGGAAAGTGCCAGACAAATGTGGCGCAACTTCTCAGTCACCTTTCCTTTCCGCCGAACTCTCTCGTACCCAAGTTCGCAGGCGGATTTTGGACTCTGCAGAAGCGCTAGGTTCTTGGTTTACTTTGAAAACCTCAAGTATAAGTGACGTCCGACTGCCTAAAGGCGTGCAGAATAGTCTCCACCACCCCAGGGGAGGAATAATCATAATACAGAGTGCCCATCGGGGGAGGATGACCTATTGGCGTCGATTCACCTCCTTCTTTAAGAAAACAGGGGTATTACACACACACACACACACACACACACACACACGCATCCCAGAAGAGTGGGGCATTTCAGCCTCTCCTTTGAGTAAATTAGTGGTACTTACTGTTGCACAAATATTTGGGGGCGGGGTGGTGGTGTAGACTCTGAACATATATATGGGCTTTAAAAGTTGTAGGAAATATTTAGGTCCTGGCGGGAAGGAAGGCTCAGCACCCCTTTCCTATGTGTTTCTGTGGGTAGAAATCCATTCGATCACGAGTTTTCACTGTAGTTAATGCAAGCATCATTTAAGTTCTGTTCTAGGTGGATTTATGATGAGACTCAGTGTAATCCAAGACAGAAAAAGTCTAGGGTTATGGCTTCATTTATTTAAAAAACTACTTCTTCAGTTTCACTTCTATTTATAACCACCATATGGATGGCACCAAAAATGATTCAATATTTTAATTCATAAAGAGGATTGAAAGGCATCTACATCTTACAGTGAAACTGTCTCTTAAGTTATCATCAGAATTAATCTCATTAAAAGAAGTTATGGCCTTACCTGTGCTTATTCTGTGTGGGGAGAGCACTATTGAATAAAAAAGTAATGTCATCCTTAGAAGTCTGGACAACTGTTTACAGGTTACATAATATATTGATTATACGTGTAAAAGGACCACCTGATCCAATTGAAGAGAACTAAACTAACGAGTATTTGCACTATAGGCCAGTCACTGTGGTGTTTTTTACCACTAGGTCAATGAATAACTAGGAGTTCAAGCATTCTGATTATATATAAAGAGAAAAGAGAAAGGAATTGTATTGCCAAGCAATGGGAATGACCTCCATCAAACCCCCTATTTACACATGGCTTTAGTCTGTTCCCTCACAAAAGTTCAACAGAAGTTATGATCATATGTTTTTTCATACACATGTTATTCCTCTCTCTACCATGCTAAATTTTATACCTTTTTCCAAGTTCTAAATTAAACTTGATCTTATGAAACCCACCTTCATATTTACGCTCTCCCGATGATGGTGCCTTCTCTTGACATCAGATATGACACTTCTGGGTGGCAGAACTGTGTGATCAAGGCCTTTGAATAGGGGACTTGGGTACTAAGTACATGGAAGAATCTTTTTTTAATTGTTGCACAAAAATTAGACTTAAGGAACCATAGTTTCACTTTTAAAAGTCAGAAGAAAAAAACCAAATGTTTTGCATTGAGAGAGAGCATGCGAATGTGCCAGCAGGAGGAGGGGCCGAGGGAGAATCTCAGGCAGACTACCCGCTGAGCACAGAGCCCAAAGTAGGGCTCCATCTCATGACTCTGAGATCATGACCTGAACTGAAATCAAGAATTGGATGCTTATCTGACTGAGCCATCCAGGTGCCCTGTTTTGCATTAATTTATTTAAAGACCTGGCCTGCTTATATAGAATTGCTGATCCATATTGACATTAATTTTTTCTAATACAGTTGAATTTTGTATATGTGCACCATTTTCCTGTCTTCTGATTCATTTGATGGGCTGCTTGCCATCAACTGAGGTTTGCTTTGGAAGTTGGAGGGAGATGGTCAAGTAGAGCTGCTCTTGAGTCCGTTCCAAATTCTCATCTCTCTCCTTAACCAGATATATTAGAAAAACTCTGTCTTCTACCTGGGTGTCTCCTTCACTCTCACAAGGCTACCACACTCTGAACACTTTACTTCTGACACTTCTTGGGGTTTTCCCATACCAAGCAATTCTTCCATGACACCAGCTGGGTGTTCTAAAATTTAACTCAATTGTGACACTGTCTACCGGGAGATAGCATCAGATCCCACAGGTTGAGGGTTCCATGGCATGAGACTGCCTCTACCCCATTTCAGACGCCCATCACAAGTAGTAGGTCCCCTGGTTCCCACAGTTTCCCTCTGACTTGGCTACAAATTGGAGGTTCCCATGACCTTTTTCACCTTTGGATTCAATTGATTTGCTAGAGGAGCTCACAGAACTCAGAAAAACATTCCCTTACATTTAGCAGTTTATTAAAGGATGCAGATGAATAGCCAGATGAAGAGATATATAGGGCAAAGTCTGGGAGGGTCCTGATTGTAGGAGTTTCTTTCCCTATGGAGTTAGGGTGGGCCATTCTCCCAGCATAGATGTGTTTGTGAACCTAGAAGTTCTCTGCACCCTGTACTTTTGAGATTTTAATGGAGGCTTCATCACACAGGCATGGCTGATCATGAGCTCCATTTTCAGCCCTTCTCCCTTCTTGAGAGAATGGAGGCAGCACTGAATATTTCAAGTATCTAATCATGGCTTCATCCTTCCAGTGAGCAGCCCCTCTCCAGGAGCCCACCCAGAGTCACTCGATAGAACAAAAGTTGCTCCTAAGGCTCTTGTCAGTAGGAAATATACAAGTCAGAGACAGGTCAAAGACCAAATATTAAAAAAAGAGATTTTCCTAGTGCTTTTATCACTTAAGAAATTTAGGAGGCCTGAGTCAGGAACAAGAGTCAGACACCAATATAAATATTTCTTAATATTTCACCCCAGGCAAGATCACATTATAGATTTGTATATGTGTATCTTCCTTCCCTTATTAGTTAACAGCATTCTTTAAGTCTTCATGCCTAACAACATGTTAATGGTATACCAGACACTTGTTGAGAATGTTTAAATAATTGAAAACTGATACATAGCTAGATTTTTTTTTTTTTTTTGGTTTTTATGGTAGTCTGTTACATCGATGACCCTCAGTTAATCACACCTTCTGTATTCATACCCTTATATAGTCCCATCACCGACTATGGCTTCAGCCATGTGAATTGCTTTGGTTGCTAGAAAGTGTGACACAAGTAGAAGCTCAATAAGCCCTTGTATGTTGGGGCTTATCCTTTGGGGATGTTCCCTTCTAGAATCTTTTACACCTTGAAAGAAGCGTAGACTATTCTGCTAAAGAGAGAGGCCATGTGGAGGAGAACCGAGGCACCCCAGCCTAGCTGCTAGCTGAAGTCAGCTACATGAGTGATCACAGCCAACACTACATGGAGTAGAATGACTGTCCAGTCAATTCACGGAATCATGACAATAAATAATCATTTATTTGAAATAGTCATTTCAAGTGACTAAGTCTTGGAGTGGATTATTATGCAGCAGTCGATAACTGATTCAAATACTAGAGTCATGGTCAAGTTACTGCTGGAGACAAATCAGCTTCAAAGACTAGAGTCCTCGTCATGTAACTGCTGGAGACAAGGATTTATCAGAAGGATGTGGGTTGGAGGGACAGAGGCTCTGAAAAATGGGTGGAGTTTTACAGAACTAGAACTTCATTTGTCACCTCTTAGAATGCTATGACACAGCTCCTGCATGATGTAATAGCCGTTCGGGGGACTGTCTTTATGTTCTCACTTTAGAATTAAGATTTTTGAGGTATTGAAGCAAAGATGTCAAAAGACACAGGGTTTTGAGTTCAGCTATCCTGCATTCAAATCCCAGCTCTGCCCAAGTGACCAAACAAGATGAATGAAAAATAAAAATATATGTTTTTCCCCAGGAAATTATTCAAGTGAGACCAGGAATGAGAAGAAATAATGAGTAACATTTGGAAATTTTGGACTCAGACACAAACCAAATACATGCAAGTGGTTGTCTGACTACCTATAAGTCACATTATCTCTCTGTATACAAGAGTCCTTGGTGGTGAATTAAGCACCTAAGGATCTGGGTCCTATAACCTTTGAGTTGGTTCTCTGTGTTTGCTGCTGATGTAAAAACACACACGCCCATTATCCAGATTACAAATGCAGGTGGGGTTGAGCAAGAGAATAACGATGTCTCAGCATGGCAAATGACACCATGTAACCATGGAATAATGTGCATTTATACATTAATTAAATTTATAATGCCAATAGGATCTAAATTGCCCAATTAATTTTATGTGATAATATTTTGCCTAAACTAACTTACCTCTAGCCTTATAAATATGGTACTGGTGATTACTCGCATTCCTATTCTATGGCGTGTCAAGTGGTTGAGCAATGAGCCCACCATTTTGGGAATTCAGAGTTCTGTGACACTTTCCTTTGCCCGGTGCTCCCTCATCTCATTTAGCCATCACCTGGGATGCATTAAGTTCTTACCTGTTTCAGTCCAAGATAATTAAAGTTGAACTTCTTAGCACCAGCCCCAGACACAAAACAAATATGGGCAGTAAAATGCTCAAGAATATACTTATTTTAAAGGTTAGCATTGAATTAAAAAATTCCTTTTGAAAAAGATTATTAAGAGGTAAGTAGCACTGGGGTGGCACAATGGAAATCTTGAGTTCAAATTGTGTCTTTGCCACTTATCGCAATGTAACTTCACTAGGACTCTTAAGACATTTCAATTTAGAAGAGAAAAGATCTGAGAGCTACAGAGGGATTTTTGGTAGAAATCCTAAAGTCATGGATTTTTATGGTGGAATCGCAGCAGTGTGGCAGAGAGAGGGGTACTTTTTGTGGTAGGATGGCTTTGTAGTGTTTCTCCTGCAATGTCTACCTCCTGATTCCTCCTGATTCCTCCTGATCCTCACCTCTCTGTCTTTGGTTTAATTTTTCCCTCCCCTAATTTTAATTCTATTAAATCATTTCTCCTAAAAATGTAGGCATTTAGTTGTATTATTTTCATGGTTTCCTTAAATTCTATGGTTTACTTCCAAAGTATGTCCATTAGAGATAAAACAACGTTTCTCCTATGGCTCCTAAATGATCATTAGGTTTTCAGGAAATTTATTTTCTTTTTCCCAGTCTCGGAAGAAGTTTTGGCTTAAAAAGATTATTTTTTCAAATCCAAGGAGAATAAAAGTTGGAAAACTCATGCATTCTGTAGTTTTTGGAATGAGTGTAAGGTTCTAATATGCACCAGAGTTATGAAAAGATCAAATTCTCCTAACAGTTTCATTATCCTTTGTCCTTTGGAAAACTATAACCATAGCATCCATGGCAAACCCAAAGAGAAGAATTGCAGAGTCTTGACAATGCTTCTCCCTGCTCTTGGCGCAGGTAGTCAGGAAACATGAATTTCCCTCTTCTAGCCAGGCACTTCTTGGAATGGGTGCAGGATCATCTATGGGCGCAGCTGCTGCTATACTTGAGGGGTCCCAGAACCCAGACACAGCTCTTTGAGCAGCCAAATGAGTATCTTCCCAACTACTACCATCTCATTCCTTTTTTTTAAGCCTGAAATATTAAAATTAGCCCAAAGTGTTTTTAAAATTTAATTATGCCCTTTGGAATCCATGCTTTGGAAAACTGTTATTTTTCCTTTAAATAAACCAATATCTGGAATACATACACACATATGTATATTAAAAATATGATCAGAAAACATACTTTACTATAGCACAAAACTAGTAGGAAAAAGGGAGAAATCCACAGTTTACTCTTCCACATTTTCTAAAAGATTCTCATAATATACTTAACAAGCTGTTGTCTGTTCAGGGATGCACACACTCCACTGTAAAGCGAATCTTATCACTTGCTTAGTAATGACCTGTGGGGGGAGAGGTGAAAATGATCGCCACCTTTCTATCCTCATATTGGATGCTCCTTCAAGATGGATCTAGTAATGCTCTCTGTTTTATACAGAAGTAATAAATACTATCTCGAGGAGATGGTAATTATAATGATGGTGCTCCCTTGACAAAAAAAGTAACAAAGGTATTTTAAATTGTATTTTTATTATGATAGAGAGATTTCAAATAATCTAGCTAATTTTGACTAATAACTACTGAGAATTAACATTATTATTTAATGCAATCAGTACTTGAATAGAACATAAATCCAGGAATGAAGCACTAGGGAAGATGTACAACAGATAATGCTTAGAGATTTGTAATTCTCCAGGATAGAAAAGGAAGAACCCAAAGGAAATTAAGTGCTGGTTTTCTCAAATATGGAGATTAGATTTTCTTATTTCTTAAAATTACCCTGAAAAGCATATACTTTATGACATATGTATATTCTTGTAATCTTCCAAAATCTGCAATGTAGATGATAGCATTTTCTATAGCAAGACTTTTAATTTTATTTCTAGTTTCTTTTCCCAAATATCAAAGTAAACTGTTACTTTATCTTGTTTTCATAGATTATTTGAAAACATAAAATATAATTTAACTTTATTATAAATGCTATATCAACTTTTTCACTGTAATAAAGGCACTTAGCATTGTAGCTGCATCTGAGAAATATACAAGCACAGTAAAACTTCACTTAATATGCTCCAGCATTTCTTCAATAAACAGTGTGAAGTCAAATTCCTATGTAATTTAACAGTTGCTAGTAGCAGCTCTCTGTGATACTAGTTGAAAATAGCTCTCTGAAACATGAAGCACAACACACAAAAAAATTATTCTATAGGTTTGCTCATTTCCCAGGGTTCTGTCCAGATTGAACCAACTGGTGCAGAAGCATGAACTTGAAAAAGAGCAGTGTGAGCAAGCTCAGGTGTTGAGCTATTTTAGCTGTTTCTCTCTTCCCCTCCTTCTGTTCTTCCCCCAGGGTCACTTGAAAACACAAATAAAAATGACTAGCATTTAAAAATTCCAAATAAAGTACAAAATTATATAAACCAGTGTGTGGAGAAAAACAACTATTTTGAGTTGCTGCTTAGGCATTTTGTGGTATGACAACCCTGCTCATGCCCAGAGTCTGGGCATTTGGGTAAAAGACCTGAGCTTAGGATTTCCCACACCCCTATACTCCCCTGAGTTCCCACTTTGCTTTTCCTGGGCTATCATTTAAAATAACCACTTAGAGATGAGTTGGCAAAAAGTTAGTGACTTCGGCCCCAATCACTTTGTAAGTAATAGGTGCTTGCTGCCCTGCTCTCCATCTCCTTGGGATAGAGGACTGTCCTTCCCCGGCTCATTGCACAGGCCCCTCCCCTTTGCCAGGATCTGTGACAGATCTTGTGACTTTACTTCTTTGGTGTGGGTGTATTGAACTGTGCCTTCAATCAAAACAAACCCCAGGGTTTTCCCTTCCCCAGAGTGGGAGCTCTGAAGCTGAGGGAGCTACCTGCCAAGCCCCTGTGGGTGGGCTATGCCTCCTCATTCAGCAGGTCAAGGTCTGCTGAATCTGAACTTAATACACCAGCTTCAGCTTCACAACACAAACAGTAGTCTCCAAAGTAAAGTGCAAGAAACAATTATTGGAATTTCTACCTACAGGCACATCTTATTACTTTAACATTATTTTTTTATTATTTTCACCTAAAAATAAAAATAAATAATGCTTGACCTCTAAGAAATGTATGGACACCAGTGCTCTCAATGATCCGCGTGGCCAGTGGCTACCTGTCCAGAATGGTGCTCGTGAATCCTGATGGAAGAAATGTATATGCAGGCAGACATTGTTTCTATGGACATTGCAACTCGTCTGACTACTCGATGCCATGGACTCAGCCCTATTCTTTCATTGATTTGGACTAGGAAACGATGGGAATACAGGTGCCAAGTCACCTTCAGGAGCAGCCACAGGTCCTCTGTAGGTACCGACCATCCAAAAGGAAGAATTTCTGGACCTTTGAGGGTCTAGTCTGGGCACAGTGATGAGAGGATGGGAAGCTGGACCTTTGGGGCCATTTTAGCTTTTCACTTTTGTTCATGTACCATTTGAATAGATTTCCTTCCTTCTTTACCTCCTTTCCTCTCTCTCTTCCTCACTTCTTCATTCCTTTCATCTCCTGCCCCCTCAATGTTAGAGAGCTTAATTTATTTAAACCATGTTTAAGGAAAAATGAAACCGGCCAGCGGAAGTCACCTAAGTCACGTGTGGCACTGTATTAACATGCTTCTATCACAAGTTCTCACACAACATTGCCTAGCGTGAAGATGCTAATGGATTATGAATTTTGTTGGTATTATGACACCAACTCAGTGTATTTTTAGAGAGACTCCAAACTTTTCAAATGAATGTCCCATCAGTACAGTCTTTGAGAATACCTCAAAATATATATTTAAAGATATGAATATGGTTTATATAATTTGTACATATTATATATTTATACATGATACACACAAATATGTAGTACATAAATATATATCTTATATATTTACAAATGATATATAAGTACAAATGCATTGAGTAGATTTAAATGATATATTATGTATAATACACTATATTAACTTATATGCCACTGTACTAATACAGTATACATTTGCAAAAATAAAGTAATTTTTTAATAGGGGAAATAATATTATTAAAATGTTTTACTTTGCTTTATTCATCAATGATAAGTTCAATGTTTTCCTCTCTCATATGATGAATATACTCTACCTTTTCCCTAATATTCTGAGTATATCTGTCAGTGTCTAAGCATGGAAATGGAAGCCTAGCTAAGTTGGGTTTTTTTGTGTGTGGTTTTTTTGTTTTGTTTTGTTTGGAAAGGGAATTTAATACTAGGGGTTGCTTACACAGGAAATAGTAAAGCTGAGGAACTGAGCAAGGGTTGGTGAAGAGCTCAGAGGTTAGCAAGTGCAGGACACCTAGCATCCCTGGGTTAGGGGATTGTGGGAGAAGAGGGGGTACCAGGGGCCAGAGTTGCCTGGCAGAAGTTGACCAGAAGACATCGCCACTGCCAGAGGCACTGCCATAGACAAGAGAGTCCGGAAGAGATGCTCTGTGCTCTGCTGCCTTCTGGTCTGCAGCATCTGGCCAGGTCTTTCATGGGCAAACCTAGCCTCATGCAGATGTCTGGACAACACAGCCCACAGAAGCAGCTCTAGGATAATACAGAGTAGAGCGGGGAAAAAGGTAGAATGGAAATGAGGCGAACAGGCCCAGTACCTGCCGCAGAACTTCCCACAGTCCTCTAAACAGTCCCTGTCTTTTCCTAGCTCTACATCTTGGCATGTCTCCATCCATCTTACCAGGAATGCCCTTCTTTCTTTTCTTTTTTTTTTTTTAAGATGTTATTTATTTATTTCACAGAGAGAGACACAGTGAGAGAGAGAACACAAGCAGGGGGAGTGGGAGAGGGAGAAGCAGGCTTCCTGCGGAGCAGGGAGCCCGATGTGGGGCTCCATCCCAAGACCCTGGGATCATGACCTGAGCCAAAGGCAGACGCTTAACACCTGAGCCACCCAGGTGCCCCACCTTCTGTCTTTTCTTTGCCTATCGAACACCTATATGTCCTTCAAGAACTAAGACATTTATTTCACAAGCAGCCATGGAGTTCCTGTCATATGCAACCTACTGAGTGCTGGTTCATCAGAACAATCAATTTCTTTTGGCAATAAGTCTATGTCTTAAACTTTTCTGATCATTAAATATATATTGGGTAAACATAGTCTGGTAGTTCTGAGCAAGGATTCAGGACCCAGACTCCCTGGGTCAAATCCTGGCTCTGCCACCTAGGCTGTGTGAACATGCCTCAGTTTCTTCATCTGTAAACTGGGAATGATAATAATAATATGTATTTTGTAGCACCTTTTACTACAAGATTGCCAGATGGATAAGTTAATATTTTATTGCCTTTGGAATAGTTCCTGGCAAATAGTAATTTCTTTATCTGGGTCTGTTAAACTAAATATATGAATACCGAGTTACTCCTTTTTCTGTGCTTTCACAGCTCTCCATCCATATTCATTATAGAAATTCATTACATTGAGCTGTATGCTGCACATCTGTCACTTCTGGTAGAATATGAGCTCTTGCTAGGGAGTTCATGATTAATCATCTTTGTATTCCCAACACAAAGAACATAATAGATGCTCAATAAGTGTTTGTTTAATTAATTAATCACTTTACCTGCACCTCCCCTGTGTCACAAATCATGAAATGAAATGATGAGTGCCAACGGAAAGATATTTTTAAGAGTACAGAGAAAAGAGGGATCAGTCTACTGGACTTGACATTCAGAGATGAGGTGGCACCTAAGCTTTTAAAAATTGGCTAGGATCAGACATATTCAGCTAATCAGAAAAGCTGAGGGAAAATATAAACAAAGACCTGGAAGAGGGAAAGCATGGGGCATGTCCAGGAGGAATGAGTGAAGGAGTTTGAGTAGACATGATTCAGAAAGGTAGGTAGGAACCAAATTGTGGAAGGCATGTAGAAAGATCCACTTTATACTTGCAGGCCAAGAACTCTTAATCTCTATTTCAACATGATACCCTTACTAGATAAAAAATTACACCTGTATCAGTCACAGGAGCTGACTCAAGATTAAGTATGGCTCTTTTTTTTTTTTTTTTCCTATTTCAAGAGAGGTCATCTGTTTATTTCTCTCTTATACCTTAACTGTTTTCAGCATCAAATATACAGAGGCCCGAATTATTGTGTAGTTAAGAATTGTTACGTCAAGTAATGGGTAACAATTGGAAAAATGAATTGAGTTATGTTCAGATTAATCTTCAGGGAGATTATTGTAACAAAATCTATAAAATACTTGTGAATAACAATGTCTGGGGTAGTATCATGCACGCAAGTTCTCAAAAATGGATAAGAAGGACAATCAAGCTAGGGGATAAAATGCGTGGCCAAAGTTTGTAACTCAATAATTCAGTAAGTGCAAAAGGATTATTCTGTACTTCATTACAGCTAGAGAATTCATTCTAACATCTGAGAATTGAAACTCTTCCATAAGCGGCTTTGTTTTTCTTCTTTTACATGCATGGTGCACTGCAAAGCTCCTGAGAGCTGTCATTTGGCTATGACCTACTTTGAAGCACATTTCATTTTTGGCTGGGAGCTGTGAGAGTGTACATTTCCTCAGGACAGTAAGAAATGCCCATCTTTGGGATTAAATCGAATTTCCCACAGAGGCACTCAATGGTGAATTGGTCTCAAATAGTCTAAATCCCTTGCCTTCTGTGATGAGGTGGTTCTTATTGTTTGGTTTGGGGGTAAGTAGCTTCGGGGATCTCTGGGTGAGGTATAGTCTACCTTTTGGTCCCAAATACCTTTCTGCCCTTTGACAAAATTCCTACATCTCTCTCTGTCCTTCTGCCTCCTTCATGGAACTTCTTTTCTCTATCTAGCAGTGAAACTTTGTGACCTCCTCTGTGTCATCAGCATCTCTCTGTGAACTGGTCAGCAGGATGGAGATATTTTCAGAACAATTCAGCCAGCATATATAGTCCCTTCTGAGTACCAATTACTTCAAACCTCACACATAATAGAAGTCCCCTAATACGAGGAGAGAACGTTTTTCTGCATTTTATGTTTTCTTATTATGCTTGGTTTTGCTTGTTCGTTTGTTCAAACCTAAGTTGAGAAATTTTAATAGCTTTTTTGCTTTACAAAATTATAAACCAACCAAGGTTGTTTTTTTTTTTTTTCATATGGAGATCTGGTATAAATTAGGTTGCAATTTATAAGTTATGTGGTACAGGCACTTTCCCTGCACTCTGATCTTAATGTCTACTTGCTTTCCTGGAACAGCATGTGATTCAGGGTAATTTTGTGGCTAAGTTCCAACATGGCTCCCAATGAGTCTTGTCTCCTGGTATTTATGCCTTTGCATAATCCCTTTCTTCATTGAATAACATCTAAGAACAAATAATACTAAAGTATTTATGCAACCACAAAAAATCCTGGATAGCCAAAACAATCTTGAAAAAGAACAAAGCCAGAGGTATCACAATTCCAGATTTCAAGATATACTACAAAGCTGCAGTAATGAAAACAGTACAATACTGGCACAAAAATAGACACATAGATCAATGGAACAGAATAGAGAGCCCAGAAATAAACCCACGTTTATATGGCCAATGGATCTATGGCAAAGGAGGCAAGAGTTTATAGTGGGGAAAAAAACAGTCTCTTCAATAAATGGTGCTGTCAAAACTGGACAGCTACATGCAAAACAATGAAACTGGACCACTTTTTTATACCATACACAAAAAATAAACTTAAAATGGAATAAAGACCTAAATGTGAGACCTGAAGCCATAAAAATCCTACAAGAGACCATAGGCAGTAATTTCTTTGACCTCAACCATAGCAACAGTTTTCTAGATATTACTCCTAAGGCATAGTATTCCTAGCTCTTAATCTATTAATGATAGCAAAATTTGTGTAGATAGAGTAAGATATGTGATATCCATTGAGCAATGACCTTGTGGATAAGACCAAAAATAATCTCTAGAGATTATTATTTTCTTCTCGGGAGGAAAAAAATCAACTTTGCAGTAATAAATTGTGTGTATTACTTTTCCTTTGCAGCAGGCTGAGATTAAATTTCTTCCACGTCAATTACCTCCTCACGCTTCATGGAGTTTAGAATAAAACTTAGTAACTAAAAAAAGTGTTAGGCATGGGTACCAATTACTGTCAGTGAATGTTAAAGGTTTTGTAATAGTCAAAAGCATGGTAATAGGAGGAATATCATTTTCTCATGTAAAGCAGAAAGAGTTTGGGCAGAAAGCTCATTCACATAGTGGAGAGGTGGTTTTTTGTTTGTTTTGTTTTTGTTTTAATGTAGATACTTGCAGGGTTAAACAGCTGCAGCTAAGAATAGAAGCCCTCTGTATTAGTGTATGTTGTTGCATATGAATGAGAGTAGATATTTGCAAATGATATATCCAAAGAGGGGTTAATATGCAAAATATATAAAGAACTTGAACAACTCAATGCTAAAAAACCCCAAACAATCTAAATAAAAGATGGACAGAGGAACTGAATAGACCTTTTTTCTGAAGAAGACATACAGGTGGCCAACAGACCCATGAAAGGATGCTCAGCATCACAAATCATCAGGGAAATGCAAATCGCAACCATAATGAGATATCACCTTACAACTGTCAGAATAGCTAGAATCAAAAAGACAAGAAATCCAAGTGTTGGTGAGGATGTGGAGAAAAGAGAACCCTTGTGCACCGTTGGTGAGAATGTAAATTGGTGCAGCCACTGTGGAAAATAGTATGGCGATTCCTCAAAAAATTAAAAAAATAGAAACACCATATGATCCAGTAATTCCACTACTGGGTATTTACCTAAAGAAAATGCAAACACTAATTCAAAAAGACATATGCACCTATATGTTTATTGCAGCATTATTTATAATAGCCAAGAATATGAAAGCAACCTAAGTATCCATTGATAGGCAAATGGATAAGAAAGATATGGTGTATATATACACAATGGAATATTACACAGCCATGGAAGGGATGAGATCTTGACATTTGCAATAACATGGATGGACCTAGAGAGCTAAGTGAAATAGGCCAGACTAAGAGAGACAAATACCATATGATTTCACTCATATGTAGAATCTAAAAAAACAAATGAATAAACAAAACATAGACTCAGACCTATAAACACAGAGAACAAATTGAGGGTTGCCAGAGGGAAGAGGGTGAGGGGATTGGGCAAAATGGGTGAAGGGGAGTGGGAGATACAGGCTTCCAGTTACAGAATGAATAAGTCATGGGAGTAAAAGGCACAGCATAGGGATATAGTCAGTGCTATTGTAATAGTGTTGTACCGGGATAGATGGTAGCTCCCCTTGAATCACTATGTTATACATCTGAAACTAATGTAACTTTGCTTGTCAAGTATACTCAAATTAAAAAAAAATTTTTTTGAAAGAGCTGGGAATCCTTGGTTCAAATTTTACTTGTGCAACTTTGTAGCCTATGACTTAGGAATTTTGACAGAGTAATTTTTCTAGTCTTTAGTTTTTCTCATATGTGAAATGAAACAATTACAGTCCATTTGTTCATTCAGCCCTTTACTTCATGTTCATTTAGTATCTGCTATATGCCCGGCCCTGCACCAGAGGTGAACAAGACAGACAAGGATCCTGCCTTCTTGAGACTGGGCAACTTACACTTAACATCACATGACTTCATTTTTGGAAAAATTTCAGGCTGGGAAAGGGTCTATAAAAGGAGTCAATTTAACACGTATTTTTTTAGCATCTATAAGCTAGGTGCTGATACTCTAGAATCATAATCAAATATCCCCAAATTAATAATACTAGATCATAGACAGTTCTTTATACTTTGCATGATACTTTCTTACTATCATGTGTGAGCCTCTCTAGAACCACTTGTGATTGCTAGATTTTATCTACCCACCCACCTCTAACACCCCCTTTGATTATTAGATTCCCCTTCTGTACCTTCTCACATGCATTTCCCCAGAGCACTTACTCCCACTTCTAATTAAAAAATGAACCAGGGAATTTATTATGCTCTGCTTTCCCTTCAAGACTGAACCATAATCTAGCTTATTGCTCTATCCTTGTATTTAGAACAGAGAAAGTATTCAATATATATTTATGGTGTGAATAGTGATGAAGAACTTGAGTCAGAGAGGTTAAATAACTTGCCTACAGTCACATATTGAATTTCATAAGCACCAGATTTAGGCCAACACCTACCCAGAAGTTTTCAGTGCTACTTGAGTTAGACAGAATGGGACTTAATCATTCATCCCATGCCTTCTACCTTGATTCATTAAAAATAAATAAATAAATAAATAACATTATTTTTTTAAGAAAAGTTTTAGGTCCACAGAAAAAGAGAGGAAGGCACAGAGATTTCCCATATACCCCCCCCCCAACACACACACATGAATAGCCTCCCCAATTATCAACATTCCCAACCAGAGTGGTACAGTTTGTTAAAATTGATGAACCTACATTGACACATCATTTTTACTCAAAGTCCATAGTTTACATTAGGGCTCACTCTTCCTTGATTCTTTTTTTTAAAAGACTTTATTATTTATTTATTTGTCAGAGAGAGAGATTGAGAGAGCGCACAAGCCGGGGCGGCGGTGGGGGGGTGGGTGGGTGGAGAGCGACAGGCAGAGGGAGAGGGAGAAGCAGGCTCCCCGCTGAGCAGGGAGACACCGTGGGCTGGATCCAAGGGTCATGACCTGAGCCCAAGGCAGATGCTTAACCGACTGAGCCACCCAGGCATCCCTGCCTTGATTCTTTTTTGATTTTGGTTGTAGTCACAGCAGGGATACTAGCCCACCATGACAGAGCTGGTGAGAGGAAGACAAGAGATAATCAGATACATAATCCCTATTGTTTAGGGGTCTTGTTCCCTCTGGCAGACTTTCACAGTGAAAGAAATTTTGCTAGTGTTGAGAAAGGAAAATTGAACCCCCAATTTTTAATTTTCAGTTGGAAATATTTTTAAATTAACTTGGCAGATAATTCCTTTGAAAATTAGCTGTATTAAATTTAAATTTCATTTAAAATATTAGAAAATGTGAAAAATGAGATGTTTGTCTTACTATCTTGTAACTTTTATTATTTTTCCTTTTCCCAATTATAGAATCCTAATGAGTAGATTTGTCCAAATGGAAAATATGTCTGTATAATAATAAACTTATATTTCTCTTTCCACCTTCAAAAGCTGGCTTCTTTGTTGAGAAAACTGTATTTACTTTACTTGCATTTTGTGTTTTTGCTCACTTGCATTTTGTGTTTTTGCTCAAGTGTCAATTTCCCTGTAAAGTCTAACTCTATTAAAATATATTTGCCTGTGGCCATGCTATCTTTAAATTTTCCTTAATTTGCATGCACTTCATATCTTAATGCATAGCCTAAAATGTCTGACACAAAGTCTATACATAACAATACTTTTGATTGACAGGAGGGTTTATTATGCATTGATATGACATCATATTTATGTATAACAATGACTTTTTGACTGACAACTAAGCAGTGATAGAATTCTGGACACCTCTATATACTATTTTTTAAGAAGACAAACTAAAATATCCAGATAATTGGCTGAATTTTTCAGGTTTATGTCAATTGCTTAGCATTGAGTTTGGGAGGACACAGTGGGCTAGTGTCTAATTCTTTACATTTTCCAGTGGTGAACGATGATATTTTTGTGCCAGTAGAACATCATACAGTTCTACTCCTTTTTTTTTCTTTTAATGATTTTGCATGTTAAAAGTTGGCAACTCTGATATTAAATAAATTGATTTTAAAAATAGGCATGCTTGCAACCGGTGTGTAGAATATTTTCAAGACTCTGATGGTGAGAATAGAAAATCTTCATGGGATTCTGCATTCTGGTCTTGTGAGAAGGCTCAGTCAGGAGGCATGATCCACATCAGTGCACACTGATGCCAATCAATTAACACATCTTTCTAGAACACCTACCGTGCAGTCAGCATTCAGCACAAGGTTCAGACACAAAAAGGACTTAGGGAGTGCCACCAGGCAATACATATTTAAGTGTTAAATAATGTAGTAGACTGCAGGAATCCAGAGAAAGGCAAAGCCAGGGTGGACAGGGAAATATAGTGCCCTTTCCTGTGAAATCTTGACCCCTAACCAGCTGTAAGCCCTCAGGCAAACTGCTTCACAGCTGCGTGTCCCAGTTTCCTCACGGACAGTAGGAGCTAGGGTGATCTCCCAGCTCTGTTGTTCTACAACTTTATGTAAAACAGGCTTCACAGAGCAAGCAAGGCCTGCACTGAACCTGGAGAGCAGATGTTAAAAGCCAACCCTGGGGCAGGCACGAATGAGTGGCCGAGGATGCCCAAGCCTGGAAGAACGTCTGCAATAACATCAGTCAGCTCTTCACAAAATCAACACGTAATTTAGCTCAATAAAAAAGTAGAATAGTAGTAACACTACAGTCGTGGAATGCTTGTTCCTTCCTTCAAATAAATATACAACTTTTTAAAATAGAAAGTATCTAGCTTTTAAAAACCCATGTAGGCACTGGTCGCCATCATAATGAAATGATGGGAGTTTCTGTGTGACTCTGTAGCATTGGATTCCAGCCACCAGATGGGGGCATCTCACTCAATCACTCCTCTAGGAAAAAGTTGCAAACAATGTGTTTATGTTGCAATCATGAATTGCTGTTTTCACAATTCTACAAGTCCCCCGAATTATGCACATTTTCCTGTGTTCTTTACAGAAAAATAAGATAGCCAACTCTAACAATTTTGGATATAATGAAGTGGGACATTAGATTTGGCTCTGGCCTTGAGACCATCTGGAAAGGATCAAAGATTCTCCACTAACTGGAGGCAAAAAGCATTAGGATGTAAGCAACAGAAGATGTTTGACCCCCCTATAAACATGACAACACTGCTTTTTTTTTCATGCTGCTTCTTCTTAGACCTTTGATACCTATAAACTTAGACTCAGGTACTCTGTTTTTAGCAGCAGCTATACATTGAGGTAAAAAGAGGCACAGGCAAGCAATCTGTGTTCGGTAGTTACTTATAATGCACAACTTTCTTTACTTTTGCCAAATTAAAGCTACATTAGAATAATTCTGCATTATTCTATTTGGAAACATTGGGTCCTACCTAGCTATGGCCACGGGCAGTGAATAGGAAACAAACAAACAAAACAACTTTGACTTTCTTTTTCTAAAGAAAAACTAAGCCCAGTGTTATACCTTCAGAAAAGATGATGTAAAACAGATTCCATAGTATATTTCAAGGAATAATGGATGGATATTTCAGGTAAAGATCCTGATGTTTAAGGCTATTTAAATAGGTAGGAAGTAAATAGAAATAAATATTACAGATTTTATCTTTTTTCCATGAGTTAATAATTAATACAGCTTGGGTGGTGCAGGTTTTGATTTTTGTGGTTTTTATACTTTTTTCGCATCTGCATCAGGAAAAAATCACTTGACGATGCTGAAGCTAAAGATGTTAGATATAATTATTTATATCCTTCAACAGCATGGGCAAAAATTACCCTAAATCTAGTAGTTCATATTTAAGATAGACAAAGCTAACTTAGCACCTCAGAAATATATGCTGCCATTGTCTACAGCTGTAAATTAAACAACTGTAGGCAAAATAATAACAGTTGAGAAACCTAAATTCCTACCACAAGCACCACGGGGACCTTCTGGAAATGCACCTGCGTCACAGCTAGCCGCCAACCAGAGGTAAAGGAGGGGGGGTTGTGCAGCAGCCAACAGGCACAGACTTGTTTGCGTACCCATGAGACGCCCTCTGTGGACTTCCAGAAATACTTCACAGAGGATCCTTGCCAGGTGCTGGGTCCTGTGTGACCAGGTTTGCTGTTGTTTTTTAGGGAGGCAGGAAGGGGGGGTCAAATGTCCACACAGCAAAATGTGAGTATATGTTCTAATATAATCTATTTCCACAGGCTGCTGAATTCTGGGTGGGACAACAGGATGATACTAATGAGGGTCAGAATATCTTCTCAGACTCAAGGGACTTCAGTCTGCAAGGAGGGTCCCTTCAAGATGGAAAGTCAGGAAAACACAGAAATCCATGAATGCACACAGTATCAGGGAAAGCATAATAAGAGAGAGGGAGAAGGGTAGGCAACAGTTGAACTGCTCACATCCCCCCATCCCAAATTCTCTGCACATTTTGGAACTGGGAATGATGATACTTTAATTGAAACTCTGGGGTCTTTTAGGAAGTATATTTAGAAACATGCTCTTGTACTAATATTGGACAGACGAAGAGAAGCTGGTAGGAAGAAGGATGTGGCTCAAACAAGTCGTGCCTGGAAATAATAAGTTTACATAATGGAATTCACCGTCAAACTCCACCAATAAGATGATGTTGGGAGAAGTGGAAATGAAGGTCACAGAAATACTGGCCTTGGGAAATCGTATTCACTCTCTGCATTTCCATCCAAACCTCCTTTCCTGACCACCATCCAACAGTGGGCAAGCTCCTGCACTGCACCGCCTTCCAATCAGGGAATGGAAGGTCTTGAGAAGTGTTGGGAGCCATCCTGTCATCTTCAGTGAGCACAACATCCTGGCACTTCAAAGAGACTCAATACCGATTTATGGAACCAATGGAAAAAGAAAGCAAAAATGGCACTATTCCACTTTCTTCCTAATTGTTTTTTTCTTTTAAACCTAAGCTTTTCACTGTAAAACAACCTGGGTAACATTTTTGTTCTTCATAATTTGCCAACTTTTTCTATTATACACATACAAAGTAAGACTGTATTTTGTTTCCCCTTTTCCTGCCCACCACCCCATCCACCTTCATTAGGTTTAAACTAAGAATGACCCTCTGGGGCAAATGCTCTCAGTTTGTGGTCTTTTCATTGCTCTGTTTCTATTCTTTCTTAACTTAAGAACTCAGTTCTTCGGTGTCTTTGTGTTCCAGTGCAGTAACATGGTTACTTTACACACACGACCACGTGCACGTACATGCGTCCACACAGACACGCACACACACCCTTTGAAATTAGTTCTTTTTTTCCAACACGGCAAATTAGAATCACATCAAATTCGAACTCAAATATATGTCTATAAAAATTGAAAAGTGAATATGTCATCTGAGTTCCAAAAAATGAAGAAATGGTTGAAATGATGGAAGAAGATCTATAGCTCACCAGAGGCTAAAATATTATGATAATCATTTTCGTAATTCAAATGAATACATAATTACTAGGCATCAACAGGGAAGATTTACAATTTGCTAAACTAAGCCAAAAAATCAGTAGCAATCAGTATAGGGAAATGTACCCTCTTATATCTGAGGTAAATTAATTTTGTTACTGAAATATCATTATGTTATATTTCCACTCTTACCACTTATTCAAACATATCCATATTTCCTTCCTAATGTTTCATTGCTAAGATAATTAAACTTTTCAGTTTTTATCTCAAGCTTATATTACTTAAAAATCTCTGCGTGCATTATTACAACGAAAGGGCAAAGGTAGAGATAGGAGTTATTTGGCTCTCATGGTTTATGATTGCATTGAAGCTCACAATTGATTATAGCTTCCTAACCTCTCTTTTCCTACTCATTACCCTCTTCATTTTATACCAGTATTTTCAGCTATCAGACTGTCTTTATTTAGGAGGCACAAAAGGAAAAACCAAGAAGAATTTGAAAAATAATATATTTTTGTTTTGATGTTTCAATTTAATGCGGGTTTGAAAATGCTGAACTGTCTAAAGTATACTAAATATTCATTAGGCAGTTTAGCTTTTACTAAGTTCTAAATGAAAATGACCCAGCAAAATCAAATTGAAATTTCATAGAGTACTTTTCAAGTATGGTTCTAAAACATGCATTAAACAAAATGCATTCATTTGAATGCAAGTCTCTCTCTTTCTCTAGAATATATACACACCCTAGGGTCTATTATGCTTTCAGTTCAATGCCTCCAAAATGTGTGTGGTGTGGATCAAATAAATAGTTAACAGCTTTCGTAAGCAAACAATCTTATGGTCTGGTATATCTGCAAACCTCTTGTGCTATTTCTTTATGCTTCCCCACTTACAAAGGTTAATGCAAATTTCATTTGAATCCAAGCAAAATATTCTGCATTATTTTCTACATAGACAAATCTGTTTAGAAAGAGCCCATCAGAATTTATACATGTGAATCCAACAGCCCTTTATGGACTTGTAGACACATAGCAAGATGTGCTCACTTTTAGAAATCAGACTTGCCACTGGCCAGCCCAGGAATCACAGTACTTGGAGCAGGGAGGATTTTTAGAAATCATATAACCCAGCCCTCCCTATAGAAAAAAAAAATTATAGAATTTAGCATATATATAAGATAGACTATTTTGTCACTCCAAAATGTTCTTTCCCTTTAGTAATATTCCTTGTTTTGATGCATGCTTTATTTGATACTAATATAAGCACTCTAGCTTTTTTGTGCTTACAGGTTTCATGGTATATCTTTTTCATCTTTTTACTTTCAATCTATTGGTATCTTTGTGGTTAAAATGTATCCATTTTAGAGAACCTAAGTTGGATGCTGCTCTTTGATCTACTCTGACAATCTCTGCCTTTTAACTAGAGTTAGTCTGTATAAACAATGTAATTATGTTATTTTTGTGTTGTCTATTTGTCCATTTGATTGTTTTCAAATATTTTGTTCCTCCTTTCACCTTCTTCTGGTTTAATAAAATAATTTTTTAAAGATTTTATTTATTCATTTGACAGAGAGAGAGCGCAAGTAAGCAGAGCAGCAGGCAGAAGGAGAAGCAGGCTCCCCGCTGAGCAGGGAGCCCGATGCGGGGCTCGATCCCAGGACCCCGGGATCATGACCTGAGCCGAAGGCAGACGCTTAACCGACTGAGCCACCCAGGTGCCCCATAATAAAATAAATTTTTAAGTGAAAACTTAATTTCAGGACAGTTTTAGAATTAGAAAAAAAATGTGAAGATAATTCAGAGAGATTCTATATATCTCACACCAAGTTTTCTTTATTGCTACATGTAACATTAGTATAGTACATTTATTATTAATGAACCAATACTGATATATTATAAAGTCCACACTTTATTCAGATATCCTAGTATTTACCTAATGTCCCTTTTCTGCTCTAGGATTCCATCTAAGATACCACATTACATTTAGTCATCATGTCTCCTTAAGCTCCTCTTGACTGTGACATTTTCTTAGACTTACCTTATTTGGCATGACCTTGACAGATTAAAGGAATCAGGTATTCTGTAGAATGTTCATCAGTTGGGATTCATCTAACGCTTTATACATGGTTAGACATGATTAGACAGGTTATATATTTTGGAAGGAAGATCATAAATGTAAAGTACTTTTTCATTACATGTATCAAGGGTACATAGTATCAACATGACTTATCACTGTTGATGTTGACCTTGATAACCTGGTTGAAGCAGTATTGGTCAGTTTTCTCCACCATAAAGTTACTCCCTACCCTTTCCACACTGTACTCTTTGGAAGAAAGTCAACATACGCAGTTCACTGTTAAGGAGTTGAGAGTTTATGCTCCATCTCTATGAAGGCAGGGAGTCTACACAAATGATTTGGATTTTTTCTGCTCAGGAGATTTGTTTGTTCTCTCCCATTTTTTCAATCATTTATATCATTATGAACTCATAAATATTTATTTTATACTTTGGGTTATAATCCAATACTTTATTTTTTATTATATTGCTAAAATTTTTCGTTTTGGCCATTAGGAGCTCTTTCAATTGTTCCTATTTCCATTTGACATACCCCATCATTGTGGGGTTTTTGTTGTTTGTTTTTTGTTTTTTATCATTTCCTTACTCTCTGGCAAAACAAGATGTTCCAGATTCATCTTATTTATTTCGTTTCCCAGTTCTAGTACCAGCCATTTCTCCAAGAAGCCCTGTGTTTGTGTGTGTGTGTGTGTGTGTGTGTTAACTGGAGAGTGGTATTAGAAACCAAGATCTGGGTGCTAGGTGAGCTCACTGCTACTGGGATATCATTGCTTCTAGGCCCTCTCAGCTGACACATCAAGGAAATATATGTGTATACTAACCCAAGTTATATAAACACATGTTTATACTATTTTTACATGTAATATATATATAAAAACTATATATTTACATGTAATATATATATATGCTAAACATGAATTCATATTGATGTCTCCAATTCCAATCTATTACCACATTGATCATTATAACCTCTTCTTGCAGTGTGTAACCTCCTACTCCAAGAGTGAGAAACCTTCCTCCTACCATCTGTCATCCAGTTACTTAATTGTTCAGTTCCAGTATTTCTGCATAGTAGTATCAAAATTATTTACCCACACCCCCAAAGTTTAATGGGAAACAACTTTATCAACTAGAATATAGCATTTAGGTACAGATTCTTTTGCCTTTTTTCTTACAGACCCCATTTATTTCTAAAGTTACTTAGGTCAGCAACTCTTTCCCATACTCCCTCCAGTGAAGCTGTTTTAAATATTTGTAATAAAGATATATTGTTTTGTCACATTCTGCATTCTATACTGGGACCCCATAATTTCCTAAAAGATTTTTTAAAATACTTAATTAATTAATTTATTTTAGAGAGAGAGGGGGAAGGAGGAAGGGGGAGAGAGAATCTGAAGTAGATTCCATTCTGAGTGCAGAGCCCGACGCGGGGCTTGATCCCACGACTGTAAGATCATGATCTGAGCTGAAACCAAGAGTCCAGCATTCAACCAACTGAGTCACACAGGCACCCCCCAAAAGATTTTTTGAAAATTTGCATACATTAAAATTTATTTTCTGTGCAATGAAGTTCTACAGGGTTTTTTTTTTTCCTCTTCTTAAATTGAAATATAATTAATATACAGAATTACACTAGTTTTAGGTGTACAATATAATGATTCAACAACTCTATACATTACTCAGTGCTCATCAAGATTAAGTGTACTCTTGATCCCCTTTATCTATTTCACTCCTCCACCCCAGTTCCAGCAACCACCAGTTCTCTGTATTTAAGAGTCTGGGTTTTTTTGTTTGTTTTTTTGTTTGTTTGTTTGTCTCTTTTGTCTTTGTTTTGTTTTTTTAAATTCTACAAATGAGTGAAATCATATGGTATTTGTCTTTCTCAGATTGACTTGTTTCACTTAGCAGTATAGCCTCTAGGTCCATCCATGTTGTTGCAAATGTCAAAATCTCATCCCTTCCCTGGCTGTGTAATATTCCATTGTGTATATATACCATATCTTCCTTATCCGTTTGTCTATCAATGGACACTTAGGTTACTTGCATATTCTTGGCTATTGTAAATAATGCTGCAATAAACATATAGGTGCATATGTCTTTTTGCATTAGCGTTTGCATTTTCTTTAGGTAAATACCCAGTAGTGGAACTCCTGGATCATATGGTGTTTCTATTTTTAATTTTTTGAGGAATCTCCATACTGTTTTCCACAGTGGCTGCACCAATTTACATTCTCACCAACGGTGCACAAGGGTTCTCTTTTCTCCACATCCTCACCAACACTTGTGATCTCTTGTCTTTTTTATTCTAGCTATTCTGACAGGTGTAAGGTGATAATCTCATTGTGGTTGTGATTTGCATTTCCATGATGATTTGTGATGTTGAGCATCTTTTCACCGGTCTGTTGGCCATCTGTATGTCTTCTTTGGAAAAATGTCCATTCGGTTCCTCGGCCCATTTTTAAATTGGATTATGTAAAGTTTTTTGGTGTTGAGTTATATGAGTTCCTTATATATTTTGGATATTAACCCCTTACCAGATATATCATTTGCAAATATCTTCTCCCATTCAGTAGCTTGCATTTTTGTTTTGTTGATGGTTTCCTTGGTTGTGCATAAGTTTTTTTATTTTGGTGTAGTCAAGTTCTACAGGTTTTGACAAAAGCGTATTGTCATAGCTTTACTATTATAATATTATACAGAATAATTGCACTGCCCTAAAATATCACTGCCCTGTACCTCACTTACTCCCTCCCCCAAACTCTTGGCAATCACTGATCTTTAACCCTCTCCCTAGTTTTTCCTTTTCCAGGATACATTTAATTGGAATCACACAGTGTGTACCCTCTTCAGACTGGCTTCTTTCATGGAGCAATGTGCATTTAAGATTCATCCATGTACTTTCATGGCTTGATGATTCATTTTTTTTCATCATAGAATAATAATCCATATATGGATATACCATAGTTTGTATATCATTTCACCTATTGATAGACATCTGGCTTGCTTCTAGTTTTGACAATTATAAATAAAGCTGTTAAAATAATTTATAAGCAGGTTTTTGTGTAGGCATGTTTTTGGATCACTTTGGTAAAGAAATAGAAGTACAATTACTAAACTGTATGGTAAGATTATGTCTAGCTTTGTAAGGAGCTGCGAAGCAATCTTCCAAAGTGTCTATATTATTTTCCTACCAACAAAGAATGAGAATTCCTGTTGCTCATCCTCAACAGCAATTGATATTGTTAGGTTTGGGTTATTTTGTTTATTTGTTTTTCTCTTTTAAGAAATGTATAGGAATATCTCCCTGCAGTTCTAATCTGTAATTCTTGAATGATAGATAATGTTGAGCATATTTCATTTGCTTATTTGCTATCTATATATCTTTTTTGGCGAAGTGTCTGCTCAGATCTTTTGCCCATTTTTAAACTGGGTTCTTTTCTTTTTGTTCAGTTTAAGAGCTCTTTGTGTGTTTTGGGTACAAGTCCTTTATCAGATATGTTTTCAAATATTTTCCCTCAGCTTGTGGCTTGTTTTTTATTTTGACAGTGTCTTATACAGTGCAGAAGTTTTTCAATTTAAGAAATTCCAGCTTATCCATCTTTTCTCTTGTGACTCATGCTATTGGCATTTTATCTAAAAATTCATCACCAAACCCAAGGTCACGTAGACTTTCTTTTACATGTTCTTTAAGAAGTTTTATAGTTTTACATTTCACATTTAGGCCCATAATCCGTTCAGGTTTATGCTTGTGAAGACTGTAAAAATCTGTGCTAGATTCACTCTTTTGCATATGGACATGCATTGTTTCAGCACCATTTCTTGAAAAAACTATTCTTCCTCCACTGAATTGCAGTGATAGGCAGAATAATGCCCCACCCATACCAAAGATGCTCATGTCTTAATCCCCAGAACTTGTGCATATGTTAGGCTGCATGACCAGGGGGAATTAAAGTTACAGGTGGAATTAGGATTGCTATTCAGATGGTCTTGTGATTGGAAGATCATCTAGGATTATAGAGATGGACCCAGAGTAATCATGAGGGTCCTTAAGAGTGGAAGAGGGATAAAAGAATCAGAGTCAGAGAAGGAGACTGGTACAATATGAGAAAGACTTGACTGGCTTTAAAGATGGAATTGATCCATGAGCCAAGCAATGTAGTGCCTCTAGAAGCTGAAACAGGTAAGGAAATGGGTTCTTTCCTATAACTCCTGTAAGGAACTCAGTCTGCAGGCAACTTGATCTTAGCCCAGTGAGATCCATGTCAGACATCTAAACTCCAGAATCATAACATAAGAAATTTATGCCATGTGAGCCATGAAATTTGTGGTAATTTGTTACAACAGCAACAGTAAACTAATACATACAATTGCCTTTGCTCTTTTGTCAAAGATCAGTGCTTATATTTCTATGGGTCTATTTCTGGGCTCTCTGTTCTTTTCAATTGATCTGTGTGCCTATTATTTCAACAATGCCATGCTGTCTTCATTACTGTAGCTTGTTAGTAAGTATTGAAATCGAATTGTGTTCTTCTCATTCTCTGTTGTCTATTTTAGATCTTTTGCCTCTCCATATAAACTTCAGAATAAAATTGTTAATATCTATGAAGTAGCTTGCTGGGATTTTGATTTGAAGTATGTTGAAGATCAAGTTGGGAAGACAACAATACTGAATCTTGCAATCCATGAACACAGAATATATCTCCATTTATTTAGATCTTCTTTAGTTTCTGTCCTCAGAGTTTTGTAGATCCTGTGCATATTTTGTTAGATTTATACCTAAGAATTTTCTAATTGTTCATTGCTAGTATATAGGTAAGCACTGAATTTTTTTCTTTTTTTTTTTTTTAGCCTTGACTTTTGTATATTAACCTATATCCTGTAACATTTGTATACTCACCTATTTTAGGTCCATGAGTCTTTTGTTTTATTGCGTTTTGTCTGTTTTTTTGGCAAATTTTTGAGATTTTCTATATATATAATCATTATTCTGCAGATAAAGACATTTATTTCTTCCTTTCCAATTTGTATACTTTTTATTTCCTTTTTTCAAATAATTAAACCAGCTAGGTCTTCCATTAAAATGTTAAATAGGAGTCATGAGGGAGAGGATGCCCTTGACCTATTCCTAATATTAGGGTTAAAGCATCTAGTTTATCACCATTAAGTAGAATGTTAGTTGTAGAGTTTTTTTGTAGATGTTCTTTATCAAGTTAAGAAAATTCTCCTCTATTTCTAGTTTACTGAGAGATATTGTCATGCATGGGTATTGGATTATCTTAAATGCTTTTTCTGATTCAATTGATATTATCATTTTATTTATATATTTACTTATTTATTTATTTATTTACTTATTTATTTAATTTTCTTTAGCCAGTTGATGTGGTGAAGTACACTGACTGATTTTTAGATTTTGAATCTGGAACAAATCCCACTTAGTCATGGTGTATTATTCCTTTTTATACATAGTTGAAATGGATTTGCTAATTTTTTTTTTAAGATTTTATTTATTTATTTATTTGAGAGAGAGAGAGAGAGAAACAACATGAGAGGGAATAGGGTCAGAGGGAGAAGCAGGCTCCCTGCCGAGCCAGAAGCCCGATGTGGGACTCGATCCCAAGACTCCGGGATCATGACCTGAGCCGAAGGCAGTCGCTTAACCAACTGAGCCACCAGGCGCCCGGATTTGCTAATATTTTATTGAGGAATTTCGCATCTACGTTTATGAGAGATATTGATTCATAGTTTCCCTTTTTTTGTAGTGTCTTTGTCTGGTTTTGGTATTAGGTCAATTCCAGCCTCAGAGTTTAGAAGTGTTTTCTAAACTGTTTTCTAAAATGAGTTTAGAAGTGTTTTCTCTGTGTTTGTTTCTGGAAGAGATTGTGAAGAATTGGTATAATTTCATCCTTAAATGTTTGGTAGGATTCACCAGTGCAACCATCTGGACCTGATACATTTTTTGTTTTGTTTTGTTTTGTTTGTTTGTTTCTTGTTTTTTTTTGGAGGGGGAAGGTTATGAACTATTGATTCAGGTTTTTTGAATAGATATAGGCCTATTCAGATGATCTATTTTTGTGTGTGTGTTAATTTTGGTAGTTTGTGTCTTTGAAGGAATTGTCTATTTCATTTAAGTCATTAAATTTGTGGGCATAGAGTTGTTTGTAGTATTCCTTTATTATTCTTTTAATGCTCAAAGGATCAGTATGATGACCTTTCTTTCATCTGATATTGATAATTTGTATCTTCTCTTTTTCCTCAGTTAGGCTGGCTTAGAGATTTATCAATTTTATTGATCTTTTTCAAAGCACCAGCTTTTGGTTTCATTTATTGTTTTACTCTTTTTAATCTCATTGATTTCCTTTCTAATTTTTAGTATTTCTTCTGCTTGCTTTAGGCTTAAATTGCTATTCTTTTGTAAAGTAGTAGATGGGTGACTTTTTTTAAAACCAGCATCAACATTCAAAAATTTTATTTGGGAGGCGCCTGGGTGGCTTAGTCGTTAAGCGTCTGCCTTCGGCTCAGGTCGTGATCCCAGGTTCTGGGATCGAGCCCCGCATCGGGCTCCCTGCTCGGCGGGAAGCCTGCTTCTCCCTCTCCTGTTCCCCCTGCTTGTGTTCCCTCTCTCGCTGTGTCTCTCTCTGTCAAATAAGTAAATAAAATCTTCAAAAATAAAATAAAAATTTTATTTGGAACATTCAGTATATTTACATTAGTTTCAGTTGCTTATATATGTAGACTTATTTATATGATCTTATATAGCTATAAGACATATCTATATGTCTATATTATCTCATATATCTTTAAATGTCTTTCTTGGCTTTCTTTAGACAGATTTTTTTCTCATTTTATTTCCCCCTTACTAGTTGGGATTTTCATTTTCTATTTCCATTTTGTAGTTCTCACTTTAGAAAGTTAAATTTACATACATTTACATATATTTAATTTATATACATAAAGTTTTATTGTCTAAAGTTAGTCAATATTTCTGTCCTCCTCCTGAATAATTCAAGGACTTAGAGAGCTTGATTCCAGTCACCTCTCCATAGTAAATGCTATTATTTTGGGGAATTTTAATTCTACCGTGTTTTTATTGTGTGTGTATATATATTTTAAATAGATTATATATATTTTAAAGATTGTATTTATTTATTTGAGAGAGAGGGAGAGAGCACATAAGCAGGGGAGAGGGAGAAGCAGGCTCCCCACCAAGCAGGGAGCCTGATGTGGGACTTGATCCCAGGACCCTGGGATCATGACCTGAGCTGAAGGCAGATGCTTAACCAGTTGAGCCACCCAGGCACCCCTGTTTATATATTTTTTATATTGTTGTTATTTTGTTTTATGCTGTTGATTTTGATTTTAGATTTACTCACATATTTATTATTTTCATTGCTTTTTGTTTCTTAAACTGAGATCACTTTTTTTTTCATCTAAAGGTATATCTTTTAGAATATTAGTAAAAATGAACTGGTGGTAAAAATTTCTCAAGGTTTTGTTTTTTGGTTTTTTTTCTGGGAATTGTCTTCATTTTACTTCATTCTTGAATGTTATTTTGCTGACTATGGGGATGTAGGTTGGCAACTGCTTTATTTCACTCTATTAAAGATATTTTCCTGCCTTCCATGTTCTGTTTTTGCTGTTGAGTCAGATGTCAGTCTAACCCAGGGTCAACAAACTATGCCCTGTCTGCCAAATCTGAATCACAACCTGTTTTTTGTAAATAAAGTTTTATTGAAACACAGCCATTCTTATTCATTTACAAATTTTGTAGCTGCTTTTCCTATAGTGGCAGAACTGAGTATTTGCAACACAGACGAGACAGCCCTCAAACCCTAAAGCAATCACCATCTGTTCCTTTACAGAAAGAGTTCACTAATCCCTGGTATATTATTGCTTCTGTTAATATAAATAGTCTTTTAAGATGATATCTTTGCAATTTGCTGCTGTGTAATTTCAATATGATTTGTCTAGGTCTGGACTTTTTTTATTACATTTGCAATTTTGGGGGCTTCTTGAAGGTATGCATCATTGTTAGTTACTCGTTCTGGAAATTTTTCAAAAATTTTTTTAATTTATGTTTTGCTTTTTTATTTTTATTTTTTCTACACATAGGTTTTATTTATTTTTTATAGTTAGCATACCATGTTATATTGGCTTCAGGTGTACAACATAATACAATTGTATAATATAGTACAATTCAATAATTCCTTATATCACCCAGTGCTTATCATGAGAAAATTTTCAAATCTTGCCTCTACTACCTTCTCCCTCTTTTCTCCTTTTTAAAGGAGAAACTGTCTCACTCTTTGCTCCATATCTCTAGTCTCACTTTTGTATATTTTCCCATCTCTTTGTCTCTCAGTCTACACCATAATTTCTCAGATCACCTTCCAGTTCACCTATTATTCCTCTAATTTTCTGCTGTGCAATTTATATAATCCAGAGAATTTTTAATTTAATTATTCTAATGTTCATTTTAGAGGTTCTATATTTATTTTTTTGCAAAAAATGCTTGTTCCCGTTTTATATCTTATTTTTCCCTGCTCATTTTCCTCTTTTTTCTGAAACATATTAAGTATGGTTCTTTTGTAATCTAGAATTGATAATTCATAATCTGCATTCTTTCTAGTCTTTTTCTGCTTTTTTAATCTTATGTAGAAGATTATCTATCAGAATTCTTTAAAACCTGTGATGGAGGTAAATTCCTCCAAAAATCATCTGCATTCACTTCCGTCACTTTTTTTGGGGAGCGGGGAGGCCACAACCAGGCCAGAACTACTTGAAACCACAGTATTATATCCATCTAAGGATTTTTGGAGAACCTAGTCAATGTAAATTGATGTATAAGCCCTGAGGGTATGCATTTGTTTCACAGTTTTCAAGGGAGAATTTTTTTTTTCCTTTTTCATTAAGCACCATGGTTTAAGGCAGGCAATTTTCCTTGCATTCTATGTGGGGTTGGGTGTTGGGGGGGGCATTCAGGGAAGGACGAATTGGGTTTGTTTCTAACTTACCTGTACCCTCTTATAAAAGAATACTTCTGGGATCCTGACTTCACTTAGCTTTTTATTTGACTTGTAGTCATCGTATCAATGCATTTAAGGAGGTAGAAAAAATTATTCAACATTCATAGTTGTTTTCAGCAGAGGGGTAAGAGACAATTATTAGTCTGCAATAATGATAGAAAAGAAAGTCTAAATCCCTTTATTTAAACATGGGCATTTTCAGGTCAAAAGAAAGTAAGTGACTTGACTGAGGTCACACAGTTCCACCCTAATAAAGAAATTTATTTTTTAAAGAATGTTCCTTAAAAGAAAAAAAAATTTTTAAGAAAAATTCTTTTTAAAGAATTTAGGACTTAGAAAATAATAATTACTGGAATAGAAGTAAATATCCATCAATATTCCATAGGGGAGATCAGTTGTTAAATAGATAGTCAAATAAATACATTTCAAGTCATAGAAAATTATCATTTGATTAAAGATTTTAATCAGATTTGAGGTCATTTTCACCTCAAATCAGTGTGCCTCAGACAAATATCTTTGTTTCATTGAAAAATTTCCCAACTGCCCTACTTCCTAAACACCAAGGGAATCACCAGCTGCTAGCCTGGTATTTAAGCCCAAATCTCTGGCATTATCTTTACTTTCAAATCTTTCTTCTTTCACATATACTCATTTATCAACGTTAGCAGCTTCCTTTGCTCTGTCAGTCCCTTGTTAGGACCTGGCTACTTCCTGATTAGAATATTGTCAGTTTCACTCTGGCTTTCTAGTGTCCCACATCTACCTATAAATTTTCCAACCTTATTTCAGACACTCACCACACACACAATTGGTCTATATGGTTTGTTGAGGTATCTTTTTACATAAATAGAGGAATTAGACAGTGCTTCCTCTAGGAGGAGAATGTTTTGAAATTGGAGGGATAGTAAAAGGGGTTTTAGCTTTAGATGTGATATTTTGATTTTTTACAAAGGAATGTATACCACTTTGGTAATATAAAGAAAATGCTTGTGCTTACAGTCATAGCAGTGTCTCTACACTTCAGCCATTTGTTGTGACTCTTCTCCATCCTGCACATTTTAGGTTTGTCACTCCTTTCCTGTTTAACGTATTTGGCCCTTGAATTTTGTGGCCTAGTTCATGCATAGGTTAGGGCATTCCCTCTTATTTTTCTTTTTTTCATGTCATCTATTCTCTGGCTCCAAGCAGAGAAAAATACATACAAGGTACATTCTCTCTACTCACCTGCCAGGGTGGGAGATTGAAATCAGTTCTCTGTCATAGGCTTCCCATTATTCTCCTCTCAGAAATAATTTTCTAATTGTTGTCTTGAAAGTTTCTACACACCTTACCTTCCTGTTCTCTATGCTTAATGTTTTCCACACTGCATCTTCTCTTCTACCTGATCTAGAGTCCTAGAATTTCCAATTCTTAATCTTCATGGCCTCTAAACTCAAATCCTGACTACACAGGTGGTTGTCTCTGTTTAACTGTATCCACTTTCAAACAACCACCAGAGTCAATGAATTATCCAGAATTAAGCTCAGAAAGACATAGAAACAGAAAATATCAAAATCGGGTTAAGAGATAGAGTGAGAAAGTTTAACACATAGAGTTACAAAAGAAGATAATAGAGACAATTGGAAAGACAAAACATTGGAAGAGATAAGGAATGTGAAAGACATGAATCCTCATACTCAAGAAACAAAGCAAACACCCAAAAAAGTTAAATTAAAAAAAAATTTAGATGTATTACTAGATTAGATGTGAAACTGAAGAAAACCACAGACAGAAAGTTTAAATGTAGCCAGAGAGAGAAGACAGAATACCTAATGAAAGAGAATCAAATAGTCAGATACCTGATTTTTTTTTTAATAAGACAGCAGAATATCAAAGTGCTAAGAGAAAATACATGTAAACCTTGAATTATATACTCAGTGGAACTTTTTCAAAAACAAAAACAAAATAAAGGCAAACAAAACACTGAGTATTCCATAAACAGACCTTCAGTGCACTACCTTCAGAAAGAAGGAAACAATCCCAGGAACATGGTCTGACATTCAGAAAGAATCATTAGCTATAAAAATTATTAATATACAGGTGAAGTTGAACAAACTCTAATTATATAGAACAATAATAATACTGTATTAGTTTTCTATTTCTGCCATAGAAATCCACAAATATAATGGCTTTTAAAAACACACATTTATTATCTCAGAGTTCTTTAAGTTAGAAGTCTGACACAGGTCTCACTGAGCTAAAATCTTGGTGGTAGCAGAGCTGCTATTCCCATCTTTAGAGGCCACCCATATTCCTTGGTTCTTGTCCCTTTCATTTTCAAAGCATCTTTCTGAGCATACTGTATCTATAGTCACACCTCCCTCTGAAGACATCCAGGAGAAGGGTTCTCTGCTTTTAATTATTTATGTGATTAGATCGGACCCAGGATAATCTCCAGGTTAATCTCCCCATTTCAAAACTCTTAACCCTAATCAAATCTACAAAGTCCATTTTATCATGTGAATTAACGTATTTGTAGATTTGGGGAATTAGGACATTGACTTTTGAGAAAGGAGGTATTATTCTGCTTACCACAAATACTATCTAATATTTGGAGTTCATGCTTTTCTGGATAGAATTATAAAACCATATTGAAAAATACCAAGTACTAAACTAATGGATCAGAAGCCTAAATATTCTGAGGATCTAGGTTCTCCCCTAGTTTATCTATTGCTTCAAAGAAATTCCAACAAAAATCTAACAGAGTTTTTCATAAATCTATGAGGCTGATTCTGAGCTATATATGGAATAGTGAAGGTCCAAGAAAAGCATAGAAATTCTCCACAAAGTAGAATAAAGTGGGAATTCTTGTCCTACCACATCATGAGATTTATCCTAATGCGATAGAAATTAAAGCCATGCAGTACTAATGCAGAGATAGATGCCTGGAATAAAATAGAATCCCTCAGGCACAATTCCACACCTATTTGGAAATTTGACATATGACAGGTGTGGCAATGCAGGTGAATGAGGAAAGGGTGGGCTTATTCAATTACATGGAGCTTGGACTATTGTTTATTCAAATGGAGGCAATGAATCACACCCTTCCTTTTCACCATACAAAAAATTAATTCCCAGTTTTTATTAGTTGGGTGTGCTATCTTCCTTAACTTCCCAGAT
Organism: Leptonychotes weddellii; assembly: GCF_054177405.1. Lineage (NCBI taxonomy): Eukaryota > Metazoa > Chordata > Mammalia > Carnivora > Phocidae > Leptonychotes > Leptonychotes weddellii. The sequence continues at coordinate 66,248,532 of NC_138378.1, read as the reverse complement.
TACAACGGATTAACCCTAAAGAGGTTTACTTCTTATTTGTGTCACATTCCAATGCCTATTTGTGGGGAGAGATGTGTTGATGCCCTGATGCTCATTATCATTCACAAACCCAGTGTCCTTCCAACTAGTGGTTCTGCCCTCTCTTTGGTTTAGTTTTCTGATTCTTCTATATCTGCTGGCAGATAGGGAATGAAAGTGAGCACTGAGGATTATACAGGAAATTTTAGGGCTCAAAATATATTCTCATGACTCCACCAAATTATAAGCCTAGCTGGAAATGTAGTCTTCTTAATGTCAGATAGAAAAATGAAATGTGTCTCTACTACATAAGTGAATTAAATAATTCAATGAAAAAGGCAATGCTAAAACTTACGGAAAATATAGACTTTTTTAAGAGCTCAAGGTAGGTAATATTATCTTAAATAAGACAGGTAATTACAAGCCATAAAGGAAAGATTGATACATTTTAAGCATATTAAAATTAAGAACTTGCGTTACTTAGCATAAGGAAACCTAAATGATTAGCCACAAAACGGAAGAAATATTTGCTGCACATAACAGACAAGGGTTTCATTTCCAGAATATATAAACAAGTACTAAAAATTCTTTAAAATAGGAAAGGAAAAAATCCAGTAGCAGAAAACAACAACAAAAATATGATTTTAAGATGAAAAATAAACATATGAAAAATGTTCAACCCTTTTAATTACTAGGAAAATTGCAAACTAAAGCTCAATGTGGCTTTAATTTCACATATTGGCAAAATTTGAAAAGTCTGCCAATGCTAACAATTTGCAAGGATGTGGAGAAAAGGGAACTTTTTAAATGAAGCTGATGGGTGTATATATATATATATATATATCGGGGCAACTGCTCTGGGAAACAATATAGAATTAACTTGTAGAGTGGAACCAAATCCAGCAATAATACAGGCAAAAGAAAATCACTCACATGTGTCGGTCAGGATATGTTCAACCATGTTCAAAATAGAATTAGTTACTATAGTGGAAAAACCAGAATCGTAAATAATGCACATGTCTATTGAGGTGAATGGATATGGTACAGTACAGCCATAGAATCCACAACAGTGAAAATGAATTAACCACAATTTTACACACACACACACACACACATACAGAACTGGATTCATTTCACAAACATAAGATTGAGTGTAAAAAAGAAATCATAGAATATACGCAATTTAATTTTACCTATATGATGTACAAAACCAGCAAAACTAAGTATATTGTTTCAGGAAACATATATATGGGGCCAAACTATGAGAAAGAGCAAGGAAATGAGCAAAACTAAATGCAGCTCTGTAGCTACCTCTGGGCATGATGGAAATCAGGATGATGTGTCAAGAAGGGGAAAGAGGAGACTTTAAAGCTACTGAAATGTTCTGTTTCTTAAACTTGGGTGGTGAGAACATGAGTGTTCATTCTATTATTTTCTTTAAAATTCCTTCATATTATACTTGCATAAAATATTTCATAATAAAAGATGAAAAAAGGAAGAACTTATTCGGTACATATTTTCTGATAAACTGAAATTGTGTTTTAAAAAGCATAGCACACTACCTAGCACAGAATAAATGTGAACCGTGTGTTAGGAAATTATTTTTGTTGCTATTGCATCTTCCTTAAGTCTTCATTTTTGCCTCTGATTCATCTTCTTTCCCTTGGCTGTGTTCTCCTTCACTCCTGACACCTCTTGGTAGTTTATTCACATACTCTTCTGATGGGAACTGGTAACATCTCAGGACCAGGAATCCTGAGGCCGAGGAATTTGGATCTGGGGGAGATTTCATCCAGTATGTTCCAGAAGAAGAGGTAGGACTACAAAAGAGGCTGTAAGTCTATATTCTGAAAGTAATTGGCTTTGCACTGTAATAAACTGACTGCAGGACACAAAGTAAGCTTGATAGGAACTGTTTAGTAAAAGTATAAGATTATAAGGATAGAAAAAAATAAAAGAACAGAGCCAAATAAGATTACAGATTGTATATAACTGTTCGTATTAAAATAAATTTGTGTTATGGTTATGTTAATAAAGTAGTATATAGAAATCTATGCATTCTATAATTGGGATCGCTTTGAATGTGAGAAAGATAATAAGGAAGTAATTTGGTACAATAAACTATCACTATGCAAAATTTGTTTCCTCGAAAGTCTTTATTGAGTTCTAAACAATGGAATTTCCTTAACAGTAGATGCAGATTTTCACTGAACACTCAGGGTAAGGAAAACATACCAAACTCAGGATTCTGAGCTACAAAGTCTTACTACTTGTTAGTTATTGTAGGCTGAGATGGGAGTGGTGTAATAGCTCCTACTAAAGATAGGATAGGATACCACTAAGCACTAAAGTCAGATAATAGGGTGTACCAGTCTGAGCAGCAAAGTCATTTGGAGATTATATATCTATATACTCACATATATCACATAAATACACACATATATATGCATATGTATATATATAATTTTTAAAGGAATTTGACTTTACACAATTATGGAAGCTAATTGGGTAGTCTGTAAGACTGTTGCCTTTGCAACTGATGCTGGAATTTGAAGTCCGCTGGGAAGGCAGAGTGAGGAAGAGAGGATGTAAAGTAGAAGAGAGTACAGAATAAGCTGAAACCCACAGACACAGCTGCCAGTTCCTGTTGCTCTGATATTGATACTATGAGTGTCTGTAGGAGACGTGGGCATTCTTCATCAACTGGCTCAAGAGTTGGAGAAGCTAAAGAAGAATCCAAGAGAAGGCAGAGTATTTGCAGGCCTGGTTACTGTTCCATGCCATTGTAAGCCCAGACCCTGCAACAACATATGTGAACTTCTACAGCAATGGCTGTGGCTTGGCTTCTGCCCTCCAAATCTTGCACAAGAACTTGTAGCCAATTCAAACTGGCAACCCAATGGGAAAGGAATTCTGGGAAATGTAGTTCACTCCAGCCAAGGGGACACATTACAGAATCACCACAGTCTACTACTTGGCACCTTGGCACTCGGACTATACTTAAATTTTCCAATAAAAACAATAACAAAATTATACCTAACATGATACACCTATTCTGCATACAATGGAAACATGGTCACCCTTTCCCCAGAAGACAATACAAAATTCCTGGTTTTGTCTGTGGAAAATGTTCATTCTTTTCCTAGTCTAGTCAGAAAACTATGGTGTATAGGCTAAATTTATCTCTCAATCTGATTTTGTACAGCCCGAGAGCTAAGAACTTTTAAAAAATATTTTTATAATAATTTTATAACATTTAAATAAAATATTAAATAGCATCATTTGTATACTATGTATTATATATTTTATAATATTTTTAATAAAGTGTTGTTTAAAAAAAGATGCAGCAGAGACTGTATATGGCCTAAATTATTTACTCTCTGGTCCTTTACTAAAAAAATGTTAGCTCTTCTAGCTAATTCGTACTCATCCTTTGTTATGCTGTAACTTAAATATTGAGATATCAATTTAACGACCATTAACACATCTTCTGTACATGGTAAGGGGATAAAAGGGGGAAAGTAAAAAACATATTCAGTCAATATATATATAAACAGTCATATCAAAAAATGCAAGAAATCCTCATAACTGTTACAATTCTCATTTCCACAACTGGTCACTTGGTCATAGTATTTATAACCATCTTCTTTCTCAACCTAGTCCATAATCCTTTGCTCTCAGCACACAGCTTGGCTGAACATAGTTCCGTATCTGGTGGGAGGAAGCCAAACCTTTATTCCTGAAGGTTGTGGGCTGTTAAGAGTCCTGCTTGAATTGGATTGTGGTATTTTTCCATTTATTTTAATCACAGGACATAGGAATTCCTGCAGAAGATCTGAGTTCCAGACATATTCCTCCCTATTTCCATTGTGTAGTGGCAGCCCAATTTCCACTGATAGGTTCTATTACCCCAGCCTGTCGCTTCTTTGCCTGTTGATTCGCAAGCATGTAAACTCAAAGTGGCTAAGTGGCAGTCTCAACTTCCCATTCAATGGAATCATTATTGTGTCCCCAGTTGAAGCTATCCTCTCTCTGAAAATAAGACTTCTAGAGCAGCAAAACCTAAACCTGTAGAAACAGGAAGCAAAACTTGCTACAGTATCACTAGGGGTAAGAGTGGGAGAAGCCACTCTCATTTTCACCTCTTGATTCCTAGACCTGTGAATTCTGACTATGAGAGAAATAGGATCGTATCTTGGACATTTTACCACATCCCAGAGGATATTCTTTCAAATCCACAAGATGTTACCACCCAACTGACACCATAACTGAGTTTCAAAAGGCTATTCCACCATTCTATCAAACTAGGTGCATTAGGATGATGGAAATATGGCAAGACCAGTGAATTCCATCAGCATGGCTTCATTCCCGCTTTTCCTTTGCTGTGAAATCACTTCCTTGGTCAGAAGAGGTGCTATGTGGAATCCCATGATTGTAGGTAAGGCATTCTGGTAGTTTTGCCTAAAGATGTGCAGGTAGGGGAGGGAAGTCCACATCCAGAGTAACTGTCTATTCTGCTGTTAGGAATAAATGCTGCCACTTCCATTATGGAAGCAGTTTAATATGATCAACTTTATGCCAGGTAGCTGACTAATCCCCCCAGGAGGTGCCATATCAGGGTTTCTTGTTGGTCTTTGCTATTGGTTGGCCAGGTACTGAGGAATACTTGTAGCCAAATTGGCCTTGATGAGTGAAAGGCCTTGTTGAGCTCACATAAAATCTTCATCCTTGCTGCTTTGTTCATGAATCCATTGGGCAATGGCAGGATGGCTGGGGAAGGAGGCTAATTGACATCCACATTTTATGGGCATCTTATCCACCTGATTATTAGAATCCTCTATACTGAAGTCACCTTTTGGTGAGCATCCACGTGAGATGTAAATATCTTTGCACTTTATTCACATACTTCTTCCCCAGACCTCCTATTCAACAATTTCTAATCATGCTCCATCCAAGACCCTGGACATCCAGCCAAATCATTAGCCACAGCCCATGAATCATTGTATATCCATACCTCTGGCCATCTCTTTCCAGGCAAAATGTACAACCAGGTATACTTCTCTGCCACTTGAAGGACTTCCCTTTACCACTGTACTTGAGGGCCATCCCAGAGTGAAGCAAGGGTGCTGCAGCCATTTACTTCTCTGTTATTATCTGCATATCATGCAGAATCAGTGGGATATAAACCAAGCCCAAGTTTTTTCTTCCTTAGTCAACTGGTTATGAAGAACTCTTTATGAGGTCATAGGTATGAACTGAGAAAGAAAGAGAGCCCAAGAAAGAAACTACAGTCTTTTATAACCTGATCTTGGAAGTAACACACCATCACTTCTGGGGAAGTCTGTCAGTCACACAAACCTGGATTAATATGGGAGAGGACTACTCAAGAGTGTGAATACTGGCAGGCAGGGATCATTGAGGGCCATCTTGGAGGCTGACTACCAAACAAGAAGAAAGCAAATTTAGCAAATGTGGCCTAGAGTCATTTATTGGAATATCAGATGTGAGAGATCTCCAAACTGTAGCTGAGTAAGTTTTAAAATGCAGATACTGTGAGAATAATTTGGAGTTAAGCCATTTGGAATAAATGATTTTTTTTTTTAAATTTGGATGCAGGGGCTGAATACTGATTCAGGTGTGTTCCAAACTGATTTCTTAATATGAAGTTTATGTTCTCATCCCCTTTGGAAGCTTGGACTCACTGTTGATGTCCATCTTCATATCCCTTAACAGATTGCCAGCACCTGATGATGAGCTTCCTCAACAGGCAATCCCTAACTTAGTTGGAATGAAAATATTCTAACATTGTTGGTTTACTTTAAACTATTCACATTTCAAACCACACTCACTGGCAAACTTAATCTTAAAAGGGCTCAATGATATACTTCTGAATTCAAGTAAATTAATTTTGTTTTAGAATAGTCCTTTCATTTTTTTGAAATAGCTAGAAACACCCTATATCAAATTTGGTTTTGGAAATTAATGCACAGGATCAGGGATTGGCTCTATTGTTTATTCAACCATCCATTCAGCATCCATACATCCATCCTTTAAGTAGTACTAATTACTGGGCCTATACTAATATTTCACGGGGTTCCATATAGTGATTCCACACAGTTCTGCTAAGGGACTGGACTAGAATGGTAGTACTGGAGTAAAAAGAAAGAGACAGAAGCTAGAGATATTTTAAAAGATAAAAGGGAAAGAAGATTTAGCAGATAAAGAAGATAGAGATGATGAAGATTAAGTGACTCACATGTATTGAGAAAAGGAGAGTAGTCTTGGCAATGACCGAAGTAGGGATATGGAAAGGGGAAGCAAGGACAACATGGAGTCGTTGGGTGCGATGTGGTGAGTCATGAGAGGTCACCCACATTGAAATTAAAATGTAGGAATGAAAAAAAAATAAAATGTAGGAATGAAACCTATGTGAAAGATTGGAATTACGATGAATTTTTTCATGTGATTTATTCTGTAAATATTTGCCATGCATCTGTGACAATAAACATTATAAAAGTATGAAGATAAAAATGGAGTAAAGGAAGAACACTAACATTTATCAGGCATCCTAACACATGACAGGCAACTTATGGGAAACATTATGTTTTGTTACTCCCCATTTTTAGGATGTTTTGGATTTTTTCAGAATGATTAAACTGTTGCTGCCCTGTCCAAGTCTGTGTTATTTCAACTACACCAGTCTGCCTCACTCTCTCAGTTTGCTTACACTCTTATAATGAAAAGGAATGCACATGTTAAAATACCTTTAACATAAAAGTGCCTGTGTCCAAATTCTAATAAAGGAGCATAAAGCAAGGACCATCAGAATCCGGATGAGAAAGATAAACTCTAATGGCTCAGGTTGCTCAGGGAAGCCTTAGTGGAAGAGGTATCACTGGGACTTAATCTACAATGAAACAGAGATGGGAAATAGCGTGTCTTTATTTTAGGAGCAGAAATAACAAGTGTAAAAGAATAGGAAAGCTACGAAGTTTAGAGCTTTGTGACTGATGCAGTTGGCTGAAGTTTAGAGTATTTGGGGGACATGGTTTGAGATGATAAGATATCAATTGTTGATAATCTAGGGCCTTGGATACCAACCTAAATCCGTACGCTATTCAGAAAGCAAAGGGAAAATATGAAAGGCTGTTGAGTGGGAAATGATGAGATTAGTGCTATGTTTTGGGAAAATCATCCTCCTGCCGGTCACAACAATTGGTTCAGGATGGTTGAATGACCTAAGTGCAGCCACTAGACTTACTCTCCATTGTTTGATTCTAGAATTGTTGGGAGGAAAGAAGCGCTCTTTCCTTGGGATGTGAAGTTGGAGGGGGTGAGCCTGAAGATGCTGGGAGTTACCATTCATTCATTCATTCAGCATATAGTAAACACTTACTCTGTGCCAAGGATTTGTCTGGATTTGGAGAGAAAGTAATGAACAAGATAGACTCAGTCCTTTTGTGGTATCTACATCCTAGTTGAAGAGAAAAATAAAAAAATAAAATAAAATAAGATAATAAATAAGCTAATTTCAGATAATAAATTCTATTAAAAAACTAGACCAGGATAGCAAAATAAAGAGTACTGAGAGTTTCTCAGATTCAGATCAGGAGGTCAGGTTGAGTGTTACTTTAGATAAGGTGAACAAGGTGTGTCACTTATGGGAGGAGATTTTTGAGTTAAAATTTAAGTGATGCAAAGGAAGAATAATCGTTCTGGGCAGAGAAAACAGCCTGGGCAAAGCTCCCAATTTGGGTCAACCTTTGGCCTATTTGAAATGCAGAATGCAGATCAGTGGAATAGGAGCAAGTGAATGATGGCAAAAATGATAGGAGAAGAGGAACTACTGATTCATATTTTTGTATTGTTTTTAAATTATTTTACAATGTGTGATGGTTTATTTTATGTGTCAACTTGACTGGGCCAAGGGGTACCCAGATATTTGGTTAAAAATTATTCTGGCTGTACTGTGAGGGTGTTTCTGGATGACATTAACATTTGAATCAGTAAGACTGAGTTAAAGCAGATTGCCCTCCCTGAAGTGGGTGGGCCTTGTCCAATCCGCTGAAGGCCTGAATAGAACAAAAATGCTAAATAAAAGAGAATGTGCTCTTTCTGCCTGACTGTCTTAGAGCTGGGATATCAATCTTCTGCCCTCAAAGTCAGACTCAGACTTGAACTTACACCATGGGCTCTCCTATTTCCTAGGCCTTCAGCCTTGGACTGGAACTATACCATCAGCTCTCCTGGGTCTCTAGCTTATTGACTGCAGATTTGGGGGCTTAGCCTCCACAACTGCATAAGCCAATTTCTTATAATAAACATACATATATATACAGACACATATATGTATATATATAAACATGTATATGTATAATACATGTATTTTATACATACACATGTGTGTGTATATGTGTATATATGTATATATGTGTGTGTGTATATATATCTCTCCTATTGGTTCTGTTTCTCTGGAGAATCTTAACACCTTAACTAATATGGACACTCATGGATTACTTCTGTATTTAAAAAGTGTTTTATTGGGGCACCTGGGTGGCTCAGTCATTAAGCGTCTGCCTTCGGCTCAGGTCATGGTCCCAGGGTCCTGGGATCGAGCCCCGCATCCGGCTCTCTGCTCCGCGGGAAGCCTGCTTCTCCCTCTCCCACTCCCCCTGCTTGTGTTCCCTCTCTGCCTGTCTCTCTCTGTCAAATAAATAAAATCTTTAAAAAAAAAAAAAGTGTTTTATTTTAGGGCGCCTGGGTGGCTCAGTTGGTCAAGCATCTGCCTTCAGCTCAGGTCATGATCCCAGGGTCCTGGGATCGAGTCCCGCATCAGACTCCCTGCTCTGTGGGGAGCCTGCTTCTCCCTCTCCTCCCCACTGTGCTCTCTCTCTCACTATCTCTGTCTCTTTCTCTCAAATAAATAAAATCTTTAAAAAAAATTTATAAAAAAATAATAAATAAAAAGTGTTTTATTTTAAAAATAAAAAATAGAGAAACATTGAAATACTGTTGGCCAAATTATTTGGGCAAGTAATTTGATTTCAGTTTCCTCATTGTCAGATGACAGTAATAATAGTCCCTACCTCATGGGGTATTGTGAGGACTCAATAATATGTATTTAGAACCATGACTGGTATAACAGTGCCAGTTATCAATTGTTATTGACAAAGAAGAGAATCGGTAACAGTCTGGTTGTTATCCTGAGAGGGAGAAGAGCAGGTGAAAGAAGCCAAAGGAAGAGTGGAAAGAGAGGAAGCATGAAATTTGGGAAATAAGAGTACTACAAAATCTAAGTAAAAGAAAATACTAAAGAGTGAATGGTCAGACATTTTAAATGCTGCTGAGAAAGCCATACCCAAGATTTTATTACAACGAATTTCTACATACCCTCCTCTACTGACATTCAGCAGTCCTCACCCCTGTGGCAGGCACTTCTGAGCTCACTTTTCTAGGCTGACTTGCTCTTATATATGTTTTAAGTCATGTTCATTTATATAACATCTGTGCATCATTTTCTCTGTGTATTATCTCTTCAAACAGAGAAAGCTAAAACCATATTTTTCCCCAAATAATAAACTTTTTACTTTCTATTTTCCTATTTCATTTTGAACACACACACACACATGTAGTATGGATACAGGAGGTCATCAACAAAGATTTGACCTACAAATGTCAATAAAGACAGGGGTGCAAATTTTTAAAAATTAATTTCAAACAGACTGTCCTTTGAAAATTTTTTTAACAAATGCTTTATATAAGAGCATTGAAGCTTATATGCTCCTGCCAAGAGTTTTGTTTTGATAAATTTTAGGTTGTATTCTTATCATAGAAAATAATAAGACCAATACTATCTCTTTTGGATATAATGTGAGTTGCTCTCTTGATCCACCAACAAGATCTCTTACAGGTATTCCTTAAAGGAGATTTTAAAGAAATAATTTTCATTGATTATTTCTAATAACTAATATAGTAAGTGAAACAAAATGTTTCCCATTGTTTCTTTCCTTTTTTCTCCCTGCTTTATTCAGTTACTTTAGTAATTTCTACCCAGATGAGTAGAAATGAGTGAGACTCTTTTATTTTGAAATAGATCACTTTTATGGTTACAGATATTATCAAAGTTTTATAAAAGTTTGGCTTATAGCCCATCATATCTATAATGAGCATTTTCCTTTTTAAATCCCAAAAAGCAGCATTCAAATTTTATATGATAAAATAAATCATCCCTATTACAATGCCTTCCTTGTTTCCTAAAAGAAATTTAGAAATAAACTTTCATCGTGAAAAATCCCAGTCTTTAAAAATATTGTAATATAGATTTGTGCATAATGAGTATAGAAAGTAAGTGATAAGTGATGAAAATAAATCTTCATTGTGCTATTATAAAGTGAGTAATTGTGCATCTTCAAGTCTTCATCTTGGCCTTAATTTGGAAGACTCACTTTTAGTTGATGACTCTGCTTCTTATTTCTCTGAGAAAATAGAAGCAATTCATATGTGTCCACCACCAAAACAGCAAACTTACCTACATCTAAATCCACATTTATATTCTGGTTTCCCTGCTGTGACTAGAGATGAACTGTAATATGAGTCATAGCTCCTATCCAACTAAGGCCAGCACTTCAACAGAGCTTGTCCCCTCAGACCTCCTCACTTGCACCTGCAGTTGTCCCCTCTGCCTCCTGTGTCATCAATTTCTCCCTCTTTACTGGTCATCAAAATAGTGATTCTTTGAATCCAACTGTCATTCCATCTACCTCTCTCTTTCATTGCCTCCTTTCTTAGCAAAATTTCCTCTCATGAGACTCATCTATCCTCTGTCCAATTGTTTTTTCTCTATTCCCTTGTGAACCTACCATAGTCAGGTTTTTGTCCTACTAATCTTGTCAAGATCATAAATGACTTTCACATTCTTGTATCCAGTGGTTTGTTCCTATCCTCATTTTCATTTGATCTACCAGCATCACAGACAGAGAATTTTTCTTGAAATACTTAGTCACTTGAGACTCAGGAGAATGGTGGTTTGGTACTTTTCCTATCTCATGAGCCACAACTAGGTTTCCTTTGCTGGGCCCCTTTATTTTTCCAATACTGAAACTTTGGTATTACTCAGAGCCAAGTCACAATCTATACTCATTCTCTATGTGATCCTGTCTCATGGCTTTTTGTATCATCTATTACTGATAACTTCCGAATTTATATTTCCAGTCCAGGACCCTTCCCTGGGCTGCAGATTTGTATTAATGAGCTGCTTATTCGTTGTCCCCATTTGTGTGTCCAACAGCCACCTCCAGATTAATCAAAAACCAAATTTTGATTACTCTTAAAATTTCTGCTTCTTTATTCTTGCCTCAGCAAATGGTACCTCTATTCCTTCCACTTGCTCAGACCAAGAAACTTGGAATAATCTTGATAACACATCCTATCTATGAAAAATGTACCTTAAGAAATATGTCCAGGATCTGATCATATCTCATCTTCCTCCAATATAACCATCATTTTTAGTGCAAGATACCATTAACTCTGTCTCCCTTGATCTGCTTTTTTTAAAAAAATACTTATTAACCTGATATTATGGGTTTAATTGTGCCCCCAAAAGACATTTTGAAGTCCTAATTCCCAGTACCTCAGAATTGGAAATTGGAAATAAGTGGAGTATAGTGGGTTCTTAATCTACTATGACTGCTGTCCTTATATGAAGATAGCCATGTGAAGACATAGAGAGACACACAGGGAGAAAGCCATGTGAAGATGGAGGCAGAACTTGGAGTTATGTTGTTATCAGCCCAAGAATAACTGGGGCTATGAGAAGCTAGAAGAGTCAAAGAAGTATCCTTCCCTAGAGACTTTAGAGAAAGCATGAGCTGGCTAATACCTTGGTTTTGGTCTTTTAGTCTTTGGAACTGTGAGAGAATATATGTCTGTTTTTTTAAGTCACTTAGTTTCTGATACTTTGTTGTGACAGCTAGGAAACTGCTGTAACTGTCATATTATGTATTTATTTTATATATTTATTTAGGCACTTGTTCATTGCCTGCCCAACTAAAATGTGAGCTCCCCGATGACAAGGATTTTGTTGGAGGTTTTTTTTGTTGTTGCTGCATTGCCTTATCTAAAAGAATGATTGGGGGATGCCTGGGTGGCTCAGTCGGTTAAACATTGGCCTTCGGCTCAGGTCATGATCCCAGCGTCCCAGGATCGAGTCCCGCATTGGGCTCCTTGCTCAGTGGGGAGCCTGTTTCTCCCTCTCCCTCTGCTGCTCCTCCTGCTTGTGGTCTCTCTGTCTCTCTTTCTCTGACAAATAAATAAATAAAATCTTAAAAAATAAAATAAAATAAAATCAAGAGTGATTGTTCTATTGCAATTAGTAAAACCTCAGAGAATAGGTATTAGTTTCCATTCTTTTCAGTTAGGGACAGTGCCCATTACATTTGCTATATTTTTAAAGGTTGCTGGCACTTTGGAAGAAAATATTAAAAATGACCTGGAGGGGGGGCACCTAGGTGGCTTGGTTTTGGCTCGGGTTGTGATCTCTGGGTCGTGGGATTGAGCCCCGCCATCAGGCTCAGTGTGGAGTCTGCTTGGGATTCTTTCTCCCTCTCCCTCTGTCCCTCCTGCTTGCGCTCACTCTCTGTCTCTCCCTCTCTAAAATACACTAAATAAATCTTTTTAAAAAATGACCTGGGTACTAAGAAAAAAATTTCAACACAAAACTAGGACAAATTTCAGTAAGAATGTACAGAACATAAAGATAAAATTTAAAAAGGTGCAGAAGTATAATATCTACAAACAAAAATGAAAGATAATAGTGTTGAGATTGTCATTGTTAAAACTACCCTGCTACTCTAGCAAAAAGAAATCCAGGAAGGAAAAATCAAATGTTAATTAAAAAAGAATGTTTATCTAGAAAGGAGGGGGAAAATATGGTAAAGGAAGCAGAGATAAAGGTAAGACTTTGTAAATATTTTATGTTATATAATTTTGATTTGGGGAACAAATGTTTTGCCCTCTCAAAAAATTATTTTAAAAAATAAATGCTGAAATAATAGAAAACAAACAAAATTATTTATACTAAATGCATATCAATTGATGACAAAACCACACACACAAAATAGTTATTTCAAGTCACTTTAGAAGAGTGTATGTTCTTCGTGAAATATATTCTATGACAATTAGAGCTGCAAAGAAATGCTAATCTTTACTTAGTAGTCTATTAATGGTAATATTAGTATTGTTACTTTGAAATTATTTTATGTATGTGATAGGATAATGCAAATAAGTATGTCACTACTGTTAGGACCCAAGATTTTCAGTATAAAAGAAAAGAGATACAAATATAAAGTCAAAAGGGGCACCTGGGTGGCTCAGATGGTTAAGCGTCTGCCTTCGGCTCAGGTCATGATCCCAGGGTCCTGGGATCGAGTCCCACATCGGGCTCCTGGCTCAGCGGGGAGTCTGCTTCTTCCTCTCCCTCTGCCTCTCCCACTGCTCATGCTCTCTCTCTCTCTGTATCTCTGTGTCTCAAATGAATAAATAAAATCTTTAAAAAAAAATAAATAAAGTCAAAGAAGTTAAATCTTATCATTTTTATTTTATTTTCTTATGTGCATTTATATTTGAATTGGAAGAACAACATTAATTCATTTAACATAATTGGGGTTTTTTTCCCCAAAATAAGTTCATCTTAGCTTTGTTGACTGATAAGTCCTAGTAGCAATGACAAGCTAAGACAAATGAGCATACCTAGAGCCAGTTTGTGGCATTTAAATACCAGTCTCCACTAAAAGGGACCAGGATTTCATTGAGAAAAACTGATTCCAGATCAGGGACAGTAATTATACAATATGGGCTGGGATATCTTGGTGGATTGGAAACCAAGGTCTCCATCAAATCCCATGATGTGTCAAATGGAGCCAATGGTCAACAACAAGGACCTTCAATTGGCCAAATATGAGACCATTTGAGGATCAAAAAGAATACTTAATGCAATTGGTTGAAACCTTTAAATGCTGTCTCATGAATTCAAAATGATCTTTTAAAAATGAGAGAGAGGTGGGGAAAGAAAGAGAACTCCAAGATAAGGGATGGGGGCAATATATTATTGAATACCCCTGAAAGTAACTAAACACCAACACCTTACTCTGAAGACTGACAACTGAAAGGAAAGAAGCATTTATTCTGTTTTTCTTGTATAAACTGCTTTGCAGGCTAGTCCAATGGTCCTATTGATGAGGGGAGAAAAGTTCCTTTTTATAAGCAAATTCCATAAGTTTGCAATGGATGATATAATTGGGAAAAAGTCTCTATTTTCAAAATAAAGTAAGTGATTTGGGCAAAACCAATCAATGGGTGAACCATTAGGTGTAAAGTTGGTGGAGAGATCGGGAGGTCAACACTTGAACTCACTGATCAATCTTAGCTGCCCTAAAAGTGGGACTTAAGACTCTACATGCCACCTGATATGAACCACACAGCACCACCTATAACTTATCTTTGCTGTAAAATGCAGAACTTGAATCTAAATAAGCGTCTAGGGGTAACCTTTATGCTCAGCAAATACATAGGGAAACAGAACAAACTAAATGACATCACAAGAAAACAAACAGACAAATCCAGACTGTGAGATATTCTTCAAATCAGTTGACCCAGTTGCTTTAACAAATCATAGACAGAGAAGGGGGAAAAGTAAGAGCAGAAGAGAGGGGAAATGCTTTTGACCATCAGAGACTTCGGGAACATATCAAGAAAATGTCATGTGTGGCCCTTGTTTGGATCCTGATTCAAACAAAACAATTATAAAAAGACATTTTTGAGATAATTGGGGGAAATTTGATTATTGTACTGGGTATTAGGTTACAATAAGGAGTAATTATTAATTTTGTTAGGTTTGATAATAACATTCTAATGATAGGAAAAAATGTCCACATTTATTTAGAAAAATGTACCAAAATGTGTAGCAGTGAAATGACATGATGTTTGGGATTTGTTTTTAAATAACTCAACAAAGAAAAAAGAAAAAGGATAAATGAAACAAATGTGGCAAAATCTTGATAATTATTGAATATAAGTGACAGAGATAGAGTTCATCATATTGTTAGTTGCCTGTATGTTCGAAATTTTTCATAATAAAAAAATTCTTAGGTTATTACATTTGAAAATTAAGAGATGACTTCTTCAGAGAAATTCCAATTGGGTGGCAGTGCAGAAGCTGGACTGAAATATATTTAAGGAGCAAACTGACAATGAAGAAGGGTGGGCAATAAATTTAGATTCTTCCACACCCAAAACAGCTATAGAGGAGAAGTAGAGTGGAAGAACAAGTCGAAAGAAGATAGTGTGCGTACATGTTGTCTGTGCATTTGTATATGTATGTTTGTGTTTGTGTGTTTTAGGTTAACAAAGAACATTAAACATTTTGAAAGGTTAAAAAAAAACTAATAAAGAGTAACATTATTTTCTAGCATGTAAAGTTTTTGAGATTTGGGTTTATCCAAACAGTGTAATTATCTCCCATTTTCACAGAAATCAAACAAAAGTAATTAATTGAACTTGATGCTGGAAACATGTATATTGGACTAATTTTGAATTTTTTGTCTCAATGCACCTCCTCCAAATCCACTTCTCCTCCCTGAACTTTCATGTCTATGCCAGCGCCCTCTCAGCTGGGAGGGTGAGGCTGATGGGCTCTCTGTCTCCAGCTCCCTCTTGCCTCTACCAGCCTACCCAGCTCTTCTTTCACCTAGTCATTCACTTCTGAAACACCTTCAGTGACTTCCATTGCTTTTGGAAGAGTAGGAACATCCATGACTCTTAGTCTTTAAAGCTCCCCACTGCTGAACTCCAATTTTACCTTTTTAATTTTACTATATTTCATTTCTTATATATATTGAATATATAAATGAATATATATATTCATTTCTTATATTTTTATAATCTTCTTTCTTTTTTCTTATAATCTTCTAACAAACCCTTTACTGTAGCCAAGTTATCCCACTCATTCCTCACCTGACACATCTTATTCATCCCACCTTCCTGAACTTTACTCCTACTTGTTGCTGCTAACCTAGCCTAAAACCACCTCCCGAAAGGGCAATATTTTTGCTAGGTTTTTCCCTGTCTCTGATTCACTATCAGACTTTTTATGTAAAACACTCATGAAGCATTTCTTAATTCATATTTGTATAACACAAAATATTATTTGACGTAGTATATGATTATATATATAACAATAGGAGCAGAATGGCTAAAATAAAGATAAAATCAAGTTTTAAAAATGACATAAGGAAAAGATATATTTTAATCAAGATCCGAGGATGGCAGTTGGCATTTGGTCATCTATGCCTTATATTGGCTAAAAATTGTATATGTGCCTATATACTTGCAACCTTTACCAGAATATTTGCTCCTCAAGGTCCAGAGAGATTAAACATTACAATGGAATACAAAATATGCAGTTTGATATATCCTTAACAATTTTTTTTTAAGATTTTATTTATTTTGAGAGAGAGAGAGAATGAGAGAGAGAGCACATGAGAGGCGGCAGGGTCAGAGGGAGAAGCAGACTCCCCGCCAAGCAGGGAGCCCAATGTGGGACTCGATCCCGGGACTCCAGGATCATGACCTGAGCCGAAGGCAGTCGCCCAACCAACTAAGCCACCCAGGCGCCCATATCCTTAACAATCTTTAAAAAGAGAAGAACCGTCTGCCCTACAAGATAGATGTTCATCTCCTGAAGGGAAGACAGTGTTAAATGATCCCCAAAGTACCTTCTACTTACATGTTTTAGTAATGGAACTTCTTTCTGCTACTAACAAAGTTTGGCAACGTATGGAGCACTACTGCTCAAGACCAGCAGCATTGGCATTACCTGGGAACTTACTAGAAATGCAGAATTTCAGGCCCTATCTAAGATCTACTAAATCAGAATCTGCATTTTATTCTTCTATGCTTTGTTGAAGGCTAATTGAAAAACATCAAAACTACAATGAGATACCACCTCACACCAGTCAGAATGGCTAAAATTAACAACTCAGGAAACAGATGTTGGCGAGGATGCGGAGAAAGGGGAACCCTCCTACACTGTTGGTGGGAATGCAAACTGGTGCAGCCACTCTGGAAAACAGTATGAAGTTTTCTCAAAAAGTTAAAAATAGAACTACCCTACAACCCAGCAATTACACTACTAGGTATTTACCCAAAAGATAAAAAATACAGATTTGAAGGGACACATGCACCCTGATGTTTATAGCAGCATTATCAACAACAGGCAAACTATATAAAGAGATCAAATGTCCATCAGCTGATGAATGGATAAAGAAGGTATATGCAATGGAATACTACTCAGCCATAAAAAAAGAATGAAATCTTGCCATTTGCAATGACATGGATGAAGCTAGAGTGTATTATGCTAAGCAAAATAAGTTAGTCAGAGAAAGATAAAAACCAAATGAGTTCACTCATATGTGGACTTTTAGAAACAAAACAGCTGGACATAAGGGAAAGAAAGAAAAAGAGAGGAAGGCAAACCATAAAAGGGACTGTTAACTACAGAGAATACAATGAGGGTTGCTGGAAAGGAAATGGGTAGGGAATGGGCTAAGTGGGTGATGAGGATTAAGGAAGGTACTTGTTGTGATGAGCATTGTGGGTTATACGTAAGTGATGAATCACTAATTTCTACTCCTGAGACTAAAAAAAAAAAAAAAATCTACATTTTATAAGATCCCTGGTGAGTCGTGTACACATTAAAGTTTAAGACCTGAAATAGTGTAGCCACATCATATAAAGTGTATATATGGAGTGTGTGTGTGTGTGTGTATATATATATATATGCACTTTAAAATACTATATATGTATACATATACTTAAAAATATTGAAATGTTTTATATATAAAATATAATATATATAATACATAACATATAAAAACATCTCAATATATTCAATAATATATTTTAAAATATCAAAATGTTTATATATAATGAGATATATGTGTATATATGTTAGTTAAGAAAATTAAAGATTATAGTTTATCAAGGTGTAAACCACTTAATTTCCATGCTTCTAAAAATTGACTGCATCCAAGACAAATGTTCAGAATTTTCACTGGCTGTTGAAAAATGTAGCAGTTAGGCATTTAACAGACATCTTTTACTGTATTCATTGTTTTAATCATATTTTAAATCTATATACTAGATTGGTTTTTTATTAGCAAACTCCAGTATTTTGTTCTTTTTCTTTTCTTTTTTTTTTTTTTTTAAAGATTTTATTTATTTATTTGAGAGAGAGAACACATGAGAGGGGATAGGGTCAGAGGGCAAAGCAGACTCCCTGCCAAGCAGGGAGCCCGATGCGGTACTCGATCCAGAGACTCCAGGATCATGACCTGAGCCGAAGGCAGTCGCTTAACCAACTGAGCCACCCAGGCGCCCTGTTCAATCTTTTTCTTAACAGTCCTAATTTTACTCTTGGCAATCAAAAATGAAAGCAAGATTCATTACTTATTTTCTTGCCTTATTTACTTATTGATAGATTTGAAATGCCAGCAGCTGTGTTCATATTTTTTCACTTGAGTTACTTAAGCTACAAAACAATAGCCATGTTATATTTTTTATAACTTCCCTCTAGCACCAGAAAAAAATTATTCTTGGTTAATACAGCTGAAGATTTTCATGAAATTTCAACTTCTCTCTAAAATGTTTCAAATGACTGTTAAAAAAACACAACAACTGAGAAATGAGTCTTTATGTAGATAGTTGCTGATGGAGAAAGTTTTACTGAAACATTAAACAACAAGGAAATACACTCTGAAATTTTAGTTCATCCATAGTCTAATCTGGTTCTAGAAAATCTACATGATGTGAACAGCCTGCAAATGTATTCATTTATTTGTTCTTTACTTCTATGTACAAATATTTATTGTTTCCTAATATGTGGCAGGTAGAAATCTCAGCAGAACTTATTCAGCATAGATCAAAATAGAAAAACCTCTCTGACCCCATGGAGTTTAAAGCCTAGTGATAGAAAACAAAGCATAAACAAATATACAATTGCGTATTATGATATGATCTTTGAAAAACCAAAAAAAGGTGGGTGCGGAGGGAGCCATAAGAGTTTGATGTGGTAGAATGCCTTCAAGGAAGTAATTTTTAGGCTGAGGCCCAAAATATGAAGAGAGAACCAGGAAAAGAAAGCAAGGATGAGTATTCCCGAGTCAGCAGAAAGGAAGTAAAAGAAGGCCAGAGTGATGGGGGCAGAGCAAAACTGTGAGAGAGGGGCAGGAGAAACCATGGGAGAGATAGGTGGGGGGTGATTTATGCAGGGCCCTGTAGGCTAAGGTAGGAAAAGCTTTAAAGAGTGCTAGGCTAAAAACATATATTTACGTATATAGACATATACTTTTAAATGCTTTATTATGGAAAATGTTTAACATATACCAAGAAAACAGAATAGTATAATTATCTGTCTTCAGTAATTATAAACATTCTGTCATTTTTGTTTTACCTATACTTTCACCCATTCCCTATCCCCATTTCATTATCACTTTATTTATTTTTTAGGTAAAATTTATATATTCTGAAATGCACAAATCTTAATGATACAATTTTGACAAATGGGTTCACCCATGCAACCTAGATTCCTATCAAGCATAGGGTGTCTATCACCCCCCAAAATGTTAAATTAAAAAATCATAGAATTAGCAGCATTATTGAGATAGAATTCACAAAACACACAATTCACCCATTTAAAGTGTACAATTCAGTAGTTTTTGGTAAATTCACAAAACTGCACAATCATCATCACTATCTATTTTGAGAATGTTTGTCTCCCCAAAAAGAATCCATATATGCATTAGCAGTTACTCCCATTGTCCTTCCCAAATTCACCCCCCAGGTGTAGGCAACCACTAATTTACTTCCTGTTTCTGTAAGTTTGCCTATTCTACATATCTTGTCTAAGTGGAATCACACAGTATGTGGTCTTTTGTGATTAGCTTCTTTCGTTTAGCATAATGTTCTCAAGGTTCATCCTGTATCCAGGTACCAGTACTTTCATTCTCTTTATTGACAAATTAACAAATATTAATTCATTGTATGAATGTACATTTTATTAACCTATTCAAAAACTAATGGACTTTCGGAGCAGCTGGGTGGCTCAGTCTAACCGGTTAGGCTTCTGACTCTTGATTTCAGCTCAGGTCATGATCTTGGGGTTGTAAAATTGAATCCCCCATCGGGCTCCACACTGGGCTCGGCACCTGCTTAAGATTCTCTCTCTCCCTTTGCCCCTACCCTCTTTCTCTCTCTCTCTCCCTCTCCTAAAAAAAAAAAGAAAAAAGAAAAACTAATGGACTTTTGAATTGCGTTTACTTCTTAGATTCCGTAAATAATGCTGCTACGAACATTCAAGTACAAGTTTTTTTTTTTCCTTATGATTTTATTTATTTATCTGAGAGAGAGAGCACGAGCAGCAGGGAGGGGCAAAAGCAGACTCCCCACTGAGCAGGGAGCCCGACGCAGGATTCTATCCCAGGGCCCTGGGATCATGACCTGAGCCAAAGGCAGACGCTTAACCAACTGAGCCACCCAGGCGTCCCTCAAGTACAAGTTTTTATGTAGACATGTTTTTATTTCTACTGGTTCTGCTGTGCCATATGGTAACTTTGTTTAACAATTTGAGGAACTGCCAAACTTTTTTAAGTGGCTATCCAATTTTACACTTCTACCAGCCACTATGAGGGTCCAGTTTCTTCACATCTTTGCCAGTATATTGCTATCTTTCTATTGTAGCCATCCTAGTGGTTATGAAATGGTATTTCATATGGTTTTGATTTGCATTTTTCTAATAACCAAGTATGTTGACATCTTTTCATGCACTTATCATCTATTTGTACATCTTACTCAGAGAAATGCCAGTTCAAATTCTTTGCCCATTTTAAAATATGATTATCTTTTTATAATCATGTGTGAATTATATATTCTAAATACAAGTCAGTCGTCAAGTATATAATTTGCAAATATTTTCTCCCAGTCGTGATTGTCTTTTCACTTTCTTGATGGTATTATTTGCAATGTGAAAGCTTTTAATTTTCATGAAGTTTAATTTATCTGTTTTATCTTTTGTCATTTATGCTTATTGTTATCATATTTAAAAAAAAAAAACATTGCCTAACCTAAGATCATGAAGATTTTTTCCAATGTTTTCTTCTAAGAGTTCTATAATTTTAGCTCTTACATTACAAAGTCTATTTTAAGTAAAATTTTGTGTATGGTGTAAGGAATTGGTCCAGACTTTCATTCTTTTGCATGTGAATATTCATTTGTCCCAGCATCATTTGTTGAAAATGTTTTTATTTCCCCATTGAATTTTCTTGGAACTGTTGTCAAACACCAGTTGAGCATAAATTTATGGGTTTATTTCTGGACTTTCAATTTAACTCCATTTATCTGTATGTCTATACTTATGCCAATGTCTGTCTTGATTACTATAGCATCACTCAACATCTTATACTTTAATGTGATCGCCCCCTCAGTGTTGTATGAAATGGGCTTGAAGAGCGCCAAGAATGGAAACGATGAAAATGGTTAGTAGGTCATTGCAACAGTTCCTGTAGAGAACTCATGGTAACATGTACTGGTGTCCCATTGCAGGGGGCTAAAAGTGGACAGATGTATTTTAGAAATAGGTCTTGGAGAAGGATTGCATTTTGGGAATGAGAGAGAGTGATAACAGAAATAACTTCTGGGTGCTTTGCTTAATCAACTAGGTGCATGGAGAACCATTTATTGAAATAAGGAAGATCAGAAAAGAGGCACATTTCTGGGTGGTGATCTAGAATCTGCTTTTAAGATTATAGTCATGAGATGTGTTTGAGGTGGCCAACTAGAGACACCAATTATGGCCTTGGTTATAAAATTATTTCTGTTTCTTTAATTAGCCAAGATTAGGATTATTGTACTTAGAAAACCCTTGCCCTAGATTTTATCTTGTTCCTTCTCATTATTCATATCTAGGGTTCAAATATTTACCTTCCTGGAAAGACAATATCTGAATCCTTCTTCTCATTCTCTTCAAACCCCTGACCCCTTCTAGTTTTACTTTGTCACATTATCTGCTTCTTTTCCTCATAGCATTTACTACAATTTGAAATTACTATTATTACTTTTTTTTTCACTGACTTACTGTTTGCTTTCCACAACTAGAATGTAAATTGCATAAGAAAGAATTCCTTATCAGTTTTGTTTACTACTATATGTGTGGAGTGTTTACTTAGTACTGCTACTGTGGACTGAATGAATTGTTTCCCTCCAAAAATATATGTTGAAGCCTTAATTCTCAGTGTGATAGTATTTGGAGATGAGGCTTTGGGGAAATAATTAGGTAAGTTCATGAGGGTAGGGCCCTCATGTTAAGATTAATGCTTTATAAGAAGAGGCACCAGAGAGTTTGCTTCCCCTCTCTCTCTCTCTGCTGTGCAAGGATACAGTGAGAAGGTAGCCATCTGCACATCAGAAAGAGAGCCCTCATCAGGGAAATGAATCAGCCACCACCTTGATCTTGGACTTCCCAACTTGGCCTCCAGAACTGTGAGATAGAAATTCCTCTTGCTTAAGCTACCCAATCCATGAAAATTTATTATGCCAGCCCGAGCTGGCTAATACCCCTGAAATGGAGAAGATGAAAAAAAAAAATTCTTTAATGAATGAATCCCTAATCTCAGAAGATTAAATGTTGGTGTGGGAAGGAAATATAATTTGGGGAGTTTTCAACATTTGGTTAGTGTTTAAACCTAAAACAGTGGATGATATTAACCAAGGAGATAGAATGAGAAGAGAATCCAGGACAGTTTCTTAATGGAGTTGATGAAGGAATGCTAGAGGACAGGAGAAAAATCAGCCAAGACAATAGTTTGATTTGAAGAAGAGCAGAATGTCAATAGTGCCAAATGCTATTCAGAGAGCAAGTAAATTACTGTCAGCTAGGTCATTAATTCATTCGATATCTACTGAACACTTACTAAATAGAAAGCTGGACCTATGGGTGGGGAACATGCACAAACTATAACTATAGTACTGTATGCGGTGGTTTATGACCTAAGTCATTGCAGTAAGGGTGAACTCTAAAGAACACATTGGATCCTGGGAGGAGAATGTACACATAAAGAAATTCGTTCATTCAACCATGAGACAAATAGTTCTTGAGTACTATTCCAGGAAAAAGGATTCATATTAACACAGATCAATAACCTTAGAATAGTCCAGGCTTTTTCTTTTTATTAGAATGAAGGACAAAATACAGCTTCCAGAGTTTGCGATTTGCAAATACTGCAATTCCGTTTATCTTGTCTATACAGAAAACAGTGTATTTTCCTGAAGATAGGAAAGAAAATGTTTTAGTGACATTGAGGAACCCGCTGCAGTACATTTGCAGGGAAACTCAGAGAGGATTAAGTTCAATCAAGCAGTTTTTGAGTACCTAATATGTATCTAGCATTACACTTAATTTTAAAGTGATACAAAAGAAGACATGGCAACTGTCATTATAAACTTACACTTAGAGAATAATCTAGTGCTAAACAATGGCATATGATTAGACATATAATGAGCATGGATTAGTTTAAAATATATTTTCCTAAAAATAAATTGAGATATTGTTCAGTAATACGTCCCGAATCATTAGAGCCTTCTCCTCCTTATTTTACTTAGGCTTTGCTAAAGATACAGTGATTTTTTATTCCATTATGTGGAAGAGATATGCAGCCAGATATGCCAGGACTTCACTGTATTTGTCACTAGGTGAAACAGACCAACAAAAACTTACATCTTGGAAGGGATATAATAGAATATCTGAGGCTGGAAGAATTTTAACATTTACATTTTAAATGACCCCATTTTCCTCCAAGGGCAAAATGTAGCTTTAAAAAGGCCTTTTCCCTGAGTTTTGCCCAGGCCATGATCTTGGGGCTATCAGCTATAATGAGGGCTGTGTGGCCAAGTCCCCATGCATTGTACTGAATACTTATCCTGACAAAGTGTCTGTAGACATAATGAATGTAACAGCCACATTAGAATTATGGGCTGTAAAAATATTGCAGTATGAATTATTTGTCAAGAAATAAAAGATGCATTATAATTTGCCAAGAAACAACTGTCTAATGTGTTTCCCTTTTTTTAAAAAAAAATGTGCTTGCTTGCAAAATATTTGGAAAGTAAATTAACTATTACTATTGCTTGCTTGCTAATTGTCAGTAATAATCCCTTTCAATTACTATGGTGAAGTAGGTCAGCCAATTTTTAGTGCTTATGAAACTCGCAATTGAGAGCAAGGCAGCATATCAGCAAGTTAGGTTTTAATATGATTGAGCAAATAGACTTCCTTTCAGTCCTCTTAACCCTAAACATGGATGCAGAGCAGCTGTAATACTTAAAATTAATTATGCCTAATTTTATATATATTATTTTCATAAATATTTGTAACAATGGCAATCCATTCCCAATACATTTTATTTTTTTAGTAATAGATTTTATTTTTTGGAGAAGTTTTAGGCCTAGAGAAAAATTAAGGAAATAGTACAGATGTTCCCATATATCCCCTCTCCTCCATTCACCAACCATTTTTATTTATTTTTATTTTATTTAAACTCTTCTTTGAGTATTTAATATTCTCAGGCAGCTTAGAAATCTGAGACTATCTTTGTATAGTTTTGGTGAAGTGACTACCTTCTTACCGTATTTACTCCCAAATTTCCCCTCATGTTTCCACCAGTATTTGGTATATAGTTCAGCTCTGCCAGCCATTGAAGAGCTTTGGATTGGTCATTTTGATAAATGCCCCTAGCAGCAGTGAGTGGGGAGGCTGTATTGGAACAGGGAGAGTCTAGAAAGAAAACCATAGTCTTAGCAGAACTGACAAGGGACTGAAGTAAAGCAGTGGTAACTGGGTTGGAAAGGAAGAGACAGATTTGAGAGAGTCTGGGGGGCAAATTCAATGTGACCTAGCAATGAGTTAAATGTGTGCATAGAAGGAGGAGTGGAAAGAAACCTTGGGTTTCTGGTTTGGGGTACCAGTGTAGCCATTAACAGAGATGGGAAAATTTGAGATGAGGCAGAGATTTGGGGAGGTAAGAAAGAGTGACTCACCATACTTAAGGGATCTCCAAGTGAAGAATCCACTTTGCAGTTGAAACAGGGGCATGTGGGGCGCCTGGGTGGCTCAGTCGTTAAGCGTCTGCCTTTGGCTCAGGTCATGATACCAGGGTCCTGGGATCAAGCCCCGCATCGGGCTCCCTGCTCCGCGGGAAGCCTGTTTCTCTCTCTCTCCCACTCCCCCTGCTTGTGTTCCTTCTCTCGCTGTGTCTCTCTCTGTCAAATAAATAAATAAAATCTTAAAAAAAAAAAAAAAGAAACAGGGGCATGTACATGAGAGAAGCTCTCAGGACTAGTGTGAAGTTGAGTGGATCACCCATGCATGGTGAAAAACAGAGGCATGGCTGGATAGAGAGCCGGCCAGGGAAACTGTGGCACTTGGAGAAAGAGAAGATCAGTTTCAAAGCCACCAAATCCACCGGTCTTTTTGGCATTTGGAAGCAGTAAAGGAGCAAAAGAATTTCAGGTATTAGAACTTGGAACTGTAATTCTAATCCCACCTTCACCGTCTAACTGAGTGACCACAGACAAGTCATTTCATATTTCTCTTTCTCTCCCTCTGTTGTTAGTCATTGAAAAGGAATAATGAATTTTGCCTAATTTACCTCATGGATTAGGGTAATGTATGATAAATAAATATGTGTGAAAGATATTCTCAGAAGTTGAATATAAGACATCACCTGTCTCCTCAGGTTGGAAGTTCTTTGGAAATTCTAACAGGGAAGGAAGGGGGAAAAGAGAATTAGAGAGGGAGCAGGGCAGGTCTAGAAGAGGAAGTACCCATGAACTGGAATGGTAAACAGCCAGCAGCTACTTTAGTATTAACCCTTATCCTGTCAAGGACCATTATGGGTTGAATTGTGTCTCCCCAAACAAGATATATGGAATCCTAACCCCAAGTTCTCAGAACATGACTTTATTTAGAAATAGAGTTGTTGCAGATATAATTAGTTAAGATGAGTTCATATGGGAGAAATCTGACTGATGTCCTTATGAGAAGACAGCCCTGTGAAGACACAGAGACTTAGGGGAGAAAGCCATGTCAGAATGGAAACAGGGGCTGAAATGATGTGGCTCCAAGCAAAGAAAGGTGAAGATTACAGATAAACCTCCAGAAGTTAGGGAGAGGTGAGGAAGGATTCCCCCCAACAGGCTTCAGAGGGAGCATGGTTCTGCCCACACCTCAATTTCAGACTTCTGGCTTCCAGAACTCTGAGACAACAAGTGTGTGTTGTTTTAAAGTCTCCCAGCTTTTGGTACTTTGTTAGAGTAGCCCTAGGAAACACATATATGACTAATCACTGTCTGTTAGAAAGTCTTTAATAGAGAGACCATGGTTTCTGTTCCAAAGAAGATGAATAAAACAAACACAGTAGTAGGGTAAGTAATAGTCATAAAAAAAAAATAAACGCTGTGACTTTTTTTCCTCAGTTGCATAGAGGGATTGTATGCAAGTAAGTAAGGTCAATCTTTTTAAAAAAAAATTTTATTTATTTATTTGAAAGAGAGAGAGCACAAGCAGGGGCGGGGGGGGGGGAGCGGTAGAGGGAGAGGGAGAAGCAGAGTTCCCACTGAGCAGGGAGCCGGATGCGGGGCTCAATCCCAGGATCCTGGGATCATGACCTGAGCCGAAGGCAGACGCTTAATGACTGAACCACCCAGGCACCTGTAAGGTCAGTCTTACCAGCACCAGAAGCCATTTATTTCAGACATTAGGCTGTAGAGTCAGCTGGCTGGGTTGTCTGATCATCCTCAATGTGATGAATTATCAGAGATTAAACAAGTGACCCAAATGTCTTTCCAAAATCCCGAGATGTGAGGTGAATATGTCCTGGTGTCATTTCTGCCTACGTAAGTCTTGCAATTGGCATTGATTCATTAGGCATTCCTGCTTCCCATACTGTTGAGACAGTACAGAAAAGACACCACTAATTCATACGAAATATACTGAAGAGTACTGGTAAAGGACTTAGGAAATATATGTTTCAGTCCTGGCTCTGCCTCTTTCTAGGTTTTCAGGTAAACACTTGAGTAGACATCTGTAAACTTTTGTCCAGTTAGCATATTTTCTCTTTAGGGATTATTTCCCCTCCCCTGTGCTGACACCAAATGGCTCCCTCCCCTTATCTCAGGGATACATGGGGCGCCATTTCAAGTTCTTGTTTCTAGCTAAGTCAATCTAAATGGTTTGCAAATGTTATATGGACAACGAGGTAGCAAATTTATCTTCTGTACCGTGAACACTCAAGGCCAGTGCTGGCAGCTGTCTTGCTGCCACATGAAACAAGTTTGCTTGAGAACAAACCAATATGGAGGAAAGCAGGCCCAAGAGATGGAGGGAAACAGAGACACAAGACATCATTTGAACCAATAAATTCAGCTGTGCCTCGAAGCCCTACTGCCCACTTGGGTTTTCCAATTATGTAAACTAATGAATTATCCCCCCTTCCTTTTTCCCTTTACCTACTTTGAGATGGGTTTTATTATTACTTAGTCTCCCTGACTTTCAATATTCTCATCTATAAATTAAGGGGATTATCCTTGAGCTTCTACCATGATCATGAGAAGAACATGCTTTGCTGAATTCTTTGGCATAAGAAGCACAAGCGACATATGTAGCAAGGTCACCCTAACTCACCCAAAGATCAGTGACCTAAAGCAGAACCACCAGCAGAGCCCAGCCTAGATCAGCCAAATCTCAGTAAACCTGACAATAGATGGGCAATAATAAAAAGACTGATTTGTTAAGTAGTAATAATAAGAGGGTAAGAGAAAGTTTAAGACAGAGTTAACTTTACATATGCTCATGTCAAAGACTAGAACATTGGTAAGTAGATGCTTTCCCATCATATTACCACAAACTCAACTTTCTCATTAGGATCTTTGGCCTTAAGTCTAAAATTGTTAATATTTTATTCCCAAATTTCTCTCATTTTCTCCATGAGAAACAAAAAGCTGCATCTATTATGCACCAATAAAAATAAAATAGGCCCAAATGTCAGGTTGAGCCCTTGCATTTTAGAGGTAGAATATAACTTGGAGATTCTCTAGTTTAGTTCCCTTCTTTTACAGATGTAAATCCAGAGATCTAGGGAGGTTTCATGACCTGTCAAAGATCTCTCTGCCAGTTAATGTCCAAGGGGACTAGACCCCAAGGTCTTTAATGACTACTTCATTACTCCTTCTATTATGTCAAATCTCTTCTGGTGTTTACCCAATTTGGAAGGAATCAAAGCTAATACTCCCTTCTGACCTCACTGTTTCTAATTTTTCTAATCATGTTTGGGGCTTTTGAAAGCTATAAGCTTGCGTATCAAAATTTCCTTTTGCCCCAAAAATGAAGGATTAAACGGAAACAGCCGGTAAGTCTGATGCTTTGTTATTAACCTATTTTATGTGCCATATGTTTCTTATTCAAAAGAGTATGATGCTTCTGCCATTAAAAACAAAAACAAAAACAACAGATTTAAGTCACCACTCCATCTCTGTCTTTTATGACAGCAATTTTTAAAGGTTGAGCAGAATTACCCCCACACCTGTTTCTTTTAAACTGAAAGGGACCCAGCTGCACTCTGCAGGGAAATCACAAAGACAACTGGAGATCTTGTCAATTTACAGCCAAGCTTGGCTGGAGAAAAGTGGATAGCTGATTTGAGAAGATAAGGGAATAAGTACATTTACCTGAAGATGAGCATGGCCTAGCTGAAGAGACCAGAGATAATGAGGAAGGCTTCCTTTGGTTTGGTGGGAAATCCATGATTCTGTAACATCAATCAAGACAGTTTTATCTGATTGCTAAGTTTTGAGAAAACCAGTGAACATTTAAAATAACTATACAGAAAGAGAAAAAAGAGAATAGGGGAAGGTACATATAATCATTCTCCGTTATGTAAAGTTGGAAACGAAAGCCCTACATGGTATGGAATTAATATTAAATTTCAATGTGATCACATTGAAGTAGTGAATTTAGGTTAATTTTATAAGAACAAAGAATCTCCTTGTAGATTTCCAGGTCTCTTCAGCAAGGGATTTTGACCCCAATTCAATGCACATAGAAGAGAAACAGTGCATTGGCATGCAAAGGCTGGGATAACAAAGTGAACTTTCAAACTGAATGTTTTAAGAAGTCTCATTGAGAATAATCTCACATCATATATTCTTCTAAATGTTCAATAAATGTGGATTTCAATTATTTGCATTCTACTTATTAGCTTGTATCATCTCCTCATTTACCTGAGGACTATAGCTGTAAGCAGCTCATCCCTGTACAATAGGTAACAACCAGGGGTATTATCTGAGAATGTTGAAAGAGCCCCTTTATCCCTTCCCCCAACACACACACACCCCTAAACATGCTCTGCACAAAAAATCCATGTTAACTTGGCATGGGCAGGAATTAATCTCTCTAACCCATTAAACTACCAGGGAACAATTTGATTTTTGATGTTGTGGGAAAATTGGAAATATAGAGCCATCTAGGATCATGATACAGATAGCCAGATGCTAGGAACTGGGTGGGGGGTAGTTTTGCAAAGAAAGGAGAGGAATGCATGCATGTCAGAGTATATAAGCAACAAAATCCCCCCATCTCTTTCCCAATTAATATTACTTAAATATTTTCAAAAGACCAACCGTATGTAAAGGATAGGCCAAGATGTTAAAAGTCTCTATACTTAAGGTCGCTACTCTATGATCAGGAACGGAAAACATACACATCTAAAATATTAAAATATACAAACAGTGAATGGCAATGCCAAAGGACTGGTTCTGGCACTAAGGACCATAAATGTTTGGAGATGAATGATACTATTTCAAGGTAGGTATGGAGGGTGGAGTTCATATAAGGACTCATACTAGCTGAGTCTTGAGCCAGAGCTTCAAGGATGGTAACATGCAGATCGAGATGAATGGGAAGAAATTCTATGTGAGGGGAAAGATGTGAGCACCATGTGGAGGTGAGGAGATGCTGGGAGCCAGCACTGCAAGGAGACCACCACTGACACCAGGACGAAGATTCCTGCAAAGAAATCTTGTGAGTGAGGAAGAGACTGAAATGATGAAGTCATGGGCTTGTTTCCATGTAGAATATGGGGAACCTATTTTAAAGGAGAAATCTCTGATTCATTTTAGTTCAATTGATTGACTTCTAATTACCTAGGCAATGCTCCTTCTCCATGGAAGGACATTCTCTAACACGTCTGTCCTCTGAGAAGTGCCCCCCCCACCCAGGAGATGATTGCACCTAAGACATCCCCTGCCCAGCTACCCATTTGGACACTGAGAGGAACCCAGGGTCAGATTTGGAGTCTGGAGGACAAGTAGGCCCCTGCCAACAATACCATTTTGTTTAATTTCTCATAACTGGATGTCTTTCCAAAAATCTACCCTAGTAGCAGCAGTTCATATTTCTAAATTCAGAGAAAAAAACATGACTCTGCCTTTCTCACACATTAGTGAGTACTTTTTCTCCCATTTGGCATCAGCAAGAGGACCTCCCTGCTCTTTCTGTTCTTGCCTATTTTGTAATGTAATCAAGGAAGCAGTAGACCAATTTAAGATCCTCCCAGAAATGCCAAGGCGTGCCCTCTTTAGGGGCCCTAATTCTGTAAGCACTTTCTATGAGGGCATTTAGCTGTTTTTATATTTTCATTTTCTACTGAATCTTCCATGGGACCGAGGCCCTGCCTCTCAGCCCTTAACTTCCAGTCTCCCACCTCCTCTCTTCCACTATCACAAAAGGAAGAAACGGTTCATTTACATCCTTTCTAGTCACGTACTGTGGCCTAAATTTTATAGAATTTATATAATTTTCAGGAATATGAGAATGTTCTCAATACTGAAGCTTCTCTTGAAAATACTAAGCTGACCAGAAATTCTCACAGTGAATGCTTTATAAAGGGATAGTGGTATCTTAAGCAAATAATCTGCTAAATTAATAAACCTCATAAATTACAAAATCCCTGAATACCAAGTGCTGAAATACAATCACTCTCTGACCTGAACCTATTAAATGAAGAAGTCTGCTGTGCATAATTTACAACAGTGCTATGAATGAAAAATAGCTCCTTAAAAGGGAGATAAAATACAAAAATGGTCTGGCTGTAGAAACAGAATTACTGGTTATTTAAGTTCTTATTTATTCTAATATTGGTTTATGGGTCATCTAATAATTTTTATCTTTATCATTGTTTTGCTCTCAATTGCTCAATAATCCGCAATAGAGACAATATTACATTTTGTTGGTTGGATGGAAAGAGCAATGTGAAAAAGAAAATATTCATCATGCTTATATTATACATAGGCATAATGTTTCCTTAAAGTTATAAAATGTAATATTGCATGCAGATATCTATCTGTTGGGAATATTGTTGTCAATCAAACTAGTCATCTTGTCTAAAGAAATTATTTTGAAGGTGTTAAATCAGTGGTTCTCAATTGGGAGTTCTTTGACCCCCTAGGAGATATTTGCCAATGCCTAGAGTCACTTCTGATTGTCCCATTTGGGGTAGGGAGTGTGATACATCCTACAATGCCCACCCAAATAAATAAAAATTTATTTAACCCCTAATGTCAATATTGCTGGTATTGAGAAACCCTGTATTCAAGTATAAAAAGCAACCCAAGGGCGCCTGGGTGGCTCAGTTGGTTAAGCGACTGCCTTCGGCTCAGGTCATGATCCTGGAGTCCTGGGTTCGAGTCCCACATCGGGCTCCCTGCTCAGCAGGGAGTCTGCTTCTCCCTCTGACCCTCCTCCCTCTCATGCTCTCTGTCTCTCATTCTCTCTCTCGCAAATAAGTAAAGCCTTAAAAAAAAAAAAGCAACCCAAATTTCTAGGTATTTGGAAGAAAAAAGATCTCTTAAGAACATTTTCTTGGCAAATTCTTTTGTGGAACTTTTTCTCCCAAACAGGCTATTCTGGATCAGCCGAATTGAGTTTAGAACTTACTGTCCTAAGCCTTGTCTGGGAATTGAATAAAAGGATTAGCAGCTGTCATCCTTATTTGTTCAAAGATTGCACAAGGGACTCTCTTCCAGGAAGATGTAACCCAAACTGTGAGAAAAAATGGTAGCATGTTGGTTGCAGTATATTTCATATGAGTATTTTGGACCCAGATGAGCTAAAAAAAAAAAAAAATACAGAGAAAGGAAAATAACTATGTATCGTCGCTCATGCTTATTCTTCTAATTTATCAGGTCTAAGGGCTCTGACTCCCAGAGCAATGCTGGAGCCACTGCCTCTTGCTGAGGTGGGGCCCTCCTCAGACATGGGACCAGGATGCAAACCCCTGCAAGCATCTCCACATACTGTTGAAAACATTTAAGAAGTTTCTCATGCCCACTGAGGAATAGATTCCACTGGGGCAAAAGACAAGTTCCAATATAGAATGTTAGGGCAGAAATATATCTGAGGGATCAACGAGTCTTCATCTCTCAATTTCAGTGTGAGGTAACTGATGCCCAAGATAAGTAGTGGCAGATCCAGGGCAAAAACTAGTCACCCAATTCCCAATCTAGTTCTCTTTTCACTTTATCATGCTTCTGCGAAGACTAGAAAATATAAGCGGTTGCCTGACTTTCATGGAGAGAAAGAGCAGAATGCAACACTAGGAGGGGCGAGTTATGTAAAGAGCAGACTCCGACAGGATTTCTGATCTAGGAAGTGGAGAGATCAGAGTGATGTAGGAGAAGAGGACATAAGAAGCTGGCGTTGCTAGCGTTGTAGTTCCCAACATGTGATCCCCGGACTAGCAGCACCAGCAAGACCTGAGAACTTGTTTAAAATGCAAATCCTTGACCCAACCTGGACCTACTGATTCAAACATTCTGGGGGTGAGCTCTACCAAGGCTTTTAACAAGTCTATCAGGTAATTGTGATGCACTTTAACGTGTGAGAACCAATGTGCTTGAGAAGTCTTTGTGAAACACATTTGGACCCAATTCTCAGGATACAAGAATCTTCTGACTAGGAAAAAGCCTTCTTTTTATCCGGCACATCTTTATTCTCTCTGATCTCTTCTAACTATGAAAATTTATCTGATTATTTCCAATAAAACAGCCACAAACTTTTTTTATTTTGTAAGTTGCAGGTGTACAGCTTCTTTTTTTTTAAGATTTTATTTATTTATTTGACAGAGAGAGACACAGCGAGAGAGGGAACACAAGCAGGGGGAGTGGGAGAGGGAGAAGCAGGCTTCCCGTGGAGCAGGGAGCCCGATGTGGGGCTCCATCCCAGGACCCTGAGATCATGACCTGAGCCAAAGGCAGCTGCCTAACAACTGAGCCACCCAGGGGCTCCTCAGGTGTACGGCTTTATAATTTGACATCTTTATACCTTACCAAGTGAACACCACCCATGTAGGTACCATCCATCACCATACAGTTGAGCTCCTTCATCCATTTTGCACATCTCCCAACCCCCTTCCCTCCCCTCTGGTAACCACTATTCTGTTTCCTGCATCTATGAGTCTGTTTTTGTTCTGTTTGTTCATTTGTTACACTTTTATTTTATATTCCACAAATTAGTGAAATCATACATTATTTGTCTTTCTCCATCTGATTTATTTCACTTAGTGTAATACCCACAAGTTTTATCCTTGTTGCCACAAATGGCAAGATTTCGTTCATTTTTATGGCTGAATAGTACTCCATTATGTAAATATACCACACCTTCTTTATCCATTCATCTATCGATGGACACTTGGGTTGCTTCCATATCTTGGCTATTGTAAATAATGCTGCAATGAACACAGGGGTACGTATGTATTTTTGATATAGTATTCTCATATTCTTTGGATAAATACCTAGAAATGGAAGAGCTGGTCATATGCTTGTTCTATTCTTAATTTTTTGAGGAATCTCCATACTCTTCACAAACTCTTAACATGGGCAAAATATTAATTTAATTCTCTTTCATTTCTTTTTAAGCTCTAAAATTCTTATTCTTTTTGTAATTATTTCTCACTATGTCATTTAGTGCTATTTATAATGATTTGGGTTTTTTTTTTCCTCCTATTATTTCCATGCATCTATATGATTTGGGATGACAACATATGGTATGCTACAATTATTTGGATTCACCATGTCAGAGAAAGAGTATATTAAACTAAAAAATATTTTTTAAAGAATAAACCAGAGTTATCTTCTTAATCTTTTAGGTTAACTCTGTATTTGTAAGCTTTATTATTTGAATCTTGACGTTGGTACAGTCAAGTTCTAGTATAGATATATTTAGTTCCAATATGCTAACCTACTGGTTTTCGCACATTTTTATTTACTAAATGAAAACAAAGAAGCCTGGTTGATAAAATAGGTAAAAAATATAGCTGGGGAAGGGGATACAGCCCAAGAAAAATGAATGCAGAAAGCCCTCGTGTGAACAAGAAGGAAACAGCATTGTGCTGTGGGTTAAATACACGTGGGTTTGAGTCCCTGCCCTGCTGCCTAACACAGCCAGCCACCTAGAGTATATCACTGAGCCTCTGGGTCTCTATTTTCTCATCAGGAAAACAGGAATCTGCATACCTGTTTTGTGGGTTGCTTTTTGTGTGTGTATCAACCAAATGAAACAATTTATGTAAAGTATTAATGATGTTCTTTCATTTGCCCCGTTTTCTTAATTTTCTGTTCTACTATTTTCCCTTTTCAATAGGCTGCTTTGTGCTGTTCAGTGGCTTTCAACTGTCTTACAGATTCATTGAGGGCAGTGGAGCTCTCTGAGACACATATAATTTGTTTAGCCCTTTATACAATGCTCTGCACATCTAAATGCGTTGGACCTCCAGTTACCGAGAGATACTCAGTGTGTAGCGGCAATGAAATAGAAAAGTGTCACCAACATTTGTTCATGGGCTACTTAATATCATTCCTGCTGTAAAGGCTTGTGCTCTCTCTGTGGTCCCCACTCTCTGGCTTTCTGAAACAGACAGCAGTCATAGAGTTTAGCCACATCAGAAGACCAAGAAAGGTTTTTCCTCTAAATAGAAACTCTAACTTGGTCTGATTCTCTCATTCTGATGCTCTCATTATACTTTACAGTGGTTCTCAAAGTGAAATCTCTGGAGGAACAACATCAGCATTACCCCAAGAACTGGATTCTGAGGCCCACCGGACCTACTAAATCAGAAATCTGTGTTTTCACAAACTGGGGGATTCTGATACATGCTAAATTTTGAGACCACTGACCTTAAAAAATGCCCTTGTTTCTCCTTCTTAGTTACCAGGAGTTGTGACTAGCCTCAGTGATATTCTTAAGGCAATATCTTAGCCAGGGTAGATACTGGGATAGTAACGCTGATATTACATCAACCGGTAGGTAATAGTTAAGTACTAAAAATAGAACATGGAATTTCTCAAAGTGTGTTAAATGGATCAGTAATTTATAGGCTATTAATAAGTACTATTTTTTAAAAGAAATTTCTGAGGCAAACAAATTTAGGGTAATAAGTTAAATAGGATTTCTTCCCTGAGACATTTTCATTTTTTTAAGTATGCTCAAAAAACATTCTAAATCTCCAAAATTATTTCCCCAACTTATTTGAAACAACCTTTCTTTTCAGATAAAAATGTATTTGTTGATACAAAGACCTCTTTTGTGGTTGAATTTCCCACATCTGAATTTTGTTATAATATAACTTACCATTAAGAAGTATTTGACACTACACTATTTTTACATAGTCTTTAAAAAGTTATTAATGCAGTAGTTCTCAACTGGCTTCTTATACCATCCGCCCCCTGCCCCCCAGGGGATAGTTGGTCATGTCTGGGGATATTTTTACATGTCACAATTGGGTGGGGGTCGGAGGGGGTTTCTGCTACTGGCACCTAGTGAATAGAGAGGCCAGAGATGATGCTAAACATCCTCCAATACACAAAACAGCCCTCACAACAAAGAATTATCCAGCCCCAGATGTCAAAGTGTCAAGGTCAAGAAACCCTGTATTTTTCAATCAAGCATTTAGTGACTCTTTCTGTGTATGCACACACTGAGCTACAGTATAGACTTGTCCTCTCCCATCCTCAGAATTTCAGTACCTACTATACTGCCTGACACAAAAGAGACATCCAATAAGAGCTTATAATGACTGCATTAATAGAAGAAGGAATGACTGGGAGAAACATGACTATCATGTGAAATAAGAGCAAGCCTTGCAAGACAATATAAAAATCACATTATTTAATATAGCCAGGGAGATCCATGTCCAGGAAGGCTTTGAAAAGGGCAGGTTGTAAATGATCTTAAATGATCAGAGCAGTTGTCTCCGAGAGCAGAGCAGTCCAGCCAGGGGAGATATGAGAGACTACACAGAGAATAGCAGAGAGTCCGGTGCCTTAACACACCTTGCAGGTCAGTACCTCACAGCTTTATTCATGCGGTTCTACCTACAGGTTCTATGCCCCTCCTCTGATCCTAGCCACGTCCTATCACAGACAGACAGGTAGCAAGTGGCAGAGATTACCGACTGGTGGCCTAAAAGCCAGAGGGTTTTGTTTTGTTTTGTTTTGTTTTGTTTCCACCCTGAGATTTTGTTTGTCCGTTTATTTTTAGGGACTCTGTTTTCTTTTAAAGTGTTTTAAGTTATCTAAGCAACATATTACATTTCAGTGAATTTTTGACAAACAATACAAATAAAGCTCAAAACACTCCCTGACCTTCACCCAGTCCACTGTCCAGTGTTTGACACCATGTTTATTTGTTTGAATGCTCTTGGAGGGATACTTTCCAGTTCATCATAGTCCCCACCTACTGTTTCACACCCAAACCCACTATACTCTTGTTGCTACTTACCTGGCCCCTGAAGTCATTGGATTTGAGGGGAAAAGCACTGTACTTGGAGTCAGATGATCACCTTTCTCTGAGCAAACCACGGCTCACCACTAAGCACACTGAGCTGTATTTTGCTCATTTCTACGACCTGCGCTCCCAACATGACAAGATTGCTTTGAGAATTAATGCAAATAACATCAGTAAAACTCCATGGCAAGTCATATTTTCCTGAGCAGCAGGTGCATCAAGCAGGAGAGCATATATCTCAAAGAAGTCTGCAAAAGAGCAAAACCTCTCCCATGCCCTGATCTATCTGTGAAAATCAAACAAAGCTTGAATTCCATTATTAGCAATAAATTTTATTATAAGCAATAATATAGGTGAAGTACTTAGATATTACCAAGACAAACGTGTTTCACAATTTAAGTATGATTATTAATGCTTTAAATAATAGCAATGATAAATCTGTTTATTTTTATACAAAAATATTTTACTTTCTATTCAGTAAAATTGATACCACAGAAGAGAGTCACGTTTGTCCTACAGCTTCAGATATTTCCCGACACCCTACAAAACACTAAACAAATGCAAGATGTTATTATTATCGTCTTTTAAGACCAAGCTGAAGAATTCTTTCATAAAACCTTCTCTGACATTCTAACCTAACTCCTGAATTTCAGTAGTGGTTATTTCTCTCTAGTTTTCTTGGTCATTATGTGTACACATGACCTCGTATTCCTTCTATTGTTGTCACACTATTATTTAAATATTTGTGGAATTCAGATTCTAAGTCTTTAATTGTTCGTGTGTTTATCTCATCTCTCAACTGGATCATGGGCTTCCTTATGTCAGAGGGCACGTTCTCAGCCATACTTCGCAACACGCCACACATAGTAGGCGCCCAGTAAGTGTCTTTGATTTCATTTGAAGAGAGTGTTAGATCCTAGAAGTGCCACAAGAATGTGTCTCTTAAAACCCCTCATCTATAACCTTGTCCCTTCTGGTACATAACCAGAGAATAGCTTTGAAGTGAGGTTGCAGTGTGTTTCTTTCCTACTTGTTCCTAGGAATGAAAGCTCTTGTTTTCTACCCTGGCAAAGTAAGATGATTTGAATCTGTCTAATACAAAACCCTGTATATGGGGTTCTTTGTATGAAAGGTCATCTGCTAGAATCTAAAAGTATCTGTTGGCAATATTACTTAAGTAGTGCATTTCTAATCTTCAAAGGGGTAGTTCTGTGTTTAAAATTAATTTTCTTATTTGTCTATGGTTGCAACTTAAAACGCTTTTCCTTATATGCACTATAAAATGTTAATAGCTACATATAGAGTGACTTTACGACTGTAGTGTCATTTTTCTCAGCTTGATCAGCTCTTTTGAATGGCATCATTATGGTCAAAGTTGTTTACAGTAATAAAGTATGAATAGTTTCGATAAAAAAGTAGGCACCATTACAATTAAACAGTATCTGGCATTTTAGAATGTGATAACTACTCATAATGCTGTCATAGAATAAGCAAATCTATAATATAAACATAGTGACAAGAATGACCTGAACAAGTCTTTGAAGCACAAACAGGGATATGAATTGGGGAAGATGTGGTGCCATGGGGTTAAGGGAAGAAGCAGAATATTCAATACACCTGGAGTCTTTCAAAGAAATTGTGAGCAGTTTATTAGCATTTTGTTTATACTGGTACCCTTCATCTAGTTCTATTTTTGCAAGGAACAAGCAAATTTTAAAATTAGAACAATGTGACAAATGTCTCAGTAAAACTCGGGTCTTAATACTTTGTTTGATAAGGTATATGGCAAAAATCAGCATATTCATATTCATGGGGTATTTATTCAATTACATTACCATGCTTTTGGAAAACATAACAACTAGGACATATCACATAACTACAAATCTTTACACCATGTACTAACACCTCTCCAAATGCAATACCGTTTTCTTGATCCAAGCACTGATTTTCAGGTTTTGGTTCCTTTCCTTTTTTTCTGTAAACTGACTTACTTCTGATTCAGATATATATATACTTATTGTCACCACCATTAGTGGGGTAGCAGATAAGAGAAATTTAATAAATATCTAGTTAATCAATGTTGGTGCCAGTTTGGGCTTCCGAAACAATGTTTGAAAGAGGTAAAAGATGATAAACTATTTCTTTGGGAAATAAAAAGGGCTGGTTTCAGCAATTTTAAGAGGTAATTGTCTTCCTAAGTGCAGGAATAACACAGAGCAGTTAAATAAGAGAATATGTTGGTTCCTTTCTTGAAGAAGGAAAATAAGTAACTTTTGACATGATTCGTAATATACAAAGTAATTAGAAACACGAATACAAATAAATAAAAGGGTTGCTAAAAATTTACTTAAACAATTTGTATGTATATCAATAACACTAAAATATAACTCAAGATGTGATCTCTTTATTAATACATTATTTTTAGGGAATAACAGAAGTGTTTTTTCATGCCAGAATATTTTAATTTGCCAAATGAACAAAGTCATTCTTCTTAGACCTTCATTTAGGACTTTCGAGAATCTGACCTTGACATCCTTGGACAGACTTCTGGCTCCTTCCCTTTATGTGGACCTCCAGCCTACCCATAGCTCCTTGAATTTCCCTGAATCCTAAATACACACAACCTCCACCACCCAACCCCAACTTCCTCTCCACATATCTAAACCATATCTTTCCTATGAGACTATTTAATTTCCCCCTTCTCTTCTGTAACCAGCTTTCCAAAGCTCCTTCTTTTGTTTAATCTTCTATTTTCTGTACCATCCATTTGGCATGTATCCAGAGCTATTTTAGATTTCTGTTTAGCTACTTCTGGTTGCCTTTCACATAATATATCCTGAAAACTATTTAGTGGGAATTTTTAATATTCATGAGATATTCCAATTTTAGCACAGAGTTATCCAAGTGATGAAGCAAAAATCTATGTCCTTAGTTTATAAGTTTGGAAAGAGTTTCTTATAGACCTGGTTTTTCTACTTCCCTTTAGAGTTCAAAGTATTCTTTCTCTCTTTCCTGTACTCTCTGCAGGGGATACCTAAGTTAAAAGTAAAACACATTTAAAAAACAAACAAAAAAGATCCAATCACTGAGATATAAGAATGTCAGCTGAAATAGCTGAAAAATTACCTTCTTTTGTATGAGAGAAACAGACAAGAGCCAACTGCAACTGCTCCAATCTGCAACAAGGACAACAATCTAAAAGTTAGTCCATGCTTTATGTTTTTGATTTCTACCCTCCTGAGGGCAATATTATGTATAAACTAAACAAGTGATTTCTAGGGAGGGAAAATAAAATAACAACACAAGTTTTATCATCACTTTACTAGGCTTAATAGACATTGTTTTAAAGTAAAATTAGAAACTGTTAAGTTAGCAGTTACTAGTTTAAAAGATCAGCAAATCCATTAATTTGAGAACAAACATAAACCAAGCAATAGTTGGCCAATTCAGAGATCATCTTTGATCATGATGTTTATTTTGTTTGACACCTTTACTTAAAGCACTGGTTGTGGGAGGTGGGGAAGCTGAGGACTTTGGTTTTGGACCTGTTGATTATGTTTTTTTTTCATTTCTGACAAATAAAAATTGTACATATTTAAGGTGTACGATATGATGTCTTGATATATGATTACATTGTGAAATGATTACCATAATCAAATTAAATAACATATCTATCACCTCCCATAGTTACCTTTGTGTGTATGTGTGTGTGGGTGGTAAGAACACTTGAGCTCTACTCTCTTAGCAAATTTCAGGTATATAATACACTATTACTAGCTATAGTCACTATGCTATAAGTTAGGTCTTCAGAATTTATTCATCTTAGAACTGAAAGTTTGTATCCACTGATTCAGTAGCTTTTCTACCACCCAGCAGCTCTGGTAACCACTATTCTACTTTCTACTACTATGAGTTTGACACTCCCTTTTTTTTTTTTAGATTTGACATGTAAGTGAAATCATGTAATATGCATCCTTCTGTGTCTGGCTTATTTCACTTAGCATGATGACCCCTAGGTTCATCTATGTTGTATCAAATAGCAAGAATTCCTTCTTTTTAAAGATGAATAATATACCACTGTTTATGTATACCACACTTTCTTACCCTTCATCTATCAACAGACACTTAGGCTATTTCTGTATCTTAGCTACACTGAATAATGCTATGAATATAGGAGTGCAGCTATCTGTTTGAGATAGTGATTTTATTTCCTTTGGATATATACCCAGGAGTGGGATTGCTGGATCACATACTAGTTCTATTTTTAATTTTTGAGGAACTTCCATATAGTTTTCCATAATGGCTATACCAATTTACATTCTGACCAACAGTGCACAAGGGTTACCTTTGCTCCACATCCTCATCAACACTTGTTATCTTTTGAATTTTTGATAAGAGGTGATATCTCATTGTGGTTTTGATTTGCATTTCCCTGATGATCAGTGATATTGAACATCTTTTCATATACCTATTGGCCGTTGTATGTCTTCTTTGGAAAAATGTCTGTTCAGGTCCTTTGCCATATTTTAATTGGGTTATTTATTTGTTTACTTTTGCTATTGAGTTGTATGAGTTCCTTATATATTTTGGATATTGACCCCTTATCAGATATTTGGTATGCAAATATTTTCTCCCATTCCATAGGTTGTCTTTTCATTCTCTTGATTGTTTCCTTTGCTATGCAGAAACTTTCTATTTTGATGTAGTCCCACTTATTTATTTTTGTTTTTGTTGCCTGTGCTTTTGGTGTCAATTGCAAAAAATCATTGCCAAGACCAATGTTAAGGAGCTTCTACCCTATGTTTTTTTCTAGGATACAGTTTCAAGTCTTACATTTAAGTCTTTAATCCATTTTGAGTTGATATTTGTGTATGGTGTAAGGTAGGGTCCAATTTCATTCTTTTGCATGTGGATATCCAGTTTTCCCACCACCATATATTGAAGAGACAATTCTTTCCCTGTTGTATATTCTTGGAGGCTTCGTCAAAAATTAGTTGACTGTATATGTGTAGATTTATTTCTGGGCTCCCTATTCTGTTCCATTAGTCTATGTGTCTGTTTTTATGCCAGTACCATAAGATTTTTATAACTACATCTAGGTAATATAGTTTAAGATCATAAATTGTAATGCCTTCAGGTTTATTATACTTGTTTGAGGTTGATTTAGCTATTCAGCATCTTTTGTGATAGACGTCTTATGGGGTTCCATACAAATTCTAGGACTATTTTTTCTATTTCTGTGAAAAGTGCCATTGAAATTTTGATAGGGATTGCATTGAATATCTGGACTGCTTTGGAAAGAATGGATACTTTAACAATATTAATTCCAGTCCATGAACATGGACTATCTTTCCATTTATTTTAGACACATTGATTATTAAATGCTGGCATGTCACAGGAAAGGTAAAAGGAAATCCTCCAAAAAGGAGGACATTTATAAAGGCACACACTCACATAGAGGGCACATGCTTTGTCAGTCAGCTTCTCACAGAGTGCTCAAAGCAAGCACCTGAATCAAAAACCAAATTTAGACTCATGCCACCATTGCCATAGTTTATAAGATTTGCCCCAGCAACCTCATTTCTAGGAAACTCTCTTGAAGAAGTATTTTCACAAATATACAAAGCAAAGACATAACACAGATATCATGCACAGCACCCTATGCTTTGAGATTTTAATCATATTAGAAATGTGTTCCGTACTTCTTCTAGTACCTCTGGGAATTCTGATGGGATCAGACAAAAGCATAGATGTTTCCTAGTTTCCTTCAAGATCCTGCTTCTATGGAATTAGTTTTGTCACATGTAAACTGTTTCTATTCCACAAGGGAACACAGCCCTCTCTTTCTGAGATTACTGTGAAAACATCATTCACTTAAGGCCTTTGTTTATCTCACCAGCTTCATGAAAAGTTTAGAATTAAAGAAGGATTTTACATCACTATGCAGCTCAACCCTCTCTTTCTAAAGACATCTGCTTCTCTGTCTTCAGGCTTGCAAACCACAATGGGAGCATTTTCTTCTCCTAATCCTGACATATATCTCCATTTCTTTTTTAGAAAATCTTACCCCTTTTTCATAAGAGTGGGTGTTCTCTTCTTCTCCACAAGGCAGTCTATAGGAGGCTATATTATCCAGCAGTATGTTTGCTCCAGCCTGAACTAATCAAGTTGGAAAAGAAATCATATTATATCAAATATATATATATATTATTATCTTCTTTAGCTATATATAAAAATCAGGACTAAACTTTGAAATTGCCTCTTCCAAGTACTTAAATTTTTAGACAATCTAAAAGTCTATCAAAAGGGAATAGTTAAATAAATTATGTATTGCTATAAAGAAGAATGAGGCAGTGCTCTATGAATTGACAATAAAATATATTGTTATGTTATTGTGTGTAAAATACTTTAAGTTAAAAAAAGGTATTGTGCCATTTTTTGAGGTACAAATACATATATTTGTGAATCTATAGAAAAGAGTCTAAATAAGCATATGTCTCTCTGGGAAAGGCAAACATTTACTGTTTTTTTTTATTATTTTAATTATAATAAGTATTTCTTAAACTATTTTTATGGTATAAGCACCGGAGAACCTCAGAAAATTTCTACTACTCAGAAAATATCATTTCTTTACCATGTGGCTTGTTTGCAAACAAAAACATAATGGAAAAATCCTCAGTTTGTTATGAGGTATTTTTCCTATCTATATTTGTTATTTCATTTTATTTCCTTATTTGGAAATAATGTATTCATATTACGTGGGTATCTATTGGAACACTGAAAATTGATGAGACAGAAACCAATGCTGGTTTATATATCCCAGCCTGAGCTGATGATCGGTGTACAGCATTGTGTGTGGCCTTGGAACTGGCTCGGGGTGGCTGAGCAGGCTTAGCCTCTTGTTTGACAGTTGTTTGACTCTCCCACTGGACTAAGTTGAGAAATCACACAGCTTTGTTTACTGCCAGCAACCATTCTGCTACCCCACGGGAGCTAGCCTTCAGATGAAGCTGACGCTGAGGATACAGGACAGAAAGGCAGAGAGAAACTGGGTGTTTGGTGATTTCATTGAGCTGATGGATAGACCAACCCTGAAACCTTCCCTACTCTGTATTTCCAGTCATAGGATACAATAAACTGTCTTTATTATTTAAGCCATTTTGAGTTTGTTTTTCTGTTAGTTGCTATTGGAGGTATTCTGTTAATAGATATATATTCTTTTCTTTAAAGATTTTATTTTGAAGTAATCTCTACACCTAATGTGGGGCTAGAACTCACAACCCCAAGATCAAGAGTCACATGCTCTACTGACTGAACCCGCCAGGCGCCTTGCTCTTAATATATTTTTTAAGTAAATGATGAACATAGACAAAAACTTGTGCACAGTAATTTTCATCAGAAAGGTTTTATGACAGTGAAAAAATAGAAATGATCAAGATACTGAATATTAGGGGCCTCTGGGTGGCTCAGGCGGTTAAGCGTCTGCCTTCGGGTCTAGGTCATGATCCCAGGGTCCTGGGATCGAGCCCCACATCCGGCTCCTTGCCTACTGGGGAGCCTGCTTCTCCTTCTCCCACTCCCCCTTCTTGTATTCTCTCTCTGTCAAATAAATAAATAAAATCTTTAAAAAAAATCCTGAATATTAGGGAAGCAAGTACATAGATTATGGCTCACTGACATGATATTATGTAACTATTCAAATTTATGGTATCAAGTATTTTTTAAATAACAATCCACTCCTATTTCATCTCTCCGGACTTGGTTAACTCTCAAGTGTTCCCTGTCTTCATTCCATAC
Organism: Leptonychotes weddellii; assembly: GCF_054177405.1. NCBI lineage: Eukaryota > Metazoa > Chordata > Mammalia > Carnivora > Phocidae > Leptonychotes > Leptonychotes weddellii. The sequence goes on along the minus strand of NC_138378.1, from coordinate 66,203,780 downwards.
TTTGCCTCCTGTGGTTTTCGCGACTAGAATGCCTCTAAATTCTTCCAACTTGTAGCTCCATTCCACTTCCCCTTTAAAATCCTGTCCATTCACACTTCCTCCAGGAAACCTTCCCATAAGCTTTCTTCCTTGTCCCCCAAGTTGGTACTAGCCTCTCCATTATACACCCACAATATCTGTAGTTATTATCTCTCTAACTGATCATGTTCTAACTATCTGATTTTATTTATGTCTTTCTTCATTATGAGACTGTGAGCTGTTTGAAGACAAAGATCAACTGATTCTGATCTGGTTGTGTATCCCTAATGCCTAGCCAGAGGCCCAGCATTGCATAGATGCTCTATAAATATTTGTAGACTGTGTGGGTGGATGGTTAGATGAATAAAGAATGACTCTTAATCATGGCTATATCAAGAATGTAGGATGGTTAACTTCTAAATTTTGTAATGGTTTTCTGTATTTCTCACAGAAATGGGAAAAATTGTTTTTTAAAAAACAATAGGCTATTTATACAGAAATTAAGACTAGATTTTTTAAAATATCACTTGCCTCTTAAGCTCCTATGTAAAAATTTATTAACCAAAATTCATTAATAAATATTTATAATTGAGATAGCCAAAGACAAGCTTCATACTGTTACTCTCTCATGAAAAATTAAATTGACTTACTCTTTTTGATTAATTTTGAAAGCTTTGGTTTAAGGTTATAGAAGTCTGACAGAAAAATTGAAGCCATGATTGATTTACATGACACACTTTTAATGGAAAATGCTATAAAACATTGCAAAAGCTGTGACATCTTTAAAGATGAACTCAGATGAGAAATGCTAGGTTTGCAGGGCAGGGAAAAGCTCTATAAGTAATCTTCACCCTCCGATCCACTCTTCCTGAGGCCCCTGGTTGGGCAGTGTGCTTTCACATTCCTGACTCGTACCTCCAGGAATAGCAGCGAAACCAGGCAGCATCACTCCCTTATCTTATAAACAATATTAATACTAAGCTTTATAAAAAGACTTAAAACAGCAGAGAATATAAAATAATTTCTGAATATGCACATTACACATTAAAGGTACAAGGCTGGCAAAATTCCTTTTCTCTATCCCTGTCTTGGGGATAGGTTATATCAGTCATTTTTGTATGCCTACCCCCAGAGAATAGATGACATACAGTAGGCATTCCTAGGAATTGCTGAATAAATGAAATGTTAACTGGGGTTGTATCTACATAGTGGAATTATCTATGAGTGTTATTTCCTTCTTTGCATTCTTCAGTCTTGTCCACATTTTCTCTAATCTTTTCAAATTTTCAAATAGTTGTGTACTTGTGTTGTTATTTCCATAAATTCACGGTCAATCGCAAGAAAGGGGGAAGAAAACAGATATTCTGATATTGGGAAAATTTTGGTTCTATTTTGTAATTCAACATGCCCTTACTCACTGTTGCTTTTGCACACCAAGATAGAAAGAGGTCTTCTCAGAGCACTAGCCTCTCAGATGTGCAGCTTACCTGATGTTTTTCCTCCAGGTATCAGAATTTTTACTCTAATATCTACCTCTATAAAATCTGAACTTACAAGAGAGTAACAATGAAGAAAACTAATATTTGCTTCATAACTAAGTGAGCTTGATACTTAGGTTAACCCCCAATATTTTCCCACTAACCCCACATCCCTTGGTGGTGCCAATGAGTGACTTGGGCATGGGAGCAATCTTTGACTTCCCTTTAATTTCCATCACTTCTAATAAATTTAAGTGAAGGCAGTGTGCTTACTCTCCAAATTCAGCTTTAAGACAAATCCCTTCCCCCTTACCAACAAGACTGCCATCCCAAGGCCTCTCGTAGAAAGATAATCCGTAGTGACCACCATAGATACTATTTTCCTCATTTTACAGATGAGAAGATTAAGTATACCACTCAAGGGCATGATTAGTGAGACATAGAGCTCAGAAGAGAACACTTGTTTTTTGAACCCCAAATTCTCTCCTTTTCCTACTGTACCATGCTGTCAGAACTTTATAAAACCACCACAAGATAGATTTAGAATGATAGGTTTAGAATTATAGAATGAAGACTATATATAGCTTATTATCTAGACAACTGAAGCCAAAGGATAAGCAATTCTGGCATTAGTGGCTAAATTCTCCTCACTAGGATATATAAAAGTCTCTCAGCCCACAGTGGCAGAAGAAAATACTTCTGGGTTCTTTCCTAATTTGACATTTCTTTCAGATTGGTCATTTTGTTCTCTTTGTTTTTTACATTAGCTGATCTTCTGTAGCCCATGCTGTTCATATCCAAAGGTTTTTGACTGTCATGTTTTCATTTACATTTGCTTCCATGTATTTTTTTATTTCTTCTTTAATTTCCTGGTTGACCCATTAATTCTTTAGTAGGATGTTCTTTAACCTCCATATATTCAAGGTCTTTCCAAATTTTTTCTTGTGATTAACTTCAAGTTTCATAGTGTTGTGGTCTGAAAATATGCTTGGTATGATCTTGATCTTTTTGTACTTGCTGAGGCCTGATTTGTGACCCAGTATGTGATCTATTCTGGAGAATGTTCCATGTGCACTCAAAAAGAATCTGTATTCTGCTGCTTTAGGATGAAATGTTCTGAATCTATGTTAAGTCCATCTGGTACAGTGTGTCATTCAAAGCTATTATTTCCTTGTTGATTTTCTGCTTAGATGATCTGTCCATTGCTGTAATTGGGGTGTTAAAGTCCCCTACTATTATTGTATTATTATCAATGAGTATCTTTATGTTTATTATTAATTGATTTATATATTTGGGTGCTCCCAAGTTGGAGGCATATTTACAATTGTTAGAGCTTCTTGATGGATAGACCCCTTAATTATGATATAATGCCCTTCTTCATCTCTTGTTACAGTCTTTGTTTTAAAAACTATTTTGTCTGATATAGGTATGCTACTCTGGCTCTCCTTTGATGTCCATTAGCATGATAGATGGTTCTCCATTCCCTCACTTTCAATCTGCAAGTGTCTTTAGGTCTAAAATGTGTCTCTTATAGGCAGCATATAAATGGATCTTGGTTTTTTTATCCATTCTGATACCCTATGTCTTTTGATTGGAGCATTTAGTCCATTTTCATTCAGAGTGATTATTGAAAGATATGAATTTAGTGCCATTGTGTTACCTATAGAGTTGGTGTTTTTGATGATGTTCTCTGGTCCTTTCTAGTCTTTGTTGCTTTTGGTCTTTTTTCTCCACTCAGAGAGGCCCTTAAAATTTCTTGCAGGGCTGGCTTAGTGGTCATGAACTCCTTTAGTTTTTGTTTGTTTGGGAAAATTTTTATCTCTCTTTCTATTGTGAATGACAGCCTTGCTGGATAAAGAATTCTTGGCTGCTTATTTTTCCAATTCAGCACATTGATTATATCCTGCCACTGTCCTCTGGCCTGTCAAGTTTCTGTGGACAGATCTGCTGAGAACTTCATCTGTCTTCTCTTGTAGATGATCAAGGACATTTTTCCCCCTTGCTGTTTTCAGGATTCTTTCCTTGTCTGTGTATTTTGTGAATTTGACTATGACATGCCTTGGCGATAGCCAGCTTTTGTTGAACTTAATGGGAGTTTTCTGTGCTTCTTGGATTTTGTTGTCTGTGTCCATCCCCAGATTAGGGAAGTTTTCAGCTATAATTTGTTTGAATAAACCTTCTGCCCCTTTTTCTTTCTCTTTATCTTCTGGGACTCCTATGATACAAATGCTATTATGTTTTAATAAGTTGCTGAGTTCCCTAAGTCTACCTTCGTGATCCATTATCTTTCTTACCCCTTCTTTTCAGCTTTAATTTTATCTTCTATATCACTGATTTGCTCCTCTGTTTTGTCCATCCTCATTTTTATGGCATCCAGTTGGGTTTGCATCTCATTTACAGCATTTTTAATTTTGGCCTGACTAGATTTTAGTTCTTTTATCTCTGCAGTAAAGGATTTTCTAGTGTCTTCTAAGATTTTTTTCAAGCCCAGCTAGTATCCTTATAATCATTGTTTTAAATTCTAGTTCAGACATCTTAATTATATCTGTATTAATTAAATCCCTGGCCATGAGAAAAAATAATAATAATAAAAACAAGAATAAAAGTAAAAAGAAAGCTAGATCCTATTTACCCTAGAGCTGAAGCTTCACAGCACTCTATGATCAGTAGACTTGGTGCACACCAGTTGTTTGTGCTGGTCTTCTGGAGGAAGGGCCTGTTGTGATGATTCTCAGGTGGACTTGCCCAAGTGGAAATATGCCTCCAGGGTGCAGGAGGGCGGGGCTTAGTGTAAATGGTCACAGCCTCCACTAGGTGACACTGTTTTGCTCCCTGCAGGCTTTCAGTGCTGATAGTCAGGGTGAATATGGCAATGCCCTGCTCTCTAGCCCCAGGGCTGAAAGTTCGGACCCCCCACTCTTCCTTGAGAGCAATCAATCACCCCTCTTGTATTCCCAGTTTCTGTCAGAACACTGCATTCACCCTGCCTGTGTCTGAGGTTTTTTTTTTTTTTTTAATCTCAGGCCCACGACTGAGTTTCAAAACTGCAAATTTTAGGGACCCTGTGGCTGGGACCTGAGCTGTTTCTTGGGGAGGGGGTAGTCTTGCTGTTCTTTTGCCGTTTGCTGACCAGTCCCAGGAAAGCAATGGCGCAATCAGGCCGTGGAGGCACAAACGAGCAGCAGTTCACAGTTTGTGGCAAAACAGCAGAAAGCCGGCACCAAGACTCACTGCTCTCAGCCAACTTTCCCACTCCTATGCCTGGGAACCATGCCACACTGAGGCACCACCCATTCTTCTTGCAGCCCAGGTGATCCTCAGACCAGGCTGTCCCTCCTGGGACTCCTCCCTGCTTCATCACCTGAGCACCTTTAAGCCAGGCACATCCACCATGGTAGTGGACTTCTAAAAGTTCAGATTTTGTGCTCTGCTGCTTATAATACTTGGTGGTAGCCTCTATAAGCCCAGCTCCCTCCCCACCGGGGTACCCACAGCTATATCTCCCCCAAGTCAACTCTCTACACTTCCTACCTTCTAAAAGGTGGTCACTTTTCTACTTGTGGACTTGCAGGTTTTGTCCTCTCAGACCTCAGATTGATTTATTGGGTGCTCAGAATGATTTGATAACTATCTAGCTGTGTTTGAAGGACAAGACAAGCTTAAGGTCCTCCTACTCCTCTGCCATCTTAATTTCTTCCCCTATTTATTTATGTTTTACAACTCCAGAATAAAGAAGAAAATGAAAAATTGGCCCCTGAATCTAATTTAAATTGTTAGAAAAGAAGTTTTTTGTTTTTTATTTATTTTTTTATTAATTCTAGATCTTTACACCTTTTCCTTGTGGATAAAAGAAGAGGATTTTCTTACACATGGAGAGTTCAAAATTTAAGTAAAAAAAATGTGAGGCCACATTTTACTTTGGTGAAAGTTTATTTTGAAGATCACGTTTTTGCTTTTCTTTGGCCCTCACTGGAATCTTATAAAAAAGACTCAAGGAGAAAAAGAAGCCTGTTAATGACTCTGAAACAGTGTCTGTTTAATATTCAATATAATTAAAGTAGGTTTTGTTTTTCTGTATAGCTTTAATCTGGTCTTACTAAAGCAGGCTAATATACCTAATATGTAACCAAGTATGCTCTAAATCTAGCTCGTTAACAGATGTTGAAATCATATTATCTCTCTGGAAGCAGGGTTTGTTTGTTTGCTTTGTGTGGGGGTCATTTATTATTTTATTTATGTGAGTGTGTTTATAGCTTCAATGAAGTATAATTTACATACCACAAACATACTTTAAGGTGTATAATTCAATGCTTTTTAGTAAGTTGACAGAATTGTGCAACTATCATCACAATCCAGTTTTAAAACATTTTCACTGCCCAAAGAAGATCTTTCATTTGCACTCATACCCTGTTCCCACTCTCAGCAGCAGCAGCAAACTACAAGGAGAAAAAAGTTTTCTTAAAAATGATCCAACTTCTCCGTTATCTACTCTTTAGACAGGCCAGCAAGCCAAAGGACTAAAATGAACAAATCAAAATGAAAATATACCTCAAATTAAACTAGCTTATGAAGTTCAATGCCTCCCCCAGATTTATGTTTTGTTTTGTTTTTTGCTTTTACAAAAATCTGGCACTGTTATAGTCTCCAGTATGACAGAAGAAAGATCTAAGAGGTAGAGCTGGCAAGTTATTTGGCTGATTTTGTTTATCTCTAATTTAAACTCAATAAAAATGCAGTTAAAGTATTTCTTTGAACATAATTGAAATGTATAGAGTTTTTAAGAAACATAAACTCATTAATTTTAAAAAATTTTTATTTTGAGTAAGCACTTTTCCCCATGCCTTTCCAGTTTTCACAAATAATATACAATTATTTCAGCTAAAATTTTAAATTTTGAAGCAAAAGGATCTCAATATAAGTCATTGAGAACAAAGGTCAATGTCCCTGCAATGATTGTACACAACTTGGGCACTGTAGGTAGTTAAAAGGTGGCCTTTTGAAAGGTAAGATACAGATCCATTCAGTAAAGCCATCTACCTCATCAACCTTGTTGGCCTTGCAGAAGGGGTTACTGCTTAGCAGACTCATGGATTTCTAAGTTATTCATTAATTACCTAGAAAAAAGGAATGAAAACATAAGGAGTGGGTTATGAGCCTAAGATTAGGAACTACCTCATATCTCTCCTATGTGCTCACAGATGTTTTAAATGATTTCATCGGACGGTAAAATCTTTCTTTTAAGTGAGACTCATCATATCATCTACATACTCTACATACTTCATATATATTTATTAGTTTGTACACATAATAAAGAGCCTATGCTGGGCGCCTGGGTGGCTCAGTCGGTTAAGCGACTGCCTTCGGCTCAGGTCATGATCCCGGAGTCCTGGGATCGAGTCCCACATCGGGCTCCCTGCTCCGCGGGAAGCCTGCTTCTCCCTCTGACCCTCCTCACTCTCATGCTCTCTCTCTCTCATTCTCTCAAATAAAGAAATAAAATCTTTAAAAATAAATAAATAAATAAATAAAATAAAGAGCCTATGCTATAGAGAGGCCATGCAATGATAGAATTAAAAGCATTTTGTAGTTGGGAGGACGAAATCTGAACTTTGTTGTAGACTAGAGAGGACGTGCAAAAGTACTTAATCCTTCTATAATTAATCAGGAAGTTTTCAGGAAGAAGACAAGTTCAGACAAAGTTTGTTGTTGGTATGTGATAGATTCAGATACTATAAAATTGGGTATGAAATGACAAAAGACAGAGTTCTGGTGATATTGAAAGAAAGGGGGTTTGTTATCAATTCAATGGCAGGAGGCCTATAAAAATATGACCATTTTCAATTCAATTTCTTTCTATTTAAGTTCACAAATACTTACTGAAAACTTATCACGTGAAAGCCACTGTGCTAGAGCCACAATAATGTACTAGGCCTTATAAGTAAATGCAACAGGAGAATTTCTACTCAGTTAGAGCTCAACAAAATACAACTGTGGCCTAGAGCATACCAGTCATAGTATTGTCTGCATATCTTTTGGGTCCAATCTTAAAACTGTAAGGATTATTCATTTTCTCACTAGGCTGAATAATCAAGGTTTCAGATAGAGAGGCTCCTCTAGGCAATGCTAAAGATAACTGAGTAGCTCTAAATTTTTCTCCACAACCTTGAAGCTCTGCAAGATAAAATTTCCACAATTTTCAAACTGTGCCAAATTTGATAAGGCAAGTCACCAAATCCAAATCCAAATCCAAATTTGAAATAACAGATAGTTAAGAATTCCTAAGATCTCCAAAGAGTCCTTTACAACACAAATGAAAGTTGCAAGACAACATTGGCATTGTGTGGAAGTTCCAAGGTCCAACCTGGAGAAAGGGAAGAAGCTGGGGTAAGGAGGAGCACTGTAGGAGAGCTGACTCTCAAGGTGGGTTTGGGAGGCAACCAGAAAGTGTTTCTTCACCAAGCTTCCTGATAATTGCTTCCACACTGCTGATATTTTTCAGGTCACTCTCTTTTATCCAGGAAAACCTCTTCACTAGTGAATCAACTGGCGACTAAGCATCATCTTTTTAAAATACAAATAATTTTCAAAAGAATAAGAATGCCAATAGTTATTTATAAGCTAGTGAGAATTAGTTTAAAAATGTCTATTGTAACTGTTTTCCTCTTAATAACTTAAGGTAACTACACTGTCAAAATGGTAGTTTTTAATTATTTATTAGAATAGTTACAAAACAATGAATATATGTATATATGTATATAGAGAGAGAATATATATACTTTTTTCAGAACTTTAAAATTTAAAAAGAATTGTCACATGCATTAGATAGTTTGATGCTCATAAATGTCATGTGATAAAAGACATTATTGGTTGACTATTAGCAGTTGCTTGCATGTAAAATCCTGATTTGGGGTATGCCTCACACCTCATTGTAACTCAGGGATTTAGCAAGAAATGTCTAAACCAAACATGGTTTATCACCCGCCTTACCAGTGATTAGTTTGGGGTGAGTATATAATTCATTTCTGGCCAATGAGATATGGGAGAGATCTGTTAAAGGCCTTCAGAAAAGGTTACTTTGATCTAAGGGGAAAAAAAGACAAAGGATGCACAGAAAGAGATAAGTCTGCTTTCTTTCATCACATATGGAGTCATATAACAATCAATATATGTTGTTAGATTTGCATGTGAGACACACTTTAGGAGAAAAGAAAACGAGAACTGAGGAAGCCATCTGACAAGCAGGAGGTTGCTAAGTCATCCTGCTGAAAATGGCTGACAGAAAGATGGAAAGTTCTAGAGTCCTTAGTCATGTTATTTAGCTGCCACTTTAAATATATCAGTAGCTTCACACCCTTAGGATTTTGGGTTATCTGAATGACCTCATCTAACCTTATTGTTTAAAGTGATTGAGTCAGAGTTTTTGGTTCCTGATAACTGAAATCACAATGATACATGTGAATTGGTTAGATTCCTGACTTAGAGATATGGTAACTAAGGTTCAAAAAGTTAAGGAACTTGACCAACAACCATAGGGTAAGCTACAGATATGTGACATAGTTGCAATTTCACATTCTAAGGATCATATGCCTTCCATTTAATTCTATGCCAATTTTGTTGAATAGAAATAAATAGATTTGGGGTATTGAGATACTTTGGGCAACTAAATAGATTTATTCTTCTATCCTCTCCAAAATAGGAGTATTGTGGTAGAGGACTTAAGGTATGAAAAAGAACATTGAGAAATTGGAGCTCAGAAAAGGGGGAGCAAGGTATCATCTTCTTGTTTTGCCCATTTTGAAGTTTTGTCTAAAGCTGGCCTGAAACTCATGAGAAAGTTGAAACTCTCTTCCTCCTCTTTCTTCCTATTTCACACGTACTTCTATTCCCAGGACCCCAAATATTGGTGAGCAGTATTGGTAATTCAGCTACCTTCTGTTTAATAGAGCCATATTCAGCCAGGTGACTTAGGTAGAATCTCATGATGACAAGGAAAAGAATCCACTTAAACTAAAATAAAAATACAAATTTATTAAAGAACAAATTGGGGAATCTCATGGAACAGAAGGGTAGAGAGTATTGCTTAACCGAAGAGGAGTAGTTAGATGATAGATAGATAGATAGATAGATAGATAGATAGATAGATAGATAGAAATCTATCAGGAACTTATATGTGCCATGGCATAGGAGTCTCTGCCGCACCATTGGCTTCTCTAATTTATCACTCTTTCTGTGTAGACCAGCTTTTCTCTACTCCTCATGCACAAGGCCAAAAGATGCATTGTCCCATCCCTGCCAATCCACCAGTGCCGGTTTAATATGACTTTCCAGGCAAATACTCTGTTATAATGGACCCATTCTGCCCATGTCTCAACCCTTAATCCTGAATTCCTCAGAAAGAGGATAGGTCTGGCCAAGCTGAGCCTCTGGATTGGTTTCACTCTAACCAGACATCCCTACCTTTGTTCAACCACTATTGCCATAGGGTGGTGGCCATATTGAAACATCATCACCTGTATGGTAACAGACAGTTCTCAGAGAACAGGCTACGGCTGGCAAGTATCCTTGAATTGAATCTGACCTGTGTTTAAAACTTCATTTTATTGGGTTTCCTAGTGATTTCAAAGTTTATAATAGCCAATTTGTAAATAAAAACTTAAACATAATGTGGTCATAAGTAAGAAACTCCCTTCTACAGATAAAGGGGAAAAAAGAACCAGACATCCCTGATGAGGATGACTACTTAATGTGAATAATGACAAATAAGTGACAAAAAACTCAGAAGTTTATCTCAGCATTTTTCAAAGGGCAGTTATCTGTGTAATTTATAATTACCCATTACACTTAGTTTATACATTACAAATACAAAATATTTTTAATGTGTACATATTCAAGAAGAATTAAAATGAATATATTGTATATTGGAAGTCCATTAAAAACTAAATTCTTACATGGATTATTTGACTGCATTAGAGTAACTCAGCAATGTGCCTTTAGAACTATAGATGTAATGTTAAAATTTCAGATAAACATGTGATATACCATCCTGTAATGACATCAGAAAACATAACATATATTTTAAAGTGGTGAAAATGAGTAATGTGAAAGCTAGATCACACTACAAATAATAAAAAGCATACAAAATATATAATTTAAGTCAAATAAAAAATGCCCATATGTGAAATAAATTGAAATTAAATTTTAATGAAAGTTAGGGAAGTACAGGTATAAAAACTGTTAAGAATTGTATAGATTGTAAATTTTAACCATTAGATTTTTTTTAAAGCTGAAATTCATGTTCTATATGTGTCAACACCAGTATGAATTTTGTTTATCAAAAGTGTTTTTCAAGCATCACAAATTTTGGGGGCACAATGACTCAAATCATAAATTCTGACATGATATGTGAATCTATGAAAATATATATTATATATGTAGTTATATATGTGAAAATATATTAGGGAAGACCTAGCTAACATGAAATTCATTTAATAAATTGAAGTAGGCAATAATACAGTTCTTTATGAGATTTACAGGGAATTTGAAAAGAAATGCTATGTCAAGTAGATCTTTTTAAAAGGTAATGACTTAAGATTTCAGAGTGAGATGACAGGAAATGTCAGAATTGAATCATACGGATTCATGTGCTGTACGTAGAGGGGTTATCTAGGATGGGAGCTGTTTCAGCATAAAAATGAAAGCAAAAATCATACCATCCATTTAGAGAAATCAGAACCACACAAACATTTACCCAGTACTGCAATAACAAATTTCCCACTTTTTTTTTTTCATGAGAGGGCAGTTTCATTCCTTTGTTAGTTTCCATTTTCATTAATCTCTGCCTTCCCCGAGTTGAGTGAATATACCCAAATACTCTGCAAAAAAAACTGTTCTTGTTTTCCGTTTAATTGGGATCTCGAAATAGACAAGAGCTCAAGGGATTCCTGACTGAGTATTGCAGACATAAAGTGCTTGGAGTGTTCCGATCAGATTTTAGATAAGAATGTGAATTATGTTTATTCCAATGCCCTTAAATCTCCAGAATCTTCAGGCCAAATTTGCCGTGACTTTGACTCAAGAGTGACATGTTATAGCATCACCAGGGCTGAGTCAGCTGTGCTTGCCCTCGCAACACCTCCACCCGGGAGCCGGAAGCCAGGCCGCAAGGGTTCCTGGGACACCATATTCCAGACAGAACGGACTATAACTCCAAACAGCCACTGGCGTTTTGCACGTGGCCAGCAGGACACTAAAGGCAAATCAGCAAGGACCCCAGATGGACCCTGCCACGAATCCTCAGCCATTTCTGGCACCCTAAAAGGCCAGTTAATTCTGTCTCTCATGCTTATAATTTTAGGACAATAAACCACATGCAAACTCTTCTAGTCACCGAATTCTTCAGTATTGGATCTGTGCTTCCTTTTCTTTGTCTTGTTTTCCTACTCTGCCTACTTTTTCTCGTCAACCCCTTTGTTTTGTTCTTTGAAACTTGGAATTCAGTTGCAAATCAACTTTCCTACTCATCAGCTTTCTTACATTCACTACACTGTGGTGTCTCCTCCCTTTATGTATATTTCTTTGTTTGTAGTAATCGTCTTATTGAGGTAAAATCTACATTTTAGAGAAGCCCCAGATTTTAAATTTATAGTTCCATGAGCTACAGATGCCTTGATCACCTCTCCAATCAAAATACAGAACATTTTCATCATTCCAGAGAGTTCTCACAAGCACCTTTCCAGGCAATTGCTTACGCTTCCCTCAAAGCAAGCATTTTTAAATTTCTATCACAATAGATTAGTTTTTCCTGATCCAGTACTTCATGTAAAAGCAAACATATAGTGTGAATTCTTTTGTCTGACTTCTTTAGCTTAGCATGTTTTTGAAATTGCCCATGTTTTCCTTAGCAGTAGTTCATTCTTTGTATTGTTAAATAGTATTCTGTTGTAGGGCTTTACTGCTGAACATGTAGGTTTTTTTAATCTTTTTGCTTTTAGGATTAAATCTGTTAGGAACAGGATGTGCATACTTTTTTGTGGATATATGTTTTCATCTCTCTTGAGTCTTTGGATTGGATTGCTGATTCCTAAGGTATCTGGATAAATTAATCATGACCCTCAGGTTTTATAAATCAGTCGAGTGAGTTTACTTAAGGTTAAGTTCACCTGTGAGAACTGGATCCCCTCTAAACATGGGGGCTTCTGAAACTGAAGAGCAATCCTGAGTTGCGAAGAATGAATCATGAAAAGCTCCCATGAGAAACCATTTCTGGATACCAGCTGACCTTCATGCCATGTTTCTCTTCTGCCACATTGTGGATTGTGTGTATTTTCATTTGAAGCTCTATACATTTGAAATGTTCTGCCTGCCCTGTGTCATACTTTCACCCACATTCCACCATCCACTGTGTCACTGTTGGGAGGAAAACTTTTCCTCTTCCAACCCAAGTTCAGTGATTGGGGGCCTGCAAATTAACTGACAATAGACAGATTAACAGGAGAGAAAAGAGGGTTTCTTTATGTGTGCCGTGCATACGTGCAGGAGTGCTTAGCAATGAGTATTTCACTCAACAGAAATAAAAGGTTTATATTCCAAACTTGACAAAGCGGTGGTGGGTATGAGGGAGATGTTTCAGTGAGAAGGTGTGGAAGGTTCTGTTGGGTTTTCTGATGCTAATGGAAATGGCCAGTCTGTCTCCTTGCCAGCTGAATTCACAGGAAGCTCAGTCAGAGTGGGGGTTATTGGCAGCTTTATTTTTCTGGAGGCTCTGCTTTAGTCAGATAAGAGAAGTTCAGATAAGACTCCTTTCTGCATCTTTTTAGTACAAATGTTTTCACTTTAAAGTAATCTTTATGTCAACTCTGGGGGTCCAAGTGGGTCTCCACATTTCCCCTATCAAAAATTTTACTATCAGTTTGACAGAAAAAGAAGTTTGGTTGATTGCTGTGGAGAGAGATACAAGTTGTGAGGTAGGAGGTCTGCAAAGGGAGAGAAAAACAACATTAATGCTTGGAGCAGACTATAAACTCAGTTTTTATGTCCAGAGGGCAGCTAGTCAAGATTTCTAGACATTGGGACTGAAGCATCTTTACTGAGAGTAGCTGTGGTAATGTCACAATAATGGTCATTTCCTGGAGCAGAGATTAGAAGATGCAAGTGTTGGGTGAACTTTCTGAGCAGCGCACACTGTTGTGGTGATAAAACCTTTGAAGTTATATCAAGTCATCCAACTTCAGTTTACCGGGATTCAGGAAAAAGGCAATGGTGGGTCTCAGTGATGCCAAGTCATGAGAGTGGGGAAAAAATCAGAAGCATTAATTACTGACAAAATGTGCAAGATGGCAGGATCCAGTTTCCAAAGAGGTGAAAAATAGCTCAAAGACAATGAACAAGACTAGAATCTGACAACTCAGAAGAAAGGGTTATAGTTTTCCATTGAAACACAAACTTTCTCTCTACAGTCACCCCCATTTTGATCAAAGATAATCAAACTAAAACAATTCTTGTTTACAAAATAAGTCTAGTCTCATTAAATTTGGCCTGAACATTTACTAAGTGCAGCAGGAATGATAATTGACCACATGGACCTTTTAAAGTTTGCTTTGCTGGAACTTTTATAAGGAATTCAGATTGGACTTTTTTTAAAAGTCCCTCAAGACTAGTGTGTCAAACTAAGAACTTGCCATCAGATTTCACCTGCAGTACCTACAGATTTGGGTGAATTCCTCTCTTCTCAGGGTCCCCAAAATAGCTTAAGTTTCCCGGCCTGCCAGGAAGTGACCTTCCTTACTCATTTATAATACAGGGAAACTTGTAAGTAAGGTAACAGGTCGATTTTTCCAAGAGGGCTTTGTAAATATTGGTTCCCTAAAGCCAACCTTTGTTCCTTAAAACTGTCTGCTCATATCTGATTCTATGCACATCATTCTCAAATATGACATTCTAGTCAAAACCTTAGTGATATAACCAATTTTCCCAACTATGACCTATTACAGGGAGAATAGATTCTTATTGAACTTATGCAAATAACTATATTGCCATGAAAATAAGAATGTTCAATAAGAGTTTCTGAATTCTGGAAGAATATGGTGGGGAGAAAAATATAAACTTTTTTTTTTTTTTACTAAAAAATTATCTACTAATCTAATAAATTGTTGGGAGTTATAGATAACTTAAGAGAAAGGGATTCCTTAAATCCAGAAAATAGAACAGTAAAGAACTAGCAATGTTTCAAGCAAAAGGCCATAAAAATTATAATCATTCTTTTTCAGTTTGTTCAGTCCCATGTAATTAATTCTTGTTCTGCTTTTTCTTGGTTTAGCAGTTTTATGAATCCATGAGCATCTCCACTAGTGTTCTGGAAATTCTTATTCAGTCCCATGGTAAGATCTTAAATTTATTTAAGCAATGCCATCGGAACCCTATACCACAAGGTACCTATCATAATCTTTACATGGATCTCTGCGACATCTCTTTTGTGGACAAAGTATTCTGGTTTGATGCTGATTGCAAGAGCTTTCAGGAAAGCACTAGAGTAAAACAATAACTATTTGTGAACAGCAAAAGATTTAAAATTGCTGCCATTAACAATCTGATGAAAGTTCATTATTATAAAAATAATGCAATTGACAAAGAAATGTTTCTGTAACATACAACATTTTAAGGTAATAACTGGAGTTATGATTGATAACATCATATCAAGATATCATGGACAGCTGACAAATTTCTATGAATTTTATATAGCTTTGAAATATATTAACAACATATAACCATACTAACACAATCCAGAGAAGGTTAAGTATCCTTCTTGTTTGATAATGTTTTTTATGTACTTAAACATATAAAATAAGCCTATATTTTTTTTCTCAAAGATTTCATCTATTTATTTGAGAGAGAGAGAGCACAAGCAGGGGGAGTGGCAGAGGGAGAGGGAGAAGAAGGCTTCCGGCTCAGCAGGGAGCCTGACAGGGGGCTCAAGCCCAGGACTCTGAGATCATGACTTGAGCCAAAGGCAGACGCTTAACTGACTGAGCCACCCAGGTGCCCCTAAAATAAACCTATTTTTAAAAATATCTCTTTTTATAAAGTGAAAGAACAAATCCTTTGAGATATTCCAGGTACTCTATGGGAAATCTCAAAGACAGTTAAAGATCAGGATTTTATTTAGGGAAGATAAAATAGCAAAAGTTGTCAAAAATGACATAAAGTTTGAATTAAATAGGATCAGAGACCACTATGAAACAATACTTAGTATTCAACCAAACTGACAATAAAAGACTTTAAAAATAAATTTAGGAGGTAACATGACTGTAAAAATCAAAAACAAAACAAAACCTAGCTTGTTTAACACTGAGAAGATTTGGTTCTCTCACATAATTGAAGGGGTTCAGAACAACCCTCCCAGAATGTGCGACTTTGGCATATGGATTATTTTGAGCTAAAGGTACTTGAGACCGTGTGGACTCAAGAGAAACTTTTGTCTCTCCCTTAACCACACGGAAGAATCTAAACTGGGGGTCTTTCCCAGAATAAGGGTGATTCCCAGAGATAAATTTTATCTGAGTGACCCATCTGTATGGTAGGGCAAACATCTAATTACCAAACATCTGCTCATCTTATCACCATATGAAATGCATTTTGTTCCTCTGAAATTGCAGACCCTTACCCCCTTCTCCTTAGTTCAGGATGACATTTATACCTCATTTTGCCTGACTGTCTTTGGAATTCCCATGTCTGTATGGATTCCCTGTACATAAACTATTAAATTTGATTTTTTCCTGTGGATTTGTCTCCTGTCAATTTGATTCTTAGTCCAGTTAGAAGGACCTTTGAGGGGACAGGAATTCTTGCTCCCTGACATAATCAAGGACATTATAATGACAACTTAAAGCACAATATAAAGATACAGATTTTTTGTTTTCTACTGTTGGGGAGGAAGACCTTCCTCTGCCCTACAAGGTCCTTCCAGTTGAACTTAGAATCAAATTGACAGGAGACAGATTCACAGGAGAAAATAAAATTTAATAGGCATATACATAAGGGGAATCCACACAGACATGAAATTCCAAAGACAATGAGGCAGCGTGACACTTACATGAGCTAAGCAGAGGAACAGGGTTGCGAGGATACAAAGGGGAGGTAGGCCATTAGCAGGAAGGTGAAAGGAGATATTTTGAAAAACAAAGGTTGCCCTATTATGCAGAGAAGTCTCATAGGTAAAGGGGAGTCTCTGTTAATAGCTCTCTTCCACAGGCTTTCCTTTCCAACATAAATTTAGGCAGTTGAGGACCAGGAAGAGCACTTTTCCTGCATCTGCAGGGTTTTGATTACTTTTAGTTCAAAATAATGTTTATGCCAATGTGGTCCATCTTGGATCATCCTGCCCTTGGTCCCCACACTACAAAAATTACTCAAAGGGTAAGGAAAAAATTTTTACAATCTCTTACTAGGAGCAGACCAATTATCTAAGAAACTGTGTCCTTTTAAGGGGGGGGGGGAACTCCAGTATTGCATTAGTACATTATTGATATTAAAGCTCATTTTAAAAACTTATAATAAATCCGTTCAATCTTAGCTAGCTTGACCCCATGAGATAACATTCTCTCTCTCTCCTTTCTTTTTCTTTCTTTCTTCTCCACAAACCCTTTACAACCATATAGATCCATTCAGGTTTTTGTCCTTAACTACCCTCATTCTCATTCTGAAACAACCTTTAAACACCATCTAAACAACTACCTTAGGATGATATTACCTCCTTTTATACCTTAACAAAAACACATTCCTATATTCCTTGAATACCTTTATGCAGAGATATTATCATTCACCCTTATTATTTCTAGTAGTTACATCCTTAAAGTTAGTTTTCCAAAATGCAAATGCAATCATATAACTACCTACCATTCAACAATTGCAATCTATCACCTAGTAGATAAAATTCAAATTCCTATCCAGGGAAGGTATTCCTGGACAAAGATTTTGGCTAACTTTCTAGTGTTGCCCAATAACATAGACCCATCATGCCCTCCGCTTTATTAGCCATAGTACATATGGGCTATTCTTTGAATGGACTGTGACTTTTCACACCTCCAAGTCTTCGCACATGGTCGTTCCACTCCCTTGGATTTCCCCTCCACCTCTCACCACAGGCACACCTCTCTGCCTCCTTTAGGGGCCGGCTCAGTTGCTTCCTCCTCTGTGAAGATTTCCCAGATTTCTTTATCCATACTGGGCACTTCTTTCCCATGGCTCTCATTGCAGCTGGTACCCACCTTCCTTCCTTCCTTCCGATAACTTTCACACGCTCTCATTTTGTCAAGCTTCACATTTTGCCTCATTTTGATATAAATTTCTGAGGGCAGGCATCTGATTTTTTTCTTCTCCGTATCCCCATCACCTGTCACAGAGCCTTGCAAAAAAAAAAAAAAGTTGTTTCTCAATAAGCAGTTGTTGAGGGAATGAAGGCATAAATGAATGAAGGAAGTTCACCAGCACTATTTTAGCCCATGCCATTGGGAAAAGAAATTCTGGTAACAGATGCCATGCTAAGGGAAAGTGGTATGTGCAGTAAGAGGAGGGCTTGCTTGAAAGCAAATCCAGGGGGTTTATATAAGATAGTGCTTTCAAGCACTCTTTATTTTTATTTTGAGCCTTATGGTAACCAGTGACAAGAGCAGAACAGATATTATTTTCATTTGATATTTGAAAAGTGAAGAAATAGGCATAGAAAGGTTAAGGGTCATAAAGCTGGGTAGTAACAAAAATGGAAGTAGAACATTAGTGCCTAGAAATAACAACATCTACTCCACCTTTTTCTGATTTTCATGATGTTCTTTTTAAGCCTTGTATATCTGAAGCACACACACATACACACACACTGAACTAAGTCATAAAACTAAGACACAGAGCTAGAAAGAACCTTAGATATCATGTAATCTGCTTCCGTATAGTGAGAGTGATGATTTATTTTGCTACCATAAGATAAACACCATCTACATCATCTCATTTAATTTGAGCAGCTGGTCTCTTTGTCACCAGTGTTACTTCCTCACAGTTGTAAACAGGTGCTCTTTTGTCTCACTGAAGCCAGAGGGGCGAGTAAAATGGACTTCTCAAGGCTATAAATGCCTCAGAATGTGGCATCCTCCTCCCTTGCATTGGGATGTTCAGAAGGACTCTCTCTCTCTCTTTGAGCCCCCATCCTCTTCCCTGCCCTCCAACAATCTGCAGGCCTGCTAGGAGAAGAGTCATACATGGCAAATTTTTGTAGCCCCAACCTCCCACACCCTGAATGAACTATTGAGTTCATTCTGATTTGAGCTTGTGAGTTCGAGTTCCATGTTGGATGTAGAGATTACTTAAAAATAAAAGCTTTGAAAATGTATGTATGTGTGTGTGTGTGTGTGTGTGTGTATAGTCATGCACCCCTCCCAGAATAAACATGTTGCCTTAGTGACTGGTTTTTATTGTCATTGTTGTTTTGTTTTAGATTTTGCTTCTCGTTTTATGTTTCCTGACCCGCTGTCACTACAACCATAGTCCAGTCAGACAGGGTGTGGCAGCCAGAGTAAAAAGTTTCAACGTAGCATAAATCACTGGAAGTAATTGTGAGGGATAGAAGTAATATCAGAAAGAAAAGAATACCTAAAATTAAAGTTCCAAAGGGTAAATGTATATTACTAAAAGGACAAAATAAAAGGCCATGTCGTGGTCAAGTTACAAAGTTCATTACCACCCATGACAAAGTTAGATGATTGTAAAGGATTGTTAATTGTTAAATAATCAGCAACAACATGGATTTACTTTGTGTCTTTTATTTCTGCTCTTCAAACTTTTTGTGCACTTAACATACAATGTCTGTTAATACTAATATCAAAGACATAGATATTCTCTGGCTTTTATGGGCACCTGGTGTTTCTCAATACAAGTGCATGGAGAATTTATAGCAGAATTTGAAAATGAAAGCAGGCTATAATATTTTCAAAGTCTAGTATACACGTTTGTTGTACTTTCCTGCAGGTGGCAAAAAAGATTAAAACACAGTAAGTCCTTTTCTGATAAAGTCTACTCTTCTATCATGGAAACTTCACAGTAAAATAATTTTCTAAATGTGTGAAATTCAAATGCCTCTTTTTTCATTTGAATATCTAGGTGTGCTCATTTGTGATTTTCATGACAAAACAAAAGCTTTCTGTACTTTTTACAAAGGTAAATTACTCTTCTATATTACCTAAAACAGAAGCATCTCAATGATAGGAGGTTTGCAAGATAGAATAGAGCTGGAAACTACTGTTTCTTTGGATGTAGACATGTCTCCTCTCTCCTCCCCTAAAAAAGAAAAGAAGTCAAGTGGTAGACAATTTGATTATCTGAAAGCAGCCTAATTGTTTATTATAGACTACAATCATACTCATTCTTAATTCAAGTCTCTTTATATAATTTTTAATGTAAGTTTAATGTAAGGAGCAGAAGCTTTTGTGTGTAACTTAGCAAAGATAATAAAAGCAATAAAAGCTGAATTTGTCAGGCGCCTGGGTGGCTCAGATGGTTAAGCGACTGCCTTCGGCTCAGGTCATGATCCTGGAGTCCCGGGATCGAGTCCTGCATCGGGCTCCCTGCTCGGCGGGGAGTCTGCTTCTCCCTCTGACCCTCCTCCCTCTCCTGCTCTCTGTCTCTCATTCTCTCTCTCTCAAATAAATAAATAAAATCTTTAAAAAAAAAAAAAGCTGAATTTGTCTTTTAGACTTGAAAAAAACCCCACCAAATTTACACGGAGAAAGTGATATACAGTGATGACACAAGCTATACTCCTGTTATCAGAAAATAACACAATTGAATTGCACTGGGCCAGCTCAAGTTGTCATATCATGTTGCTATTGTTTCTTATAAAATAAATAGCTTTGTTTATCATGAGCCAATGTGACATGGCAGTGCAAAAATCATATTCCATGCGGTGGCAGCAGGGAGGAGAGCAGATGTCACCACTCAACTAAACCTGCAAAATCCTTTGGAATTCCTATTTATTAAAGCCCACATTCTTTGAACCTTGCTCCCTAGCCAGGCTACACCTTCTGCAGCCAAATTCACAAATATGCTCACTGTTAAACCAATAGAAGTGCCCATCCAGAAAAACAAAGGTCTTTCTTAAGAAATTCTGGAATACAAATTGATTTCACTAGGAGCAACCCAACTGCACTGTGTAATGTACACTTACTTATAACCAATTAACCTGCTCTTTCATCACATTTAAAATGCAGCTTTAAAAAATTGCTCAGTGACTTTATATGTAAAAGTACAGTCCAGAAATCGTGCAATGCACCATTCATAATAATAATTTCATTTACCTATCTTTCTACCTCCTCTTGATTTTTCTCATTTTATCCCTAGCATCTTGTGGCTTTTCTTTTATAAGTTGCATTATAGAATCTTACCGTGAGGGTAAGATAATGAAAAAAAACAAAACTAATGGGAAAAAATTATAATTAAGCAGTCCATGGCACATTTCTGCATGAAGCAATAAAGGCAATTTACAATATTGGTCATATCTATAGGAAAAGCTTTTGTTGTACTAAGGCACATTTTTATGCTGATAAACTATTGAACTAGAGTGCACTCATAATGGCTTCCCTATAATATAGCTCTATTCTGTGTCCTGAGGTGAGGATAAGAGAGAAAAATAAAAATCAAAGTAAATTGATAACGAGTCTTTCTTTTTCCAGTGAAAAGTGGAAAAATTCATGTACTCCTTTGTAGATGCACAATAAATTATCATTTTTATTGTGTGTATATATGTCTTACATATATGTGCATGTAACATATATACACATATATTTTATATGTATATGTGATATACTTTATTATATATATATGATATACTTCATTATATATATACTTTAACACACACACACACACACACCTTGGGAGAGATTGTAAGACAAGATGCCATAATTATAGGGTTCATATTCATGGAATACATCCCCTACATAAATCTCAAGGAATCCTTTAAAAGGTTAATTTCCAAAACATGCCTACTGATTACTTTTTAGTTTTCCTACCTTAGAGATTTGTGACCTATGATAGAGATAGGAAAAGTGGTTCACACACATTCACATAATAAATAGAAGAGCTAGGCTGGTACAATGTCCATTACCTCATCTTGATAATAACACCCCAATTCTTGGCTACCCTCCATAGAGCTTAATCTTCATGGGACTTGGAAGCCATTGAGTGTGCCCACAGACCAAGTAAGTCAATCAAATTAGACTCTTGGAGCTAGAATCTTGAGCAGAGTGTCACCAGAATAGAAAATCCCTAGATCTGACTCCTCTTGATCACAGAGTCGTGGAAAAATTGTTCACTAGTTCCTGTAAACCAGATCCAAATGCCTATCCAGAGATCAGACTTTCCAAGGCTTGATAGTCATGCTTTTCATCTAGTTTTATGAGCTACCCTAAACACTTCCAATAAATTCCCTTTTTTTCTTTATTGCTTAGACTAGCCAGAAAAGCTTTCTGTTCTATGCATCCAAAGAACCCTGACTGAAATAGTTAGCAGTATTTTCTACCCTGTTCAGCAATATTTTCTACCCTGTATACAAGCTGTTGGGCTGCTCCAGAAAATTCTCCATTTCTTTTTTTTTTTTTAATGTTATGTTAGTCACCATACAATACTTCATGAGTTTTTGATGTAGAGTTCAGTAATTCACCAGTTGCATATAACACCCAGTGCTCATTGCAATACGTGCCCTCCTTAATACCCATCACCGGGCTAACCCATCCCCCCACACCCCTCCCCTCTAGAACCCTCAGTTTTGTTTCCCGGAGTCCATAGTCTCTCATGGTTTGTCTCCCCCTCTGATTCCCCCCCCCTTCATTTTAAATTCTCCATTTCTAATATGTAGAAAAGACTTTCAGAAATGTACCTATGATACAATAAATAAAGCCTGTCAGAAGTCAGAATTGAACTTAAATTCTGGTTTTTCCTGATTAATTCTAGATCTTTTTCAAATCATTTAATTTCTCTGAGACTCAGTTTCGTCATTTGTAAAATGGGAACATTTCCTGTTTAGTTATGCTGAGGATTAATTGAAATATGAATTGTTTGAAAATCCTTTGTAAGTTGTGCAGTATCATCCAACTGTTAGCAGTGATCATAAACTCCTTAATTCCAGCTTTGCCACTTAGGCATGTTTCAGCATGGCACCTCTCCTTTTTCCTCTCTACTGTAGACTGTTTTTAAAAAACCACAATAGAGGTATCTAAATCAGAAAGAGGAAAATAAAACTATTTTGTAGATGACGTGATCTTGTACACAGGAAATCTTAAGGAACTTACTAAAAAATTGTTAGAATTAGGGTTAGGGTGCATGGGTGGCTCAGTCTGTTAAGCGACTGCCTTCAGTTCCGGTCATGATCTCGGGGTCCTGGGATCGAGTCCCGCATCAAGCTCTCTGCTCAGTGGGGAGTCTGCTTCTCCCTCTCAATCTCCCTCTGTGTTCTCTCTCTCAAATAAATAAATAAAAATCTTTAAAAAAATAAAATAAATAAAAAATTTTAGAACTAATAAAAGAGTTCAAAAAGGTTGCAGACTACAAGATCAATATACAAAAATCAATTGTATTTCTGCTCACCTGCAATAAATGATCTGAAAATGAAATTAAGAAAACAATTCTCTTTAAGAGGGCATTAAAAAGAATAAGACACTTGCAAATAAATTTAACAAAATATATGCAGAACTTATACTCTGAAAACTCAAAGCATTGTTGAAGGAAACCAAAGACCTAAATAAAACATCTCATATTCATGGATTGGAAGACTTAATATTGTTAAGATGACAATACTATGACAACATTGTTAAGATCAATCTATGGATTCAATAGAATTCCTATCAGAGTCTCAGTGGGTTTCTTTGTAGAAATTAACAAGCTGATTCTAAAATTCTTAGGGAATTGCATGGAACTCAGAGTAGCTTTAAAGTCTTAAAGAAAAACAAAGGTGGAGGACATACATTTGCAAATTTCAAAACTCATTATAAAGCAATAGTAATCAAGAGAGTGGTGTTGGCACAACAGTAAACACATAGATCAATGGAATAGAATTGAGTGTCCAAAAATAAGTCCATGTGACTTTGGTCCACTTATTTTGAAAGTGGTCCCAAAATCACCTAATGGGAAAAGAATGGCCTTTTCAAAAAATGGTGCTGGGACAACTGGATAGCCACACCCAAAAGAATGAACTAGGATCTTTACCTCACACTATATATAAGCATTAATGCAAAATAGATCAAAGACCTAAAGATAAGAGCTAAAACTATAAAATTCTTAGAAAAAAGCATAGGATATACCTTAATGATGTCAGATCTGGCAATAGATTTTCAGATATGACACAAAAGTACAAGCAACAAAAGACAAAATAGATAGATGGGACTTCATCAAAATTAAAAATGTGTGTACTTCAAAGGACCCTGGAAAGAAAGTGAAAAACAAGCCAGAGAATGGGAGAAAATACTTACAAATCATGTATCTGATAAGAGACTTTTATCTAAAATATATAAAGAACTCTTACAACTAATAATATAAAAACAAATAACTAAATTTTTAAATGGGCAAAATGTCTAGGTAGACATTTCTGCAAAGATAAACGGCCAATAATTACATGAAAATGTGCTTGATATCATTTGCCATTAGGGAAGTGCAAATCACAATTGCTACAGGATACATTACACTCACTAAGATAGCTAGAAGTAAAAAGTCAGATAGTAACAACTATTGATGAAGATGTGGAGGAACTGGTACCCTCATACACTTACTAGTGAAAGTCTATCACTGTGCAGAATAAGAATAAGAATAAATAAATACCATACATCGTCTCTGATCTCAAGGTGCTGCAGTCTACTAGAGATAGCAAGCATTCGAAAACAGTGCAGTCACTTTGAGAAACAGTCTGGCAGTTTCTCAGTTAAATGTTTAATTGTCATAGGATTCCATAATTCCACTTCAAGTTATAGACCTGAGATAAAAAAAAAATAACAAAAACCTGTACACAAATGTTTACAGTAGCATTATTCATAATAGCCAAAGACTGAAAGAGCCCAAGTGCCCATCAACTGGTGAATGGATAAAAAATGTGGTATATCCATACAACAGAATATTATTCGGCCATAAAAAGGAATGAAGTAATGATGCATGTGACAATATGGATGAACCTTGAAAACTTTATGCCAAGTGAAAAAAATCAGTCATAAAATACAGCATATTATATGATTCCACTTACATGAAATGTCCAGAATAGACAAATATATAAAGTAGATTAGAGGTCACTTAGGGCTGTGGTGGATGGGAGGATGGAGGATCATAACTAAAGGAATGAATGGAGTTTGAGATGATGAAAATGTTCTAAAATTAACTATGGGAGGGAGACATGAACCATGAGAAACTATGGACTCTGAGAAACAAACAGGGTTTTAGAGGGGAGGGGGGTGGGGGAATTGGTTAGCCCGGTGATGGGTATTAAGGAGGGCACATACTGCATGGAGCACTGGGTGTTATACGAAAACAATAGATCGTGGATCACCACATCAAAAGCCAATGATGTACTGTATGGTGACTAACATAACATAATAAAATTAAAAAAAAAATTAACTATGGTAGTAGTTGTGCATATTGTGAATATTCTAAAGACAGTTGAATTATGCACTTGAAATGTGCAAACTGTATGGTATGTTAATTAAATTTCAATAAAGTTTTTTTTTAAATTAAAGCCGTGATAGAGAAAGGAAATCATACATCTCCAGGTATAAATATTTAATAAAAGCAAATAAAATACTTTGGGTGCAAAAGTTATATAAGTGTTAGGATCTATGCAATTTTGTTTATGTATTTATAAAGCATATTATGCCCAACGTAGGTATGTAAGTCCTGTAGCTCTTATGTGAAACTTTATAGCAGAACCTATGCCCCACCTCTTTATCCTCTGCATTGGATATAGGACTCAATATTGTGTGCAGAACCATACTTTATTAATCTTATATGAGTATTTCTCATAATAAACTGAAATACTTTGGTGGAAGATAATAAAATGTGCTCTTTGCTTTGGGTTATTGACACATTTTACTTTTTATCCATATCCCAAAAAGAAAGCAAAAACAGAGAGTTCTCTGCTGGTTTCTCTCTTAAGCTTTTCTACTTCTCCCTTACTACCGCCTCCATCAGGATTAAATACTATCATGTTTTCTCAGAGAACTTTGCATATAACTAGATCACAGTATTGATTTCATCTGAGTCATTTCTGTTTTCGAATGCTTGCTAGATCTCTAGTAGACTGCAGCACCTTGAGATCAGAGACAATGGCATTTATTCTTATTCTCCACGGTGATAGACCTTCACTACATTTCTGCAAAAAGGATAAAAATATTACATTTGGGCATTCTAGAAGATGGGCTTTTCTAGCAATTATAATAAGAAATCATAGAAATTCAGACTTGAGAGACCTGAAAATTTTGGTCTGATGTCTCAAATTATGTAAGAAATCTTTCCATAGCATTCCTGAAAAAATGCTTTATTCAAGTCACTGAACATTTCTAATGCTGCAGAATCCATACCTCAGAAAGGGGTTTGTTGTTACATTTTCAACTAGGTTTTATTGTTGAGAGTTTCATCATTAATGTTAAACCAGATAACCTCGTAACTTCCACCCTTTGGTTTGTCTAAGGTCTGTCACATATGGCTACACAACATTATCTAATTCATCTTCCATGACAGCGTATTAATTATTTAAAGACACTATTACAATCTCCCTTGTCTTCTCCTTGCTGAGAATCCCACTTTATTTAAATGTTTCTCATAGACATGATTTCTGGACCTTTCACCATATGGGTTCCACTCCTTGGGACACCACCAGATTTTCAATATCCATTTTAACTTGTACTTCCCAGAGAAGAGGCCTAAAATATGGGACTGGTGTCAAATATACAGATGTCTTTTCCCTCCATAATCTATAACCTGGTCTTCTGTTAATCATTCTAAAACTCTTTGAGTTATTTTGAGAGTCACATCATATCATAGTCTCTTTACTAAGCTTGCATAAGCTGAACTCTTCTTGTATACATTTTTTTCTGTGTGAATCCTGTTAAGTCAGATCTCCTTAGTTCTTAAACTTGGAATTAATCTTTTCACTGAGCAAAGTGGCTGACATACAGTAGTTGCTCAAGAACACGATTTCTTCCCATAATTCTTTGACTGCATTGCCATAATGCTGAAAATAAGTCAATTGAGAGAAATAGCGAAGTTGTATCATCAGTCAACTCAGTCCGAACAGTTAACCAAGTGACCCATGGTGACGATGTTTGAAACAATCTTCCTAACGAAGCGTCTGAGGTCAGTGCCATTAAAAACCCAAAGTCAGTGCTAGATTTCCAAATCATGCCCCATCTTGCCTAAGATGCCTAACCTTTCTGTCAAACAATAGCAATCCCATAGCCTGAGAGGCATTATTTTTGCTAAGTGGCTGTTCACATACTTCGTCTCTATAATGCTGCCTTCTAATTCATAGGGTCACAATTCTGATGGCCACTGCTACCACATGTGAGGTTCAAAGGAGAAAGGGTGATGTTTTATTTTCCTAGTTTTATTAACTCATGAAAATATTGATTTGAGCAAGTATAATTTGTGAGGTATGTAATCCATTCTTGTTTCCTTGATTAAGGAAAGGTAAATTCAAAGACATGGCCCAAGAAAATACCTTTTTAAAAAGTATAAATGTAAGTTGAAAATAAATCATAGGTACTATTGGAAAAGACAAGCTTCTTCGCAACCTAAAATTTCTAATTAAAACTGGGCTGTCACAGTTTTATAGTTTGTGGTGGCTAAAGATTATCTTTTATATCACACATCAACTTGAACACATTGTTTCATAAATGAAGCTCGCAATTCCAAGGGATTTTAGAATTTGGGAAGCTTTTTGTCATTTTTGATATCCTCGTATTTATGGAAGAATAGTCAGACAAACCTCCTGTTCTTTAATAGCATAACATCAGGTACTTCTTGGAAACACGACCCAATAGAGTGAGAGAGAGAGAGAGGGACTGTTTATGAGTCAGAGAAACATGTGCCACTGCCAACATGAATAAGAACCATCAGATATTTCTGGTGATGAAAACCTTTCAGTGAGCTGAAACAGGCCACATTCCATTTCTTTTATTTTCAGAGATGAGATGGATTTGAAAACCATAACCTGGCTTCTTGATGCAAGGACTCGCCACATGAGATAATCTCCAGCACATTACTATTGGCAAGCAGATCTTTCACCCTTTTGTCTCCATGCATGACAGAAAATGTTAAATCAGTCTGGTGTCCACATAAACTTTTGATCCTAGGAATAGCCTAGGGTACCATCATTATCTTCCCGAGGACCATGTAGAGGCCTTCAGTAGGTAGTACTAATTTAATTTCTTTGCTAGAGGAAAAAGTAGCTGATTTTCTAGATCAATATTTGATTGAATATGTTTGAAATGTTGGCAGATAAAGGCCCCTTTTCTGGTCCAAAGACTTTTTGAACCACAGAGGTATAGCGTTCTAGCTCCCCTGGGATTTGAGTGGAAGGAGGTCTCAAAGATCTGTAAGAAGCCTTCCTGCCTTTCCTTGTGTTCTTCCAGCAAGACTCTCTAAAGGTTGAGATGAGAAAAAGATAAGATCAAGAACTGGAATGTCTTTATATCCATTTTTTTAATCTTTCCTGGGGCTTCTCTTAACTAAAAATAATCGTTTATAACACTAGTTTACAAAAACCTCCTATAATAGGATGGTAGAAAGAAAGCCCATCTGATCAGCTTTAAGGAGATAACCCAGTGACTTTGGCAAATAATTTGAGACCTCAGATTCTACCACTCATTCCACTAATTAAACAAGAATGCCCACGTATCAAAAAGGAAATGAATAGAAATTAAAATGCTGAGGTGTTAGACACAGATTAGAACTTGAGTTGTCTAGAGAAATTGATAAATGAAAGAGTTTTTCACAAACTGTACTGGTTTTGTAAAGATATTTACAAAGGAAAAAAATGAAAATTGAGGGAAAATCTATCTAATATTTGACCATATGAGCAATAACAAATATGTTCAGAAGTACATGAGTCCCTTTTCTTTTTTCTTTTTAAATTTTTACCTAAATTACCAAAATTTATTTATTGGGTAAATAAATGTATTCCCCAAATAAAATAGCTTACATGTGACTAAAAAGTATTATTCAGAGTAAACAATGCTAGCGGTACTGTTTTCTAAGTCTCCATAGGAAATTCAAAGAGAGATTCTTGATGAGAATGTTTTCCTTTAATTTTTTCCTTTACTACAGCAATGCACATGCGTTCCCTAAGTACAAAAAGGAAAGGACTTACAGATTCCTTCAACTTTCTTTCCTATCTGTGAACTTTGGTTTGACTGAAGGAGAAATTTGCTTTTCCCTCATCACTGATTTGAACGTACAAGCTCATTTTGTAAAGGAGAATAAGCACTACACGCAAAGCAAACTGCAACTCCTCAGAAATACAGACTCCAAAGGATTTAATTTTCTTCAGATTAATCAAGTCAATTCTCTTATTTTGAGATGGGAGAGTTGTGGTCAGTGTGTCTTTCTTTCTCTTTCTCTCTCTCTCTCTTTCTTTCTTTCTTTCTTCTTTCCTTCTTCTTTCTTTTCATGACAATTCCCTCACTGCTTCCATCTATATTGATAAAATCATCCAGCCAAAATAATGATATTTGCCATATAAGTGAACAACTATTCAGGGCATCGTATCAAATTTCTTACTTGAAATGGGAAATATTTAGCCTGTGAAAAGGGACTTAGTTTTCCATGTTTTATTTTATAACACCTTGCTCACTGCATGATATGGAATAGGTATTCAACAAAGACTTAAGTTGATCAATTATGTAGATAAATTTAATTTTCAAGTTCTGCTTTTGGGGAAGAGTCATAATTTGAATTAAGTAGACCAAATTTCTATCTACAAGTATATGGTGAGGTACACAATGCTAACGTCATCAGGGGGTGGAATAGAGTATTTCTGCGTGGTGCTTATACATCAGTTGAACATAACACATAAGCTACTGCTATAGGCAGAGGATCTTAAAGGCAAACTCAAATTGCCCCTGAATCTTTGATTTAGAATCCTTGTTTCAGGTCTTCTTGCAACCAAATCTCCCTTATCAATCAAGTAGCTCTGATTGTTAGTCCTTGAGAGACTTTCCATATTTTTCATGGCCTAAAAAGAAGGAAAGAAAGAAAAAAAGCAGTAAAGGCTATTGGATGTGAAAATTAAAAGTGAACCCAGCAAAAAATAAATAAAATTTTAGAAATTTCATATACCTTTCCTTAATATTATTGTTAATAAAAATGTAACTCTACATTTCCCTAAAACCTCATGTTTTGTAAGGCTCAATTTACATATTTTTATAATAAAGGCCCTTGCATATGCTAAGATTTAAGGTTTTAAATTTCCTGATAAGTTCCCTAAATAAAATGATGGGCACTGGATTAATACATTTCATTGGCACATGTCAAGTCTAATTTGAAAATTCCAACTTTATAATACACAAATATTGGTTACCCACATCCCCCATCCTTTCAGAAACCAGAATTGGGGTAGGTGGGAATATGTATTTACTCCTTCCCTACATAATCCATATTTTTAGGGAAAGGTAACCCTACTCCCAGCCTCCCAGCTCTAGGAGAATCTCATTGCTTTGCTTGACAACTTTCTGTCCAATAAAAAGGACGCGTGGAACTCCCCTGAGGCTGCACACCATCTCTCACCACATGGGAGGCAGCCTTGGGAGGAGGCCCTCACTGTCACCCACAAAGACTGACTAGAGAGGCAGAAGGACACCAGGCCCTTGACAGCACATTGAGGTCTCTGGATCAAGCACCTCTATAGTCTGCCCTACCTCTTTATTTCCCTTGCTTGAGCAATCAATCTTCTCTATCATTTATGCTGTCTTGAGTTAGGTTTTCTGTTATTTGCAGCATTATAGGTACTGATACTCCAACTTCCCATTTTTTAGTATATTTCTTGGCCATTTTGTCATTGCCCAAAGGGACATAGATCATTTGTGGCAAATTATATGGTTTTCTTGGGACAATGTAGCCATACCTCAAATTCTACTATTTGGATATTTAAATTCCTAATTCATTTTCTCAATGGAGTTTTCAATGTTTCTAACATCATAATCCATCTGGAAACCAAATTATAAAAACACCTATTTTAGGTCTGACTACTTCCCAAGTGACTCTGAACCTGGGGATGTAAAGGTGTCATGAAAGAGACTGTCTTGATAGAGAAACCTACTAATGAGAGCTGAAGGTTTCATCCATACCATGTACACTCTGTTGAAACTTAAAAGATCCTTTTATTCAAGCAAGGCATATGAGCAAAGTAAAATTACTTGGATGTTATCCTGAAACAGTGATGTTAATATGATCTCATTAAGGTGAATTTTAAAATATACATATATGACATTAAACAACGTGGCATAATAATAAATATCTGTGATTAAATAATTCCATTTAATCATATCATAAAAAATAGTATTTGTATTGATATGAATCAGGGAAACAATTTTCCAAAGAACTTGAGTGACTATTACATATATTTTTAAGTTTCTCAGCTTACTAATCATTTTTGTTTGTTTACTTTTGCTGATAAATCTGCAAGAGACAGCTGAATTTTACAAATGAAATTAATGTATGTCTGGAGGCACTGTGATACACTTAGTATACTTACCATTTGTTTTGATTATGTTCTTCTTACTCACACTGTAGGAAATAGGATATAGTTAATTACATGATTTTTAATTACAATAAAATAATGCAACTAAAATCTGCCATCTATTTTTTTAAAGATTTTAATTATTTATCTGCCATCCATTTTTATTTTATCTGCTACTGTTACCTATATAACACTCTTTTTGGTGATGAGGATTGGATGCTCTTACAATAGAGCCAAGATGAACCACAGTAGGTAGTATCAATTCACTCCTAACATTTGTGGCAAAGAGATGAATACAACACATGGTGGAAAACTTGAGCAAAGTCTGTGATAAAGTATTCTGTGTTTATGCATATATTCTCAAACATTTTATTTTATTTATTTTTTTTTAAAGATTTTATTTATTTATTTGAGAGAGAGAGAATGAGAGAGCACATGAGAGGGGGGAGGGTCAGAGGGAGAAGCAGGCTCCCCGCTGAGCAGGGAGCCCGATGCGGGACTCGATCCCGGGACTCCAGGATCATGACCTGAGCCGAAGGCAGTCGCTTAACCAACTGAGCCACCCAGGCACCCTACTCTCAAACATTTTAAACATTTGAATACAGTCATTCTTTTCCTTAATATTCATATTCTGGAATGATTACATTGTCTTTAAACTAGCTAGATGAATAATCCTAAGAGAAAAAAAAGGGGGGGGCTGTGATTCAATATTCTGGGTATATGTCAAAACCTATGACTGAGGGATAGTGATTCCCCACTTACTGAAGCAAGAAATTCCCAGGAGCACAGGGAATCAAGATATGGGTCAATGAAAGCAGAAGAGAAAAACATGGGACCCATCTAGTCAGAGTTGGCTCTGAGACTGCACCAGGTGGGGTAAGTCCTGTGCACTGGGTCTCCTTCATTAATCCAAAACACACTTCAACCAGAGTCCTATCACGTAGACAGAGCACAGTTGCCAGGAATGCAGGAAGCAGCTATTTTTCTGGAGTCAGACAAAAGGGGTTGGCCATGTGAGAAGTATTCACCCTCATCTTGGGAATGAGGCTTCTGGATTCAGTCAAGGCAGAGCGGCATCCTCTCCATCACTGGTGGGGATTCAGGGCAGGCTTTCAATATCATAATCTGTGGGTACTGTGAGTACTGGAGGAAGGTGACACAAGGAAAAACAGAGATGATGCCTATTGTCTCAGGAAATCTACCAGAAATGTGTAACACTTTGCCCTTTACACTAGGAAATGAACACTGCTACTGCTACCATCATGCTGAATGATTTCCCCTAAAGCTACAACTTGGGGAACATTTTAGATGATGTGTTGATATAACTTTATGAATAGAAGCTATTATGGAGGCTTATGGAAGCAGGGGGTATGAATTATGTAGTTCTTGGTAATTACCCGCACCCACATATTATAGGCTGAACATGGAATATTGACTAGAACACAAGTTAGAAGCCCTCCATTCCAGTCTTAGCTGTTGTCAATAATTGCATTGCTTTGGGAAAGCCAAAACCAGTGTAAACTTCAATTCCCTTGCTTAAGAAATGAAAATGAAGAAAACAGACAGGATGATCTCTAAGATCTCTCAAAAAATCCCATGGTTTACATATTTCTGGTAGCTTTCCTGAGACAATAAGCACCATCTCTGTTTTTTCTCGTCCCACCAAACTTCAGTAGTCATATTACTATTCATTATTATATATAAGCTGATTTTCCTAACTCGCTAGTCTCTTAACGATCAGCAGCTCTTCCACTACTTCCACAACATCTTTAAGGAAATTGATCATATCAAACAGTGACTCTAAAAAGTAGAAACTAAGCACCCCATAGTGATGTTGGATACACAGTAGTCTCCAAGAGGATAAAAGTAAGCCTGGCAAAATCTGTTTTGTACCTGGCCTCTAATACATTTGCGAAGGAGTGTTAATGAAAAATGAGAGTGATGTTCCCATCACACATTTTTGGATTACTGTGCAGCAACATCAATTGGAAACCTAATGAAACAGAGACCACCTACAGAGAAGGGATATTGTGTTCCTCTGTTTGCCTGCATCCAATTTACCAACTGATTGTATGGAACAAGTTGCCTGTTTGTTTGAGACACTAGTACTGACTGACCACACATTTAACATTGATAATTGGCAGTGCCAATTTCCACTGTCTTTCACTGGTAGAAGTATGCCATGGCCCTTGACAATTATGTGGTGAATGGGAACATGTTAACAGGCACATTTTCACTCGGGATGATCTCAAAATTCCAGCACTGCATCCTCTCACAGTGAACTGTTGGAACTAGACCAGGTCCCAGATAAATTAGCTGATCATTCCTCAATTTAACTCTCTCCATTGGCTAAGGAAACATGTCATGCATTCGGCAAATAGAACTTCTCCCAAGCTGGGGAATAACAATAAGAAACCTAGTAGGTGAGCTCCTGCAAAGCATGTCAGGGACTACATATAAAGAGGAAGGCTGATGATGTTCCAAATGGAAATGTTCTATTCTTTGTTTTTGCACCTGTTCAAACTGGCATCTGGTATTAGGTGTGTAACTAGTCAAACATTACTACTTTCTGTCAAGCTGGCTGGGAGAAACAAAAGAAAGAGACTATAGTGTAAAATATTAGTGTGTGTTATTTCAGAATATAGTTACCATGTTTTCTTTGTCAGGCTTTCTACCTGTGCTTATCACTGACTGCAGTTTATTCTTTTTTTTTTTTTTTTTAATTTGACTTCTAGAAGCCATCTGGCATTCAGTCTAAGTCCCACATTACAGTTCTCCATAAGTCAGTCTGCTGACTGCCTGTCAGGTTATAGGATTAAGTTTAAGGTTTTCTTAATTCATTGTGAGGTTCTTCATGGGTTTGATCTATTATATCTTCCTGAGCTTGTCCAGTTGTAGATTTCCGCAGTGATTTATGTTTAGCAGGTGTTAGTTTGCTAGAGCTTTCTAAATATCAGCTTCACAATGCAAGGGAGCCTCAGGAAGATACTAGGACTCAAAATTGTATTGCTCCACAATTGGAGAATGGCCTCCCTGCTGAAATCCAATGTTGCAGAGCTATTTATTAAGCTAAAAAGATGGATATTTCAATATATGGAAAAGTAAAGAGGCTCAAATTCCATCATCAACTCACCAGTTGCACTTATGTATTCTGTGGCTCCCAGGATACACTATATCATTTAACACGTAGGACAACTAGATAAGTTTAAAAATACAGATTTACTCTTTGCTGTGAATTACCATGAACTGGAGTGTGATTTTGTAATGTCCTACTTTTAAGTTGAATTCCTTTGTATGATTTTTTTGTTTTCCTAGTGTAAAGTTTAAATGTTTAATGGAAACCTAGTCATTGTTAGGGAGAGGGGAAAAAGTCTTCCTTTAAAGACTATACCTAAGAAAGCATTTTTAAAGGCATTGTTATACATTTGAAAGATGTATATAGCATTGAAGAAAACACAGCATAAAGAATAAAGCTCATTTAGTAATCAATGTCCACATAAGTGTCTGATGGCTATTACAAAATGTTTATTTCTTATGTTACATGAACTTTAATAAAATTTGTAAGTTGGGTTATGGTGACTTCTGTACTTCTCGTGACAATGGGCCATTTGTCTTATCTTTGTGTAAATGACACAATGCAATGTTTACTAAGCCTGTATAATCTTTAGCCTCATATTGGTCTTTTATGTGGTATGTATATATAGTGCTCTTTTGTTTTAAGCCACTCTGCTTTATGGTTAGTCCTCACCTCAACTACAGGAAGGAGACTGTAGATGAACATTCCAAGGTACAGGCAGATTAAGGTAATGTACCTGTGATCACACTGAGAGTTAATGGAAATTAAAATGCACAGCTCTGAGTTCCCAGGCCACTGCTCAGTCCCTGGATCAATGGCATTTTGCATTATAAATCGTCCCTATAATTTTAAAAATTTATAATGTGTTCATCAATTTGCATATCTGAGTATGAATTACAGACATTAAAATTGGCTACAACTCCTCATCACCCAATTACTAAAGAGAAGTGCCTAAAAGGTCAAAGTTATGAAAGACCAAGGTAAACAGATACGTGTGCACCTTTTGCTAAATACCATGCATATACACCATGTATTTGTAATTTTTTTGACATTAGAAGATGGTTCAGACTTTGGCTTTTTCATAATAGTTGACTTTGAATTATTAGGAGACATTAAAATGGTATTTAAAAATTATTTTAATACAATTCAGACTTGATGAAATCATCTTTAGACACCGACTATTAGGGGAAAGTACTTACGTACATCCAAGTCAGTAATAAGATATAATTTGTCAATTGAAAATTGGTACAATTTTTTTAAGAGCCAGAATATATAAAAAGAGTCATGTACATTATGACATGTATTAAATACTGACTAAATACATTCTCGTTTTGGAGATTCTTGATTCTTACGCACATTTCTTCTGTAATAAGGAGTTCTCCACAATTTTCTACCTTTCTGCCAGCTGTCGTTCTCATTCCTTGTCCTATCGTGGTTCCATTGTTTGGCTTCTCACAATCAGTTTCAATGGAGCAATTAACCGTATAGCATTAAGAATACTAACTCAAGAAAACTGTCAAAAGAACATGGAAAATTGAGGATCTTTTTAAAAAAACTGGCAGTCTCACTGAAAACTGTAATTAAAGTACATGTGATTCTGCTTGTGTGTTTGTTACACAATTCTACTGGTCTAGAGTTACAGAAAATGTGGGCCCCTACAGTGGAGTACAATGGGAAAGCACTTTTATTCTCCAGGCAGTGATAATAAAGCATAACTCCTTAGGGAGGTACTTCTCCCCTATAGGACTTGCACCACCTTCCTTTTAAATGCTGCTAAGTGTGAAATTAGTGTTGTCCCTCAAAGTGCATAAGATTAATTGTCGGTAATTGAACACAGTTTGGGGGCTAATTATATAAAAATTGATATTAAAGAATACTACCAGATTGATTGAGTTTTACCATTTGCATTTAGTTTTCAAATTACATGAGTTGAAAGGCAGTGGTAAGAAACAATAAAAATCCATTCAAAGCTGCTAAAGCAAATCAAGGTTTACTAGTCCTTTGAAAGACAAATGAGTCAAATGCTGTAATGTAGGGAAAGCAGTAAAAATGATTCTGAAATTAACTATAGAATTAAAATATCAACTGTTCTAGGACTGTATGGCTTGACCACATTTTGCAGAGGTGACCTGGCTTTCTTTGTGCTTCTAACTAGTAGGTAGAGCAAACCAGGAAATTCGCGCCATTCTTTGACAATGGAAATTATGATGATTTTACTGGAGAATAGGAATAAGGGCAGGACTTCACTGCCTCTCATGTTTCCAATTTATCTTTAAATTTTCAGCTAAAGACTTCTGCTTCCTGAGTATGGAGTAGATGCCCTTTTCCCTATTCCTTCCACTGAGTACAACTGAAAACTCTGAGCCTTATACATAAAACAAACATAAGAGGCACCTGGGTGGCTCAGTCATTTAAGTGTCTGCCTTTGGCTCAGGTCATAATCCTGGAGACCTGGGATCAGATGGAGTCCCGCATCGGGCTCCCTGCTCAGCGGGGAGTCTGCTTTTCCCCCTGCTCGTGCTCTTCTCTCACTCACTCTCTCTCTCTCAAATAAATTCTTTTAAAAAAATAAAACAAACTGGGCGCCTGGGTGGCTCAGTTGGTTAAGCGACTGCCTTCGGCTCAGGTCATGATCCTGGAGTCCCGGGATCGAGTCCCGCATCGGGCTCTCTGCTCGGCAGGGAGTCTGCTTCTCCCTCTGACCCTCCCCTCTCTCATGTGCTCTCTCTCTCTCTCATTCTCTCTGTCTCAAATAAATAAATAAAATCTTTAAAAATAAATAAATAAAAATAAAACAAACGTAAGAAGACAAAAAGATGGCGAGAAGAAGGCAGATTGGCTAGAGATCTGGGGACCAAAGGATGGACACAGTGGTGAGTGACCTGGTTTTTCTTTGTGCCTCATATATTCCAGACTAGGTGGTGGAAAATGTCAGAAAACACCAGTGGGTACAGACCACAGAAGCCCAATAAAAACCTGTTCTGTCTTGCCAAAACAAAACAAAACAAATCAAAACAGAAAGAGATAGCCTAGCAGGATAGAAATGTTTAGACAATAACTGCTGTATCCAGTAAACACCACAGAAAAAACTACAGCTCCTCATCCCTCATCCCCTCTAGCAAAGGCCAAGTGGAGAGTAAACCTCTACCCTTGCCAGGCTCCCCAAGGCACCCCAAACCACCCTTCTGAGATTAGCAGGACAAGATGAGTAGAAAGTAGAATAAAACGAAAAACACACAACAAAATAATATTAACTTTCTTAGAAACAGAAAAAATAAGGATTAAGACTACAAAGATCCCAATCAGTGATATAGAGGCTAAATTTGAGAAATGTCCCCAGACGTCTAAATGACGATATAAAAAGAGAAAATATGAATTAAAATCTAAATAGTTATAAAGAACAGAACAAAAAGATCAGAAATAGTAAACAAAGATATAAAAAAAATTTCAAGATCTAATAAAGAACCAAGACATTAATAAGGCTAAACATGTAGCAGACAAAAATTAGGAACAGAGGTTAATACCTAGAGCCTGGTAAAGCTTTAATTTCTTGCTGTATGCTGGAACTTGTAAGCAATCAGTACAAACACACACACACATGCACACACAGACACACACGTGTGCACACACACAACTTTGCTTTTGGAAATAATTAAAATTAGATTGGCCTCTGCAAAAATAAATAACAAAAGACAATTGGGAAAGTTTCTATAGAACTTCCAGAGAAAAAGAGGAAAAAGCAATGTTGCAATAATTTTATAATTAAGTTGTTGTTCATGTGCAATGGTGACAAGAAGACATTCTCAGATGCCAAAAGCCATAGGAAATATATCAGTCAAGTATAATTTCGGAAAGGTTACTAAAAGATGTTCTTCTCACTGAAAAGCAAATCAGTGGTATATTGTGTCAAATGGGGATGAGAACTGAGAACCAAAATCAGCCGAGGAAATAACAATAAATGGAGAAAAGAAAAGTAATCAGGAAATGGTTTGTATTGTCACAGTGGCTACAAAAACAGAAGAAAAAATGAGAAAAACAACATAGTTTTTAATGATGGAAGTTGTGATTCCAGCTGAAACTAGCAAAAATTAATAAAAGAGAAATGAGTCTGAGTGGAGTATGAAACATGAAGTTCCTTGTCTCCCCCCAAAAATGTCATAACTCATTATTTCAATTTTGCTAATAAGATAACTGTAGGTTTAGTTTTAAAGGCAAATAGTATTTTGAAACAAGATACTTGTTTCACAAAACATTGGAATATATAACAGAATACAGAATGCCGCATGTATCACAACGGAAGCTTTGCCAATAAACAACCATTGAAAAATAAACAGCAAAGAAACATAAAAATAGAAAAAGCCAAACAATCATGTAAGTCTGCGTTAGTCAAACTGCTATAATAAATAATTTCTAAGATTTCAGTGCTTTTACACAATAAAAGTCTGGCTTTTGCTCACCAAACCTAATGCGCATATTAGCAATAAAGGATGTGGGGGTTGCTGTACTGGGTCTTCCAGGGAATTAGCTGAAAGTCTCTGACATCTCCAGTTTCAGATGTCACCCTGGGCATTGACGTCCAGCCAGAATATGGGAGAAGAGTGAGGGTGGAGAGGACACACCCACTTTGCTCACGCTATGACACCCTGAGATTCAGCCCCTGGCTAACCGGCCTTTCTCTACATTATGGGAGAGGAGCACACATCTTCAGTGGCCAGCCCACCATCTCTAGCACAGCCATCTGTGTAAGTAGTTTCTTTTAACTAAAAAGCAAAGATTCCCAAGTTGGATTCTTTTTTCAAAATCCAACTATTTTCAGATTACGAAAGATAGGGTTTAATACAGATAGGCAAAGTATAAAGTAAAAGGGACTTAGATGAAACAAACTCATGCAAATGGAAATGAAGGTGGCAGTGTTAATTTCAAACGAAGAAGAATTTATAACAAGATTCACTTAAAAGTGGACATATTATTTTTTTCCCATTTTTTTCCTGTGACAGAGAAATAAAAAGATCCAAATTTAACTGAGAATGTAGTAGGGCCCCCCTTTCCCAACAGGATTCTGCTTCTTGGCAGAGCAAGCCCAGGGTTACTTTTCTCTTGTATCTTTCTAATACCTTCTTGACAGCACCTCGTACTTCTGAAGCTACTCAAACTTCCTATCCTCATATTTTCTCTTGTAACACATAGCCAGCTCTCATTCCAGGCTATTTATTCTTTTGTACCCACCACTTAACCCACCCCATGCCCTACTTTATCTCTGGCTTCCTCTGTGACTCCCTGGCACTGAGGCCTTTTTTGTTCTAACAGCCTTGGCATCTATTAGAGCTTTTGGCAGTGTCATTTCATCCTCATCAAAAGATCTTCTTGCTGGTCTTCAACCTCTGATTGCATTCTTTCTGAGCATCCTGTGGATGGGCTGCACAGATGGATTTTAGCCCACCCCAGCTAGTCATCTCATAAGAACTGATACTGAGTGCCAAATAACAGAGTCAGAATAATAAAATACCTAAGGAAAAAAATCTACTACAGAACCAAGAAGAGATGAACAGAAACACAAGTTTGCTAAGATATTTTAACATAGTGCTATCAGTGTAGGATAAGGCAACTTGGCGAACATAAATAAGATCTCAGAGAATCAAATAAAAATTAACAGGTTGGAATTCTAACATTTTGAAAATTATTCCACCCAAAAGTAATATAACTTTTCTCAGGACCCTCTGGAATAATGCATGGGCAAGCGCATTTTTTTTTTATTTTGGGGAGAAAGGGGTAATGAATGGGTACCAGCCTTACTGTACATGAAAACAATTCTATACTAAGTAAAACAGTAAGAGTTCTGGTATAAAAATAGGTCACTGGAACAGAAAGAGAGCCTCCAACTAGAGTGTGTTGTGTGTAATTATTTAATGTATCATAGTGGTTTCACAGTTCAGTGGGGGAAGAAAAGGGTTACTGGTGACTAGTTTTTGGATAATTGGTTGCCAACTTAGGAATAGGATCAATTTTGACTTTTACTTTACATCATATCTCAGTGTTTTTTAATCTACTTCTCAAAAAACTCAGGACACTCTCAAATATAGGACTAGAGATGAAAGAAAGCAGAAGAGAGAGATAGGACAGAGTGATTAACAACCCCCAACCCCAACATCCATTCACCAAAACCCATCCACTTCCTCATTTTTACAAATGAAGTTTCCATGAAAGATTTTGTTAGAAGAAAGAATTTTTCACCTAAAAGAAAACTAAGTTTTAAAATTTGCCATATACCAAACTATATTCAGAGGCATGAAATGTTTATTATTGAAAATAAAATACTGACAGTCCAAGGGAGCACAGAATTCACTAGTAGTAAATACCTGAAATAAGTAGAATTTTCCAAATACAGATGCAATGGAATGAAATACAGGAAAGACTGAGATGATTAGATAAAAATTTAAAACTTTCTCTATGTCACAACAAAGTAAAAAAGCAGTAAGGAAATACTTGTATCATATGTGAATTTTTAATGTATTGGTTTCTTAATCTTAGTAAGCCTTTATGAAATGAATTAAAAGACAAAGATCTTGATTTTAGAGAAAAAAATGATTTGGACAGCAATGTCCAGAGGGAAAATCCTGATAAATACCCTGACAATAAAGAGATTGTGGTTAAGATTTTCCAACTGATTCTTGCAGAATGGCAGGTGGATGGTGGAGTGGTGACTAGGCACAGGGTGGGGAGGGAGTGGAGCCTAGAGCATGGGGGGTGGGCTGATGGATCTGCCCTCCTGAGCCCCACAGATGGACCCTGAAACATCAGGGAGTGAGGCCTGGGGCTGGAAAGAAAGGGCTCATAGGCACGGTGTACACAGAATTCAGTTACTGCTGTTTCTCTCCACCCATCCCACTCCCTCCTTCATGCACATGCACACACATGCACAATCCCAGAAGTCAAGCATTTATTGCCCAACTTAAAAAAGAAAAGAAAATCAGAGTCTCCTTTTCCAAAGAAAATGAACCACTTCTCTGCGGAGAATTTAGGAGTGTGATAACACTGCCTCATGGCAAAGCCTTCTTTCCCTGCTTTAGGGCTTCCCAGCATGGTGGCTGGCTTCCATCCTACTTACCCTAAAGCAAAGCATGCCAGTGGACAAACTGTGCTCATGCACACAAAGCACACAGTCATTTAGTTTTACTGTCACATTTTAAACACAAACAGATTTAAAAAAAAATCACCTGGCATTGAGTGAAGCCTATAGTATGAAAGAGAATGATCACAAAGTATGAGCAGAAATAACCATCAAAGAAAGACAGAATTCAGGCTAAAGGAAATAAATGTTTAAAAAAAATCCAATAACACCTCATGAATATTTCAGAAAATACTGTATTTATAAAATATGAACAGGATGCTATTAAAAGAGGAGGGTCAATCAGAGAACAGGGAATAACTCATGGAAATTAAAATAGGATGGCTAAACAAAGATCTACCACTAGCAAACAAATATATGGAAAAACAGCATAGCAAGTATGTAAATTCAGCAAATTAGCACAAAATACTTGCTTTGTTCCCTATTCACAAAAGTAAAAGAAAATTTTAATAAGAATAATGCTGGGGAAGATGCAGTAAAACTCTGCTTGTGGTGTTATATATTTGTACAACTCTCTGAAAATAGCTTGGCAATATGTATATGAAAAGAGACATGAAAATGGACTTTTGGCCTAGTAATTTTGTTTGTTTACATCTAGGTGGAAGATATAAGGAAATTAAAACAAAATATAGAAAGAGGTACCCAAATATATCATCACAATGGTGTTTAGAAGAGTAAAATATTGCTCTTGGAATAGCTGTTCTTAAATGAACCCTCACTATTCAGCATGCACTTCTGAAATATCCACAAAGGATCACTGAGAATGTTTAAGATCTCCCCCAATACCATCCTTGCAAAACCTACGCTTGGAAGTGAATTGTTTTGTCCTTTCTTTTCACAATTACTATGAGATAAATTTGGTCAATAAAAGTCGCTCTTAGAAGAAATAATGCCTGGGATGGCTTTTGAAAGATGAATAAAAGCTAAACAGAGTAAGAAAAGTTAGAAGTTCTCACCACAGACGAGCATGAGCAAGTGTGCATAGTGTAAAATTGTATAAAATGTATGAAAAACTATAGGTGGCTTGGAGTTCCTAACGCTTAAACCATTAAGCTGGGAGAAGTTGGAGATGAGGTCAGGCAGATGGGTAGAGGAGTGCCAGGTCAAGGAGGGTCTTACGATATACCAAGCTAGGAAGTTTTGACATTAGATAATAATGAGCCATAAAAAGGTTTTAAGTAGAGGAGTGACAATTTCAGATTGTGTTTTGATACATCTATTTGACAGAGAGAGAGATAGCCAGAGAGGGAACACAAGCAGGGGGAGTGGGAGAGGGAGAAGCAGGCTTCCCGCGGAGCAGGGAGCCCGATGCGGGGCTCGATCCCAGGACCCCGGGATCACGACCTGAGCCGAAGGCAGACGCTTAACAACTGAGCCACCCAGGCACCCCTCAGATTGTGTTTTGATACATCACCATTGCCACATGAAAGGGAAAAGTATCTCCTTGCTCTACACTCATATACTTCTGGTTATGAAATATGTGGGGATTTTCCCACACCTAGCAATTTGACTCTCCAGTGGACATCAACTGGGTGTACTACAATTTAGCTCAATTTGACACTATTTACCTGGAGATAATGTCAGATACCACACGTTAAGGGCTTAATCCCACAAGGCTGCCTCCCCTCCACCACCACCTTTACTCACCAATTTGCAAGTTCAGGTTGTCACCTGTGCTTTTGACCTTCAGGCTATGAATCGGGGTTTCCCATGATTTCCTCTTCAGATCTGATAGTTTGCAAGAATGGTTCGTAGAACAGTAAATGGTTTTCTTGAGTTCTATGAGCCATTCTTGCAAAAGGATACAACTCAGGAACAGGCAGATGGGAGAGATGCATAGGTATGTAGGAAGGGGCATGAAACTTCCTTGCTCTCTTGCAGGTATGCCACCCTCCCAGCATCTCCATGTGTTCTTCTACCAGGAAGCTCTCTGAACTTCTTTGGTTAGAGTTTCTTTATGAAAATTTTATCATGTAGGCATGACTGATTGAATCGTTGGCCCTTGTGGTTAACTCAACCATTCAGCCTCTCTCCTCTCCCTGAGGTCAGGAGGTGAAGCTGAAGTTCCAAACCTCTGATCATCGGATTGGTTCCCCTAGCAACCAGTCCCCAGCCTTAGGGACTTTCCAAAAGTTACCTCATTCACCTGAACTCAGGTGTGGTTGAAAGAGACTTTCTGTGAATAACTGAAGACTCTCCTTGCTCCTTTCAATTTTACCACGCTTATCACTTAGGAACCTCCAATTGTTTTAGAAGTTCTGTACCTGTGCCAGGAAGATGTTGGAGATGGAATATACATTTCTTATGATAAATCACAATAGCACACTATAGATATAGTAGGAATAGATGGGACGAGGGGAAGGGATGGGAGATGATGAGTTCAGTTTAGGAGATGGCACATATATGGTTGTTATAAAACACCTAAAGGGAGTTGGATATTTAAATATAAAGGGAAGGGAACAGGTTAGGGCTGAAGACACATTTTTTTTGAAGTCATTAGCATCCTAAGTGGGTGTTGTGAAAACCAGATTGCTATACACTTTACACAAGAGAGTGTGTAAAAGAAAAGAAATAACAGTGAGTAAAAGGTGGAACTTACTGGGGTGCCATACAAAAAGTGGCAGGCAAGGAGAAAGAACCCACAAGGAAATGAAGAAGGAATGGACAGAGGTGAGAGCTGAAAATGAAGTAACAGCAAAATGTCAACCAATGGAGTAGAGTTTTGAAAAAAAATATCAGAAGTGGTAAATGGAATAGGGGAGTTCATTAAGATATTAAGAGGAGAACCAAAACATGACTTGGTTGCCTGAAAGTTGTTAGTAATTTTTGCCCCCAGCACTAGTCTCTGCAGAACCC
Organism: Leptonychotes weddellii; assembly: GCF_054177405.1. Taxonomy (NCBI): domain Eukaryota; kingdom Metazoa; phylum Chordata; class Mammalia; order Carnivora; family Phocidae; genus Leptonychotes; species Leptonychotes weddellii. The sequence continues at coordinate 66,159,483 of NC_138378.1, read as the reverse complement.
AACTGCAGGAAATTTGAGTGTTGGACAGTTACCGGAAGCAAGAGTCACCTCCTCTTTAAAAGCAGCTTATTAAGGAATAAAGGAGTGGTGGAGGCAGGCAGGGGAGAGTAGAGGGTGTGTGTGTGTGGGGGGGGGTGGTGTGGCTATTGTAACTGCTTTGTTCATTTAAGACTTGGGAGACACTTGAATATATTTATAGGAAAAAAGAAAACGAGAGAAAATAAAACAGGAAAATAACAAAGGACAGTACGTTCTTGGAGTAGACAGAAAGAACTGAGACCTAGAGCAGAGAAAGTAGGGGTCTTTAACAAAAAGAAGTAGACTTTACCCTTTGAGACTTGAGAAAGGCAAGTCAATATGAATGTAGGTGTAGGTAAATGGGGGGGCTTGGGGATAGTGGAAGGAAAATAAGAGGAGGTCTCAAACCTCATAGGCTTAATTTTTATGTGAAATATGAGGCAAGCTCATTTGGGTAAGGAAACTGAAAAATATAGTAAAATATGGTAAGGCTAAAGAGTCGCTGTGTCCAAATGGGAAAGGGAACTGACAAGGTGCAATCTAAGGATTGTGGGATGGCACTGAGGCCCCACGGTGGGAAATGATAAATGTGTAACAGTGCCAATCTGCATGCTCCAGAGGTTTCTCCTTGTGAGTATTCTCAGCCTCTCAAGTGTAGCGAGAAAGTGGTCTGTCAGATCGGCCAGGGTGGAATGTTGCAAAGGGGATGAGCTACGAGGGTCATGGTTGATGAGCCTGGAGAGAAAATAGGTCAGGGGATGATCCATGTAGTCTAGGCCGGGTCAGAATGGGGCTAATAGATTAGGGAGAAATTGATTAGTCAAGGGATTTTTATCAAATCAAAGAGCAGCTACAGTAAGAGTGGGCCTTTACCTACAATGCGTTTGTATTAGTATTATTATAAAGAAAAATAATTTATGGAGGTTTTTAAAGTCTACCATCAATTATAAGTATAGAAGTACTTTATATGAATACCCCATCCTGAGATTAAAACATACCACTTTCAGGTTATAGTAAGAAGGAAAATCTAGTATTAAATAGAGAATAAAATTTCATGATACTCATTTTATGATATAGAAACACCTTTCTGATGTTCATGAAATATGTTATCACTTTATTATTTACCCCAGACCAAAATAAATAAATAAATAAAAGCTTACTGGCAAATTCATTTTAATATTCACCTATTTCCATCATAGGTGTTAGAGTTACTGTAAGTATCAAAGTAAAATATGAGTAATTTCCAGAACACACCAACAAGGATTTTGACTCACTTTGGGCCATGTGATTTTGGATTTAACCAAATGAATAGCTGGGAAGATTATAAGAATTAATTAAAAAGTGTATGTTAAAACATTTAAAAGTTAACACTTTAATGGCCTCATTCTGGTAGGGAGAAGTCTGAATTGACTTGGGTGAGTTCTTCACTTGGAGTGTTTTCAGGCTTTTTTACTACTGACCAGAGAATATTTGAAGACCATTCATTCATTCATCCAGCAAGTATATTTGGAATATCTAGTATGAACTTTATACTGTGCTAGAGGCTGAAAATCAAGTATCCCTATTTGCCTGGACCCTATCCCGTTTTAGCCCTGGAAGTCCTGTATCCCAGAAAATCCCTTAGTTCTGGGCAAATCAAGATCACCCTACAAAGGTCAATAAAAATCAGTACTTGGTCACAGGACTTCCCAGACAATTAACCAATAACTACAATATGATATAGTAATATAGGTCCACAGTTGCTAACTTAAACCTCCTGGGGCCAGATGTGTTTCAAAATTCCTCAGATTTTAGAAGACTAGTATTGTGCATTTGCCATATATTCTGCCAACGCCCTAGTATGCTCTGGGGAAGTGCTCCTACAATCAACAAGCACATTACTATTTCTGCAGAGAATCTTCTACGTCTTGACTTCAAATAAATTTGCACCAAGCATGAAAGCTTTTTTTTCATAGATTTTTAGATTTCAGAATTATAGATAAGGGATTATAGGATTATTTTTTTTTAAGAATTATTTATTTATTTTAGAGAGAAAGAGAGAGTGTCAGCAGGGGGAAGGGCAGAGGGAGAGGGAGAGAGAGAATCTCAAGCTGACTCCCGGCTGAGTGTGGAGCCCGATGCAGGTTTGATCCCAGGACCCTGAGATTATGACCTGAGCTGAGATCAAGAATAGGTCGCTTAACTGACTGAGCCACCTAGGCGCCCCAAGGGATTAGAGTTTTATAAAGAGTGGGCTGTCCACAGTTTGATAGGAGATCACATAGGAGTCAAAAAAGGAAGAGAGGAATTAGGAAGTTTCCCAGTTATGGTGAATCTTGAGCTGAGTTTCAAAGGATAGTGAGCCATTACTCGTGCATGAGGAGGTAATAGTGTTTAAAATAACAAGACATTTATTTGTCACCTTCTGATATTATTAATACATTTCATAGACTAATCCTAAATTGGATCTTCCCTGAGTTTCTTCAGAAAACATTTCACAAGAGCTTCTGCAGTAGAACAATTTACACCTGATGCTTTGATATCAATTTCCAGTAAAGTCAATGCTGTCTATACCTCCTGAGAAAAACTGTTGAATATTAAAAGGAATCTTGTTTAGAAGTAGAAAGCTCTGTGAGAAAAGATAGAAATCAATATATCTAAGTCATAGGCAGATACAGATTAATTAAAGCATTGCAAAGTCAAACATCAAAGTTTCTTATTACTACAATTTAACTGAATCAAAAGGTGTTTGTATTACAAGAAAGTTTTTGCTCTGAAAGAAAGAACTTTTTCGGGGAAAAATGCTTATCTATCATTTTGTGCAGTAGCATTAAGCATTTGCTAGTTCAAATCTAATAAAGCCCTCTCCATGAATGCATCATTAATAAAATCTTCAAAATGGCTTCTCTCAACATTTTCTTTTTGATTTTTCATGATTTAATTAGAAACATCTTTTAAAAGGCTGGTTTTACTATGGCAGTATCACGTCTGCATTTTCAGCAATATGCTGTTTAATCACAATGGGTTATAAAGTGAAACTCCTAGTACTTATTGTATTATCTAGAAGAACCCACACATTTCGTATTTTTAGTGCCCCTGAGTCATCATCTTATATTTGTTCATCAACATTTTAACTGCCCCTCTTAAAAAAAATGTAATTTGATAGTTAATTTTCTAAACTTGTTATTCTTTTATTTCTTTTCAAAGTCATGACATTTCCTATGTCTTCGATGTATATGCTTCATCCTGCACCTGAAACCTTTACTCTAACAAGTCAAAAGTTATATCTCTCTTTTTACCTTATATTATTTTTGCTATTTTTGTTTAAAGACTTGATAACCCTAATTCTTCTAAGGTTTTATGATCATCCATAAAAATGAATTGGCTATTTTATGCCACATCATTGGATAGTTTTAGACTATACATAAACACTGTGGTGGTAGTATTGAAATGGTAGTGTGAGATTAAAGGCCTAGGAAAAATTTTATATATATGTATTTATAGAGAGAGAGAGAGAGACATATAAAGGATATGTTGGTTATTTGGACAGCAGAAAAAAATTCAAGTTATTTTCAAAGAAAAGATTTCTTTTTCTAGTAAAGAATAATTCTCAGACATTTTAATAAACATTCAAAGAATGGTGAAAAAAATGCTGGTTGTGGTTTGAGAGTTTTTCATTCATTGTTGCTAGTTGGGAATAGAATTAAACATGTATAAAATGGGTCACAAACTTGCTGGTTAAGAACTAAGGCTGCTTCCCTCCCACCTCCTCTTTCCTCCCTCCTTCCCTTCCTTGTCCTCTCCCTCTCCCTCTCTCTCTCTCCCCCAACCCCCTCTCATCTTCTCTTAAATTTCAAAGAAAAAAAAGTGAGCAAGTTAAACATGTATTGTTAATTATCGTAAGCCTCCTTGAAAGCAAGAGCCTATTTTTAGCGTCCTCCAAGTCTCCTGGGGTAGCACCTTCATCATTGCCTACATTCCGCAGAGTAATAGCTTCAAGCTGGGGTTCCGGCGTCCAGCTGATTTCAGTCCTGGTTCTTACTAGATATGTGACTTTGGGCAAGCTACTGGACCTTCCTTTATTCTGAAATAAAGTAATAGCAGTAGTACTATCTCATATGTAAGGTTGTATGAATTAAATACTTCATTTAAAGCACTTAGAACTTTCTGACATGGTAAGAATTTAAACATGTTTAGTTTCTAATGTTATTTTTGTTGTTTCTCTATTTTATTTTGCTGGAAGGTACATTCCTTTTTAAGAAATTTTAAATTTTAATTCCAGTGTTAACAAATTCCTTTTCTTTTTAAAAATTTTATCTAATTTACCCAAGCAGCTCTCCTTTAAGAAGTTTATTTTTTTTTTTTAAGATTTTTATTTATTTATTTAACAGAGAGAGACACAGTGAGAGCAGGAACACAAGCAGGGGGAGTGGGGGAGGGAGAAGCAGACTCCTTGCAGACTTGCGGGCTGATCCCAGGACCCCGGGACCATGACCTGAGCCAAAGGCAGACGCTTAAAGACTGAGCCACCCGGGTGCCCCAAGTTTATTCTTTACTTTATTCTTTTATTCAAAGAATATTATTTGAGCACTTGTCATGTTCCAGGAACCATACTAGATCCTGGAGACTTAGGAGTAAGTGAGAAACATTTGGCCCTATTTTCAGCCTTAAGAGTCAAGGAGGGGCTTCCCAACTAAGCAAGCATTACAAGGCAGTTCTATTAAGTGTTATGGTAGGGCTCATGGGGGTGTCATGGGGCCAGAGGGTGCATACCCAACCCAGTTTGGGGAATGCACCTGGTGGGGAGCCCCAGCAGGTGTCAGTAATATCATGTTATTGGAGAATACCATGCTTCGCCACTCTCTAACTCCTAAAACATTCCTCCCTCATCTTGGGAGGTGTCTACAGATTCACAAATTGGGCTTATTTGATCCCAAAGAAGGACAGGGCCTCAGGGATCCACATACTTAGAAAGCACTCCAGTTGATTTCTATACAAGAGTCTAGAAGGCACTTTGCAATCAGTCTTTAGCAAATGGGAGAGGCTAGAAATACTGGAATAAAATCTCAGTGCAGCATATCCAAATTATAAACAAATTGGTACATCATTCCAATAGTGCATTAAAGAAAAAGACCTTTCAGGTATAGTGCATTTCAAAGAGGTTTATCCTAGACAGGACAATTAATTAATGTCACCACCCTCTATTCAGTAGTACCATGCCAGAAAGACCCAAGTATCCTATTCTAAAAGACTTCCAGGTAAGAGGATTCTGTAGCAATCCCTGACAACACTTTCTAATGATTATAATGCTAATTATCAGCACATTCTTGGGCAAAATTAAGAACTTGAGCTCTCTTGCTCTTATAGTTCATTTTCTGCATTTTTCACCCTCAACAGCTCCTATGATTTCTTCTTTCAATTTCTTAGTTCCCCTCTCTTATTCCACCCCTCTTCTTCCACACTGCATCTGGAAAGTATGTGGAACTCATTACAATAATGCGACAGTGAGTAAGGTTCAAAGAATCATTCATCTCAAGGAGTATTTGTATTTTAAAGTAAGGAAAGCCTTTAAACATACAAGTTAAATTATGGCATTTTGAGACAACTGGTGATGTATGGCTGGGGTTTTTTTGTTTTGGTTTTGGTTTTTTGTTTTTTTTTGTTTTTTTGTTTTTTTGTTTTTGCTGTTCCTTAAATTATACCAACCCGAATGGCTATTGACTGGCAGCCAGTGCTATTTTTTAGGTGTTTAATTACTAGGATAATTGCATTTATACTCCTCATCACTGTATATGTGCTGTCCTGGTTTGAGTGTATATCATGTGCTGAGAACTCTGTGCTCTGATTGTATCTGAGGTATGGGGGAGCAAAATGAAATTGTCCACAATGGGTTTTTAAAGCCAATTGTTACTCTTTATCCATGGCAGAATAATAATAATAATTGTCACCACTTAAATAGTGCCTTTCATTCACAGACCTCAGGGCACTCCAACATTGTTACTTTGCATTATTTGAGAGAATTTCTTTTGGAAGACAGGGCAAACTGAGAGACCATAATACATGGTTAGCTAGGCTAATTTTGTTTTCTTTAACAAATGCAAAATAAATAGCCTCCTAAAAAGCCAGATAATATCTTGAAGATAAACCCTTCCTAAAGTAGGTTATTCTAAACAGATGTGTTTTGTTTTATATCAACGTTATTTTTAAAAATTGTATTCACACAGACATAAATCCTAGACTTGATTAACTAATACTGATTTTTTTGGCTTCTACTTTATCAGAGAAACGGAAACAAGCAACTTGCCTGCACACAGAAAAAAAAAGGTTTTAATGAATAGTAAAACTACAGATTTTTTAAAGCTTTGCTGCCTTCTAAACTTTATGAGTAAATTTTGTGGAAAGCTGTGTAAATAGAGCATAATTATTGTAAAAATAGAAGTCTTTGTTATTAGTCATCTAACTGTCATGGGTATACAAAGCACCCTGCTGTATAGACAAAGGACTGGAAAAAAAATTACCTGTAGAGAGTTTTTGCTATTGAAAGAATAAAAACTAAAGCGATGGGGTGAACTTTTGGTTTACAGACGCAAAGCAAATACTGAATGCTAAACCTGGCTGAGGGAAAATCACTTTAGCCTGATAACCGGATTACTTAGAACAAAAATAGAGAAAATTAAGAACTGAAGAGCAGAAAATTAAGGTGGAATGCAATTTAAAGAGTAAGTAGATGATGTAGTCTTTCATTTTCTTCCCCCGCAGTGTCCAGCTAATTAAAATTACAATCAAAATGAAAGAGTCTAAACTTGTAAATATCTTAGCTAATGATTTTGTCTTTTTAATCATCTTCACATTCAAAGTCTTCTTTTATTCATTTAGGTTTTACAATAAAATGAAATTGTTTTTCCCCTGTAAAAATCCTCCTTTAATTTTCCTTATCTGCTTCTCTTTATATTATATATTCTCTCATTCTTTTTACTCTGTCTCTCTTAACATCATATTTTTTTCAGTTGTTTCTTTTACTTTGAGCATACTTTAAGAAGGAAAAGTTGTACAGGTATAGAAGTATTACTTTATTTTGGAATTTAACAGCTGATCCAAATATAACTCTTCTAGGCTCCCTCATGCACAAAAAGCATAATATATATCTTACCAATTTGCATTTTTGAAAATTAAGTGGGCTCAATTTTCCTTTTTTTTTTTACAATTTATTTACTTATTTTATTTATTTATTTATTTTTTTTTTTCAGAGAGAGAGAGAGAGAGCAGGAGTGGGGGGCAGAGGGAGAGGAAAAAGGGAGAGAGAGAATCTCAAGCAGACTCTGTGCTCAGCACAGAGCCTGATGTGGGGCTCAATCTCACAACCCTGAGATCACGACCTGAGCAGAAATCAAGAGTTGGACACTAAACCGACTGTGTCACCCAGGCACCCCTTTAGACTCAGTTTTCTTACCAGAAAATATTTCTTCATTGCTTTTACCACCAGGAATCTTCTTTACATTCCCAAGCAAAATCATAGCTGAAGATGCTGCTGACCCAGGAAAATTTTGCTTTATATCTGTGTTTACAAATACATCATGCTTCAAACTCTCCTGGATCCATGCACCTAAGGAGCATGAAACCCATAATGGTGGAGCCCTTTATTTAAGTATCCAGTTTTGATGCACGTTAATTGGGCACCAAATTATTTCTGAAGACAGAAAATAGAATCAGTAAGCCTTGCTGATTAATTGGTTATGAAGTAGGCTGGGTATAAATGGAAGCATAGTTGGTTATTTACTAGGCTCATGAACAGAGAAATAACTGGAAAATTGTGAGTTTTTCCAAACACCTTGTGGAGGACTTGTTCCTGAACCTAGAGGTCAGATCTGGGCTTTACATAGCATGCCATGTCTCTCTTGATCAGTTTCTGCTTTAGCTGCTTAGGTGGTTAATTTCTCTTCTGGCTTGCTAGCCTACAAATATCAGTTAAACCCTGCTACTGGAAGTGTCGGTAGCAGGATTCCCATAGCCTGGGAGCTTGTTGAAAATATAGAATCTTGAGGCGCCTGGGTGGCTCAGTCGTTGGGCGTCTGCCTTCGGCTCAGGTCATGATCCCAGGGTCCTGAGATTGAGCCCTGCGTCGAGCTCCGCGGGAAGCCTGCTTCTCCCTCTCCCACTCCCCCTACTTGTGTTCCCTCTCTCATTGTGTCTCTCTCTGTCAAATCAATAAAATCTTTAAAAAAAAAAAAAGAAAATATAGAATCTCAGGCAGCAAATCAGATGAACTGATCAGAATCTTCATCGTAACCAGAACCCCAGGTAATTCTCGTGCACATGAAAAGTTGAGAAGTACTCTTTACGGCATTTACCTCTAAGCACTCTAGGTATATGACTACTCCTTTTTTGCCCCCTACCCTCCTACAACCCCCACCCATTAGTGAAGAACATATGTCTAAGGGAGGAAAGGAAAGGATTGGCTTTCCTGCCTTGTCAGCATGGTACCTAACCTAGGATGTCATTTCCCATGACTTAGGTCTCTTCCTGAGAAGCTGGCTGGAATGCCTAAAGCATGTGGTCTGACTAGGTGGTGATGATGGCATGCCAACTAAGTCCACCTTGTCACTCTCGATGCCTATCCCCTAGATATGAGACCAGGGTGGGCCAGCCACACCCAAGACCAAGCACCAGGGCAATGAGGGCATATATCTGGGGGTAGGGATAATATACTTTCTACAGCCAAGAATGGATGCTCCCAGCAGGCATAGGTAACTGTATATCATGTGTGATATCCAGGTGCACTATGAGGAAACATTTGTTTTGCTGGTAAGGGAGGAATCCAAAAGTATGTTCCCAGATCTCTCCTATACACATTCATTCCATAAACATGTAGACTGATGCTGACTGGTTTTCATCCTACCTCTCTGGTAACTTATTTTCAGCGTCTTTTGATGACCATTTTTCCTATATCCAACCTTGAAACATGTGAGTTCCTTAAGGCAAACTCTTTTCTCATTATATTGTTTAGACTCCATCTTTATCCATTCCAATGGCTTCAATTACCATCTATGTGCAAACCACTCCATTTCTATCTCTAGCCCAGATCTTTCCTCCATGCTTTAAACCCATTTACCCAGTACCATTTTTCATATCACTTGGCTGTCGCCCGGGCATCTCACTCTCTCTATGTTCAATACCAAACTCACAATTTTCCAGTTATTTCTCTGTTCATGAGCCTAGTAAATAACCAACTATGCTTCCATTTATAGCCAGCCTACCTCATAACCAATTAATCAGCAAGGCTTACTGATTCTATTTTCTGTCTTCAGAATCTTTCCATTCTTTTCATCTCCATCACCATTCCCCCCCTAGTCCAAGCATCCTTGTAGTTTTTATTTATTTATTTATTTATTTTAAAGATTTTATTTATTTGACAGAGAGACACAGCGAGAGAGGGAACACAAGCAGAGGGAGTGGGAGAGGGAGAAGCAGGCTTCCCGCTGAGCAGGGAGCCCGATGCGGGGCTCGATCCCAAGACCCTGGGATCACAACCCGAGCCGAAGGCAGACGCCTAACGACCGAGCCACCCAGGTGCCCCATCCTCGTAGTTTTCACAGGTTACTTCAACAGCCTCTCAATTGGGGTCTTTCCCTATCTACTCTAATGTATGAAAAGCACAACTTAAAAGATAGCCCTAGGAAAGCTCATTTCAGATTATCACTAGAGACATCCAAAGACCTTGTTAGAAGTTAACAAAAGAAGTTATCTAACTACCCTTTTAACTAATCCCTGACTTTACCCTGCCCCTTCTATTATCAACACAGCAGCTGCTGAGAGTTTATATACCAAGCTATGTTATATTCTATACTTGGGGTGGATTTATTTTTCTGAAAACCAGGTTCTAATCATGTCTTATCATGTCAATCTCCTGCTTAAAATCCCACAGACTCTTCCAAACTCTTTGATTAAATTAAAATTCCTTACACTGACTTCAAGGCATTCTAAGAACTATCTCCTGCCTCACATGTTAGAGTCATTTTATTCCTCCCTACATTCCTATTCTTTACACTCTAATTTCTTGAAAGTGCCACTTACCTTCCTACCTCAGACTGCCACCCCTGTATACATTGTCTTCCTCTCTTTTGCCTTATTAACTCATATCTATCCTTAGGCTCTTAAATTAATCACTTCCTATGAGACTTTGTATCTTGCATCTCAAATTAGGTCAGATCTAGGTTGTATGCTTTCTTATCAAGGTTTGCTTCTCCTTTGTAATAGATAACCATAACTGTGTTATGCTACATCTGTTAGATGTAAGCTCCATCCTGTCAAGGACTGTGTTAGTTCTTGTTCACTACTTTAGATCCAGCGGTACTTTTTTTTTTTTTTAAGATTTTATTTATTTATTTGACAGAGAGAGAGAACAAGCAGGGGAAGGGGCAGGCAGAGGGAGAAGCAGACTCCCCGCTGAGCCAGGAGCCCGATGAAGGGCTCGATCCCTGGACCCTGGAATCATGTCCTAGCCAAAGGTAGACATTTAACTGACTGTGCCACCCAGGCATCCCTCCAGCAGTACGTTTTTAATACAAGTAGGTTCTCGATAAACATTTCTGAACAAAGAAATAAAGTACTGAAGGAATGAGTAAGTAGAGTATGCCAGGTGCTGGGGATGCAGAAGAATTGGCAGGATGAGATTGTTTTCAGCCTACTGATCACCAAACTTGATTTGATGTGGCCAAATGTCCTTCTCCTCCCCCATCGCTCTCCATGTGAGCCTCACCTAAAGCTAAAGGCTTCACTGGATTCTGGCTTCTGATGTAAATAGAAGTTCATGTGGCCAGGACCTGTTTATAAGTCCATGCAATGGCAGACTCCGAAGTGTTGAATAACTTTATCAAGTAGTATGGTTAGTTAATACTTTACCAAGTTAGTACAGTAGGCCCAACTGTGGGAATCGTTCATGACTAACTTAAATTTTGTTTTTGTTTTTATTTTTTAATTCACATTAGTCTGGATCTGGAGGTCGTTCATCTTATAGCCAGAACAATTTCCACTTCACCTGCAGTTTGAGGCAGTGTGGGGATGGATCTGACTTTCTCGTATGACCACAGGGCGATAAGTCCTGCTCAGAATGGGTGATCCATTCTGTTGAATATATTCCTCAGATATGTTCAAGGTCTCAATATATTATAAATTATGAGAAAATGTGATATTTGGGATGCCTGGGTGGCTCAGTTGATTAAGCATCTGCCTTCAGCTCAGGTCATGATCTCAGGGTCCTGGGATTGAGCCCCGCATCCGGCTACTTGCTCAGTGGGGAGCCTGCTTCTCCCTCTGCCTGCCTCTCCCCCTGCTTGTGCTCTCTCCCTCTCTGACAAGTGAATAAATTTAAAAAAAGAAAAAGAAAATGTGCTATTCATTTTTATGATTGTATTTCATTTATAAAATGTGGTATTTATTTGCATCAGTCAGATTTCAGATTATGTAGCTTATTTATTCATCTTTTCATCAGTAACTTTATGACTCTAACATAACTGAAAACTGATAAAATTAAGGCAAAATTTGTGTATCTGTTCATCCAACAAATATTTATTTAAGTTTCTATTATATTCCAGGGACTAGTCTAAGTGCTGTAGAAATGACAGAAAATAAAACAGAAACAATATCCTGTTTATGCAGTCTATACACATTCTTGGGTGGGGGGGAAACAGACAATAAGTGAAATAAACAAGTTAAATTTACAGTTGTTAGAAGATAGTCTAAGAGAAAAAAATCAGGCTAAGGGATATAGGATGTAGTGGTGGGCTACAATTTTAAATAGGTCGACTGAGAGGTCTTGCTGAAAAGATGACATTTGGGCAAAGACTTGAATGAAGATGGGGAGAGAGGGAGAAGCCATGTGGGGAGCAAACATTCCAGGCAGTGGGGAATAACCTGTATGAAGCCCTGGGACGGGAGCATGGCTGGCGTGGTCAAAGAACGGCAAGAAGACTAATGTGGCCTGAGCAGCATATGAGGAGGGTAGCAGAGGACAGGATTAGAAAGGAAGAGGAGGTGGCAGGAGAGATCCTGTAGAGATCCTGTAAACAATTTTGAGGATTTTGGTTTTCACTTGACTGAAATGGGGAATTATTGGAGGTATTTGAGCAGCATGGTGACAATGTGATTTCCATTTAAAGAGGATCTCAGAAGCTTCTGTATTGGAAATAGAGGATCCAAGGCAGAAGCAGGAATCTGTTAGGAGACTAGAGAATTGTTAGAGAACAATTTTTACTAAATTTCTGACTAGGCCATTCCATGTCTCCAGTGAAAATTCTAAATAAGTTGTGTTAATGTTATGAATTTTAAGTCTTATTTTTCATACAGCCATGGACCTGGTGGAGAAACATTAAAAATAAATAGGCTCAACATAACTGTTCTTTCCTCTCTAAAAGTGGTAGAGTTTGCTTGTGGAATCTGAGAAATATTAACGGCAGTTCCCTGGCAGATAGGGATAGGATACCGCTGGGTAAACAAGTACCTAGCCATGTTTTGTAGAGTACAGAGAGAAGCACTTCCTCTTCTGGTGCTATTCAGATAATTTGGGAACCTGTGATATTCCATCATAAATTCATTACATAATTATTTCCTTAATTATGGAAGTTGATTTAGGGGATAGAAAGAAATATACATGTTTCCAGCCTTAAGCAACTTATTTGTAATACAATTCCTTTCGCGAGTATGATTATAATGGAATAAGAACAATTTTTATAGAGGGAATCAGACTTATTACCTACCCTAGAATAACATACCATGTATTTATGATATGATAGAGCCTGGTTCCCTAAAATTTTATATTTTAAAATTTATGGCAATCATATGCTGTTTCAACAAATAATTTCACCAGATTTCTTGCCTAATCATTATATGTAGCAACAGAAATTGACCTTTGGGATAGATATGAGATTGCTCTTGCAAAATAAAAGACAAAACAGTTAAAGAGTGTCTAATGTTAGTAGGTGAGATTAAAAATGTTCTTTGAGATGTTTTTTGAAAAGTTAAATAAAAACCAAACAAAATCTATACTAACAACCTAAAGTAGCAAACTGAAGCAATTCACTCTGAATTTCTGGACTTAAAACTTAAGTCCTAAAAACCTTAAAATAGCTAAAATTTGATATAAATGTCAATTTTAATAGAAGCCAAATAATGAAAATGTTTCTAAGCTTTGGTCAGTGGCCTATGACTACAGTGCTTTCTAATCTCATTTTAGAATTTGATATGATAGAAAATTTCATAATAAGCACCAAACCATGTCATAAAAATGAATGCATGTTCCACACATATTTGTGTATATGTATACACACCATATATATATATTTACATATGAAAGGTCATAGCTTAACCTGGGTCTCATGACTCATGTCCTGGAGCTTTTTCTCACTCATTTATAGACCCCAAAACAAAGGGATCAGAAGAATTGTCTATCTTGTCAAATCTTGCCCTTAATGGAGACTTTCCTCAGCGTAACCCAGCACAATTAAACAATCCATCCACAATCTGTATGTAGCCATTTAAATTATATTCAGTAATCTTAAAAAACCCCACATTATTCTAGATCAGACTTAAATGATCATATTTGGAACTAGTTAAAATGGACCAGTTTCTTAGATGCCATATCATTTTTAGATCCGTATGTACTGTCAATGAACAAATCTTTTAAAATATAAGGCTCAGAATCTTTGACATATCCCATAAGGTATATAAGCCTAAAGCAAATAGCATGTTATTTTGAGGGTTGTCTTAAAAAAAAAAAAAAAAGCGTTTATCAAACCCTGACAATATCTTTTGTGAATGGAGTAAACAAAGCGTTTTTTTTTTTCCAGGGGAGATATTTTCTGTAACATTATAAAGCAGCATTTGTCAAAATGAAATCTATTTGAATTCAAGGGTTTAGTTTGTAAGAGGACCCCATGAAAAATGCTAGTACTGTAGTAACTAACATTGTTGGTATTAAAATACAAACTAATTCCGGTGTGCGAACTATCTCACTAACATCATAGATTAATTTATATTCTCCTTTTTAGTAACAATTTCAGTATTTTTCCATATAATTTTTTATTACAGATGAAAGCTCCTCTAAAAAAATGATTACTATTGCTATGATCTTTTTATTTTATTTTTCATTGAATTTATTTTACTTTTATTGAATTTTTTTTCATTGAAAGGTATGATCTTAATTGTATATTTTTCATGCTCCCTTACTGAATTGCAAGTTGAAGTAAAGCACTCTAAAGGTGTGTTTTACTGTTTCTACACTTCCAGGTTTTAAAGTTCACTGGTTTTGCTCCTGGCAAAAATGCCTTTGCAGTATGATTCAGTTTATGTTTTCAAAAAAGAGAAACACAGGGTCACCTGAGTGGCTCAGTTGGTTAAGCATCTGCCTTCAGCTCAGGTCATGATCCCAGGGTCCTGGGATTGAGCCCTGCATCTGGCTCCCTGCTCAGTAGGGAGTTTGCTTCTCCCTCTCCCTCTACCCCCTGCTCGTGTGTTCTCTCTCTCTTTCTATCTTAAATAAATAAATAAATAAATAAATAAATAAATAAATAAAATCTTTAAAAGAAAAAGCCAAAAAACCAAAAAACAGAAACACAACATTAAAATTCAAGTTTGTACTTTTCATCCCCGATAAAAATATAAAATTTAGATTTATTAGTAAAATCTTAGATTTAACAGTTCAGAGCCTATCTATATGATCCAAATCAAAGTAAACATTTTGAACATCTCTTTTGTATCAATAAGCTCACTGGTAGATCCACCATGTCCAAGGATAAAAGAAAAGATAAGAGTATTTGCTAGCAAATTTTTTAGTTTGGGTAGGGAAATATAACAGATGCATACAAAGTAAGTGAAAACACTTTCAGAGAAGCATCAACAGGTGCAAATTACTATAATGCACCATCTTCAAATAGCACAAAATCAAGATGTAGATTAAGGGTGGATTAAAATTAAGCCATAATTAGGGTGATTAAAAAAATAGTTTTTGGAGATGAGTTTTGAGCAAGGTTTTGAAAAAGTTGTATGAATTGGCAGATGGGAGCAGGTTTTCCAGTGAGAAGAGCAGAGCAAATACATGGAAAAGAACAATTGTAGTACGGTCAAGAAAATACTGATGGCAGAGCAGAGGTGGGTTGAAAGAATACATTGCTTTTGACCCACGTGCTTTTTTAATCTTTTAATTCTCTTTCTTTCAGTCTATCACTTATCACTTGTTTGCCTACCCAGCGTGGAGCCCGTGGTATATCAGGGCAGCCACGCCATGACTAGAACACTCAGTGCCTAGGACGTCTTGTTCTGCTACCGCGCAGGCATGGCTGCTTTCAGAAATAAAGGAATGAGCTTTGTAGGCAGGCCTGTGCGCTGGTTGCTAGTGAACTGAACAAAGGTGGTCCACTGTGCATTATCTTTCTGTCATGACTCCCAGTCCTGCTCTCACCCTGCGTCCTCTTGTGCCTTTTCATCATAATCTTAACATCTTTCATGTCAAACTATTTCTTCTGTAAAACGTTTTTTGGAGAAGTTGCCAATGTTGGAAGGAGGAGACTCTCCTCAGGGAAAGCAACAGTTCCCCTACCTCCTATCCAACTCGCCCTTCAAGCTGTACTTCTGGATACACCTACCAATAAGCCCCCAAACTTGGGTCATTTAGCCTTGCTGTAAAGAAAAACTTGTACCCGTTCATGTTGCAGCTACATATCCATTGTCTCTGGCTTCATTTGGCTTCCAGAACCATTTGGCAAAAATTTTATGCCTCCTGTCTTTTGCAATGTCCCCTCCCATTTTCCCGTTTCTCCCTTCTAATTGCCTTCCTTAGGTCTCCTAGTGCAACATGGCTCTGTTGATAAGATCACTGATCAGATATCAAGCCAGGAAGTCATCCTGTCCACTTGATTATTGGGAGGCTCTTCTCCATTATGGGCCTTCTGCTGAGTATCTGCTTGAAGCACATATATTTCCAGGCTCTCGGACTATTTTAAGTGATCCACCCCATAGTTTTACCCATTCCCTAAGTTTGCTTTTTACCAAACTTTTGATCTTGTTCCTTCCAAATCTTAAGGAATACACCATTAGCCCCTCGCTAGGAATCAGTATATATCTTGACCTCAGGCCAGATCTTCTTCCATGAAAAGTGTCTAACATGTAAAGCCCAAGTTCTTCCTACTAATGTGATTTTTATTCTCCATTGTCCTAAGAGCCAGCAATCTTCTTTAATCTGGTATAGGCATACTGTGTGGAGCCACATTTAAACCAGGATGCTCCACTCCCTCCAGTACCTAAACTGGGATGTACAATTGACTTTTATATCATCAGTCAATTGCTCATAGGAAACTCCCTCTAGGCTATAGATGTGAGTTCAAGCAAGTGTGGCGGTTTGCAGAAGGCATAGGAGTGTAGGACCTGTTCCATTATTAAATTATTTGATAGCACAAACTTAATGGGTGGGTTCATTGAATAGCACATAGTTCATTATTGACAGCATGAACCAAATGGAACCCCATAGTCAGTTTCCTCCAGAGCTAATATCAAGGCAAAACTTTTTTAACAAAAAGTTACTGAAGGGGGCATAGACTTTGTCCAAACTTGAGGATCCTTCTTTGAGTATCTCCTACCTGGAGTTAGCAAGTCCATTCAGTACCTCAGTCAGCTACAAAAAATTCAAGCACGATAAAAGATTCTGGGTCATAATGACCAGTTGACAATTACTTGCACTGAAACCCTGAACCAGGTGCTCAGCTTTCTTTTATTATGGACCCCAATTAAAGATGGATAAATTTCGGATCATCTTGTTAATGGTCAGAGTAAGACATACAAATATGCTGCATCCAAAATTTAGATAACTGTTTTTGAAAGGAGTATCTTGGAATGCCATAGATCCTCAAGCTCCCAGGGCCTTTAGTGTCATATCAGAATTTTTATTTTTATTTTTATAGAATTTTACACATATGACTTATAAGAGCAACCAGGAGCATTTCCACGTTCTGATCTTTGTGTGCTATCAGCATGATGTTTTGTGGGTGTTGGATCAAAGTGATGTACCACTTGGATCAAAGAGGTGACATTCCCACAAACTGGACTGTAGCATGGACTGAAAAGCTGATGTATTCCTGAGGCATAACAATAAAGATTTATTGGTGTTTATGTCAATGAAGGCAAATTTCTGGTAATACCTATAAACCAAAATGGATAAAAAATGTTTTGGCAAGATTCATAACCGCACACTTAGTGCTAGGAGATACATTAATTTATTCTGGTAAGGAGAAAAGAAATCGCAATAGCAGCCACAACTGGAGCCTCAGCTGATTTTGTTTTCAATAATCTACTGTCATTCCCCATGACTTATGGGAGAGCAAAAGCCAAACCAGCCTATTAAATTAATCACCAAATCTTTACTTTCAGGAAGCAATTCTCTGTTTTGGCAGGGAAAGAGAGTGACCTCCACTGGGCCCCTCCCAAAATGATAGCCTTTTTTTAAATAAGTGTGAGTGAGAAACTAAAATATCCTAAATTATCTAAATTATCTAAATTCCTAAAATATCCATTCCAACAATTCCCTCAGCATCTGAGAAAATGATCCCAAGATATTTTTGGGAATCCCACACAGTACCATGAAAAAAATTCAGGTTAGAACTTCACTTATCACCTGGGCTCCATAATGATTCCAAACCCTAACCAACTAACTATAGTGGAATTACAGGTCCCCAGGAATCAGTGATAAATTTGAGCCAATATCCAATATTTCCTGAGCTTAGGTATTTCCCTTTCCTCAATGCACAAGTACTCAGGTTAACAACGGCCAGCCCCATTAGGGAAGATAAGGCAGAAGGTTACAGCAGGATCTTTCCTTGTAGGCCCTAACATCCCCTTCCTTGGGTGATGCTGGGTCTGTGAACCCAAAAGTCTCTAGCACACTGGTTCCAGTGAGGCCTCTGTTCACCAGACCTAGAATAGCTTTGGTTAAATAAATCAAGACACACCTTAATTGGCTGTCTTTCTATTTCATTCCTGGGGACCCCATGATTAATTAACCATAGCCAGAGATTTTTGCTACTGAAGCCATTCCCTGATCCCCAAGTGTAGCATCTGGCTATTAAAACAATACCCACTTTGCTTCAGACTGTTAACAGTCATCACCTGGGCCAGGCCTCAGCTGGCTTCTCACTGAGATCCACTGAGATCAGGAATACCATTTTTATTGCAGCTCTTTCCACAAGCATTCCCAGCGCAGAAAAAAATAAAAATAAAAAATAAAGCCAGCAAAGCACTTTTAAATATTTGGGTATTTCCTTTTTTGCTCTGTTTTATTGGCAGGGGAAAGGAATCTTCATGGCCCTGGCAGAATATAGGAATGAGACACATGATCCATTTAATCTACTTTCTTACCTCACAAAATCTTTAAACTCTTTCCTCTATGTTGTGCCAAGAACTTTCTAGCCTTTCTTTTACCAAAAGCAACCAACAGTGAGTTCCTGTTTGCTGTGCCAAACCCACAAAAACTGCTAAAACTTTTTGAGCTACCACACTGAACGCAGTATGTTTTATGAATAAACCCATCATAATGAATACAATTCATTTGTGTTCAGAAAAAAAAAAATCTTAGCTTTCCAACACTGGCTACACATTAAAATAATATGAGGAGTCTTTAAAAAATATGATGGTTATCATACCCTCCACTCCCAGACATTTAAAGCAGAATCTCTGGGTTTAGACCAAGCATCTGCATTTTCTCAAAACTGCCCAAGTGACTGCCATCCACAGTGAAGTCTGAGGACCACTGCTGCAGAAGTTCTCATTCACTCCCAAGGTTTCTATCACCACCTTTATGCTAATGAGGTACATTTATAAATTCTTCTAAGATCTGTCTTCTAAGCTTCAGCCCCCCAAACTATATTTCTCTCTTTGCCTCCCCCCCCAACCAAGTTTCCTAAGAATCTGAAGGTTTATACAATGTAAAGGAGATTATCAAATATTTTTGTTTACTATGTGCCAGGAACTGTGCAAAGATCAAAGTAAACATATTAACCCTGGGGTCTGTTTTCTTTGTGTAGACATTTGATTGGCTACTGTGGGGTTTCTTTGTCTTTTTTTTTTTTTAAGGTTTTATTTATTTATTTGAGAGAGAGAGAGAAAAAGAGTGAGGGTCAAGGCAAAGGGAGAAGCAGACTACCTGCTAAGCAGAGAGCCTTAGGCAGAACTCAATCCCAGGACTCTGGGATCATGACCTGAGCTGAAAGCAGATGCTTTACCAACTGAGCCACCCAGGAGCCCCAGGGTTAAGAACCCTAACATTTTGGGATGGATCATTCTTTGATGAAGATAGCGGTCTTGTGCTTTGTAGGGGGTTGAGGAGAATTCTTAGCCTCTACACACCAGATTCCAGTATCATCCTACACCTTCCCCTCTAGATATTGCCAAATGTCACCTGGGGGTCAAAATTGCCCTTAGTTGAGAACCACTGGCCTATGGTCATCTTCACATTAAAGGTTTCACAAGAACTTGCATTTTAACATTTTATATACTGAGTAATAATTTTCTCTTCATTGCTCCTAGTCTTGGATGTTTGTACCATTATCAAGACCTCATTAATCCAGAGACCTAGTATTCAAAATTCAGAGTTTCATATTGCTCTTAAATGTTATGATTCCTAAATCTCTTTTTCACTTGAACAGTTCTTTCCCCTCCTGCCAAGCCCTTTTTTTTCCCCATGCTACTGGCTAAGGAAATTGGTTCACTTGTTCTATGGTATACTTGACATTCTGGATTTGCCTGATTGTTCTATCTTGACTTCATTTAGCTTGTTTGTCCATCCCTGTTTTACCAGTAAACTAGAAGTTACATTCTAAAGCTTGATTAGATTCATATCAAACATTTTTGGTGCTGTAATTCATATCATAATGTATCAGTTGGCACATAATTAAGGCTGTCCAGCTTCTGGCTCAAGAGTTATCAGGTGGTGATAGCCCTGACTCTGCCATTACGAAGTTGATAATTTTGCCTCATGTGATTATCCATTTCACCATAACTTTTCACATAATGGTTTAAGCACCTATTGATGCTTATTGCCTAAGTCAACTATTTATTTAGGAGTTATAAATGGTCATTTTCTGGAGATCCATTTTTGATACAATTTGAGACGGCAATTACATACCTAAAGTAGATATGTCTTGTGGCAGTTAAGTATGCCTAGTCTGAAGGTTGGTGTGAGAAAGATAAATTTAGAAGTCATCAGTACATGGCCGACATTTACTATTCATAGGCTGGATGAGATCTTTAAAGGGAGAGAGTAGATGGAGAAGAGGGTCCAGTAGTGAGCAATCAGGCACCCCAACTGTTATAACTGGATGAAGAGGAGGAACCAAAAGAGGGCTGAGAGGCAGGATCTACCGTATTAATAACATTTCTCATGGCTTTTTCCTCAGTATTTTTTCTGGACTGTGGTAATCATCTACTTGATCTTACTGCCTCTAGTTTTGCCTCTTCTAATTCATGCTCCATGGGGCTTTCAGAGAAATTATTCTAAAAGTCAAATCTATCAGCTTTATTAGTTTCCAGATTAAAACCCTCTAAGAGTTCTGCATTGCCTTTAGGATAAGGCCCAAATGGCTACTTTCACCATATGAGACTCCTGACGTGTATCTTTCCTGCTTGCTTAGATCACCTCTTGCCATTCCCCGTCCTTTACCTGTAAGCACTGCTAGGCAGTTTCTTGAAACATTGTAAACTATTAATGTTTCTGTAACTTGTATTCCACTTCTTTGTGGGAGAATTTGTTTCATTTGTTTCACTTACTTCATGTTTTAGAACTAAGCTAAAGGCAACTATGAAAACTTTCCTGACCTCAGCAAGGTGGAACTGACCACCATTATTTTGTGGTGTGTGTGTCTCAAATCGTGACCTTAATGCACTGCTCTACAAACCGAGTACAAATATGATCATTTATTCCTTCCAGTGGATTACCTAGAGTATACCTTAAATGCCACACTAGGAAAAAAAAAAAAAAGCACTTCCCTCTTTGTTCCCTCCCTCAGATTTTCCACAGTTCTAGAGGCTTACACAGTCTAAAAAGGGGTAATCAGGAAGATATGCTGTGATAGTCCTTAGAGCTGTTAAAAAAATATCCTGGTTCTCCTTCTAAACGTATAGTGAATACATACTTTTCTGCTCCCTTGAAGAAAGTAGCCATGTTTTTTGCTTGGACAATGAAATGTAAGTAGAAATGACACGTTTCCCCTCCTTGCAGAAGGCTTAAAGGCCCAGTATTTGATTTGTTCTTTCCTTCCCTCTGTTGTAGTGGTTGGGGAAGCATATGTTGAAATGGAGTCTTAATCAGTCTGGGTCCCGGTGTGATAAGCATTTCAATCTGTGTTAGAATGTAGCATGAACAAGAAATAAGCTTTTCTGTGTATTCAGCCCCTGAGATTTTGGAATTGTTAGCACCGAACAATGTAGCCAATGTAGACTGATATATACTCTAAGCAGGAAGAACATAAAGTCTGATGATTCTAGTAAGTAAAGCTAGTAACCAAGCCTGGCTGCTGAAGTCTTGCTGCACATCTCTATGAAGGAGAGATTCTAAACCTCGGCATGTTTGACATTTTGGTCTGGAAAAATCTTTGTTGGAGGAGGCCATCCTATGTACTGTAGGATGTTTAGTAACAGTCCCGACTTCTAACTACTAAATGCCAGTAGTACCCCCCACCCAAGTTGTGACAACTAAAATGTCTCCAAGTATTGCCAAATACCCCCTGGGGGTCCACATTGACCCTAATGGAAAACCACTGCTTTAGGCAATACACCTCTGCTTTTGATGCGCCCCTCTACTCAAGCTACTATAGATCTTTGAGAGAGAAATGTTACTCTGTCAGAACTTAGTTCTGCTGGTGTGTCTTTGATGGGTTCCCAGAGTCACAGTTTTTATGTCTTGGCTCTTCCAAGGCCACGGGGCTCAAAATACCTCCTTGTGGCAATTCCAGAAGCACAGCTGGTTCAGAGTCTGCTTCTTGTGATCCTAGATCTACTATCCTTGGACATCAGTACCATCAAAAACGGAGTAGCTAACACTTTGTGACCCTGAAAAAATATCTAATTTACATATACCCTTTCCAGGACAATAGATGTACCAAACCAAAAAGGCTCAGCTAACCTGATGAGACAAGAAAAGGTAAGAGCAAATTAACATACAATCAAATGTTACTGAAATTCAGTATGAATTTGTTATTAGTCTATAGTGCCAGATATTCTTAAAGGTATTCAGTTTTATTATACTCCTAAGTGAAAGGAGGCTACTAAAGGGTTTCAAACAGAAGTTCAGCAAAAAACAAAAAACAAAAAACCAAACTAAAACAAAACAAAAAACTTTGATAAATAGATAAAATGTTTATCCCATGGTAGTTGTTTCAGATTTGTTGAATGTGTTTAAATGTGGATTTTTACTCTGCATACTATCACCTGGGCTTTATCATATAAATAAATGGAAAAATTATAGTGGAATAATAATAAGTAGAGTAATAGTGAAACCTCACGGCAGTGGTCTTTACACATTTTCACTCACATATCCCCCAGATTAAATTTCTAATTACATATATTTCTGTTGACATCTAAAATTGTTTATTATAAGTTTAAATAGACCCAAAGGATATAATTTTGGCATATTGTAAATATTTTTTATAATAAAGCTGTTATTTCACTCTTTTAAAAATGTTCAAATGGAATCTAAATACCAAAGCAACTTGATACCTACCCTATTAAAGTCATGCATGCTATATGCTAGTATAACAAATGAAACCACCAATTTCAGTGCCTTAATATAATAAAGTTTATTTTTCCCTCACACATGTCAATTGGAAGATATTTCAGACACAGCTTCTTTCCACCTCATGCCTCTACCATTCCTAAGGGCTTTAGAATACTTTGATTCAAGTCAGTGAACAAGGAAGAGAATGTTGAATCAGGCATAGAAAAGTTTTATGAGCCACCCACTTTCCATTGGCTACAATTCAGTCACCTGGTCGCATCAACCTGCAAGAGAGGATAGAAATGTAATTTAGTTTTAGGCCCAGGAGACAGAGGAAATGGGTTAGATGAGCACATAACTGTCTCCACTACAGTTTAGTCTTCTGATCACCAAATACCCTTCCTCTTCTCACACATAAAACATACTCCCCCACCACATTCCCAAATTAGACAACCCAACATTTCATCTGTCACTGCATTCATTTCAAACTCCAGGATTTCCCAGTGGTAACATCCTTTCTGTTAGAATCTGGATTTTGTGTATTCTGGTCACTGCCACCACCTCCCCACCACACACAAACATACAGGTGCAAAAATACAGTGGTGGACCAGGGACTGGATAAATACAATGACCTTACCCATTTGGAAAGAATAGTAGAAGATACAAAGTTACTTGTCAGTAGAGGTTAGGAAATTCTGCAGGCTAGGGACTATAAGGAGCCCCTTTGCCCTAGCAGCAGAAAATATTTCTTGATTCAGTTTTCATTCTGCTCATTGGGAAGTCCTTTACAGTACATAAAGTTGCATTTGAGTCAAATTAGGTTTGTTGAAAATCAACTAAATAAAGCAGAGGCCAAGACTATTCCTGGGAACAGATTGCCTCTGAGGCTTTACCTTTGTTGAATGAAAGTGTTTATCCAACAAGTCTATTCAATTTTATTCTGAATTTAAATTTGTCTTTTAGAGTCTCTGGACAATTGAGGAAGAGGACATAATTTAGGTTGTGACTTCTACCAAACCATGCACTAAAGTTAGGTAAGATACTCTTTTTTAGAAAGTTGGATAAATTTTAAATATAGAAAATAACTTTTATACTATTATAATTTATATGAAACATGATAGTATAAAACTATAAATATATGTTATATTTATATTAATATATGAGTCTTGTGGATAAATACTGCTGCTCTGAAGAGTCCTAAAAATTTGTGTGATTTCAACTTTTATCTTTGTTGGTCAGGTTTTCATATGGAGTTCCAGCTATAGAACTTGGACCAGCCAATTTTGACATGTGACTTTCTGTTCCTTTGTGCCTTTTTCCTTTTACAACATCTTTTCCTTTGTACTTATTTTAGGCTATAAAGGAAAATGAGATTAAAATGAATCCTCCTCAGATGGACTATTTGAAGAATATAACTATTTTGTAAAGAGCAATTTTATATACTTAAGATTTTGAAGGATATTTTAAAAATTCTGCTAATTTTTTATAAACTTAAAATGTTTTTGTCATTTTGAAATGACTATAGGTGTATATGAAATTGCTTTGAATTTTGAACTGATGATACATAATAATTTCTGAATGGTAAGTACCTACAGAAGGGAGGTTATGTACATGTGAATTTGTAAGGTGTTTAGTTCATAATTTGAACATGAACATCCAAAGGATGAATCCTTTTGATTCATCAAACAAAATAATAAAACCTTATGTAAAGATGTTTCCTTCAATTCTTTATTGCTCTTCACTCTGTACTGAACATGAACTTCATCTCCTGCTGCAGTAATTGGTTCCGTAACTTTCTTCCATCATTTCCTGAAAGCATTTATTGTCCAACCAAAAGTGAATAAGACTAAATTATCTTCTTGTTACAATTGTTGACAAAATTGTAAAAGTATCCAATGTCAATATTCCACCTTAGATTTCACAAACACATTCTCATTAAGTGGAATGACAATGTGAATGAAATTTTCAAAGTTAATTTTTTTCACATTTGTTATTCAGATAATCCATATTTAACTGTAATTATTGTTTTTGAGCCCATTCATTTCTTACAAATACATTTCTAGAATTGCAAAGGACCCTATAGATCATAACGTGATTTATACAAAGTCAAGCATTTGAAGTTTCTTGACTCTCTTTTCATTATACTGTGCTTCCTCTAACTCAATAGATGATTTTAAGTTGGACAGCATTTACATTTATAAAAATCTTTGCTAATGCCTTCTTTTAAAAAATTCATGGTACTATTAAGTAATTTGCTTTACATGGAAAAATGAAAGATCTTTTATCTTTAAAATATCAACAAAGTATGTAAGTTCCTTCTCTTGACATTGTTTTGCTCTTTTCACATACTGAGATTTCATATATACTTTTTATGTACCAATATTGCATGTTCACATATGTCATTTTAATGGCTTTTAGACATTCTATCCTGTTATATAACTTGACCATTTCTAACTTATTGGACATTAAGTTGTCTCCTATTTAAACATTTTTGTATTATCTTCTCGGGATATACTCTCGGAAGTGGTATTTGTTCAAAAGAAAATAATTTTTATGTTTTCTGTTGTACATAAGTAGATTGCTTTTTAGGAACATTTTGTGAATTATGCATAATAATCGGCAATGTATGGTTATATCTGTTTCCCCATAGACCTGCTAACATTAACTTTAAATAGGTAAGATATTAAAGAATAAGAATGGTACTACTTAAAATGTTTTTGTTATTTTGAAATGATTATATATGTATAAAATTACTTCTAAACTTCTGAATTTTAGAGTGAATTTTATTTTATTTATTTTATTTTTTAAAGGTTTATTTATTTTATTTTTTAAAGGTTTATTTATTTGAGAGAGAAAGAGAGGGTGTGGGAGAAGGTACAGAAGGGGAGGGAGGGAGAGAATCCTTAAGCAGACTCCCCAATGAGTGCAGAGCCGCACAGAGGGCTCCATCCCAGGACACTGAGATCATGACCCAAGCTGAAATCAGGAGTCGGATGCTTAACTGACTGAGCCACCCAGTCACCCCTAGAGTAAATTTTAATTTATTTTTGTTAATTTAGTTATTTCTCAAAATTTTATAAAATCAGCTACTTCCACTTTATGGATAATTCATTGTTACTTTACTTGCTCTCTTTTACTAAATAGAAACAAAATTGCTATTTTAGCAAATCCTATCCCCATCAACAAAGGATTCTTTAAAGGAATGTCACAAACCACAACCATATCTTATTTATCTTTCATAGCTGAAGGACATTTTCAGATGCAAATATACTTGTAATTTCATGGCTTCCTTATTCTATTTGTAGGATATTTTATTACTATGTAGATTACACTAAGTCTCCAAAATGTAAAATTGGTTCTTCATTGCTTTTTATAATGTTACTTATTCATCTGATTTTTAACCCTTAATACTTTTTTAGATGATGTTCACTTTAGTCAACAAAATAGAAATTAATTTTAGTACTCTTTGAAGGAAAAATCATCTTGAAAAAAGGAAAATACACTACCATATCTTTAGAAGTACACATACACGAAAATTTGTCATATAAAGTATGCACTTCATTAATAATGCAATACCAATAAACTTAAAATCTTTTTTGTTTTTCTTGGGGGGGCAGGTGGAGTTTGCAATGTTGCAGAAGCGAAAGCAGCCCATCTCAACCATTCTCTCCTTCATTCTTACTAACGGAATTCTAAGCAATATATTTAGCTGTAAGACTGTGTTTCCCAGACCCTTTGCATATGGGATGGCCAATGTGACATAAGACTTGCTCAAAAGGACCTCTGGGAAAGCGATTATTGCTCTTCCATCTATTCAAATGGTTAGGACTCCAGTAGTGGTCTTGAGACCATCATGGAACAGCCAAGAGAATTTCAGCTCTCTAATATCAGACCCAAATTGGGACTAATCTTTCAGGATTTTTTAAAAAAAAGTTTCTCTTGTTATAATTAAAATGATCTCTGTATTAAGGTCTCTTAAATAATGATTTGACACTAATAAACTCTGTTTATTCATGTACTAATATCTTCTAAACTTTTACAATGTGGCTAGGTAACTCTTAGCTCAGAACTGTAAAACCTGTGACAATTATTCATTTGACTAGTACAGTGACTTTCAACTAGCTGCACAACAGAATTAGGTGAAAATATAACTTCACTAAGTTTAGGGTAATGGGTTTTCAATGTTTGCGTCAGAATCCCTGGTTAAAACACAGAGGTGTTAAACATACGCTTGTTAAAACATAGATTGCTGAGCTTGTCTCCTAGAACCAAGAGATTCAGCTGGTCTCGGATGACATGGTTTCAGGTGATGCTGATGATGTTGGTCCAAGGACCACACTTTGAGAACCACTAGTCAGGGATCTAGCTTGGGCATCTATGTAAATAGTTTAACATGAGTGTGATGGTTGAACACAGTATCATCCTTAAGGAATGAGTTGCATAATTGAGTGTGTGTAGGTCATATCCCTGAGGAGATTCTTAAACTTCAGTGTGCATCACCATCACCTGGAGGGCTTAGTTAAAACACAGATGGTTAGGCCTCACTCCCAGGGTTTGGGATTCCCTAGATCTGAGATAGAAGAGTGAAAATTTGCATTTCTACAAAGTTCCCAGGTGTTACTGATGCCACTGGTTTTAGGATCACATTTTAAGAACCACTGCTTTAGTGTAATTTTTATCTAACCACTGCTGTAGTATCCTTGCTTTCCCCCAAGTATCCAGAATACTGTAACAGTTGTTGTGCAACTTTAATCTTCAAGAAGTCAAATTCCATTTTGAGGGCAATAAAGATGGGAGTACGTCTTATTATCTTTACATAGTCTTGGCATATTACAATGATGTTTTGCAAATACTAGGGCTCAAAATTGTAATGCATTTGAATACTGATTGGGATATCAAATGATTTTGTGGTAAATAGTAATGTTACTTAATCAACTGTTAGTAAAAGGAAATGGATAATTACCATTCCTGAGTTAAAAAAATGTATAGAAAGGGTTGTCAAAAATTAACTTTGGCTCATCAAGTTAATCGGCAATCTTCCCTCATGTTTTGCCTTTAGATATTTGTGAGTGCAGTGCACCAAAACTGAATATAGTGTTGACTTGAGTCTGAAGATATATGTGTGCATATATATGTATACACACATACATTTGTGCATCTCTCAAATACAATAGTATCTGACTAAACTTGGTAAACCATAGGATTATGTTGCATATATTGAATGGATTACAGTATATTATATAATAATATATTCTGTATAATATACAGAATAATGTATTATTCTGTATGCTGAGGCATACAGGAGATCCTGTAGAATAGGCCAATAGGAGGAGACAGACTGATTACAGTGAAGAAGGGGAGTTGAGGCAGGGTCAGGGTAAAAGAGATACTACAACACCCAGACTCCACAAACCATCTTATGCTGTAAGAAATGCAATCTCAAACTTGCAGCAGTCCCATTTTATGCGGGAAGAAATGCAACTGCACAAAAATTGTAGCAGCCTTTCAATAAAATCAAACAAAATTACCAAAAGGGTTCTTGGGACAATCAAAGCTGGAATGATCTTGTTCAGGTAGATCTATGAACCTGAGAACAATCTTCCCTCCAATGCTGCCTCCTGCCGAGCCACATCTACTCTGGCTGGGCCTGAGTCCAGGTGCCGGATTAGCACCAGCCCTTAATTTCACTCCCCCGCGTCTTCGAGGCTTTTTCCCGCCAAAGGCCAGGTTTCCGCCCCTCGGAGGCCCGGGCGCAGGCGGGACTGCGCATGTGCGGGGCCTGGCCTGCGGATAAACCCCCTGCGGCTCCACAGACGGCGAACCATGGCGGAGATGGAAGTGAGCCTGTTGCGCCAGTGCCCGCTGCTTCTGCCTCAGAACCGGGCGAAAACCGTGTACGAAGGATTCATTTCGGCTCAGGTACCCGCCCGCTTGTTGCTCGATTGCTAGGAGGGCCTCCCTCTCGCGGCGCAACTCCGCCCCTGGAAGTCAGTTACGGAAGCGGTTAGGGGCCCTTAACCGTGTGGGCATTGAGAGGGGAGGCGCGTAACGGCTCCTCGGAGACTAGAGGTTTGAGGACTTAGACGGTTGCGGTTGTTCGCAACCCGTCACTCGCTACCGCGCGCGAGCCTGGGCCAGGGTCGCAGCAGGGACTCAGCGAGAGGAGCCCAGCGCGGGACGGGAGCGGGGGGCGGGGCGGAGGGCCACGCCCCCTCGCGCCCGCTTCCTAGTTTAACTTCCCTTTTGCTTCAGTGTCTGTCCCACCTTTAACTGTTTTTTTTGTTTGTTTTGCAAATTTTTACCTTGTTTCTAACATCCCCCCTCCCCAAAGCCCCATGAAGATTGGTGGCCGGCCGTTCACCAGGGAATCCGTGCAAATTATATTCGTTTTTCCTGTAAAAATATATTTTGGAGGAAAACCTCCTTTTGGCTCTCAATTAAGTCGTGTGTACCTGAGCACATCCAGTAGCGATATTTTGTACGGAATCTTGACAGCACAATTAATTACTTTTCCTGAGTCCAGGCGGCTTCTCTGGTGGAGTTTATTACACATAGTAACACACGTGTACCGGTTTGAAGTTTACAAAGCGCTTTCCAAGCACGTTATCTCACTAATCCTCCGCCCTTTGAGGCAGAATTAAAAGAAATCGTTCTCAGTCTTCATAGTTAAGTAAATCAGGGCGTGGGAAATTGGACAGGTTGAGTTACTCGTCCATGATCGCCAGAGTCCCTGAAAGCGAGGCTATCAGATTTCACTCCTGCATTTTGCTCCTCTGTCTACGTTGCACCAAGATACCTTAGGTTAGAATTTTGGGTATAGATTTTTGCTCCCAGACCTTTATACTCAACATCGTGCCACCTACCTCACCAGCACAATTCATTCTTTCTCTTTCTCTCTTTCTCTTTCTTTCTTTCTTTCGTCTTTTAAAATGAACAGATTCTGCTTGAGGAAAAACTAGTGAAACTACACTCAAATTAACCACTTGCAACTTTGATACGGGTCGTGAATAGGTTAGATTACCAGCAGTACCTTTTTAGCTATAAAATGTAACACGTGGCTGACTAACCTGAGGATTTGATTTGCTACGTGAAGTACAGAGAAATTTCGGAAGAGGAAAGAAACAAAGTGGTCATTTTTAAACAACTTAACATTGAAACAGAACTATTTTCTGGAAATATATGTATGAATCTTTTAATAGACATGCACATTTTCAATTATTTGAACTCAGTTATATAGAAACACAAATTATGCAATTTTGTCATAATAAATTTAAAATTTAGTAATTAACCAGATAATTTGAAAAAAATATGGTGATGAGTAAAAATTTCTATTCCCAGAATTATTTTTATTTTCTAAAAGGAAAATGAATAATTGCATTGCTCCACCTTACCTTGATTAACACTCACTCCATTCAGCAATCCTCATCAAAACATTGTCAGCATTAAAAGAGTGGGATGGAGGTAAAATTTAACTCTTAATTATAGTGATTAAGAGAATGGTTTCAACTTTGAGAAATATTTAAGTGTTTGAGTATTGGATATTTGAAAACTTGATAATTTAACTTTGAAGAGAAGCCTGTTTCATGCCTTTTTTTTTTTTAAGTATAACTGACATGCAACATTAGTTTCGGGTGTACAACATGATTTATGTATGTATATATCGTGAAAGGATCACAGTAAATCTAGTTGTTCATTGAATTCACCATATGTAGTTATAGAATTTTTCTTATGATGAGAACTTTTTTTTTTTTAAGATTTATTTGAGAGCGAGCACGTGGATGCATGTGCGGAAGCGCAGGGAGGAGTGGAGAGGAGAGAATGAATCCTCAAGCCGACTTCCTGCTGAGTGCCAGGTGGGACTAGAGCCTGATCCCAGGGCCCTGAGATCCTGACCTGAGCCAAAATCTAGCGTACGCCGCCTAATTGACTGAGCCACCCAGGCACCCTTCTTAGGATGAGAATTTTTAATATAAGTCTCTTAGCAGCTTTCAGATATGCATTACGGTATTAACTATAGTTGACATGTGCTACTTTACGTCCCTATAATTTATTTTATGACTGGGAGTTTGTGCCTACAAAAGCACAAACTTTACCTGTTTCACCCTCTACTCCATCAGCACACTACTTTTTGAGGATAGGGGCCATATCCTAGGAATTACCATATGTTTTGAAGTTTACTCAAAATCTATAGTAATCTCTCAAAAATACTGAATGAAGGGGCACCTGGGTGGCTCAGTCGTTAAGCGTCTGTCTTTGGCCCATGTCATGATCCCGGCGTCCTGGGATTGAGCCCTGCATCAGGCTCCCTGCTCGGTGGAAA
This sequence comes from Leptonychotes weddellii, assembly GCF_054177405.1. Classification (NCBI taxonomy): domain Eukaryota; kingdom Metazoa; phylum Chordata; class Mammalia; order Carnivora; family Phocidae; genus Leptonychotes; species Leptonychotes weddellii. The sequence goes on along the minus strand of NC_138378.1, from coordinate 66,128,419 downwards.
GCATTTCCCTCTCTCGTACTCCCCCTGCTTGTGTTCCCTCTCTCGCTGTCTCTCTCTGTCAAATAAATAAAATCTTAAAAAATACTGAGTGAATTATCAAATTTACTTGCTAAATGAAACTTTTACGCATCCCTCAGCATATTAAATGTAGAACTAATCAGAATGCACTGTGAATAAGGAAAGGTTATAGAGGGTACATATGGATTTATTCATTTTTCTTTAAATTCATTGTGACCATTACAGAAAGTAGAGGCTAAATCTCATTATTATTTCTGGAGTAAAGGTAATCCACTTTTTCTTTCCCGAATTGGAAGTATCAGTCTTGAATTATCTAGTTGAAAACATGATTCATTTTCAGATAGTGTTTAGAAAAATTAAAGAGCTATTAAGTTACATTTTTATCAGGAGCCATGTTATACCTAATTTTAGGCATTTTAAGTAAAGTACTTTGTCTTATATGTGTCTGTCTGCTAAAGCCTCTTCGAAAACGTGTAAACATCAGAATTGAGATTAGATGAAATGTTCTTGTGACCCTTGCTGTAGCTACAATTCTGATTTCTTAACCTAAACACATTATTTAACATTGTTTTGTTTGATGGAACAGATTTTCTTTAAAAGTGTTTGTCTTGTATATAATTTCAAACTTACAGAAAATAACAAATATGTATGAAGATTACCCAGATTCACCATTTTACATTTGCCCCATTTGATTTTATTCTGTGTGTATATATATAGGTGGGTATATATACATTATTTTTCTGAACAGTTTTGAGATTAGGTTGCAGGCATAGTGCCTCTTCTTAAATACTTCAGCATATATGTCATGAGAACAAGGACACACTCCTTTATATCCACAGTACAGTTATCTAAATCAGGAAATTTAATCATGATATAATGCCATTATCTGGAGGCCAATTTCAAATTTTGTTAATGTTGCCGTTAACAGTTGTACCCCTTTCCAGGCTCCTGTCATCTGATGTAAGATAAGATACCACATTGCATTTAGTTGTAAGGTATCACATTGCATTTAGTTGTCCTGGCTCTTTAATATGGAATAGTTCCTTAGGCTCTTTGCTTTTTATGAACTTGACATTTTTTAAGAATATGGTTTGGATGTTAAGAAGAATGTCCTTCAGTTTCGGTTTGACTGATACTTCCTCATCATTAAATTCAGGTTATATAATTTCGGCAGAGTTGACACAGAAAGAATGTTGTGCCCTTTATAGGGCACATGAAGTCAGTGGTTCTCATTGATGATGTTACCTCTCATCACCTCTTTAAGATGGCGTGTGCCAGATTTTCCTTTTGTAATTCATAAGTACTTTGAGAGAGCTACTCTGAGGCATCAAACTTTCAGGTACACACACCAGTTTTAGCGTGTTGATTGAACCACTTAGTACTGTGGTGTTGCCAAACGATGATTTTTCTAACTCCATTATTTCTTCTTTATTTACTGTCATTTTATTATAAGGATTAACCTTCTCTTTTTCCCCACTTATTTGTATCAGAAGGGAATCATAGGTTTTAAAAATAATTTAATGGATTGTAATCATTACTTATTTATTTTGATGCTTAAATTGTCCCAGATTTGGTTGTGAGAGCACATTTTTTTTGATACAAATTTTTAAGGCTCTGCATTTTCCCCTTACCACTTTTTTTGAAGTACGCTGTATATGCTGACATGTAGTGTTTTATCAATCATTTTTTAGTAATTACATAATTTTACTTTGTAGATCCCTTGCACCCAGGAGTTAATAGAAGATTTAAAAATTTTTCTCATGAAAATCTTTTTTTTTAATTAAGATTTTAAGTTTTCATTTAAGTTTTTTTTTTTTTTAAACATCACAAATATTTTTTATTTGTCACCATTAAATGTCTGACTTTTAAACAGATTCTTGGACTGGTGGCTCATATCCATCAGGTCGTTCAACTTTAGCACCGGTCTCATCCCCAGTAGCTTTTCCAGGACTACTACCTTAACCATGAAGCTCCATGAGCTTTCCCAATTCAAACTTGGGCTTCTTCAGTGTTTTTACTTTTCTAACGAATACATCATGGAGTGGATAAATAGACTGACAAGCCTTTTCTATATCTTTTCCGATGCTGTCTGGAATGACCACTTCTTTCAAGTCATTTGTTTGCACCTCTCGGGTCATGATTTCCATCATCTTTTTCCAAATTTGACAGACCTGTTGGTGCTGAGCATAAGAGGTCTTCCGAATCTGATTATTACATTTTTTAGTAAAACCAACACAAAATAGACGAAGCAAATAACCATCGGTAGTCTTGACATCAACATGAGCTTCAATCATGGTCTGCCATTTTTTTGACCACGGAGCACATTTTGTCACGGGTAAGATCCATGCCATGGAAATTAGTCAGGCAGTTTTTGCCCTGAACATCCTCAGTAATTAGCTTGAATTTTCTAAATGCACCTTCATCATTCTGCAGATCAGCAAGGCTCACTTCAAAAACACGACCCTTGAGGCCATCAGATGCGATTTTGGTTCCTTGAGTTTTTGTGATTAATGTTTTTCCAATATTTCTTATATTGAACATAGCTGGTGCTTTCACATCATACCAATCTTTCTTAGAAAATGTATCAACCACTTTCTTCTTGGCTCCCTTTTTGCCGCTTTTTGTAAGGCACTTGTTCTTGCCGACCGCCATGGCGCTGCTCAGGGAGCCAAAAGGCACTATTTGAGTTTTTTATATGCTCACTGATTTTCTGTCTACTTGTTTTATTAGTGAAAGGAGGTATTGAAAATCTCTAACTATAATTATTGTTCAATTTCTACTTTCATTTCTGTCAGTTTTTGCTTCATATATTTTGAAGTTCTTTTATTAGGTACATAAACTTTTAGGATTGTTGAGCACTCTTGAACTGATTTTTTTTTTTTTTTTCTTTTTAAATGACTGTGAGATGACCCTTTTTATCTCTGGTAATCTTTGTCCTAGAATCTCTATTTTCTGATATTAGTATAGTGATTCTAGCTTTTTTTTTTTTTTTTTTTGATTAGTGTTGGCATGGCTTAATCATTTTTCCATTCTTTATTTTATACCTATTTGTGTCTTTATATTTAAAGGGGATTTCTTCTGGACCTTGCTTTTTTATCTAATCTAACAATCACTGCTTTTTTCTTGGAGGTGTTTAGAACATTTACATTTAATGTGATGATTGATATTGTTGAGTTTAAAGCTAATATCTTGCTGCTTGTTTTCTATTTGTCCTATTTGTTTGTTTTTTTATCTTTTTCCTATTTTTCTGCATTTTCATTATACATTATGTAGTATAATTGCATTTTTTCTCCTCTATCAGCTTATTAGCTATTTCCCCCCTTAATTAGTTGCTTTAGGGTTCTTAACATACATCTTAAACTTGTCATGATTTACATAAGTAATAGTAGGATTATATTTTATATGCAATATTGGTTTATCAGCTATATCACTTTTGTCTCTTTTGGTGTTTTTTCTATGGTTTACAATATGCAACTCTAATTTACCACAATCTACGTTCAAGTATACCACTTATAGTATAAGAATCTTAAAATATACCATTTCCCATCCCCTGGCTTTTGTGCTATTGTTGTCATATATTTTATTTCTATTTATCTTGTAACCCTCCCATTACACTTTTATTTTCTTTTAAACAGTTATCTTCCTTTATTAAGAGACTTTTATTTTTTAAGGACAGTTTTAGAGTGGGTTTATTTCTGGGTTTTCTATCCCTACATTACAGAGTTTAAGTATCATTTCATCACATGATATAAAGGGAGCAAACTATTAATATGATTTACCACTGTTGATGTTGACCTTAGCTAAAGTAGTGTTTGTCAGATTTCTCTACTGCAGAGTTAACTCTTCTCCCCTTTCCATACTTACTCTTTGGAAGGAAATCTCTATGAGTTGCTCCAACTTAAGGAGTGAGGGGTTATGCTCCCCCTCTTTTAAAGTAGAGTATCTAATTTATCTGGAATTCTTCTGTTAGGAAGGTTAATTTAACTCCCTTATTTATTTAAGTTTTTAAATTTAATTCCAATATGGATAATATACAATGTTTTATTAGTTTCAGGTGTACAATATAGTGATTCAGCAATTCTATACATTACTCAGTTCTCATCATGATAAGTGTACTCTTTAATCCCCATCACCTATTTCACCCATCCCTCCTCCCCCCACCACTTCCCCTCTGGTAACCATCATTTTGTTATCTGTAGTTAAAGGTTTGTTTCTTGGTTCATCTCCATTTTTTTTCTTCACTCATTTGTTTTGATTTCTTAAATTACACATATGAGTGAAATCATTGGTATTTGTCTTTCTTGACTGACTTAATTCACTTAGCATTGTACTCACTAGTTCCAACCAGGTTGCTGCAAATGCCAAGATTTCATTCTTTTTTTATGGCTGGGTAATATTCCATTGTATATATGTACCACATCTTTTTTATCCATTCATCAGTGGACACTTGGGCTGCTTCTGAAATTTGGCTATTGTAAATAATGCTATAATAAACATAGGGGTGCATGTATCCCTTTGAATTAGTTTTTTTGTAATTTTTAGGTATATACCTAGTAGTGTGATTATTGGATCTTAGGGTAGTTCTATTTTTAACTTTCTGAGGAACCTCCATAGTGTTTTCCAGAATGGGGTTGTACCAGTGTGCATTTCCACCCGCAGTGCAAGAGCATTCCTTTTTCTCCACATCCTCGCCAAAACTCATTGTTTCTTGTGTTGTTGATTATAGCCACTCTGACAGGTGTGAAGTGATAATCTCATTGTAGTTTTGGTTTGTATTTCCCTGATTAGTGATGTTGAGCATCTATCTTTTCATGTGTTTTAGTCATCTGTATGTCTTGGAGAAATGTCTGTTCATGTCTTCTGCCCATTTTTAAATTGGATTATTTGGGGTTTTTTTTGGTGTGTGTTCAGTTGTATAAGTTCTTTTTATGTTTTGGATATGAACCCTTTATTAGGTATGTCATTTGCAAATAACTATCTTCTCCCATTTAGTAGATTGCCTTTTAGTTTTGTTGTTTGCTTCCTTAGCTGTGCACAGTCTTTATTTTGATGTAGTCCCAGTAGTTTATTTTTGCTTTTGTTTCCCTTGCCTCAGGAGACCTATTTAGAAAAATGTTGCTATGGGTGATGTCAGAGAAATTACTGCCTTTGTTCTCTTCTAGGATTTTAATGGTTTCATTTCACATTTAGGTCTTTAATCCATTTTGAGTTTATTTTTGTGTATGGTGTATGAAAGTGGTCCAATTTTGTTCTTTTTGAATGTAGCTGTCCAGTTTTCCCAATACCATTTGTTGAAGAGTTGGTCTTTTTTCCCATTGTATATTCTATATAGACATTTTAACAATGTCTGTTTTTCCAGTCCTTGAGGATGGAATGTCTTTTCTTTCTTTGGTCGTCTCATCTTCAATTTCTTTCATTATTACATAGTTTTCAGAATATGGGTCTTTCACTTCTTTGGTTAGGTTTATTCCTTAACTCCCTCATTTATTAAATCAGTCATTTATATCAGTATGGACTCATAGATATTTATCTTATACTTTGGGTTGTAATCGAGTATCCAGATTGTCCAGTTTTGGCACAATTAACCTTTTAAAGACATTTTAGAAAATAAGAAAAGTCTTTCATATTTACCTGTATATTTACTGTTTCTGGTACTTTTTGTTGTATAGCCACATTGCTCTTTAATTTCATTTACTTTCTTCCTCAAGTTATTCCTTTAACATTTCTGGTAGTGCATGTCTTGTACTGATAAATTTTTTCAGTGGTTTTATGTCTGACATATTGTTTGGCCTTTTGAAAGATACTTTTAGTAGGTATAAAACTCTAGATTGCTTTTTCCCTCCTGTTAGTGCTTTACACATGTTGCTTAATTCTCTTGCATTATTTCCTATGAGAAGTGTCTACTGTTTATTTTTGTTCCTCTGTAAGTGTTGTGTTGTTTTTCTTTGACAGCTTTTAAGATTTTTCTTTTTCTCATTGGTTTTTGTCAATTAGATTATGATGTACCTTGCTGTAATTTTCTTCATGATTTTCCTCCATAGGGTTTGTGGAGCATTTTGGATTTGTGAGTATATATTTTCATTTAATTTGGGAAAAACTTCAGCCATTATTTCTTCAAATTTTTTTTGTTCCTTCTCCTTCCTTTGTTTTGGGGACTCAAAATACATGTATATTAGGCCATTTTAAAATTGTTCCATAATTCACTAATGGTTCTGTTCTTTTTCATTGTTTGAGTGTCTTTCTCTGTTTTATTTTGAATGTTCTGTGCCTTCAGGTACCCTAATATCTTCTTTTGCAAGACTTAACTGCTGTTAATACTGTATAGTATCTCAGATGTATTTTTCATCTTTTTGATTTGGGTCTGTTCTATTTAGCATACTCATGGTTTTCTCTACCTTCTTGAACGTATGTAGTTATCATTGTTGAAATTATTTTAAGTAGTTCTATCTGCCATTTTTGTATTTCTCTTGATTTTTTTTTTTTTTCTCTTCATTATGAATCTTATTTTCCTGTTTCTTTGCATGCCTGGCATATTTTGATTGGATGCCAGACACTGTGCATTCCAACTATTGTGTGCTAGATAATTTTATTCTCTTAAATATTCTTGATTTATTCTAAGCTGTAGTTAAATTATTTGGAAACAGTTTAAGCTTTTCATAGTTTGCTTCTAAGTTTTGTTAGGCAGAGTCAAAACAGATTTTAGCCTAGATTAATTTAGCTCTACCACTTAGGCAGTATTCTTCAGAGTATTTTTTTTTAAAGATTTTATTCATTTATTTGACAGAGAGCGTGAACGCAAAGCTCTTTTCTCAGATCAGGGAGAATTGTCAGCTTCCATTTGGTTCTCCATCCTTGCTCTGAAGCCTGAAAATTCTCCAGGTAGTAAGACAGGATAATTATAAAGATTTTCTCATTTGCTTCCCTTCTTTCAGTAGTCTCTGTTTTTTGCTGTTTTTTGCTGCCTATTTTATGTCTGAACATCATTGTTTCATATATTTTGTCCAGTTTTTAGTTAATGTGGGAAGGTAAATTCTGCAACTGTTATTCCATCAGAGCTAGAAGAAGAAATCCTGTTTCTTAAAAGTTCTATTCTGTTGTTGTTTTTTTTAAATCTTGCTTTGAGAAGTGTGATGCTACTTTTATTCTATTTCCCATTTTTATTTGGTCTCATAAGCTTTGGACTTTAAAGTCTGCATATTAAGATACATTTCAGAGTGGATTGTTGGGACTCATTTCTCATGTGTTCAGTTGTTCTTTTCATTATGTAAATTTCCAGGAAGTATTCTTAGATTATAATTTAAAATATTCTTCTATTTTGTTTTCCATTTCAAGGTTTCCAATTCTTTGTTTATTGGATTTTCTTTACCTGTTTTTACTTCAACTGCTTTTCTCTGATGTTTTTTTTTTTTTTCCCCCTCATTTGGTAATTTTCTAGCTTTTTCTTTGCCCTTATGAAATTTAAAAAAATCTTTTATTGGGGGTGGCATCTGGCTGTCATGGTCTGTTAAGTGTCCAACTCTTGGTTTTGGCTCAGGTCATGATTTCAGGGTCATGGGATCAAGCCCTGCATTGGGTTCTGCACTTAGCACAGAATCTGCTTAGGACTTTCTCTCTCTCCTTCTGTCCCTCCCTCTTTCTCTCTCTAAAATAAATCTTAAAAAATTTTATTGGGGTAAAGTACACATGATATTTGCCACTTTTAACCATTTTATTTTAAATATTGTCTACCCCCAACTTGGGCTCAAACTCACAGCTCTGAGATCAAGAGGCACGTGCTCTACCACCTGAGCTATCCAGGCACACTGCCTCTTTTGAAATTTTTATTTGACTCTATTCTTCCTTGAGCACTTATTTATTTTTATATTCTAATATTCTTTTTTCTGAACTAAATTTTTTTTCCTTATAATTTCTGTTCATAGTTTTTTTAAATTTCTGAGTCTGGGTACAAATGCTTACTAATGATAATATAATTCAGTATTGTAATTTGTTTATGCCTTGTGTTTTTTTTGTTTGCATGGGGCATCATCATCACTTGAAATGTTTTCTTTTATTCTTATTTGACTCATAGTAGCTTGGCATTGATGAAAACAGTATCTTTGTGAATTTGGTTGTTGGCAGTAGTTTATAAAATTCCTAGTTTAAGAATACTTTCTTCTGTAGGTAAAGCAAAGTGCAGTTTAATGGATAATTTTTTAAGTAGTGCTGAGGGAGGAGTTGAGTGTTTTTATATTGCTATATAAGATCCTCAGTTTCCCACTCTTATTTTTTCCTCCTAACACCCAGTTTCCAAAGGATTTCTCTACCTGCCTTTTTATCCGCTTCTACTTGTGTATTTCTTTATCAAGGTGAGCTTCTTGAGCTTTGTGTTTATATTAAGCCCCCTCACTGTAGTCAGTGCTCTGACCTACGAAACTCTTTATTAATTATCTTAACACATAGTTCAGTCCCCTCTTCTCTCTTCCATGCACTTTTTTCCTGAAACCCATAGTTCTTTTAAAAGGATTTTGTATGGAAGCCCCAGAGTGAAAACCACTGGAAAGTGGTTTATGTTTTTCTTCCTACAGGTAGTTTGAAGTTTATAGTGTTCTCTATTTTCTGATTTTGCTGGAGACATGGGTATTTTGTGGTTTTAGTTTTTTTTAAGACTTATTTTAGAGAGAGTAGGGGGAGGGGAAGGGGAAGGGAGAGGAGAGAATCTCAAGCAGACTCTGTGCTGAGCATGGAGCCCAACGTGGGGCTTGATCTCATGACCCTGAGATAATGACCTGAGCTCAAACCAAGAGTTGGATGCTTAACCAACTGAGCCACTCCTGTTTTAGATGTTCTTTTTTTTTTTTTTTTTTTTAAGATTTTATTTATTTGACAGAGAGAGACACAGCGAGAGAGGGAACATAAGCAGTGGGAGAGGGAGAAGCAGGCTTCCCGCCGATCAGGGAGCCCGATGTGGGACTCGATCCCAGAATCCCGGGATCATGACCTGAGCCGAAGGCAGATGCTCAACAACTGAGCCACCCAGGCGCCCCCTGTTTTAGATGTTCTTAATATTGATCTATTTGGGAGGATGTATGGAGAGAGTCAGACTTAGGCAACTGTCAGTACTTTGTTCCGTACAACCTGGAAGACTTGCTTCTTGAGAGCAATTAACATTTTTTATATACTTTAATTAAAAAAGCTAATTTTGGACATTTTCTTGAATCTGAAAAATATTATGGCATGTAACATAGCATTTGACCTTTTAAAATGGCTGGATTTTGCAAATAAGGGTCTTTGGAATTTTATCCTTTCAGGTAACAGATCAGTAGAGTAGTTATACTATTTTTCATGTAAATTCTGAATTCCAGATTGTTCTTACACCTATGTGTGGGATGTCTATAAAGTTAGGTTAAAGTTACTACATAATACCTTCTAGTGCTTTAATGAAATAGTGAATTATTGTTACTTGACCTTTTGAAAAGGTCAGTAGTACATTTTGTTTCATTTTTTTAAAGGACATTTAAATGTAATGAAAGTCAGAACTGTAATATTATCATGAAAGTAAAGGTTATGGGGTACATTTAATTGTGTTCCTTTAGTTTTGAATCTGCTTTGAGGGAGCCTGTGCTAAAATTCTCATGGTGATTATTTTTCGAGAATTTTATTACTCTTCTTCATTTTATATTGTTGGAGTAAAAGATTATATTTCTGTTTGTCTTTTTCTGTTTATCTTTGCTCAGATCATGTGTATTATCCTATTTAAGATATAAAGTTTAAGCTGCTTACCCATTTACTTTCTCAATAAAGTGAAACTGAATGTATTTCTCAAAGAACAGTTCTTTCCTTAGAAGGACTCTTGAGTAAAATTTGGTATATTCAAATGTATAGCTAGTAAATATTTAAATTTAAATAAGTATTAGTAATTTTATTTATTAAAGGCCCATGAATGTGGGAGAATTAAATATTCTGTTTTTTGAAAATATTTCTTTCATGTCTGTGTGTTCAGATTATGGAACTAAATATATTTTTCATTTTATTAAAATGAGGAAATTGAAAATATGAAGTCTGTGATGTATTATATATTTCTTATTTTACACTAATTTTTTTCTTCCATAGAGCTATTAAAAGAATTTTTTTTTCACAAGTTTACTTTGTAAGAAATATTTAAATTTATGTTCGCACTAATAGTTTCTTAATATTTCTTGTGTTCTGTGAATTGATTCTCTTTAAAAAATGAAGTCTTTGTTTTGGTTTCCCAATGATTACAAAGTTTCTGACATTTTTACATTATTTTCCTTCAAATGCAATATTCTATTGCATATATTTTAACAAATGTAAAGACTTGGATAAAGTTGATACCTTTTAGAAAATAAAGGAAAACATTTCCTTTTCTATGTGATTTTGTTTAACTTTTTCTTAACATTGTGAAAGATGAAAATTTGAGTGAACTTTTTCAACATTTTCCACAGGGACGTGATTTTCACCTTAGAATAGTGTTGCCTGAAGATTTACAAATGAAGAATGCAAGGTGATGTAGTGTTTTGTTATATACATGCATCTTGGTGGGATGTGCAGTCAGCTAATTTGGTAAAAGCTTATTCTAACCATTAAGAGTTTTGCCTAAAGTGCTTATTAGTCAACCACAAACATTTCCAGTTTTTCCAAATCAGTGTACATTTGTAAGTTTTCCATTGTGCTGAAGTACTTTCCAAAGGTAACACACGAATTTTCTAATTTATTTTTCCTTTTAAAGCTTACATAAGTAGCAATTGTGTAAGATATCTGTTGGTACAGATAACCCATTAAGGAATGTCAAGAGATGAGACTGGAAATTAGGTAGCACCTAGAAATTCTTTTCTGCTCTTAAGCATCTTGGAGAAGAGTGGAGGAAGAATCCAGAGACATTTATTAGTAGAATTGACAGGATTTTGTGACTGATTAAAAGTTAGTTCCTGGCTCAGATCACTAAGCTAGAGAACAGGTCACAGTGGAGAAGTAGGAGAGCCACCATTTTAAGACATACTAGGTTTGAAATATCAAAAGGAGATGTTTAATGTATTCGTGTGGAACTCAAGTGTGAGACATGGAATCACAGTAGGCATGGGATTTGGGGCTGTGAGTATGAGTATGGATACTTTCCAGTGTCTGCAAGTGTGGGGTGAAAAGAGAAAGCCAACATTTACAGGACTTGAGAGTATACCAACATGTAAAGAACTGATAAAGAGGAACTTGGAAGACTAAGGACTGACCAAAGAAGTAAGAGGAAAGTCTGGACAGTTGTTGCTGAAGCCAAATAGAGGCTTAATGAGGAAATGGTTCCTAGTGCTGAGTATTGCAGAGGGATCAGGTTAAATTAGGTTTCATGTATTGGCAGAAGCCAGGTTGTATTGGGTTTTGGAGTGGGTGAGTAGAAAGGAAAAGTAAACAGTATAAACTACAATTGACCCTTGAAGAGCCTAGGGGTCAAGGGCACTGACCCTTCATGCACTTGAAAATTTGCATGTAACTTTTGACTGCAAAAATTTAATAGCGTGCTATTGACCAGAAGCCTTACTGATAACATGAACAAACTGTTTAACACTTGCATGCTGTATGTTGTATTATAGACTATTCTTAAAGCAAGCTAGAGAAAATGTATTAAGAAAATCATAGGAGGAAACACATTTGCAGTACTGTATTTCAATAAAGATACATAATCTGTGTGTAAGATCTGTGTTGTTCAAGGATCAACTATTTTGAAGAAAAGGAGTGGTAGAGAAGGGTATGCAGTCAAGGAAGAGTTATAATGATCTTTTTTTTTTTGAGATTTGCTTGAGCAAGTTAATATATTCTGTTGAAAAAACTAGCAGAAAATAAGAATATCACAATAAAGTGATGATTAATGAATTGATATGACCAGGTTGGTGGCAAGGGATGGAAAGTACATTTGGAGAGGGAGTTTTCCCACGGGCAGTTAAATGAACTACTTTGCCATTAAGAGAGAAAATAGGGGTGGAAATGGGGGTAGCATAGCAAAAATGGAAGAGAGTCATGGTGGTCTGAAAGGGCTGTAATTGGGGAATCAGAGGGGCTTCCTACTTCCAGATAGGGAAAAGCAATTCTTAGAAGAGTTATACTTACTTAAGCAATATTGAGAGCACAGCTGAGGTGAGCCAGTGGATAGATGAGCACTAACTACTACTTACACAATTAAAAGTATCTTTTACATTAATCTTGAATTTGGAGATTATAGTGCTAGATATGCTTTCTCAAATACAAGTTCTGTATATTATGATCAAAACTGTTTGTTTATTTAACCTACCCTAGAGAAGAATCTAGTTCAGTAGAAAATACTGCTTTGGATATGTTTAAAAAAAAAAAAAAAAGATTTACTGTTTGCATGTCATTTACTGATTGCAGTTATTTATATTTTGAAATAAAATTAGTACTGACAGTTTGAAGACAAGACTTTCAACAGTATCAGTGGTAAAAATTTTATTAACTTGTCAGAATTATATTTATGTCATTCTTTTCTTTGTATGTGCATGTTTGTGTTAGCATACAAATAAGTTTTTTCCTTTTAATTCCGAACAATGAACAAACCATTTTGTTCCATTAAAATTTTAGATTATTATGTAGTTGGCAACTGAGAGCAATACTTAATGGATACCATCAAATAGTACAACAGGTAAGTCCTTTAAAAGGTTTGTTTTAAGCAAGGATAAGAAATTACTAAATTAACTTTTTTAGAGGACTACTTGCAGAATGTAACAGACTGGTTTAATAGTTGCTGAATTTTATAGGTTTCATCTCTCTTAAATATTTTAAGGATCCACGCATTATATAAAATGTTTTCTGTCTTGGAATCCTCAGCACATTTCTGGGCAGCATTTGTTCTGAAACTGATTTCCATCCTGGAGACTTTAGGGTCTTCAAATGTATTCACCCTTATCCATATCCATCACTTTTGAGCAATTTTTTTTTTTTTTTTTTTTTGCTGAGGCTGAATAGTGGTAGTAAGAAGAAATCCAGGACCCATTTAGGAATTGTAGAGTATCTGTGGCAAAAATGGGAATGTAGTTTTAGATTAGTAACAGAAGAGATGTGGTGGAGATCGCTTAGGAACTTAATGAACATAGATGTAAATACAGCACAGGTGATATAACAGGCAGGATTAGTCTTTTTTTTATAACTGGAAGTTTGTATTTTTATTATTTTGAAAGATTTTATTTATTTGAGAGAGAGAGAATGGGGAGAGGGAGAAGCGGACTCCCTGCTCAGCAGGGAGCCCGATGTGGGGCTTGATCCAGGACCCCGAGATCATGACCTGAGCCGAAGGCAAACGCTTAACTGCTTAACCGAATGAACCACCCAGGTGCCCCTGAAAATTTGTATTATTGATCACCACCCATTTTACCCTCAGCTTCAATGTAGTTATTCTTAAAGTTTAGGTTCTTCTACCTTAAAATTCCTTTAAAAATTAGGAAAACTTAAAAAAAAAAAATCACTATTACTAAAGAAACCAAAAATAATGCAATGCCTCTTGTAGAAAAATAAATGTAAGTAGAACTGCATTTCTTTTGATGCTTTATTCATTTGTATGTTTTTCCCGGTTTCCTATATTTTTTCTATCTTAAAAGCAGGTTATTATCTATGATAACTGACAATGACAGTCACTCACATAAAGCATTACTGAACCACAAAGAAATATAGGAGATAAACTATTTGATTTATAGAATGTAGGCTGTCATTGCTGGCAGCATAATTACTGCAGATTTTTAGGGGGATGTTTAAATTATTTCTCTGTTTTCTCTCCACTGCCTCCTCCTCATCCAGTGTGACTATTTATATTGTATACGAGAGTTTAAGAAATGAATCTATTGAGATATTTAAATAGCCTGGAAAAAACTTGTTAATAAAGACTAAGTATGATATCTGTAACTTTTTCTCTACCAGTTCACCAAGAGGGTTCCTAGAAAAAGTCCCAATTAGTTATTAATCTCCTTCCTGCCCTCCAGTTGGTCATATAGAACCCAGAGTTAGTTTGTCTTTGGTTTATTCTAATATTCCTATTCTTTCCTTGTATCGATTTTAACTTTAGTAAATATGGGTCAGGGGAATCAGCAGTCTTTTTCTGTGAATAGGCAGCTAGTAAATTTTTCAGGCTTTGGTGGCCCCTAAAATCTCTGTCACAACTACTTCACTGGTAGAACCAAAGCAACCATAAAGAGGTAAATGAGTGGGCGTGGCTGCATTTCAATACAGCTTTATTTACAGAAACTGGTATTGGGCTGGATTTAGCCCCTAGGGTGTAGTTCACAAAAATCTGATATACTAGTAAGCTAAGGGGGAAAATACTGTATAGAAGATGGGAAAGTCAAAGATTTGTTTTACAGACTTGCCCATCCAAAGCTATGTTAAGATGTGATTCATATGTCTCATGCATTGTTGAAATATCTTTAAATTATTATTTTTCTCCTCTAAAAGAGGGAACAAATTCACAGATTGGCTTTGTTCAGATCTCTGGTGGTAGTGCAGGTATCACAAAAAGTAACAAAAATACAGTATTTTGATTTCAAGCAGAGAAGTGATGTGGAGTTTCATCTAATAAAAAATGTTACACTTGAGAATTTTCTTTGCTTTCCTTTATTCTATAGTTATTTTAGGAATCAAAGATTTCTAGGAAATGGAATTATAACTCTTAAATATTCATCTTTAGAAGTTATTTCCTTTTTGCCTTTTTATTACAGTGTTTTTAGTTTAAAGATTGACTCCTTTTGAATTAATATGGGTTAGTTGTGAAAAGACAAAATTAACAATTGTACGTAGTTTTTAAGGTCAAGGGGAAAAATGAAAATACGGTATTGATTAATAATTCATCACTCTAATTAGATTTTTTAATTGCATAGATTTGCCTGATTTTTATATTTTATGTTCTTTCCCCTCCACCCCATACCACCTTTTTTTTTTTTTTTTTTTAAAATAATGATGTGGTTTGGTAGATTTGCTAAACTTGATCAGTTGTCAGTGCTGAAGGAACAAAGGAGTGTGTGAGATTTTAAGAGATTTTTAAGTACAATTCGGTATAGCTCACCAAAATAGATTTTAGGGCTTTAATTACTCTTTCAAAATGAAATTGGTAGGTACAGTAGGGATGGTGACAAGTACTTTAGTTCTTAAACTTGTAAGATGTAGATATATATGATATTTTTTTCATGTTCACATGGACCTGTATTTTATTTCAGTTTCAGTGTATGGAATATTCATTGTACAAATGAAATTAATTAGAAATGTTTTGATCTAGAGAATGCAGCACTCTCCTGATCTAATGAGCTTTATGATGGAGTTGAAGATGATTTTGGTAAGAATTTGTTTTCTAATACCATATTCTATAAGTCCTGATTTTTTAAAAATTCCTGTAAAAACTAACATGATTGGAATTTAAAACTTAAGTCCCAGTCACTTAATGTTTTATTTTACTGTGTGTGTAAATGTGGATGATGCTTTTTTTTTTTTTTTTAATTACATGAGGAACAGAATTGTTAGAGGAACCAGATTGATTGTGTCAAACTGAGTACACTTGACGCTAGTCTTGGACAGGTGGTGATATAAAATGTACTCCTGGTTTGTCAGAATTCAACATGTATGGAGAGAATAGGTAGCTACACTTAAAGATCTAATATAGTATATAAATAATTTTGTATATAGCTGCAGATTTCTAAAGAACATGTTAGGCTTCATTACATACATACAGTTATGTATAGTAATTGATTATTCAGTTAATCAGTTATGCATAAAATACTTGAGTTTTTAGTTTATCTATAGACTGTATTATTTAAGAAATTTTTTATTATGCAAGTTTTCAACATAAACAGAAGAGGGAAGACTGTATAGTGAATACCCATGGACCCATGACCTAACTTCAGTGTTTTGCCATTTTTCTTCCCCTACTCCTAAAGGAGAAGGGACTAGAGTATTCTTAGATTTATTTGTTTGAGAGAGAGAGAGTGTGTGCGTGCAAAGTAGGGCTGGGAGAGGCAGAGGGAGAGAGAGAATCCTCAAGTGGATTCCTGCTGAGTGCGGAGCTAGCTGCAGGGCTCAATCCCAGGACCCTGAAATCATGACCTGAACCAAAACCAAGAGTTGGACACTGATCCGACTGAGCCACCCAGGTGCCCTGGGACTAGAGTATTTTTAAGGAAATCCTGAACATTGTATCCATCCCTCCATGAACATATTGGTGTATACTTCTAACAGCTAAGTGTTTTTTTGTTATGTTTTGTTTTTAAATATGCTGTTATAACCCCAACAAACTTCGTGGTAATTTCTTATAGCTGCTTGTGTCTGTATGCAAACAAAGTCCACACACTGCATGTTGATATGTCTCCTAAGTCTTTTAATTTCTAGCAGTGCTTCGTCTTTCCCCTACTCCTTTTTTTTTTTTTTTTTGAATTGACAAGTTAAATTAACTAGATTATGTGTCCTATAACATTTCTTGCATTCTGGATTTGGTTTATTAGATATTCATAGTATTTTCTAACATATTCTACCTTTTTTGTGATCTAGTCTCATTTGTTCTGGTAAGAATACTTTGTGCTATGTACTTACATTGCATGAGGAGGCACATGGTATTTGATAGTTCCTCTCTTAGTAGAGTTAAGATTGATCAGTTGGTTTAGATCCATCAAATATAAAGTTTCTTACCAGCTTATCACCTAATGATTTTAGCATCCAGTGATAATCATTGCCTACATCCACTATTTCATTAGGGGTTGCAAATGGTGACTTTTAAAAATTCCATCATCTACATTTATTATCTGGAGGTCTTCTGTAGAAAGGACCTCCCTTCATCAGTTATTTGGTTAATTTGAGGTATAGCTCACGCTGGAGAAATAGGTTCATTGCTTGTTTCTTTTCCTTTTTTTTTTTTTTTTTTTACAAAATTCAGTTTTTAGAGTAATAAGGTAGTAGTGCCTAGCAACTGTCAAAGGGAAATAATGATTTTTTTTTTTAGTATCATTATGAACTCATGAGTTTTTATATTGACTTTAATCATTGTAATCACTATACCTTTTGATGCATAAATTGCATCATTTTGGGTCAGTGTATGCCCCTTCATCCTGGCTCCTTGGTTCTTTTAACACCGCCCAGACTTTGCTTTCTGACACCAGTTACCCCAGTTTAATGTACTCATCCTTTTTTCAGAACTATAATTAGTTACTTCTCCAAAGAGCCATGGTTTCTTTGTAGGAAACAGTGTTTTGATGCCACAGATCTGGAAACTGGAGTGTTGCTATTACTGGTAGGCCTTTTCAGTGGACAGAGCTAGGAAAAAATACTGTTTGGAAAGAGAATAATTCATTATGAGTTCATATTGATATTTCCAATTCAAATTTGGCATTATAACATTTAAAATTTTATTTTAATGCTTATATTTTACTCTGAAAATCTTGGTTTCTAATATTAACAATTATTTTTTATTATGTTTTACTTATGCTTTTCCTCTATCTCTTTTATATTTGTTTTACAAAATTACAGTACCAATATATTGCTACAAACGATTGAAAACAGTTTATTTTTTTAATTCTTTTTGAGGTTTTTATTGTTGGCAGCAGCTGCCACATACTAAGAGCTTAGTTGCTCAAGTTGTTCTGAGTCCTTTTTTTTTTTTTTTTTTAATCCTCATAACAACCCTCTGAGATAGGGCTTTGGTAAAATGTTTGGGATCAGAAGAAAGAGTTTAAAGTCAATTTCTAAAGTTTGAATTTTGACTTACAAATCTGTAAACCCTAACTAATAAGAATTACCAAAATTGATTATGAATTTCCTAAAGGCCAGATTTCATGATAAGCTTAAAAAAGGTAAGGTGAAGAAGTAAAGCATATTTTGGTTTACCTTTCACATTGTAAAAAAAGTTTGAAAAAGTTTTTTATTGGGGCACCTGGGTGGGTCAGTCGGTTAAGCATCTGTCTTTGGCTCAAGTCATGATCTCCTGGTCCTGGGATTGAATCCCACATCGGCCTCCCTGCTCTGCGGGGAGCCTGCTTCTCCCTCTCCCTCTCCTGCTCCCCCTGCTTGTGCTCTCTCACTCTCTCTCTCTGTCAAATAAATAAAATCTTAAAAAAAAAGTTTTCTTTTTATCATACTTTTCGTAAGCTATACAAATAAAAGTATATACAAATAAAACTATATATACTGTGTCCCATTAAACTCTTATTACTGGCTTACTTTATGAGGTTGTAAGAACAGATCTATTGGTCATTTAATTTTGAAGAAACACTCATTAGGTTTAAGATAAAATATTGACATTGATCTCTAAGAGTATTCTATTTAGTACATTTGTTGCTGCATTTCTGAATAAAATGACATGCTATATTTTAGCTTTCTAAAGAAATTGACAGAATTGGTGATAACTATTGCACATTTATGAACAGTATACCTAAAAAAAGTAAGAATTTTATTAGTTTATTTGTTGGGCTGTGTTGTCAGTAACAGGGTTTCCTATAATGTAATCACCAATGACAGTATTAAGGATGATGTCCAAATGAAATCAGTAGTTATTGACCGAGTTTCCTAGTAATAACTAGGCATATAGTAGGAGTTCAGTATATATTTAATAAATGAACAATTACCTGTATTTTATTTATTTTTAAAGACTTATTTGAGAGAGAGCACACGTGCATGCAAGCAGGGAGAGGGAGAGAGAGAATCCAAGCAGATTCTCAGCTGAGTGCAGAGTCTGATTTGAGGCTTGATCCCAGAACCCTGAGATCATGACCTTAGCTGAAATCAAGAGTCAGATGCTTAACAAACTGAGCCACCCAGGTGCCCCACAATTACCTGTTAAAAGAACTCTGATGTGGTTAGGTTTTTTTTTTTTTTTTTCTATTTTAGGGCTTAGTGGCTGTGTAGCTAAGGCCTTAAAACTAGGAAATGGTAAAGTTAGGATTTAAAACCTTTGTAAAGCCTGTGATCTTTCTAATATGTACCTTGCCTCTTCTCCACAAAGAATGCTTTGATTCTCTGCCTTTGCCCTTTTTCCTATTATGGTTCTGGAATAGGAGTAACTTGTCTGACCTAAGGTAGAAGGTAGAGTTTATGAATGTCCTAAACCTTGGATTAAAATACATTTTTATTATCCAAATTTACCATCCATGTATGTGGATAGCAGTATTTAATATTTCTGGATTAAAAAAAATTTCAAAAGAATTGCTGAAGCTGTTTTATATGTAAGTATAGGAACTATACGGACTTGTTTTTTTTTAGTAACAGGATAATCTTAATAGTAAAAATTTTGTATGGACTATCAGGCAATTTATAGATAACATTAGGTATTTAGTTTATTAAAAAAGCAGTATACTCCTGTCTTCTAGGAGCTTACCTTCTAATTAAATCCAAACTGACATTTTGGGTTTTACAAACCTGCTTTCAGTTTTGTTGTTGTTTTTATCCTAAAGCAGATTTAGAAAGTAGTTTCAGTTAATAGTCCTGATTTTGAAATACTGTTTTGTAAAATCTTTCTAGTATTATCTCAATTTAATAGTATCCTATCCTTGTTTAAAAACAAAGGGTAAGGACTAATAGATTAAATATATACTTAAAGAAGAAAGAATTATACCTTTTATTAGGGTTATAGTTAACAGAAACATTTATAATTTTTATACTTGTTCTCATCTGGTTTTATTTACTGTATCTGACTTTTTTCTTATTTTTTAGATCATATGAACATCTGTGTAATTTGCAGATACATTTATTTTTACTTTCCAAATAAGATTTTTGTCTAGGTTAGCACCTTTGAAGTAATTGCTAATATTCAGCCTCAGCAATTCTAGTAATGTTTGTATTGCTTGCAAGAAAAAAAAAAAGTTAGTTTTTTTGGTGGGGGGAGTGGGATACATAAACCATCTTGAAGATGATGATTCCGCATAGATGGAAAAACACTTAACCTGGTCTGGGAGTAATAAAGAATGTAAGTCAGTGAAAGAAAGTAGCAGGTGATTATTTACTGTGGTAATAAAGGGTTTTTGTTTGTAAGGGTGTGATTCATAACTGTATACAAATATATCTGTCTAAACAATGTACTTAAAGAGTTCAGGCTTTTCTTAAAGGTGCATGTTTCTTTATATCAAAGTTATATCCACAGGAATAGAAAAATAGTGACGCCTTGAGGGTATTTTTAAACTCTTGTCATCTCTGATAGGCATAATAGTCTAGGAAAATATTAAATCTGAAGTTTTTAAATGTGAAAATTGACATTTTCACATAATCTTCAATCCTGTCTTTTAACTTTTTCCTGTCTTTGTATGAGAAGGGGAATGATTCAGCTGGAATTTCTGTAAGAATACTGGACACTTTAGTGAGGCACAAAGGAGATTATGAAGTTGTTTTGTAATCAGATAGTAACAATTTACTGTCTAGCAATCCATAGCAGATTCAGTTTTTTTTCTTTTAAACAGGAGGTTGCTTTAAAGAATAAACAAGAGTTGTATGCACCACCTCCTCCTCCCCAGTTCTACGCAAGCCTCATTGAAGAGATAGGAACTCTTGGTTGGGATAAGTATGTCTATTTTAAAATGTTTCAGAAATGTCTTTTTTTTTTTTCTTTTTACACATTGCAGTTTATTTGCAGTTTTAGCAATTTATTTTTTACCTGTTTTTAGTCAGCGTTTCATTATAATTAGAACTTACTTGATTATAATTGATACCTGATCCTTATTGTGGGTATGAATTAGAGAGCTATCATCATTAACAAACTGATCTACAAAGTAAAATAATAAAATTTTGAAAAGGAACATTTTTATGTATGAAGTAAGATTTTACCATAATTTTACTGAACATGAACGTTATTTTAGTTTTATTGAGGTATAATTGACAAATAAGATTGTAATATTTTTAACGTGTACAATGTGATGATTTGATTTACATGTACATTGTGGAAGGAGTCACATAAACTCATTAACATATCTATCACCTCACATAATTGCTTTTTTTTTCCCCGGATGTTTTTTGGGTCATTGTTCTTGTGACTGTTACAGAATGGAGACTTTTAGGAACTTCTGATTGCCATTTTCACTGACATCACTCAATATATTTACTGCCATTTTCACTGACATCTTGCTATATGTTTTCTGTTTGTCTTATGCATTTTGTGTTTTTTTCTCTTTATCTGCTTTCATTTGCCTTTATTTGGATTAATCAAGAATTAAGTTATGCATTCTTTTATTACTCTTTTAGAATTACCTTGGAGATTTCAACATATATATAGCAAAATACACATTTTTACTTTTACCAATTTTCTTATAATGGGAGGATCTAAAACTCAATGTATTCACTTCTCTACCTGTTGTGTTATTGTTATCATGCATTTTAATTCTATATTTAAAATTGGCAAACATTGTTTTTAAAGTCAATATATATGTATATATTTATATATATATATACACACAATTATGTATTTATATATTATGCAGTATGTATGTATAATTTGTATGTAATTTGTGTATTTCTCCCAGTGTTCTTATTTTTTTATTTTATTTTTATTTTTTAAAAAGATTTATATTCATTTGAGAGCGAGAGAGAACATAAGCAGGTGGAGAGGCAGAGGTAGAGGGAGAAGCAGACTCCCTGCTGAGCTGGGAGCCCCACTTGACGCGGGCTTCCTTCCCAGGAACTGGAGATCATGATCTGAGCCGACGGCAATGCTTAACCATCTGAGCCACCCAGGTGCCCGGTATTTTTTTATTTTTTAATTTTTTTAAAAGATTTTTATTTATTTGAGAGAGGAGGAGCAGAGGGAGGGGGAGAAGTAGACTCCCCACTGAGCAGGGAGCCTGATGTGGGGCTCCTGATCCCAGGACCCTGGGATCATGACCTGAGCCCAAGGCAGATGCTTAACTGACTGAGCCACCTGGGGTTCCCTTCTCCCAGTGTTCTTTATTCCTTCCTGCATTTCTGTCTTTCTGTCTGGAATCTTTTTTCTTCCTCACTAAATAATTTCTTTTAATATTTTTTTGATATATAATCAACATATAATACTAGTTTTAGGTGTATAACGTAGTGATATATGTATATATTATGAAATCACAACAGTTAGGCTAGCTAACCTCCATCATCACACATACTTAACACATTGTTTTTCTAGTGATGAGAGCTTTAAAGATTTACTCTTTCAGCAACTTCCAAATATATATTACAGTATTATTAATTATAGTCACCATGCTGTACATTACATAAGTGGAAGTTTGTACCTTTTGACCACCTTCATTCATTTCACCTCTGCCTCTGGCAACAGCAGTATGTTCTCTGTATCTATGAGTTCACTTTTTTTTTCTTAAACTTGACATATAAATGAGAGATCATATAGTGTTTTTCTCTGACTTGTTTTATGAGGTGTAATGCTCTCAAGGTCCATCCATATTGTCGTAATAGCAGGATGTCCTTTTTTATGGCTGAATAGTATCTCATTGTATATTTGGAGGGTGTGTGTATGTATATATGTATATGTGTGTGTGTATATATATATACACACACACACACACACACACTAAGTTTTCTTTCTCCATTCATCTGTTAGTGGATACTTAGGTTGTTTCCATGTCTTGGCTATGGTAAATATTGCTACAGTGAATTTGGGGTTGCAGATACTTCTTCAACATTTTGATTTTGTTTTCTTTGGATATATACCCAGAAGTGGAATTGCTGGATCAAATGGCAGTTCCAGTTTTAATTTTGGAGTGTGTACAGATTTATAATTGCTGTATCTTCTGTGGATTTTTCCTTTTATCCTTAAATGTTTCTTTTAATCACTGGTAATACTTCTTGCCTTAATGTCTACTTTGTTAGATATTAGTATAACTACACTTGATTTCAGTTTGTTTTTTTTTTTTAATTCTCTGCCTTTTCCCGTATTTTCTTTTATAATTGTTTAAAAATATTTTCTACTAATTCCCATAATCTAGATCCCCTGGAGTCTGTTTTTAATTTTCTTTCTTGTGGTTTTCAGTCATATCTGTTGCCATATCTTGGCATTCCCAGTACTTTTTTTTTCCCCCCCAAATTGGCTTTCTTTCTCCTTTCCTCTCCCTTCCTTCCTTTCCCTTCCACTCCCCTAGCTTCTGGCAGCCACTGATATTTTTATTGTCTCCACAGTGTTGGATTTTCCAGAATGTCATATAGTTGGAATCATACATTATGTAGCCTTTTCAGATTGGCTTCTTTTACTTATAGTATGTGTTTAAATTTCTTCTTAGTCTTTTCATGGCTCGTTAGCTCATTTGTTTTTAGTACTGAATATAGTTCCATTGTCTGAATGTACCAGTTTATTCATTCCCTTACTGAAGGACATCTTGATTAGTTTCTGAGTTTTGGCAGTTATGAATAAAGCTGCTATAAACATCTATGTCCAGGGTGTGTGTGTATGTGTGTGCACACGTGTGTGTGCACGCGTGTGTGTGCACGCGTGTGTGTGCACGCGTGTGTGTGCACGCGTGTGTGTGTATTAGTGTGTGTGTATTAGTGTGTGTTTATCCACATTGGTAAATACCAGGGTCTACTACTATTTTTTTTTTTTTTACGTTTTTATTTAAATTCCAGTTAGTTACGGGGCACCTGGGTGGTGCAGTCAGTTAAGGGTCTGACTCCTGGTTTTGGCTCAGGTTGTGATCTCAGGGTCATGAGATGGAGCCCCTTTCTGAGGTCCATGCTCTGCACAGAGAGTCTGCTTAAGACTGTCTCTCCCTCTCTCCTGCCACCCCAACCCCCACGCGTGTGCACCTGCTTTCTCTCTTTCAAATAAATCTTAAAAAAAAATAAATTCCAGTTAACATACAGTGTAATATTGGTTTCAGGTATACAGTACAGTGATTCAGCACTTCCATACAGCACTGTGTGCTCATCACAGCAAGTGTACTCCTTATATCATCACCTGTTTAACCCTTCCCCCCACCCCTTCTCCTCCAGTAACCATCAGTTCTCTATAGTTAAGAGTCTGTTTCTTGGTTTGTCCCTCTCTTTTTTTTCCCCCTTTGCTTGTTTTGTTTCGTTTCTTAAATTCCACATGAGTGAAATCATATAGTATTTCTTTTTTTTTTTTTTGAAATCATATAGTATTTCTTTCTCTGATTCTCTTATTTCACTTTCTAGCTCCATCCATGTCATTGCAAATGGCAAGATTTCATTCTTTTTTATGGCCGAATATTGCATTGTATGTATATACCACATCTTCCTCATCCATTCATCAGTCGATGGACACTTGGACTGTTTCCATAATCTGGCTCTTGTGGATAATGCTGATATAAACATTGGAGTGCGTATATCCCTTTGAATTAGTATTTTTGTATTTTGGGTAAAGACTTAGTAGTGCAATTGCTGGATCATAGGGTAGTTCTATTTTTAACTTTTTGAGGAACCTCCACACTGTTTTCCAGCGGGGCTGCACCAGCTTGCATTCCACCAGCAGTGCAAGAGGGTTCCCCTTTCTTTATATCCTCACCAACACCTGTTGTTTCCTGTGTTGTTGATTTTAGCCTTTCTGACAAGTGTGAGGTGATACCTCATTGTAGTTTGATTTGTATTTCCCTAATGATGAGTGATGTTGAGCATCTTTTCATGTGGGCCTACTACTTTTTAATAGTAAAAAGTAAGGGGCTTTTCTTTATTTTCACAATTGAATCAGTAGAAAATTGAATACTGTAAAACAAAGTAAAAATGTAAAACCTGAACTCTCCTGGTCTGTGCTCAACAAAATGACTGTGACTACTCTTTCTTTAAAAACAAAACAAAACAAAAAACCCCAAAAAAACAAAAACCCTGAAAAACTGGCAAAAGGGGAGAAATGAGGAAACTGACTTAATTTCCAGATATTTTAGTTAATAAACATTTTCTCACTGTCTCTTAAGTGGCTGTTCTTCAGTATTTGCCCTTGTTCATTAAGGCTGCTGTGCTATGCCTAATGATCTTTGAGTGTTAGAAATTGTGTATAAAAAAGTTTAGAGGTTCTAGATGATGATATTTTCTTGTGCAAAGGGTTTACTTTTTCCTTTGCTGAGAAATAGAGTAGGGGCAGGTTGCTATAATCCTGTTAAAGACTGAACTGGTTCAGGTTGGGCTATAGTTTTTATAGGACTCAATGTAATTCTTCCTAAGTTGTAACCCTTTAGAACTTTTAAGCAAGAGCTGAGTGTGTTCACTGGTATTTCTCCCTTGGTAGATCCTAAACTCTTACGTGTGTCTCTTCACAAGGCCAGTTTACCTCCCAGTTGGAGCCAGGGGGTCCATTTTTGACAATGCTTCGTCTGACTCTTTTTTGCTTTACTTTTAGGGGTAGCCCTCCAAGGGTTCCCACTGAGAGCTTGGGGATATTCACTGGGGCTTTTACCGGTGTGGGTTCTAAATTTTAATTAATTTCTCCTCAGTATTATGGGCTATCTAAATATTCCCCCCTTGGTTTTCACTGGGGCTTTCTGCTTAGGTTTTTTTTTATCCTTGTCACTTGCAGTTCAAGGATTTATCAAAGGTTTTGATGGACAATTGCCCAAATATTAGGACAAGGTACCTGGCCCTACCTTTCCACTAGATTCTGGCCCTTTAAAAGTCTGTTATTTTTGTTTCTCTAACCTCAAGAGATTTCCAGAAATGCTGCTGTATGGTTTTTTTGTTTGTTTTGGTTTGCTCCTTAATAGCAGCTTTCCATCTGTGCCCTTTGCCCAAATCCTTCTTCTCTTGCCCCAGGCCCAGAATTGGTAAATAAGCTGAGGGAAAAATGGCTGCAGTATTGGCTTACCTCTCCTCTGTTCCCCTTTTTCAGGACCTTGGTTCTTTAGGTCTTTGTTGCCTTAGCAATTCTTTGATGCCTCCAACCTTTTTTTTTTTTTTTTTTTTCCCTCTTGCATCAGACTACTCTAGTAGTTCTCAGTGAAAGTGTAGGTCTGTAGCAAGGTACTCCATTTTAGCCTGAAATGGTTGTTACATATAACTTTAAATGTACTATTGTGGTGGTATCGAGGACTGTTAATGTTATTCATGTGATTAGGCATTATTTGATAAGGTGCCATTCCTGAATAGGATTTGGGAAAGATGGAACTTTTAAATAAAATTTAGCATAACAAGAAGAGGGGAGACAGAAGACAAGTAATGAATTGAGATGAACTAATAGTAGTTTGGCTGGAAGTATGAAGATTTGTCTTGAGGCACTGACATCATGGACCTGGTCATTGTTTGGATTTAAGGTGATAGAGAAAAATCATGTTGACTTATTTTCAGATGCTTAAACGTTAAGATCTTAGTGTTTAGAGGATACTTAGGAATGTAGGAAGGACTTGGAAGGGGAAGCCCTTTTCTAAGTGGTTGTGACACATTTGGAAGAACTCCAGTTATGAAGTAGTTGAAGCATTGAGAATGCAAATATGAGATTTGTGAATCATTCATTTTTTTCCCAACTAACTGTTGAATGCCTATAATGTAAGGCAGTGGATATCCATAGGCAAGACTTAAGGTCCCTCAAGGAACTTATATCTAGTGGGAGAGTCAGAATTGAAGTAGATGATCACAGTAGTACTTAATTCTAATTGTGATAAGTACTATAGAATATAATTACAGGATTTTTTGAGAGCCATTAGCAACAAAGGTATAAGAGAAATAGTGCAAGTATTAAAATACTTTATGGAATAAGTGTTTTTTAGGGACAAATAGAAAGTATTGAGTTTTGCTTTGCATTATATGTATTGTTCTGATGTGGGAGAAAAAGGAACAGATGTCTAGCTTGGATAATAGATGAAGCCAAAAGGAAGGTTATGAATGCCTCCATCATAGCACTGATCACAATATGAATGCTTGTCTCTTTCTTAGACTAAGATTATTATAAAAAGGAACTTCCATTTATGAAGTTTCTGTTGTATGCCATTGACTGATATAGCCACTTTATATACTTCCTACTTAATTCTCAGAATAAATTTCAAGATACATATTTTTATGTTCAACATAATATATAAAATGTGTATGTAGCCAAGAGTGGCTACATAACAGTCCTTGGGCATTCTCTGTGAATGATGCTGCCTGGCATTGTGCTTTGCAGTAGGCTGGTATGGAGCCTTTAATAAAGTTCCCTCAAATACTTGGGAGATAGTTTTTATTTGCTTCATCCTCAGTGTGTGACTGTCTCATCATGGATAAAATTGGCCACATGCAAAATTAACCCATCCTGAGAGATAGTTTTGAAATCTGTTGCTTAAGATTTGTGAAAGATCAAAGTTTAATTATAGTGACTAGTATGCATGATTGAACTAGAATATAGCTGCTGTTACTGAATCATTTGTTTCATAGTCTTTACAAATGAGGAATGTGTTAGCAAAAGAGAAGTTGTTTGCGTGGATTGTCAGAAGCCAGAGAATAAGATTTTCTCAGTATTTATTCAGTGCTTTCTGGAGTAAGAAACTCTATCAATTTTATTTTTGTGATTTAATTCTTAAATCAGGTCTGGTATTGTTGGCATTGGGTTTCAGACCATCAGAGCTAACACTGAGACTTGAATTATGCTATCCACATACTAGAATTGCTACCTTTTGAGGCCTGCCTGAACAGCTGGCCAGCTTCTTAATTTAAAATATCTCTTAAAATGACACACACAATAATACGCATGACAAATTGATTTGAATGGATTGTCAGAATCTTAATGATTTGTAGGCCATGTCAGTATGTCTATATTTTCCTTATACTCTAAATAATCTTGTAGATTTTTTAGTGTAATGGTAAAATCCGATAATGAAAGAAAAATCTTTTTTTAAGGTAATCAAGACCTTGCTGTGTTTTTAAATTACATAACTGACATATCTAATCAGTTCTATAGGATGAGGCATTATAAAAAATTAGGAAGGGGCACCTGGGTGGCTCAGTCAGGTAAGCGTCTGCCTTGGGCTCAGGTCATGATCCCAGAGTCCTGGGATCAAGCCCCACATCGGGCTCCCTGCTCAGCCAGAAGCCTACTTCTTCCTCTCCCTCTGCCCCCCTCCCACTTGTGATTCTCTCTCTCTCTGTCAAATAAAATCTAAAAAAAAATAGAAATATTTAGAATATGATTGAAATCTTTTTTCCTTTATTCACATACATTTTTTAATAGAAATGACATTGAGAATTAGTAACTGACCTTAAGTTTGATTGCTGTAGTAATTTCTGTACTTGTTTCAACTTGTATAAAAACACACTAAAAACAGCTAGTTGTCTGGAGGGTAAAAAGATGATAGTAAGACAGTCGGTGATTTTGGGTGTTAAACAGTTCACAAATGTAAGTGATGCAAAAAGCTGTCTTGATAGGTTTCTGTTCACTTCTGCTTGTGTTGTTTTGCAGAATGGTTCATTAAAAGGATAAGAATTAGAGTCCTTGGGGTTTAACAGGATTTTCTGTTAAGAAACATTAAGACGTTAAGGACATTAAGAATGTCCTGGAGTTGAAAGCACTGAATACTTTTTGTTATAAGTAGGTTGATCTACATCCCACTTTACCTAGGATAATCCTAATATATGCCTTTTATCCTGGCCTCTTTCAGTCTCAAAAGTGTCTCAATTTGGAAGAAATGTAAAGTCATCTTAGTTATAAGATACCTTATGTTTATTTTAGTAATCACATGGCCCTAGGTAATTCAGAGATTAAATAGTTCTAACAGGGGAAGTGTGATCTGATGGTTTTATTCTTTTTTTAGGCAGCATATTTATCAGTTAGAGTGAGTAGAATTCAACTAGTTGGCCTTTTAAATTTGTCTAGGGAAAGAGCTGAGTTTTAGTAAATTTGTTTCGCTTTTGAAAGATTGTAAATATATATTAAGTTGGATTTTTAATTAAGTACCTTATTTTGGTAATAGACTTATTAATCCATTGATGGTGATATTTTCTATAATGCTCAATGCATTTTAAAGATCTGTTTACCATATTGGGAGAAATGGAGATACTTGTTAAGAGGAAATTAATTCCAGTAACTAGACAAGAGCTTTAATTCTGGTTTATCAGCTGTGTGACCTTGGGCAGGTAATGTAACCTCTCTGAGCCACATTTTCTTTATTTTTCAAATGAAACTAATAATACTTAATAAGGGTTAAAAAGAAACACGTGTTACTTGATTCAAATAATACCTTGTGTAAAGTAGGTATAAAGTTGAGCCACTAGTTCACCTAAAAATGTCAGACTATATATGAGTTTTACAGCTCTTAATTAGTGTTATGATTTAATTATAACCAGTAATGATAATTTTCATTGCATAATGCATAAGAACATAGATGTTAATAAGTATGGTTTTCATCCTAAATTACCTTTATCGTAGAGTGCTTTTTCCTCATATATATTCAAATCACTGAATAAGTGCAAATTATCTAATAGTGAAAAAATGTTTTTCTAAATTGGTAATATGTTTATAGTATGTAATTTAAACAGTTTGCATTCAGTTGTTTAAAACTTGCATATGAATCAATAAATATGAACCAGTCTTGATAGCAGCTTCTCCATGGTTATATAACACCTAGAGCACTGATACAATGCATAGAAGTTTAAAACTTTCATATTCCTTATTAAAAAAAGTTAATTTGATTAGGAAGCAAATATTTACATGAAAAGGAACAGTGTGGAAGGTGAAGTCCTTTTGAAGATTTATTTAAGAGAGAGCGTGTGCGGTTGTGCATGGATGTGCAAGTGTGGGGGGGGGGAGGTGCAGAGAGAGAGAGGGCAGAGAATCTCAAGCAGACTCCGAGCCCTTGGTGGGGCTCGATCTCACGACCCATAAGATCATGACCTGAGCTGAAACCAAGAGTTGGACACTCAACCAACTGAGCCACCCAGGCACCCCTAGAAAGATGAAGTCCTTTTGGGCTGCAGATGATTTAGGAAGGTTCTTCCTAAAGGAGGTGGGTATTGGGATAAGCTTGGAAGGAATGTAGAGAGCCTTAAAAGGGAGGCAGTGGTGGACGTAAGTTTGTAGTGATGGAAATGTGCAATTCATCTTTGGACTTTGGAGTATCAGTTGCTCACATAAGAGGATTAATATCAGGGCCAGACTGAGAGGTCTTGACTCCTAGACTAAGGATTCTCTATGTGCAAGTGATGGGGACTCACTGACTATTTTTGAGCAAGGGGTTGATATGATTTGAAAAGTACTTAGGAAGATTGGGGTGCCTGGGTGGCGCAGTCGTTTAAGCACCCAACTCTTGGTTATGGCTTAGGTTGTGATCTCAGAGTCTTGAGATCAAGCCCTGCATTGGCATTGGGCTCCGTGCTCAGCAGGGAGTCTGGGACTCTCTCCCTTTCCCTTTGCCCCTCCCACTCATGTTCTCGCTCTTTCTCTAAAATAAATAAATATTTAAAAAAATAAAAAGTACTTAGGAAGATTAATTTAGTCATGAAAGGCAGAATAGATTGACGTACAGAAGATACAAGAAGACGCCAATTAGGGAGATTGTTTTTTTGAAGTAGTTACTGCTTAAACCTGAGGGTGGTGGTTAAGATGGAATTGATGCTTTATTAAAACATGAAGGTCTTAGGGCGCCTGGGTGGCTCAGTCATTAGGCGTCTACCTTCGGCTAGGGCCATGATCCCAGGGTCCTGGAATGGAGCTCCACATCGGGCTCCCTGCTCAGCGGGAAGGCTGCTTCTCCCTCTCCTACTCCCCCTACTTGTGTTCCCTCTCTTGCTGTGTCTCTCTCTGTCAAATAAATAAATAAAAAATATTTAAAAAACAAAAAACCATGAAGGTCTTTAGTCTGCCTTTTGATGTTATTGCTACATATATGCATCTAGATGTTTAAAGAAAAACTCTCTAACTTAAGCTGTTGGTCAAAGTAAGTACTGTTATTTCAAGAGAAAGCAAATTTGTTTTGTCTCTCTGTACTGATACCATTCAGCTTTTATTTATTTATTTTTTTAAAGATTTTATTTATTTATTTGAGAGAGAGAATGAGAGACAGAGAGCATGAGAGGGAGGAGGGTCAGAGGGAGAAGCAGACTCCCTGCCGAGCAGAGAGCCTGATGCGGGACTCGATCCCGGGACTCCAGGATCATGACCTGAGCCGAAGGCAGTCGCTTAACCAACTGAGCCACCCAGGCGCCCCACCATTCAGCTTTTAACAAAAACAGCGGAAACCTCTATGAAGCTTAAGTATTAGTATCCTTTTTCAAATGTTTTAAAAAATTTAACTCAAGCGTAGTGTCATTTT